>NC_143436.1:54047500-54672500 GCF_987193195.1 Phasianus colchicus
GCAATAACCAAAAGCCAAAGATAATTTCTGAAGCTATAAAACCGACTGCCCCAAACTTATTTATTGGTACTTTACCCAGGTTTGACTCAGTGAAGCAAGGTTCCTGATTGAGTGAACACTGACAGTAGGGAAGTAGCTTCCATTGTGAGGAGACCTTGGGGGCTTCCCACCACTCCTATCTCCTGCCACCTCAGCCCACAGACGTGCTGTGAGCTCTTCAAAAGCCACAAAGCACAGTGAACCAGACTTCTGAAAGTCTCATTTGAAAGCATCTCATGCAGTACACCACAAGGCACTCAATTTGTCCACTGCTGGGAAGGGGAAAGGGCAAGGTGGTTTGGCTTAAACCTGTGCTTGAACAAGTCCAGATGTTTTGAATCTCAGTAATCCATCCCTGCCAAAATATCAGAGGTGTGAAGGCTGTGACCTTAATTAATTAAAATGACCTCCTAGCAAACTGGCTTTTCTAATGTGTCTGTCTTTTTCTTTTTTTCTTTTTCTTTCTTTCTTTTTTTTTTTTTTTTTTGTCTGAGCATCTCCATTTTCTAATGTAGCTTATTTTAAACCATGAATGATTTCTGATTGGGTATTTCAGGGAGTTTTTCTCCCTTTCTTTGTTTGCTTCAGAAAGGCAGTAAGAAAGAAGATTGCTTCTCACTGCGCTAGGCAAAGCCGGGTAATGGAAGTTTTAATGAAAACACAGCAGCAGAGATGATGGGAAGTGGGAAGACCAAAGTTAACCACATACGAAAGAGTTCAGGCAAATTCACTCT
This sequence comes from Phasianus colchicus, assembly GCF_987193195.1. Lineage (NCBI taxonomy): Eukaryota > Metazoa > Chordata > Aves > Galliformes > Phasianidae > Phasianus > Phasianus colchicus. The sequence goes on from NC_143436.1 coordinate 54,048,274, forward strand.
TGCAGCTGCAGCGGTGGAGATATTTATAAGGCCAAAAAAAAGCAGTACCAATTGCTAGAGCTCCACAGCCACATCTGAGCAGTGTAACTGAGCAAACCCTGAGAACTGAAAAGACCAGAGCCAAAGCATTTGGCTGGGAATACTGGGTGAGGGATGGGAGATAGGGCTGCTTTCCCCTCTCCTCCTGTCCTCTGCTCTCCCCTTTGGTTGCATGGAAATTCTGAACTGGAAACCAAATGAAGCAGGATGGAGAGAACTCCATACCTTGAAAACTCAAGGCAAAGACCAGGGGTTAGGCATGTAAATTCTTGGACCCCATCCTTCTCCCTTACTAAGATCTTTTCATTACCGTGCCATCCAACCCACACAGAAACCTGTGCCTGCTCTAAGCGCACCTACTCACACAGCACCATCACCTTCACAGGACGAGAGGTAAAAAAATAAATCTATGAGCCCAAAGAAGGAAGAAAAATGCCTCCCAAAGGAAAAAAAAAACCCACCAGAATTGCTGTTCCAGCACATCACGTACAATCAGGTGGATAGATGGAGTCAACTAAACAGCACAGCCCACAAAGCCACAAGATGTTCATAGAAATTAAGCTATCGAGCCAATGCAACCCCTCCTGCAAGTTTTTGCCATGTTTCCCAGCTGTTTCAAAGCCAAGCAACCCTTGCAAAGCACAGTAGCCAATCACACCAATCTGAGGAAAACAAGAGCTGCCACATTTAGAACCCTCTGTGTGAAACAGTGCAAGATAAACCAGGCCATCCATGGCTTATCTATGCAAGAAGTCTCGAATCAAGCTAAAAGCATGACAATTTAAAGGCAGCAACAACAAAAATCCAGTTCCTCCTCCCCCTCCCCCCCAACGCTTACTTCTCCAGCTTTTAAGCTCACTGAAGACAGCTGACAAATGCTTATTATCTTCAGCACATTTCCAGATTTTTTCCTTCAGCTTTGGGCACTGTATTCGTAGCACTTTCAGCAGTGGTCTCATGGCTCATCGCTCTCAGCCCAAGACTCACATTCACTACTTTTTGCCCTTGGAGAGCAGTTAGAAGCTGTAGGTCTACTGAAACATGGAATCTGGCTCAGAGCTGGCAGCCCTTTTGCACCCACTGAAGACAACAAAACTCGCCTTATAATAGGATGTTAAAGAATAAGCACCATTTGTTTTGTTATAAATGCGTGGAAGACATGACTGAAGTGCTAGGAATTAGAGATACAGAAGTGCTTATATGCAAGCATCTAAAATTAGTGATGTTCTCATCGACGGGGTTTCAGATATTAATTTGACTGCTGTTTCAAAGCAAACTTTCTGAAAGCTGGTTTATTAAATATTAGGACAAATCCTAAGCAGCCTTTTTTATGCTTATGTATCTGAACAGACCTACATCTCTGGGCTAGGGGATGAAAGCAACGTCAGGCACTTCATTTCTGCAAAGCGCTTCCTTCCTCACATGAAAGACACTTTGTCAAACAAACTAACTTCAAGTCTTTGACTTCAGGTAACTGTCGTTCATCAAAAAAAGAAATCATCCACCGACTTCAGAGCAGCCCTAGTGAATGCAGGCTTCAGGATGTCACCTTTCTGGAATAGTTTTTAGAAACAGAGCCAGCTACTGAGGGGCAGCAAATACCTGTAGCCAATTTCTAGGAGCTTTGCATGTCCTCTGCTGCTTCTGGGATCTAGCCCATGGACAACAGGATTAGGAACGGCCTTTTTGTTAAGATGGCCGAGTCTTGCCTCAAGGATGTAAATGTGTGAACTCCAACACCTCTATTTCTTTTGAACATTAAAAAAATAAAGCCCTTAAATAGCATCCTGCACACATGAGTCCCTGTGGGCTTAGCGGCAATCTGCAATAGCAGAACCTTCCTCTGATGTGGGGCAGGTCTGGGACGAAGAAAAGCTGCCCATTCTTTCTTTTCACCATACCAACTTACTGCAGTACAAAATGAGGATTTTTTTTTTTTTCCTTTTAACCTCCATCGTGTCCCCCAAGCCACCAGCAGACCATGCTGCACCCAGGACACATACAGCACTTTGTACGGAGCCGGAGAACGGTGGCTATCCAGTACAGGAGGCTCAGTGTCAAAAGCAGCACGTGGACGTTCAGCAAGCAGCTCTCACTGTGCCAACAGCAGACTGGCTACTAAGCTCCCACACCTCTTTAAGAATGTTTCCTCTGTCTTTTAACACACGTTTGCACAAATCTACTTAGAAACTGAGTCCAAGCAAGCAAAGATTTAGCTGGGAAAAAGTCTTTGCCGTTACAAAGCTGGCCCTGCTCCAGGATGGAGAGCATCTGGCTGCCAGCTGTGCTGAGAGGACAGCGGGCTTAAGGAACAGAGCAGGGAAAAATTGAGAAAGGAGCAGACAGTGCTGAAATCTGTCCTGAAAAAGAATACCAGCCTTCCTCTCTGATGTCCAAAACCTTTGCCCTCATACATTCCCCATCCTCTTCCCAGCTCTGAAGCTTGCTCTTGGGAAATTGCCCATTCAGGAGAACGCAGCTAGCATCTCCGGGCTTGGGAAGGGATCCAGTGGGGCTCCAGAGTTACAAGTTGGGAAGTTTGGAAGCTGGCAGCACATGAGGCAAAGTGGAAATGTGAGGAAATTCTGGAAGCAAAGGGAGGTCCCTGTGGAGAGGCAGAGGGAAAGATCTGCAGTGAGGCAGGGATAGGATGCCTGCAAGGCTTGAAGAATACAGTGTGGGGCTTGTATAAAAAAGGCACACGGAAAGAACCAAAGCAGCCCTTCACCCCCTGTAGGGTAGGAAATTATTATTAAAAAAGAGAAGGAAAAAAAATCACACGTTTTTCTAAGGATTTTGTATTTTTTTCCATTTTACCTAGAGTGGCTGGAGAAGATTCAAGGCCATATTTTCCCCTCAAAATTTGGAAATTATAGCAACTTGTGCAAAGACTAAAGAAGCAGAAGGCTATTTATTTTCTAAAGTGATAATACCATCTCTCTAAAAATTCCTAATAAAAAGCTCTGATGGAAAGAGCTGTATCTGATAGGGATGGTGGTCACAGGCACCCACTGAAACTCACACTGCTTTTTAGATTACATTTACAATAGAGCCCTTCCCCCAGCCCCAGATTAATGGAATGGGGAATCCATGCATGAAACCACATATCACAAAACCAGGAGATTATGAAACAAGCCAGGAGACGGGATCAGAATTGAAATTGATTTTGATGAACTGGGGAAATTGCCCCAATTAAACCAGAACAAATTTAATAAAGACAAGTTGAAAGTGTTAAAACTTTGGAAGGTGGAGTAAACAAGCACACACATAAAAAAGGGAACTTCTGGGACAGCAGCTGTAAGTCACCCAGGAATTGTAATGCAAGGTAGGTTAGATGAAAGTCAGCCACGGGATGTAGAAAATATTCTGGGATATATTTTCTGATATGCTCTCTGTAAAACTCATGAGACAGTCTCTGAGCCTTGCTTGTTGCTGTATAAATCCCCCACAGGAGCAGAACATTCTGGGAAGCTGGGAAGACATGAGGGGAAAGACAGCAAAAATCAGAGGCTTAGAAAATATTACCTGAAAGGACTAAGGAAGACTTAAAGTGAGGGAGGTATGATAATTCCTCTCATACGCAGAATAATTTTGTAAAAAGGCTGTGGATTATCTGTTCTTCCTCTTGACTGAGGCTGGAAGAAAAAGTGTTTTGATTTGCAGCAAAGAATTTCTGAACAGTCTGTCAGGAAACCTTTCTGATGATGGGTTTGGTGGAGATGGTGGATCGTGCAACAGCTCTGAATGACAGGTTATTTGGGGTCCTTTGCTCCTACTGTTTGCTACAGACCAGCAAAGCAGATCTGGTGGCGGCAGCGGGTGCCACGCTTTCTGTCATACCCCAGACTCACAACCCTGCAGAGGAGCACAGGGACGCAGCAACATGTGGACCAGCAGTGCTGCACATGGACACGGCAGTGTGAGCCTGGAGATGGGCACTCTGCTGCTACAACACAACCTCTTATTTTCCCTTGGAGGACCCAAACATGATGTCCATGAAGTTCATGTATAGGACCAAAGAATATATTAATTCCTTCATCTCTAAAATAAAAAACAGTGAATATTACCACAGATAGTCTCAATTCAACTTATCAGGAGAACAACTAGCAGAGTTATCAGTATTGCCTTCCTGGTAAGTCCAAAGCAGGTTCCTACTCATGCTCAAAAAACATCACCTTCAAGGAGAAAGTATGCACACAGGATTCTATCCCCTTACCAAACACTATGAATATTTGAGCTGGAAACAGAGGCACAACACTTCTGGCTGCCATTAGAACATCCAACACCAGACTGCCTATCAAAAGGTACACCAATGTGCTTGTTTCCCAGAAAAAGACATTCTGCCTATGGATATACGTGTGTGCAACTTTTGATGACATCATTGGACACTACACATGTACCCAAGGGAAAATTTTTAATATCATGATTATTGTCTGAAAAACTTTCCTACTTTAAAGCATGAAGCTGCTGGATGAGGTCTGCTCCTGCCTTGCACAAAGGATGGCTTTCCTTGGATGAGGAGGCACAGTGAATGACAACAAGCACCCTGCATGTTATTGCTCCATCAGCCACAGTCATGTTTCTCCACAATCACAACATTCACAAAAAGCTGTCGTGACCTGAATGTTCCTAACAACATCCTGTGTGAATATTTTGCTAGGCAGGAAAACAAATGGTCTAACTGACTGACATGCTGTGTCTCTAAGACATTAGCATCAGTTAAGACATTTTTGTACTTTCTTGCAGAAATTAAAAGGCATTAAAAGACCAACCACATGGGACGCTTTACACCTCAAGTCATAACTAAATCCAAATCTGTGTTCTCTGAGCATGCCCAAAACCATCAACATGGAAGAGCACCTAACGTAGATATTTCCACAGAAGAACAAGAGGCTACCATGCACCATCAAAATAAAATTTCTAGAGTCTATGAGCTGGGCACAGTTTCTGAACAGCATGCTAGAAAATAAATACATTAATGTCACTTTGCCACGGAAAAGGCAATATCTTTGCTTGCATCTTGCTGCGGTCTTTCTGTGTTTTAAATCAAAAGATTCATGAAAAGCATTATTCAAAGACAGAGCATCAGGAATGTTGTGGCACGGAGCAGATCTGTCTTGCTAACAACAGGTTGCAAAACAAATGAAGTTTGGACATTAAATCGCACCCTCCATCCCACCTCACCCAAACCCTGCATTGTAGATAACCTATACATTCTCAGGATACAGTGAGAAATCATTCTATAGTACATATTTAATTATAATTTAAAAAAGTCTAACTCGGACACAATCTCTGGTCAGTAGCAAAGTATCGACACATCACTAGAAGAAAGATCTGTTATTATCCCTTCACTGTAACAAACAGAAATCAGCATCTCGAGAAGGTCTCTGGGGGTATCATATCACAACCAACTGCACTGAGTAAAATAATATGCTGATTTTACAAATGGAGTTTGACAAGAAGTAACATTGCATTTGTCTTGGCAAAACGAAGCACGAACAAAACATTTCACAGGTACAGTTACCATGCAAATGCATGTTGAGTTTGTCATTGTTTTTAACCCCAAATCACAAGAAGCATGCAGTTTTCCTGCCCCCCCAACTACTGTATTAGAGATAGCCTGGGTAATGTACCTCTTTGGTGTAACCATAGCCTGTAGGCAAGATTATACCACTTTAGGAAAGAATACAAGCAAAACTCGATCATATGTGTGTTTACACAATGTACATTTTAACCATTTAAAAAACAAAACATGTTACATAGATTCTCAAACACAACTCTGTTGAAAATGAAATTTTAAGCTTAAGAAATAGTTTTTAAACTACAAGGCCACCCCATTATTTTTATGAACAATTTAAAAAGTTCCCACCCCTAAAAATCTGCCAGTATGTATATTTCCTCAGTTGTAACAGTCTTACCCACTCTCCTAACACAATCGATCTTTGCTCAACAGCAACAACAGTTCTTACATTTTTTTAAGTGTATAGTGGACTCCGGGATAGATATAGTTCTTAAATGTGAAATGATGGAACATTTGCTTTAAATGTGTAATTGGTCAATTCGGGTGTTCCATGGCACCACCGTTCAGGTAGGGGCTGCTGCTGTTCACTGATGTGAGTTCTGGCTTTTGTTGGCATCCAGCTCCACGACTACACTTTTGTGTTCAGAATTTGGGTACAACAGCGATGCACTGGACGCTCTGGTAGGCCTGTTGCTCAGAAGCATACAGGAGCTATGTTTTCCATATTCCCTCATCCAAATGAGGCGGAAGTCTCAGTGCAGCACCTTTGGCCAACACAGAACTATTTGGATGTGAAGTAGAATCTATTTTGTGTGTATTCATTTAAGCAACTGCAACAGGAGACTTAACTTGCAGGGTCTTTATTAGAGCGTTACCGTCTTCCTCAGCTTTATACAATGGAGCCCTTTGAAGAAGATAAATGAATTGACTGAATCCTTGTGGCCAACGTCCTCTGTAAGTCCTGTAGTACATTCTGACCAGACGTTTCTCCATTCTTGTCATATAACAGCTGCTTGAAAGCTTCATTTTCAATGAGGACCATCATATTTTTTAGAAAGTAGCCTTCGCAGTAGGAAGATAGTTCTGTGACTCCGAGAAACTACAAGAAGTGAAATTAGAGAAAGATAACCATTCTGATAAAACCTAGTCAGCATGAACAGTGCTAAGATCTGTACTCAAACAAATGCACAAGCGGAGCCTTTCAGGATGGCCCATTTAACACTTACAGATATACATGTTGCAGGGGCACAAGTTAATCAAACAGTATTTTATACCAATTATTTTATACCAGTGGCTACAAGTTCAGTGTTAAGAGGATGAAGCTTTGGTCCCTTAGAAATTGCTGTGAGTTTTACCACTGCGTTCACCAGATCCATGATTTCATGTTAGTAGCCACATCCTAAGCCCATAAGTTTGGGAAGAACTACGAGAGACCTTCAAGTTTCATGAACTCTATCCTTAGCAAGAGTAGGATTCTTGACTGCAGAAGCCTGTTGTGCAAAACAACAGCTTTGAGGGATCTCTGGAGGAGGAATGGAGGCTAGGTGTGAGCTCAACTGTGTGAGCAAACCAAAATGACCCATACTGGCCATCTGATGGGTGACTCGTAGTGGTGATCACCCACTGGTTAGTTCCTGCGGTCACACGAGCAGTACAGCCATGATACATAGGAATTTAAGCTTTGTGAGTGTACAGAGCACAGCTCAGCACATCCTCCTGTGCAGGTAAGCTCCTGCTGAGTCTGAGCTCTGACAAAAGCATGAATCTTTGGCTCTGGAGTGCATCCGTGAGGCCAGGACTGCTGGGAAATTTCATAGCTTTGGGTCCAGACTGTAACAACCGCACAGCACTGTTATCCTACACCATCTTAACGTTATGTTTGGAGCTAAGAATGGAAACTGTTAAAAACTAAGAGAAGGAATATGTATTAGGACAAGGTAGGTTCTATCTTCCAGAGGAAAATTCAATTTCAAACCATGCAGGTTTTCAACAAATTACGAGTGTGTTATTTTGCACCTGGGTGTGATAGCACATGTTTGAATCTGTATTCTTCTCTGAAACACCATTCATCTCTATTCATTATTTTAATATATCCACAGTCTTGAGAAAATGCTGTATTTTTCTTTTCTTTTCTCTTTTTTTTTTGTCAGGCTTGTTCTGAGGCTTAGCTTGCAAGCTGTGCAAGCACTGAGTGTTTTAGACAAATACTTAACACTCCAATTGATTTTTCTGAGACTTTGAGTAAAAAACAACTGGTTTCTGGTGGTAACTGATCAGTCACCATTATAAATCCTGGTCAAGAATTTGCCTGGTGAATTCATCTTTTTCTGGAGGTAGCATGTAAATGAAACCCTGAAAGTGATGCTGATAAAAAAACTGCCTTCGTAGATATTGCAATCCTATGAACAGAAAACCACAGGTGATTTAATATTTTCCATTCAGTTTTGAAATTGCAAGTGAGACAAAATCCACATTCTCTCACATTTCTAGCAGTACTTCACCTCCTTAACCCACAGCCCTAAACTCTCATTCCTACAGCTCTTCACACTGATAAACACTTCTTTCCTATAACATATGCCCCTACCACGGACAGCGTTCCAAATCTCTGCTCACTTCATCCTATGCTTCCACCAAATTAGGTCTTAATTGTAATGAGAAAGACTGTGTTCCCTGTGTCCAGGTCAGCCTGCTTGCACATTTTCACCTGGAAAAGCAGATCTCAGCATCTCCTGACTTCCTGCAGGTGCAGCTGATCTTGCAAAGTAGTGAGGACTAGAAATTGTACCTACACAGTGGAAAGGCAGACAGTGTGCTGGCAAGCTGCATCTGAACTGCCTGTGAGCTCCCCTGGCTCATGAGGACATCTGGTCTCTTCTGCCATGTGCCATTCACGTAAACAAGCAATGAAGCTGCAGTGTGGTGGGAGCAATCTGAGCAGAATGAACTAGGCTCAGCTTAGTAAGCTGCACAACACACAGACCAGAAGCAAAAAGATGGAGTAGTCTACTCTTCACACAGCACGGAGGAGAAGTATTTGAACTAGCTTTAAATGTGTTAGTTCATGTTCTAAAAACCTTCTAGGTATAGAAGTATAAAGCTTAGCCCTGGTAATTTACTGGAAGCAGGGTCAATTAGAAGAGCTCTGAAGTGATGTAGTTTAACCAATTCCAGAAGTCAGGATTTCATTCGCAGCTAGCTTAGCTATCTCTGTAATGTGCTACATGTCAATGCAAACGTGACCCTGGCCTTAAAAACCTCTCAAGTAAACCATTTGCACTGACTACTGAGAGATAAAGGCACAGGAAACTTGCAGGCTGAAGCCCTTACTGGAAAACAGGAACCAGATTTAGCCATGAACACTGGGTTTCTTCAATCCCTCTGCAGCACTGGCAGCGTAGAAGTCCCTCAGACAAGTCTAAAGCTTGGTATAAGAACATTCTTCAATCACGATACAACCATATTTCACAATCCAAAGAAAGCATGTGATTTTAAAACAAAATTGTTCCATTTACTTTTGGTAATAGCAATATAAATTGAAAAGTTCCCTCATGAACTTGAAGATAAATGAAGAATTTTTCGAGAGTACTGCACTGGTGATTTTATTTCCTATTACAATAAGTGATCCTGCAAATACACCTCATTTTTTATTCATTTTATATGGAACTTTATGCTATATCGAACACTGATTGCATGGTATCAGGATCTAACGTTACTACTCAGTGTAGGAAATAGCTGATTGGAATGGAGGTCAGATCTGCAGGGGCTTGGAGCAATCTGCAGGATTACCCTGTTCAGTCAAACCTCAGTACCACACTACAACATTTTCATATAGTTCATGTGAGGAAAATCATTCAAGGATTGCTTTAAAATTATTTATTGCAACTATTTTTTATCATTTCCATCTTCCAAGACTTATTACTTAGCAAATGAGGGGAAAAACTGAAACTCTTCCATGTGGCTATCATCTTCATCAGTGACCTAAAATACCTTTTCTAGGTCAAAACATGCCACACGGTTATGGCTGGTGGCCTCCACACAAGCTAAGTAAATGATTTAATTCTAGTCTCTCCTTTCCAAGACATAAAATTCTCACTACTGTGCTTGCATTGCTGTGAGACACTACACTTTGACAATGTGGCATTTTCATATTGAAAATGAAAAAGCTGTCACCAGCGCTGAGGGGTTTAGGCTAGAGGCAACAGGAACTTTAATAGGAAAATGCAGCCTGGAAGGTGAAAAAGAGGCATCTTATTCACTTAGGTGATTCCTGTTAAGTAACTTAGCAATTTGGGGTCGCTGTGATAAGATACAGACCTGCCACAAGTGGAGTTTGAACCACTGGAGGATAGTAGGAGGGTGAGAAGTTGCCACAGACATTCTTAGACGTGATTACGGACTGTCACTCTCCCAGTACCTTTTTACAGTCCCAGTACATGAATGACAAATGCTAAATATGCAACAAACATAGTAAGCACATGACATACGCATTACTACTTATGCGTATCCAAAGTAGTGACCTATGAGCACGAGGACAGACAAGTAACATGCATGTGTGGTTATTTTTACCTTGGCATGATTATAAATATCCACGCAGTTTTCTGTATTAATGCTTTTTGCACAAATGATCTCACAGTGTCGTTGTAAAGCTTCAAGCTGGAAAAATTTAGCAGCAGAGAGAAGCTAAAAAAAATAGGAAAGAAAGGAAAAAACAGTCAAAACTGCTGAGCAATACACATTCAGAGCTTGATTCTTTACTGCTTCATTATAGTTTTTCTCTGCCCCTGCTTCAGTCTGAGTTAAAGCACTGACCCCTGACAGTCAATCAGAATGAGAGGGTTACTGTAGTCTCCTCTAGATCCCACTGTGAGAAGGTGGATATGGAGGGACCACCACATCCTGTTCAGGTCCATATGCTGGCCTTGGGACAGGGATCTGTGTGTGTGTCAAGAAGAGGCAGACTGGAGAGTCCTTGGTCACTCTGCAAACATGCAAGTAGGGATCTGAGGCTACATTCCAGGAAAAGAAGGTTTGGATTCAAGTGTTCCTCAAGATCTGGCTGAAACAGAACACCTGGGTTTGATGTGGGGATGTCAGCAGAAGGGTCAGGACCACGAGTATAGAAGAATTCAAACCAGATGAGGATAACCACCCTAGGTAGTCTTAAAAACCTAGAGAAGCAATACACTTCAAACTTCTCACCTCAGAAGGCTCAAGTAAATGGAGTCAGGTCTCCACATGCTCCTTGCTCTATCTCATCAGCAGCAGTAAGGTTATGTCTAGACCATGGGTGCTGAAATGTCACCTGGCTCCAAATGACTGGGAACCAGCTTGATGCGAGGCAGCACCTAGCACCACTAACATGAGGGCTGTGCATCCGTAACACTACACACTTGTGCCATCAGGACTCACACTGACCTCTCTCTTTGGTCCTGTGCCCACCCAGGATAGGCAGCCTGGACTGGCACTGCTCTGGAGATCTCTGCATGGCACAGTGAACATAACCTGAAGCCTGCAGCATGAAAAACTGGCTTAAATTGTGCCTTCTCCAGCTGATTTCCATTGGATTGCCCCTACTGCTCCTTTTCTGTCCTCTCACAGTTGGGGGAGTGAGCTTCATTTTCTGCTTTTCTGAAGTCCATTATCACTTCTGGCTCTTTGCTCTGCTTTAGAAAGCAGACTGAGGTTCCTCACTGCTTTATAACCCAGGAAGGTCCCTTCAGGCTGAGCTGGTCACAAGTTCTGGTGTTTATAAGGGCCTTACCAACACAGACCTTAGGGCACAGACTTCTCATGATTCCCAGAATGGCCATTATGCTTCTAGGTAGGAGCGCTGGGGAATAAAACCCTCAAACTGCCATAACATTATTCTTACTTCTCCTATGCAGTCTGCTCAAGTTCTGCTTTAGTCCCATAAATAAATCCAAGTGCTGGAAATCTGCAGTGCTGATGTGATAGCAGCCAGCTGGCCTCAATTATGAATTGCAGCAAAGATTTCTTTGGAGTATTTCTGGTGCTTCTTGTTATCATATTTGTAATAAGGCAAGTTGCTAAATGCAGTTTTGAAAGATAAAGCTAAATCCTATTCCAGCTGCCTCTGTGGCTAAAGCAGTCACGTGCTGGTTTGTAATTACTTTAAACTGTGAGGAACCGTAGCCAGATCTGTTATCAACAGATCAATCAATCAGCCATACATTCTGGAGTCACAGAAGTTTTGAGATGCCACAAAAGTAGAGCAAGCAGCCAGCTGAACTGCAGCACCAACTTTTTAACAACCTCGGTGATTACATATGCATCACTACGAAGCTGTTGCGCTTTTTAGTCTGAAACTCTCCTTATTTCAGAAAGGGTAGGAATTTAAGGAGCTTTTTTCAAATCTGTGAATGAGAGAACCAGTGACCTTTCCCTGTAAAACTCAGAAAGCCAGGGTGGGTCCACCATCTGCAAAGGACAGGGATGATCTCAGTCCTGACTAGTTCCATCCTTTGGTTGCCAGCAGGATTCACAAAGATGTCCCTGTATCTATCATAACTGCTTCATTTTGGTACCATTAGTTAACTGTTAACAGGAAAGCTCCTGAGTGACTACCACAAGTTTGATCTAATGTGTCTTAGTTCTGTTGAATTGGAATTGTTAGGTTGATCAGAGATGGTAATGACAGCACACAACATCTGGAAGAGAAGGATCTAACATCCACACAGGTTATGGACGTGTGACTGTGCTGGAGGTTCAACCAGTTCCAGAGGGCTTGGCTCGTTGGTGGGTATTGCAAATGGGCACAATGGCAATGGACTTTAACACCCAGTAAGAAAGTGGCAAATAATTATCTCAGGAAGAAAGATACGAACACTTTTGGCTAATAAGCCAAAAGTAAGAGTGTTGTAGAGAAGCTCACTGGCCCAACTCAACAGAGCACCTCACCTATGGGCTGAGAGACAGAAAAGACAACATATTATGCTGCTGGGAGCTGTTTCCAGATATTGGTAACACCTGTTTTGCATTTCTTTGGAAGAGCCTCACAAGTATCTCAGTAGATATTTTTATTTCAGACAAACTATTTTGTTTGGTGATCATTATTTTTCTACATGGGCACTCTGGGCACTCAGCAGGAGGCAGTGATGTCTCTTACAGGAGTGCTCATGTCTTGCCCAGTTGTCATATACCCTTGGGTAAAGAGTAAACAAATCATTTAGCATTGTTCTCCCTGAAATTTACCTAAATGTATCTTACCTCCATAATTTCATTATTTTTAATCAAGAGTGACTCTGCACCTCCATAGTAAAGATACTGCATAACCAGCTGTAACAAAACAAAAGGAGTGTTTATAAAAACAGTCAGTGACAAAGGAAGAAAGGAATGATGTAGAGATTGCATGTAACACCAGAGGCTCTCCAGCATCACTAAGGATACATAGATAAAACTGGCCAAATCCTCCTAATTTCAAGATATATTTGGTTATTCTCTCTCTCTCCCTGCACAGTTCAATTGTTCCTTCTCTTGGGTATTCTTAACCCTCGCCAGTCATGTTGTCCATGCTTTTTCTTGATGCCTAAACATTGTGCAGAAAGCTGATTAATTCATTCTGAGTTTTCAATGTCTTTTCCAATATGTACAGTGCATCATTTATTCAGGATAATAAAGCATATATAACGATTATTCCTTTATTTCCCCCTTGGCAATGGGACCAACACCTCCACTCAGCTGTGTGAGGGCATGCATGGATGACAATAAATAATTGTGGAGGCTTTGCACTGTAATACGAGACAACTAAGATCACTCTGCAGTGAGCTTCCAGCAAGTTTAAAGTCACTGTAGTGAGCTGGGAAATATCTTCATCTATAACAGTCGATACATGGAACTGCCTGGGCTCTGACTCAAGAGAAGTGAAGCATATACAAGTATATGCTATAGAAAATACTCTGTATTTTCATGGCAAAAAAACTGATTGAACAACATTGCTAAAGAAGCAAATGAACTGTGCCTGGAAGCCTGTCCATTAAATACAGAAAAAGTCAGCAAGAGAAAAAGGAACCAAGTACTTCCCAATGACATGCTCTGCTTTATCTGCATACCCTGTATAAGTGAAATGTATGCTATTGAATCTGGTTGGGCATGACATTTGCAATCAATAGCACTATGCAGCTTAGTGTATGCAAGGAGATGGATTCTGTGCTCATGAAACCACTACTCTGAGCTATATGCTTATCAAATATACATGTATTAGTTCGGACAGGGCATGTACAATGTTTCTATGTTCCATTCAAATTCAATGTGAGAACTGACTTTACCTGAAAGATGGGGTACTTCACATAGTTGATCTCAATACAAGTACTATCAGTTGAGGGCTTGCTAGACAGCAATGCTTTAAACCTAAATAGAAAGGAGCAAGATTGAAATACCAGCCCAATTATCTACGTGGAAAACTATGGCAGAGTGGAAGGACAGCATCAGCTCTTGCAAAAACAGTACACTGAAATGAATGGATTTGTCACTGAAATGCATCAGGATTCAGACAGTTACACAAAATAAAGTTCAGATTGAAAGGAAGAAGCCTCTCTTTTAGGATATTTCAATTTGAAATTTTGGAAAAATACTTCTGATACCACAATAGAAAAAATGCATACAGGAGATTCAGATACCAGAAAGATGCATATCACAAAATCAAACTTCTTGTTTTCTTTTCTTTTTTTCTTTTTTGCTTGAAGGAAACATGGTTGTTTAGGAAGTTGCAATATTTAAAACTGTGCACTTACTTTATTTGAAGATCATTTTTAGCCTATTTCTATTATGCTGCTGCAAAAATGTTTTGAACAAAACATTAAAACAATTACATTAAGGTTACTGCTTCTACACGGGCTTGATACAATTGTGTAAGAAGTAAGAGAGAAAACCGGGTATGCTACTTTTTCTGATGATCAAAACTTGAAATTCAGACATAGGTTTCAAGATAAAAACACTTCTAAAGTTAATTATTGCTAGATATTCTCATTTGATTAGAAGGCGAGTGCACCATCAGAAACATCTGCTCTTTTACCCTCTCTTGTCAATAATTCATCTGACCTTCTAGAGGCAGTGCAAACTTTAGTTTATCTATCAAGACCAGCATTTGCTGGATGGTAACCTCTTCCATACTATGACTGCATTTTAATTAAAATATGGCTAACAATTGATTTGATCTTATTAGTGACAAACTCTATTTTAAAGGCAATTTAATAAGCTTAGAGCTAAAGTTTGGATTGTGCTTGCACATCTTTAATTATGAAGTTGTGTACAAATACCGTTTGTGATCAATGTAAAAAAAGAATACTCTTGAAGGCTGAGCTGAGTGACCCACATCCAGCCTTCTGAGCTTGGGGAACAAACCATAAGTACTGCCTTTTGATACAGCATGACATGTTTTGTATGCATCTAATTTTATTTTAAAAAAATGTAAAATCCCCAGTGAATCAAGTGATAGTAACTCTTAGAGACTGTGTACATGGATGCAAGACAAGATTTAGCTGCTCATGGAATAAATGACTATTAAGAAGCAAACTATTATGCCCTATGTTTAAGGGCTGGATAAAGTGATGAGCTCCATGCAAATGTGCCTTGGTGGAATGAAGTCAGCTGCATGGCAAGAAGCGTGGAGCATTTACAGGATGGGAATCTAGTGATGGGAGCACTTGTTAATACCCTGCAGATCAATCAGGAATAGGCTGCTGAGATTTGCTGCTTAGGAAAAACTTGCAGATTGAGCCATTAACCCTCAAAGAATCTTAACAACACTAACAAAAATACAAAAACATAAAATCAATTTCTATTTTTGCTAAGAAACGGAAATGTCTCTACATCTTACCGTGGTGATGCAGTAAATAGCAGCACTCTGTGTGCATAAAATGGTCTTCCTTCCACCAGAAATGTAACATCTGACATCTCTTTGTTGTTAAGAAAATGGGGATCTAGAATTACAGAAAGGAAAAAAAAAAGAAACAAACCACCAATAAATTTGGTTCGGAAGAGTTCATGAATGTACATAATATTTTCCTGTTTTGACAAAAGAAGACAATGGTGTAAAAGGATATTGTTTATAATGAGTAAAGTCTATCAAGCTATTTTGGACAATCTGAGACAGGAGACCTACAGTCTACATGGAGTTCAGACTGAGGAAATTCAAAGCTTTGAAATCCATGTCAACCTTTGCTGAGATGATGGCCAGCCAGGCCTGCCACAGGGAGCCAGCACAGCTTCCCAGCTTGGTTCCCCAAAGCAAACTGCAGAGAAATACCCTCAGGCTATACCCTCACCCTCTCCCTGGGCAGGTAAGACTTTGTGCCAATGGGACAAGTATCCTGGAAATTGGCTCACTTCTTCTCTAGGTCACATTAAACCAACTTGGGCTCTGCCAGCAGGACTGGGAGTGCCATGCCACCACAATGTCACCCGCAGCCACCACAGTGATTTGAGATATGGACAGACATTTGGCTTCGGGCCCTAGGCTGTAATTTCAACCTCATTAACAACTCAGATCTTTGCAGATTTACAGTCCCACTCCAGTATCTGATGGTCCTACTGATTTCAGTGGGAGTTTAGGACAGGCTAAGTTCAGGGCCTCTCATTTTTCTTGTCCTGCCTTCCAAGTTCACATTTTCTCTGACTTGTACACTCAGCAATGAGAATTTCCCTTTGCTCTCCTTAAAGAACCAAAGAACCATCTTCAAGTCATGCTTACCTAAGCGAGAGGTCTGCTTGCGCTTAATTTCCACAAGCTTTGGAATAGGGTAGGGTCCGTAGCAATGAGTGAAAATGACAGATAACTGCTGACTTATCACTTCGTTCTAAGCAAAAGGAAACAAACACAAGCAACATAAACTTAGTATTCAAAGGGAGACATTACATTATTCTCAAGAGTTGTTTGTTTTGAAGCTGAAAAATGTGATTGCTGAAACTTTATGAAAAACCAGAACTTCAGTATTTGTTATAAACCACTTGTTTGTTGCATCCCCTGTAGGAAGCAGGTAAAATGGAACGTCCTCTCCTTGGACCTTATTTTCCCAACAAACTCAAACCTTCCAAATAAGCCGTGTTCCTTTACAATAGCCATTTCATTTTATTTTCAAACTTACTTCAATGTAAAATACCTTTTTTTGCTCTTTGGAAAATGGTCATTGCTCCTGTTTTAGAAAACCAGGGTTACCAAACAGATAGAGCTGCACAGCCAGCATACATTTCTAAGCATGACATCCTCACATACAGCCCCACCTTTACAGAATGACAGAAGCATCACAGAATGCCACCGAAGCTCCTCATTTAACCCCAAACATGTTGTTAATATGATCTTATACCCCTGGCATTGGTTTTGGTAACACTACTCTGAGGAGACCACCAGAACCTCACAGCTCCCTGGCTCTACTCAGACTAAGCTTCAATGATAGTGAAATGAATTTAGTGCTTAACCACCTGAGTCACATCTGATAGCAGGATTTAAAAGTTTTGGCAGATTGTATCCCAGTCTCTGCTGGTAACTGGAACTTATCAAATTCAATGGAGCCACACAGACAATTCCTGAAAATGAAGTATCTTGACTTTCAGCTAGCATGTTGGTTGGTAATTCCCTTCCATACTGGGAAACCATGAAAAAATGTGATGCTTAGACAGTCCAAGACCAAGGAAGTAAGCAGGTAAGGAGGTAAAATAATAACAATATAAACAATGGAGGAGTTTAGATGTCATACTAAAAATATCTTCAGGCTTATTAAGCAGAAATTGAAGTCTTCCTTCTCTGAGCACATTTCAATTCAGTTCTAAAAGTAGAAATTCCTTAAATCCCACAAGGGATGAGGAGGAGTGGCAGAAATACTGTAATAACTCTTGCACCGTATCTAATTAAACAGGGTGGGAAAAGGAAACGAGCTGTGCCTTCATAGGCACACGCTGATGTCAAAGGAAATTACATGCACTCGCCTGCAGGCAGAAGTTGGCTCCTATTACTACATCAGACATAATATTGAAAGAAATATTGGGATAAGAGAGAGATACTAAGAAATACTGATACCAAGAGAGACCATTCAGCACGGCATGGGAGCAGCCACCAGTGAGGGCTCACTGTTGTGGCTCCAGGACAACTTGGATGCAGTGCCCCAGGAGCATCTCTGTTCAGCGTCGGCAAAGCTGGAGCTCTGCAAATCGCTTCACAAAGGGAGTGAATCACAGGGCAGAAAGAAAAGGAAGATTTAAAGCCAGATTTACAGAAGGAAGTGACTCAGCCATTGGGAGGGATGGGGGGAAAGCTCTAGACAGACAGGGCAGAAAGAGCAATTGCTTCTCTGCTCAGAAGGGCTGTGCCGAAGCCGTGCTGGCTGAGTCAGCCAGGGAGGAGCATGTCCGGGGGGGATGCCGATTTCCAGTGCCTGAGCTGGAGGCAGCAGGCACTAAGATGTCAATAAATACAACACAGGATGAGGCTAATACCATATTTCAGAGTGAAGGGAAGCTTCTGGAGAGGAGAGGAGTAAGAGCAGTGCCTACCTACACATACATATACGTCAGAAAAGACAAAGCATCTCCTCTTCCCTCAGATGCCTATGGGAATGCATTGATAATAAAACAGATATCAACCTCCCAGTGCCTCATTAGGAGCCAGAGGTCTCACCCACTGCAGACTAGGAAGTCCAGGTGCATTGAGACTGGGAAGGAACGAGCCAACCACAGCCATGCAGGGCTGGGAAGAGGATCCACACTTGTAACTTGAATTGGCATGATGGACGAGTCACATGCAAACAAGCCTGGGGAACCTGTCAGTTTCCTCAGCACAAAAAGGGTGATGAGCCCTGCCACAGCATGCGGACCCCAGCCACCATACATCCACCTTGCCACTGACTGCCCACTCTTTTCAACCCCGTTGAAAACTGGTCTAGATTAAGCTCTAATTAACTCAAAATGGGATACGCTCACATAAAAGAAGCTTTAGAACACTACAGTGCAGAACAAAGATGGGGAAAAATGTCAAAGGAAATGGAGACTAGGATCAATGAGTCAAAGGAAGCAGGGCTATCAAGCAGACAGAGACACTACGCATCATGGACCTTCGGAGCTCTCACATAGGACACTGCTTTCATTTGGCAGACAGGAGGCTGGAGACCTTTGGCTTCTGTTGATAGCTTTAAGAAACACTCTCAGATAGAAAGACAAAACATTTAAAGTCATCACTAACAAAATATAGCAAAAAGACATGGAAACAAAAGAAGAACAACTGCTCCCCACGCAAATCTGCACACAGCCAAGCCTCCCAGGGCCCTGGCCCTGCTCCCTGCAGCCTACTGGCATCTCCAATAAAGCAGCAGAAAGAAACAGCAAGGAGGAGAGATAAAAGGGTACAGTCTGCAACAGCATTGCTGGAGAAAAAAAATTCTTGCTTTTCCAGAAGCCCAATGTTTTTTTCTTGGAGCAAGTTGTGCTCGGCTGCCTGTGAAGCAACTGGAAACAACTACAGGCGACCTGGTACATCAGAATTGCTCCAACGAAGAAGATGACATTCCACCGTATGTGCACCAATGTCAAGAAGCTCCAAAGCTGCCTTGGTTACCATATCCAACCCACTTAAGCTCTGAGCATTATTCTTTCCTGCTTATCCATCACCCTACCAGCTGACTGTAAGAACAGATGAAGGAGCTCTCTGCAGCAGTTGTGGGTGGTGATATCAACACCAGAGAAGCAAACCTGTTTGTTTTCTTGCCACGGTTTGAAGTTAGAAAATATTTTGCCTTGATGCTTGATGCTGAGATCCAGATCAAGGCCAGTTTCCTCTCAGATATGAGCATGCATTTGCAGTCAAAGGGAGCTCCGCGTACATCTGCTTTTATGGGAGGGGGAAGAAAGCTTGGCATAGGATATAATGAAAATATTTACCTAGCCACAGGGTAGTTTATAAATAGGCTAAAGGGAACAGGGAACAACAGTCAATCTTCTTAAGGAGACAATGCTTCCAGCTGAGAGTTGGTCAGTGAGCAAGCAACTTTGCTTTGTAGATACATGCGGCCTCCTGATTTAAAAGCATTCTTCAGAGGAGATCTAACAGAATTCCCCACACTTGAACTGTGAGAGGAATTCATAAATTCTTTTGAAGCAAAGCTGAAGGTTTTCAAGTTGCCAGAGCAGAGATGACTGAATGATCTGAGAGGAGGTGAAGAACTGGGTGGGGTATCTTTTCCTGAACGCCTTTCTGATGATGAAGGTCTGGTCTGCTTCATTTCTTCTGACTGGGTTCAACCTGGCCTAGCCATTCTGGAATGTCCTACAAGGTACTGGACACAGCTGGGACGTACCAAGCAGTTTTCTCCAGTACCTGTGGAAAGTAAGTGTCATCTTGGTGGCTCATGCTCCAAAATCTCAAGAAGCAAAACCTATGCTGGATTCAGAAGTCAGGCTTTTCCAGCAAGATCACACTTTCCTTTAGTTGCCTCCTCTTCATGGGTTTCCCCACTGATTCTCCCTGGATCACTCAAACCCCAGTGGCTAGGAATCCTGACTGGTCTAAGACACCCTGCCACCTCCACCTCATTGCCTTCTACAGCAATAACAATTTAGGCTGCTTTTCTTTGCCAACCTAGCCCAAGAGTGCCAGGCCCTTGAATTCCTCTACCACAAAGCCACAAAAACAAACACAGTGTTAAGCTGAAAAACAACACTCTCATTCTGGGCTCAGTGTTTGTCATTTAATACATATCTGCCCTGTAAACAGAGAAACCATGCTGCTCAGGGCACAGGGGTGCTGGCAAAGGTAACTTTTCTCTTGCTGGTCCTGAGGATGCTGGGAGGACCCAGCTCTCTGCTAAACACAGAGAAGCAGAAGTGCTGCTTCCAGTCACCTGTTCTGCATGTGGTCCCCAGATACTGTTCCAGCAGTGAAGTCTCAAGATGCCTCAGATCCACTTAGGAGTCATGCATGAACTTCCCTCCATAACAAGCTGGGATGCCTTTTAATTATTCCTCTACTTACCCTCCCCTCTTCCCATAAAGAGTCAGTCAGTAAGTGGTAAGGCAATAGAGAGGACTTTTCATAGACCTCCCAAGCTCAAGCACTCAAACTCTGTTATGAGTCTTTCTTTGCCATCCCTCTGAATCTTTGTCATCCTTCCCTGGGTGTTTCCGCTACAGTCTTCAAGCATAATTCATTTTTTACCAGCTGCATCCAAACTGATTAAATGCCGCTTTAGACGGTCACTCCTAGATGATTAAACAGCACACACATAATTTATATTAGTCAACAGTTGCAAAGGTAGGGAAGCCCCAGAGGTTGAAGTCACAGTTAGAGGCAGTGAACTGCATAACAAAATGGGTTTTGTTAGTGCCGGGCTCAAGTCATTCCACTGCAAATACAAACGGAAAGGAATTAATCACAGGTAAGGCACAAATGGACCCTTCAGCTAGCTCTGGGAAAGCTGCCAAGTCTTCCTTTCAAAAGACTCTTTATATCACAGCTGTGCATTGTATGTAAAAAGCTGAGATCCCCGGGCACGGTCTAATCCCTGGGTGAGAGCCCATAACAGGGCAGGTGTCACATCCATGGCAGTTATTTATTGTCAATGAAGAAACGGCTCCTGCCTCTGGCAGGAAAACATTTTAGGAGGCAGACGGAGAGTAGAAAAAAAAATAAATCAAACCTGTGTTAGTATGAAACTAATTTGTGTTATGAAAACACAATACAGGGTTAATAGTTGGTTATTAAAATGCCACTTGGTACCTGGCGTTCACATCTCACACGGAGAATGCATGATGTACAGGTGTGGATAACTTGCGTCCTGGTTATTCTGAACTGTTTAGACACAGAAGTACTACAAATGACAATCGGCAACATTACAGACCACTGTGATTTTTCAGTGAAACTTGCTTCAAGAAATCAAAGTCTCAGCCAGAAGATCAATCACTGAGCTCAGGCTGAGCATTAGCTAACACACGGCAGGGTATCAGCCACTCCGTGAAACCTGTAAGCAGGCATTTTAGGATCCTGCAGGTCTTCAGGGCTATTTCTACTACTGGTTTTGGTGTGTCTGTCTCCTACGTGTAAAGTTTACATTTTTCTTCACTTAAAATATTCCAACTGTTGGCCAAAATATTCGATTTCCAGGTTTTATTTTTTCAAGAAAAGTGAAATATGGCCTGAAGAACAAATATACTAAAGTGTAACTCTCCCCTATAACCTAGGCCTTTCCTGCAGAATAGGACAGTCTGGCTTCATATAGCAAAACCAATTTCATTAAGCCCACCTTAATTAATAGACATTTCAACCCACTGTCATGCAAGGAACATGAAGGAGAATTTTCTAGCTCCTTCATTTTCCAATGCCATGTTACAGGTCATGTACAGACCTATAGGGAAAGATGTCGTTTGCTGGCCACTGTGTCTGGACTTTGTAGAACACAAAAGCACAAACTGAGTTTGTTGACATTACTCTGAGAAACCTTTCCTGGTATTTGTTTTAGAGGAACCAAAACTAGAAAGACCACAGCAATAATCAGGACACACACCTGAAGCTTCAGCTTCTAAACATTCTGCTATAACAGAGCAGGCAGGTGTTGTAGGCTTTCCTACTGCTTTTTGTTTGCTGGAGTCATCAACATTTTTTTCCAACAGTTAATGCACTTATGACAGAGTCTACACATTGCTATTTCTGAAAGGATATATTAAATACTTAACTTTCTAGGAGATTTTGGATTACATGCGACAAAGTCACTGGTTAGAGATTGCTTTGGCTTTTAAATTAAATAGGCCAAAGTTTCTCAAGATACCTATATGCCTGAATCCTTATGGAATTTTAAAAAACTGGCTATTGTTTTAAATTGTTATTTATTCTAAATAACTGTCAACATGGTATTGATGGCTGTTTTTCAAACAGCTCAACTTTCCAAATAACTCTGTGCATTCCTGCGGGTTTCTTCAGCTGCCTACAGATGCATATGGAGTGTGTGTGAAGCTCAGCAGGAATTTTAAATTCTGAGGAAACACCTTTGCAAACAGTTTCCTGCATCTTTCATCAAGTCTTAATGCACAGTGTAATCAACACCTCACTAATGGGCTGTTTTTCAAAATAAACTACTAACAGAACCCGATGGGAAGGATGAACGCTACAGAGAAAGGGCAGTGAAGGACCTACCACGATTTTTCAAGTTGTTTTTGCCCTGGGCAATACACTAGCAGCAATACTCGTAGTCCTAAGCCAAGGTTTCCTGGTGTAAAGCACTTCCAGAGCCAGACGGGGCTTCATACAAAATTTCAGCATGTGCACTTTTAATGTGCAGTTAAGAAACTCTGCCAATGAGTTCCCCCAAAGTATTCAAAGAAATGGCAAATAGCAGCTCCATGCCCGTAACATGGGTGGGAGGGAGAAAGCTATGCAAGAGATTACTTGAAATTAAAAGATTATTTTCTTTCTCCAAAAACTAGGCCAGAGACAATCTGATCTAAATTGCTGCATACAGAAAAAGCAGTGGACAAAACTGGCCACCACCCAGTACTGCTGGTGACGGAGCTGGCTCATCTGCATGGATGGAGCTGGCTGATTTAATTACGATGCAAGCTCACACTGAGCCTCAAGAGTGGAAATCTAAAACCAACCTCTTCCAAATGCTGATGGTTAGACTAGATGATCTGAGAAGTCTTTTCCAACCTCATTCAATGATTCTGTATGCATGTGTACGTGCTCTGGACAGCCGCAGGTTTTCTTCCCTTTGGTTGCTGCCCACCGTCATAGGAGAATGGCTATTAGCTGTTATCACATGCAGTTAGGCTACTCTGTGCCTGAGGGTAAGGCCTGAGATCACTGTGCCTGCCTGTGGCTGACCTGCCAGCCCCACCTCAAGCACTACAAGTCCATAAATCTGAGTGCTTCCTCCACCAGACTCTTCTTAAATTCTCATTTGAGGGGCCCAAACTCAGTGCTGCCACCAGCCCACAATTACACTAGTCAAGCAGATGTGGGGCCTATGACATGGGACAGGATGTCAATTCAGCTCAGAGACAAGCTCAGGCAATGAAAACATCAGCCTTGGCTATAGGCAAACAAGAAGGCCCAGTAAGAAGTCTGGAGGGATTCCTCAGGCCATGAAGAATGTGATACAGATGCTGACAGGCAGCAATTCAGTTGCACCTTCTTGTTTTCTTCTTTCACAAGATCTCCAATGTCATCTTAGCTTTGAGGGACTCAATCCTGCCCTGTACAGCAGCCCAAGTTTAGCTCAGGGCTACTTGCTCCCAGAAAAGTCTCTCCAGCTTTTGTCACATGCAGCCCTGTCCAAACTAA
This sequence comes from Phasianus colchicus, assembly GCF_987193195.1. Taxonomy (NCBI): domain Eukaryota; kingdom Metazoa; phylum Chordata; class Aves; order Galliformes; family Phasianidae; genus Phasianus; species Phasianus colchicus. The sequence goes on from NC_143436.1 coordinate 54,072,108, forward strand.
TTTAAGCAGACTGTCCATGAGCTCATCTCCCTCAGAGAGCAGTCAGTCCCAAAATGAGAAAGCCTTTCCTCCTCATCCAGTGGCCCAAATCCCCTTAGTGAATAGCACAGCTTCACTCAAAGTTTTAAATCTGAATTTTGCCTTCTCTTAGGGAAGTGCCCTAAACAAGGCTCTCCACGTCCCTTCCACCACCACTGCCTCCCCTGGAGCACCTTGCCTGGTCTTTGGTTTGGCAGGGATTTGTCCCCACTGCAGGACAGCAGAGGGGACAAAGCCATCTGCCTGTTCTTGTAGCTTTGCCTCAGCTGCATGGAAATACTTCATTCCTCCACTCTCAAATCAATTCTGAGCAAAGCAGCTGATAAAAACATTTAAAGGCATGAAAGGAAATGAAAGTGCTCAGTCCTACTGGCAGCCACCAGGAGGCTGGGTACCAAATCCTCATTTATGCCTTTGGAAGTCTTTCCCCAGGGCTTCAGTGCAGTGGTGATTGACCAAAATGCAATTTATTAACTGTTCTTCCCCTCCTATTTCACAGCTTTAGGAGAGGCAGTAACTCTAGGAACTGCAGTTCAGGCAGTTTTGCCTGATTTGCTAATTCTTGTTACTGCTCTGTGTTCCAGCATCAGAGCTTCAGAAAATATTATTTTTGTTTTCCTTTCCATCATTGGTGTCCTGTCATATAAATGCCAATCTACTGGGCTCCAGGACACTCACATCAGTGGTGGTGGCAGAGATCCCATCCAAGTTCTCACATTTGGACCCTGAGACCCTCTAGGTGTGGGTATTTAAAAAAAAAATCTGTAAGACAAAAGGCATTCCTTTTATCTGGTCATGTCCTTGTAAATAGAACTTTTTCTTTAGTCTTTTCATTTTTACAATACCTGCCCTTTCTGCATATCCCGTGAACCAGTAAGAACATTTTGTCCTACAGTGCAAGTGGAAGCTGGGGTAGAACACCCATTTCCTATTCAGAGATCTGATCTACATTTCTGTGCAACTTCTGGAGAGTCTCTCAAGCCAATTACTCAAATTATAAACTGATGTCTGGCTTAGCCAGGTTGTCACAGCTTCTGAAGTTGAGATTGCAACTCTGTAAGGCATTGAAAATCTGCCTGTTTAATTACCTTTGTTTCCTTGTTCAGAAAAGGAGGCTAAGATCTTCTTCCATATCTCAACTCATTAATATTTGTAAATTGTTCTGAGACTGCAGGATAGTTGGGACTACTTATAGGACTGTGAAACACCATTTCAATTAGGTACAAGTTGCCATGCAATTAAAATATACTGAGCATCACAATATGTAGCAAATGGGACATCTTGTTTTACATCAGCCGAGGAGCGCTAAGTGGCTTTGTGCTTTCCAGTTGCCTATTATATATTTTTTGCCCTGAAAAACTCATTAAGGAAATGTACTGGGACAGACTGCGATGTCTAGCAAGAGCTGTAATCTCAAAGTTCCCGGCCCACAGGAAAAAGGATGCCCACATGGACAAATCAAAATCCTCTCCTGACAACTCCACAAAATGCAAAACTTTTTTCACTGCAGAAAGGGAGGGCCATGAACCACAGCTATAGCCATTCTGTACCTCTTCAAGGAGATTTCCATTCTGTGGGTATATACAAAGAACAGTATCTGCTCTCAGCATTCGTAGAAGAGCGGATCCTTTAAATCTCAGCTTTCCTTGTCTGATTTATGTGGAGTGACCAGGGAGAACTTTTATTGTCTCCTTCTTCTGCAAATGAATTTATTTTGATTCCTTCCAAAGAGCTGCTCAGAGTCTGCCCTCATTTCTGTCTCTAAGAGCTTTGTGGGAGACCGTTTGGGCAAGACTGTAGCAAGAATTCAAGCCATTTGCAGACAATTTGTAAGCCCTTACAGCATCCCCGAATGATTCATTATTTTTCGAAGAATCTGAAGCACTGTAAGTGCATGTGGTTGTGAATATGCATGCTCATGAAGAGTGAAGATGGGAAGCTCCTTTAGGCCCAGAGGCAGGAACAAAGATCAGCACCGATTTTTTTAATCATACTTTCTCGGTGTGTGTGATATATCAGTTGCTTTACTCCTCCACATGGTAGTTTTTAAGTGAACCCAAAGCAGAAGGTAGCAGTCTCATTGGCTGCCATGTCTCCTAGACGACACTCCAGATGACCCAGTCTAACATCTCCAAAAGGTGTGATCCTATGTAAATAACTTATTCTAATGACAATCATCTATAAACCAATTGGCTTTGGCTTCAGCCACCCAGGAGAACTGCAGCTAAAGCCATCCCTCATCCTAGATTACAGGGCCTAAACTTAATCTCCATTAAGTTTTCCAATACGATTAGTTTTATATCAGCTTTCAAAACAAACAGCACCTTGCTGTCAGTTATTGGATGAATGTGTATTAACCCAAGGCAGTTCAGACTACAAATCCGAGGATTTGGAATGATTTTCTGAAAGATATCTCTAAATATTCTCCATAAATACCCATGTAATACAAACCAACCTCAGACTATCCCCAAAGGAAAAATTCATGGGAGCAGGTATCAGAACAATTGGTGGGATAAATGTTCAGTACTTGCTCAGGATTGTACTCCAAGCCCGCATTTGCATCAGTATACAATAAATCCATGTAAGCTCTCACTAACTAGACTGTACCTGGAATCCTTTAGTATGGAGAGTCTGTACCAGAGTTCTCTTCTTTTCACATTATTTAGGTTATTGCTGTAGGTGCTAAAAATACTTGCTCCTTGCTGTTGCGTGTGGACTTGGGCGAGAAATGTTACTTCCCAGTTTAACAAATAGAAAACTGTACCAACATGTACTCTAACACTAAGAAAAAAAAACAACCTTCATTCTCCTTCCTGCTCAACGATCATCTCTTCTTTGCTGTTTTACTCATGTACCTAATGGTACCTTCCTCCCTCAAAAGGTTTTGTTAGTCTGATGTATCTGGCTAAGACGATGTGAACTGAAAGAATAAATCTGGGGAGGCTGCAAGTAGACACACATACAGGATTTTAAAAAATCATTCTGCATGTGTTCTCATAGAAACCCATCTCCTCACAAGAAGGAAGAATAGAACTCACAATCCCACATGAAGGGAAAAGAAAATCATGTGAGAGGTTAGATAAATACAAAGCAAACCAAGGATGAGCATTAGTTTTATTGCATGGTGCTGTAAAAAAAGCTGGGTGAGGTTAGTCTCTGGGTTGGTTTGGTTATCAGCATCTCTTGATGTGCTGCAGTGACCCCTGTGATTTTAATTTCACCACTATGCATTAACTCCTGTTGTCTTCTCAGTTCATTGTTAGCATCAGTATTAAGCTGTTGTAGTGGGAGATGTAATTAGCTTGTGTGTTTTTAACCCATGATTCCACAGTAAAGATAAATGAGATACACAGTACAAAAGTAATAATCCTATAGAGCTCTAAACAAGCTTTGGGACCGCTGTGCAAAAACATTATTGCAGTTTCTGTTGTACAGGATCAGAATGAGGCTGATTCCTTTAGAATACATAATTTATCCTACCTTGCTGGCTTTCAGTATCTCAAACATCAGAGGCAACCCCTGTGTGATGAGCTCTTCTGTGTACTCTTCCTCTTGAATGGACTTGAATTCCTTTAGTAAGCACTGGATGAGGGGTCGTCTGTGCTGCTGGAAGGATGTTCGCAAGGACTCCAGCCATGTGTGCAGTGTCCAGGGAACACCTGTAGACAGAAGACAGAGCTCACTCTCAGCTCCAGAGAAAGATGTGCCCTTCTACTATTTCTACCTTCACTTGTCTTAATCTTCAGATTTTAAGCAAAAACTACCGAATAACCATAGAAATAAAATTCCTATTTACCCACAGCTGAGAAGGCGGGTGGTTATGAAGACATCCCAGACCTAATACACAGAGGCTCTCCTCCAAGTGCTAAGAGAAGATTGTGGTCTCTTTGCTCATCTAGCCCTCAGCTTCTCTGCTGAGACTGCCAATTTGAGGTAATTGTTGTGGTGCTCTGCGACGCAAAAACCTTTTGGAAACTAGATTTATACAAGCTCATTTCTTCGAATGTGGCCCTGAAGAGCCATTGACTGGAAAAAAAAGATTTTGGTCACTACCTACCTGTATTCAAACTGGTGGTCTTCAGATTACAACTTTCTGTAAGCCCTACCCCATGTCCTCTACTGATCATTACTATTTCCCCTAAACAGCACTGAGTGAGTTAAGGAGATTAGCCTTTTCAAGTAGCTGTTTGTCATGGCAGAACCACTCTCTAGGAACTTAAAGGGAAATGTTTCCCTGCACTGAATGAGAAAACACACAAAGTTAATATAGTACTCCAGACATTACGCTGGACGTGACCTAGTTTCTGTTCTTGCAGAACAGAGTGGGAGGAAACACAAGCCCAGGGTTTGGCAACAGAAGTACTTTCCTTCCATTTCAGCAAATGCCCAGCACTTTGAGAGCAGCTCTGGTTCTCTCCTCTCGCTCAGCACATAGAGCTTTGCCTGCCCAGTGCACCTGGCACACCAAGAATGCACACCCTGACCCAGGCAAGAGGTCCCCAGGGCTGGAGTGCTGCACTGCATGGAGGCACACCAGGCATGCTGCCCTCTCTCTGGGGAAAGATTAATGGAGATTGGGCACAGAATAACGGACACACAGTCCAGATTTATTCCCTTCTGTGTTCCTGACCACTCTTGCCATGAGAAGAAGCAGACTCCAAACAGGCTCCTACGATGCTCAAGCTCCATGCTGGCACAGTTAGCACATGGAGAAGCCAGTTCACTGCTCTTCCCCTCAAAGGCTCATAAACCTTCGAAAAGAAAGATGTTTAAACTGTGGACTGCACTATGGCAGAGTGCAAAAGAGAAGCTGTTGGAAGCAGCAGACAAACACTGCCCTAGAGACTTAGCTAACACTCTGCTAAGCAGGAGTGAAGATGGCTGCTGGTAGAAACTATGCTGTCCTGCAGAGCAGGATATGCTGTGGAGCTAAAATGGCCCCGGAACCTGCAGGATCCCCTATCACGTTCCAGATGAAGGATGGAAAATAAAGGACTGCTCCTAGAGTGTGTTTAGCACACACGATTTGACATAAAAAGCAGTTGCCCTATTTTGCAGTTACTTAGGCAGCAGCAATCTTAACTGGCTTCAGAGAAGCTCCGAGAGCCTTGGCTTTAAGCCTGGGCTGGCTTGAACTTACCTTCCCCATCCTCACCCACAAACCTGCTGGGAAACCCCCTGCAATTACCACCTCCACAGAAGTTCAGGAGGCACAGCTGCGGTCAGTTTAAGCAGCAGCACATGAAAGACACATTTTTTACAGTGGTGTCTCTGGTGAGGCAGAGAAGCAAGGGCACCTGCACTGACCTATACTCCGTATGTCAATGGTCACATCCACATATCCATGCTCAGCACTGTGGTACATGGCCTCCTTCAGGGCTTTCAGTTTGGCCTTGCTGTTGCGGCTGGCACAAAGTGGAGCTGCTGCAGAGTCGGGCAAGTCTGTCCCCTCAGCCAGTATCTCCTCCAGTGACAGGATATCACTCTTCTCCTTCTCTGGCTGAGCAAGTAGCTTACGGAAGACATTCCTGGCAATTACAGCATGACACAGAGAGGGAGGCAGGGAAAGAGAGAGCAGGAGAGTAGTTAGTGGTGATGGTGTTTGGTGCAGGACACCTATCCAGCAGGCAGGTCATAAATTACTCCAATTAATTGAATAGTTTACATCAGTCCTAGAGCAAGCACCACTCCTGATAGCCCACCTGTTAGCCCACCAGACCACGACTGCAAGATGCTGCTGTAATGACAGCAACTGTACAGACGTCAAACAAATGGCACGAACTTTGTGGGAACACAAACCCATGAGCTAAACGTGACTCTCACGCGTCTCATGACTTCTGGCACCTGCCCCACCATCAGGTTAAGGTTGAACTGTCTTTGGACAAGCTCTCAAGACTTTCACCAAGGAGGCCACTTGAGAAGGGAGCTGTCTGGAGCTACCGAAAGCACCACCATTCGATTAACACTCAAAGCAGTTTGGGAAAGCTAGAGCAACTAGACATTCAACAAGGCCAGTCAGGGCAGGTTCAAGCACATCAGGGACTGCTCTGGCTGGGTGATCAAATCCGGGCCATGACACACCAAAGCCCAAATTCAGCCAGACACTTGGTACCTTCAGGTTCATACCAGCATGAACTCATCAATCTCAAAGGAGTTGCTCTTGGTTTCCACGACTATAAGAAGAGAAGCCAAACTGGCCACCATCCCACCTCCATCATACTCTGACATTCTCCCCACACCCGCTCGGAACCTGGCATGGGGTGGCAGCAGGCCATGGGGCGTACCAAACAAATGCTGGCTTGGGGAGAGAGGGAAAGAGAAGGGAGCCTGTGTGGGCAGTGTAGAAGTTGGAGTGCAAGAGCCAGTTCTCAGAAGTTGTGGGTCTGTGACGTGAACAGTTAGCAGCCAAGCCTTGGAGAGCCTCAGGTTCTCCTCAGGCATGTGGCAGCCACTCAGACCAGCTGGCACCAAGGCCTGAGCAGTAAAGGTAAGAATCCAGCAACAAATTGTCCTGCCTGTCCTCCCAGAGATCCCTCGCAGGCTCCAGATGGGCAGTGTTGTTTGAACCCGCCCTGACATGCCATGAGCATGTTGTTACACTGGCAGCTCTTCTCTAAGCAAACAGACGGTAGGTACTGTCTCTAACCTGTATCTATGTTCCTCTGGATGGCTACAATCAGAAAAGCAGGAACGTGAAGATCATAATACTAATCCATCACACTGCAGTAAACTCCTGAACATTGCAAGATCATGCATGCCAGGTGCTCATTTCATTACTGTCTTTAAAAAAATCGCAGCATACATACAACATTAAAGCACACAGGACTTAACGGTAAACACGGATGCAGAAACTCTGTTCAATGACAGTGAAGGCTGCAGCAGTACAGTCACAATTCACCCCAAACCTCAGAAATATGTCAAGAAATTCAGAAGGAATGTCTTCGGCATTCCTTCCCACCATCACATCAGCTACCATTTAACAAACATCACATTACAACACACCACAAGGAGTATCCTTCCTCTTTTTTCAATCAGATACAAAAGAGCAGATTGTATCACCAACTGGTTAAATTCACATGCTAGCGAAAAGCCTTACATCTCTGCTCAGTTGGTGGCTTGTTTGACTGTTCATGCAGAACTTTCACCCATCTGCTCAAACCAGACTCCGAGGAAAAAAACAATCACGTGAAGGATGCCACTAGACTTGTTCCCACTCTACCTGTGTCCATGCGCAGCAGCCTGACTGAAAGAGTTCATGTCACCTTGTGGAGTCATGGAAATGCCATTCCTGTACATTGTTCCTATCATAGGGTCAGCTCCTCGCTCCAACAGCAAACTGACCAGTTCGAAATTTCCTGCAATTCAAGAGAGGCACTTTTACTTCTTTTAAAACCCACTGTTTGCTCATCTAAATCACAGACCTCAACTGAAGAATTTATAACAGATGGAGGAGAAAGTCCTTACCGGCAGCTGCTGCTAACTGTAAAGGAGTTTCGGAGTAGTTTTCCTCTCCATGCTCCAAGGAACCTTCTACTTTTGCTCCAGCATCCAACAACAACTAGAAAGAAAATTCACCATTTAGAGCAACTGGGCATGCCACAGTGTTCAAGAGTTCATGAACAGTGACGAATGAGAGTCTAATGCTTCTCATTATCTGCAAACCAGATACAATGGAGACAAGTGACATGCAAGTTCTGCCCATTATTTTACAGAGGCAAATTGATTCCTTTTTTCGCTCATTTTACATTGCCAGACACCAGGAACACTAGTGTCCAAGCTCAGAGCCAAAAAAGTGTAACCCAGTGTTTTTGAATGGGAAATGCGAATAAGGTCGGTGTTAGGAAGTAATGCACTGAAGATGGAAATACTGAATATCAGCCCAACAAGCATCCTTCCTTTATGGTCTTCTAGAAGCTGAGGACCAACTTAAAATGGAACAGATTTCAATTGCCTCCATCTTTTTTATAAAGACATGGCCAAAGAAAGGCAATCATTAAGAACAAATCGCAGCAATGGATCCAAAAGCTGTGGTTTCCATCAGGTACACATCCACATGAATAGTGACAACGCTGAAAACAAAAGTGGCCAAGGAGAGCAGGATAGAGCCTGCCCTCTAGCCGCTCTTGGCCATTTATGTCTTTAGGCTTTCAAAGTTTTAACAAAGCTTCGTTACATGTGCCACAGACACATCTGTTTTGAAGAATAAACCTTCTTGACTTTTGAGATGCCAAAGCAGAGAACCAGCATATCCCACTCAACGCCTTGCTTGGGTAAGGAGACTGAGAGCTTCTCCCCCTTTGGGACAGAGCGATGGCTGTGGCTGTCTGCCTCTCCCCACCAAGGCAGCCGTCTGGTATTTGTTAGAGTTTTATAGCATAAGAAAGTGTAATGAATGAATAAACAAACACACAAAACAAGTGGTCAGGAAGGAGCACAAGGAGTTGTCAGACTTTCTTTGGTGCAAGTTTGCTTTAAAATTGTCCTATTTAAACCTCATATTGGTTAAGGTTTGAACACCGTATTTGTTATATAATATGTCTATTATATATCAGTACACTCTAGAAGAAGCAGAAGTAACCAATATGAGTATGACAAGAGGATACTGGTTTGAGATGGGTGTAATTGGAACTAAAGAGGAGAAACAAAAGAATGAGATGCAGGTAGGGAAATACAATAATACCTGAACTACAGGAATATGTCCATGCAACACAGCAAATGTCAGAGCTGTCCAATGGCGGGTCTCAGGGTGGACGGATGGGTATTTATGAGCAGTACTGACAACCTACAAACAAATTAAAGTTATTTTTTTTAAAGTGTAATAAAATCAATCCGCCTGAAAGCCAGGCACGTGAGGGAGTAAGTGAAATAGAAAACCTGGGAAAGGTGCTTTAGAAAATGATTGGTTTCATTTTTGTCGAGCAAAAAAATTTCTTAATACTAAAACTGTTTATGCTGATTTGACAGCTTGAATAGCTTTATACCAAATGAAGTCTTTTTACCAACTACTGTAGCTCCATCTAAACCACTGGCCACCACTTTTGCACAAGGTCAAAACATCCACAGTTGTTTACAGCAGCGCACGTTGGGGGAGCAGGGATGGATCAGGACACTTATGGCTAAGGACCATTCCCACTGACTTCTGCAGACTGTGTATCAACAGCCCCAGCTCTTGGAATTGCTTCAGGCCCAAAGGAATTCTCTCCACATAAACTGGTATGACTTTTGTCGTTGACATCAAGGAAGACACATCACAGTCCCTGCCCTGGAGTTTTCCAGCAGTGCTTCCAGGATCCTCCTCTTCCACCAAAGGGAAAATGACAGCTGAGAACTGATGGGGCAGAGTGACATTTCACAGACATTTTAAGAAAAGTCTTTTTTATTGCTTTCTCCTGTCTGAATTGAGTTAGAACAGAGTAGGGTGGCTTCAGTTAAAAGAGATGCAAACTATATTCTCAGAAAAAGCGGTATTTTTTTACATTGCTCCTTCCATTTTCTATGGTTTTGTTCCTGGTTCCTCTAATGTAGACACTGAGAAAGATGAATAACCACTCTCTGCTTCAGTGTCCCTGTCTTAAAGATGGGGATATTAATATTGATGAGGTTCACAGAGATGGAAATATCTAATGAACATTTGCAATCTGAGCTTGCACACTCAGATGGAGTGTGATACCAAAATTCAAAATCTTGTTATTCATCTTAGAATGAGGACTAAAATCAAGAGTAAAAGATGCATCACCTCACTGTGTTGTCAGCCAACTATGCTTTCACTAACTTGTCTGACATACTTTTAAACATGTAGGGAAGCAAGGCTAGTTATTAAATGCTTAGTTCCATGAGCAGATCACATTTCCAAGCACCACATGCAGCATTTTGTTAGAAGCATCTAACCAGGCCCTCGATCCTGAGAACAAGGGATGAGGACAAAATCAGAAGAGTCTGTACAGATCCCACAATTAAAGTGGATCTGCTCCAGAGCCTGGCTGCATCACTCAGATTTGCCAAAGAGAGGGGGTTGAAGTGCCCCTCTCTCTTTTACAGTCCAGTAGAGACCAGCACATTGCAAGCCCTGGTGCAACTGGAGAAGCCTGCTGGTGTCTGAGCAAAGCTGCAGGAATTCTTCAGGTCTGGGTTTGCTAAGGAGGAAGAGGATCAAGCAGTTGGTGCCTAGAGATTTAGGCTGGGGAGCAAGAGCAGCAGAGGGAGATAAGTGTCCAGCATCTCCTCCTTCAGCATGAATTCCCACTGCTGTCTGGGGCAGCTCGTGGCAAGCGGCAAAGAAAATGAAGTCATTTTAACTCCTTTGCTCCTTTTTGATTGCAATTCTCTTCAGTTGACATGGTGTTTGCAAAAGACATGTGGCTGGTTGAGTTTTTAAAACCTCAATTGAGATTTGCTGTGCATCTACAGGTCCCACTGACTCCAAAGTGGATTGCAGCTTCTCAGCACATCTGGAGATGAGTCCATTTTCGATAAACACGGGCAATCAAAAATGGAGGCACCCAGCATTTGAGGCTACTTTTGGAAATATATATATATATAACTGATTTGCAAAGTGAAATAAGAAAAATGATGCAGGCACCTGACAGGGTATTTATTTTCGTTCATGGTTGATTTGCCTTTTTTTGCCGTAATTGCCCAATTTGCACAGTTGGTTGTGGTGTGCACAAATCATCTTCTAATTGCACACCATAATTATTCATAGTTCTTGTCCCAAAGTGTTTTCATTTGATTTGAGAGCAAACACTCTACAGAAATGAATCAGGGAGGTTCAAATTTCTCACTGGAGCTGTTCTTTCAGATGTCAGCAGTTTCAGGAAGACAAAACTGTTTAAATTTACATTTGGTTCAAGTCTGGAAGATTACTGGCCCAATTGGAAGGGCCAGGATTTCTGCTCCTAGTGATAACCAGATAATGCTCTGAGCTGTAGGATCACAGCAGCAGGAGAGATCAGCCCATGCTCATCCATTCTTTGGTCTGTCTATCTACAGTGCTAACAAGGGTTCAAATGCTCAGTTATTGCTGGCTCTGACAGCAGCTCACTTGAATTGTGGGAAGGAAGAGGTGAGAGTGGATTCCACAAGAAATCATCAGCAAGACACCAAAGAGCAGTAAGATAGTAACAGCTATCAGTCTCGTACAGGTGACATCTATTTCTGCTTTTAAATTCAATGTTTTAGAAGTGCAAAATGTCTGGCTGAAAGCAGCACCTACAATTTATTAGCTCATTCAAATCCAAACAGAACAGATGGAACACAGATAAGTGAAGCAGACAGCTTAATTTACTCATGACCTCCACAAATTGAAACCGGAATCATTAACAAATAATTCTCTTGCGGATTTTCAAGCAGCTTTTTAAAAAATGTACATACCTGCATTGCACTGAGTCGGACCACAATCTGTTTGGTGGACAGATTGTAAGTTTTTGATGTGCATTCATCAAAGAGACGTTGATATTCTGGAAGCTTCAAGCTCCTCATTCAACAGTTTTCAGACCAAAGCATTTCATAAAACAAAGCAGGGGACACTGCACTTGTGTGCTGGGGATGCTTAGACGGAACATCCCAAGACATACAAACGCACAAGCTGTACCAGGCTATCAGACAGACATTTCTATTACTCTCTTCATTTCTACTCAGATGAGGTTCAGGGATTCCTTCCATTACTATCAGAGCTGTGCTCTGTGCTAATGCTAACGCCTGTTTTCATTTGCAGTATATAAATACAACTAACTAAAAATTACCTGTGGGGTAAGTCCGATGACTTGACCCTTTCTGAGAAGTGAATCCAAATGTTAACCTAATGCAGTCTGATTTCACTATTCATTTCAAGTTGTGTCCAGGACAAGGTAATTTTATTATTATTTCTTGGGATTTTCCCTCTGCTACTGTTTCAGGGGGTAGTTTAAGATGTCAACAAACAACAGAACAAAGATACAACCAACAAAAAGTCCTCACCTCAGCATTCAGATCTGCTCCAGCATCTAGCAGCATCTGCACCATAGCCTCATCACCCCTGACACAAGCATACATCAGTGGAGTCATGCCCTAGTCATTTTTTGGAGTTAAAAAACAAAGGAATTGACAAATTTAACACAGAACTCTTCTGATTTTTAAAAAATAATTAGTTAAGTATATATCATTAAAACTAACAGTATGTATTTAATGAAATCCATTACAGTCATGCCCCTCAGACTAACAAAAGCAAACCATTTTGTAAAATCTCCATTTTCAACTTTGGCTGTTTTGTTTCCGTGTTACCCTTGACATTCTCAATGTAGCCACTGAAATACCCCCTGTAAGCCTCACCTCCATGCTTATGTACAAAACTCAGCATCTTTGCCTTTTCTGTGGGACCCCATGGAGAAATGTTCTTATCAAAACAACCATATACCCACTGATAGTTTTAAAACTTATAATCTTATTCAGTTTTTTATGATCACTGTTTCTTAAAATCTTTTCAATTACTGACAGCCTTTAAAAACATCCAAAGCTCCTCTTATTACAAAGTAGATTTGGGCACAGTTTTTTCCATATGGATACCATGAGGGACTGGAGATGCAAATGATTTGTATTGCGCTCTCTAGTAAACAAAGACTTAACTTTAAATGAAATGCTAAACAGCTGCTGTCTCCAGGAAAGCGTGTCCCTGTTTGGAGGAGAACTAGATTAACTGACCCCTCACTATAGGGGACACAATTTGTATTAGTCTAAAATACCTGCAGCACCTGGTCACCGTTTCCCTTGAGATAAGTTTTATTATGGTTGTGGTAATGCATCTAGATGAAACGATGAAAAAATCATTAAATCTACCATAAATTATAATAGAAAAAGCTGCTTATTAAATATAGTAGGTGGTGTTGACCAACAGCCACCAGTTGTTTTGCAGTACATTTACTGCAGCATGTGGCTACCTCTGATGTGTGTTTGTAGCCTCCCTCAAGGTTCTCTGGTAAAATTCCAGTCAGCTGGCAGCAGATTCACTGTTTAATCTGAGAGCTGCCACAAAGTGAAATTATTTTCAGAGGCACAGGAGGTGCCCAGCATGGCCAGACACAGACCATGCCACTGCTCTTCCTGGCCAGAGCCCAATACCATTGCTTTTGCTGAATTACCCGTTCTTCCTGCTTGCACACTGGGTTGAAGGTAGCAGGCACTTGCATGTGGAAGTATTGTAGAGAAAATAAAAATTATGGTTTGTCCCTGCAAGGTAGACACAGTTTCCTTTAAGTGCAAGGAGCAGTACGCTTTTGGAGATACAGCAAAAGGGAACAAGAAATTTGGGTCTCCTGCTATTATTAAGAAACAGCTTCACCCCAGGCAAGGACAGGTGTGGGTGACTTGAAGTTACTTGCAAGGAGAATTTGAAACAACTTCAGCTACAGTCAGTGGCAAAATACTTCTTTTGGTAGTTAACAAACAGTACCAGCAAAAATGAGTCCACCAGAACTACAAAAAAAAATGCTTGGGCCTTGAAACACAGTGACTGGTTGGTGGCTTAAAATTGCGGTGACTTAAATTATTATTTCAAATTCTCTAAATGGTGTCAGTCAATGATTAAATCAAGCATTTAGCACACGACTTTGAAAACCTACATGACCCAGCATTTGCACAGCCAGGAGCCCCATGGCAACTCCTGTGTGCCACACATGGCTTTTGGACCCACTGAAACTGATGAGAGACTTACCATTGACAAAAAGGGGCCCTGAATTCATGCTGTGGTATCAGGGTTTTACACTGTTTCCAAACTCTCTCCCCTTGCACTGCTGTCCCTCCTGCCTATCCCCAGGCTTGATCTGCAGCTCAGCCTTTCAGCATCCCTCAAAACCCTCTCTTTGCGTGTGGGAGGAATGGGATTTTAATGAGCCCATCATTACTGCTCTACTCACACAGGAACATGGTAACAACATGAAAAATCAACACCTAGGGCATTAGGGTTTTGGCAAAATAAAAATGACTCTTTTTCTTTCAGCCTTGTATAACTTCTGGCTCTGTCCTGCAAGATGTCTGGTTCAGGGAAGCATTTAAGAACTTTCACTCAAACGGGATGTAAGCATGTGTTCAGCGTTAAGCATGTGATTAAGCACTTTGATTCATCAAGGCAGAATGTTCCCAGCTTTCAGCCTGGAGGATAGAGGAAATATGCTGCAAAAAGTTTCCAGATTCAGACTAAGTTAAAATAATAATCATTTTTTTTAAAGTATAATGTTTGAACATTAGAATGGGCTCTCTAACACAATCTTTTTTGCAGCGAGTACTGCCCTCTTCTAAAGCTTCTCTCAAGTAAATCTGTCATAATACTGACTCAAACTGAAGCTCCTGAATTCAACATAACTCACATTTCTGGAGCAGCTTTCCTTTCAGAGGAACTAAACCAACTCACAACCCAACCATGACTTTCATCCTGGGGCATCAGAAGATTCAGGGAAATTCCCTTCAAAAGGAAACCATAATATTTGTGTCCATCATTACCCTCACGGGAATGGGGAATGACCTTCCCAGCATCACAGTCCAACAGACTGCTGCCAGCAGGCAACTGCAGAGGCAGGTTCATCCCTCAACGCAAGCACTGGCCTCATGGAGAAGTAACTCCAGAGAAATCTAGGTTCCTCAGTAGGTGGATATTGGCCACAAAGACTAATGGAGTGGTAACATTGCAGAGAGGCTTTCACATCTAGAAGACCAGTTCAAACAGGGCTCAACTCAGAGTGCCAGCGATTAACCTTCTCCTGCTGGGGTGCTGTATGTGAAATGTGTTGCAAATCCCAGGGCAGTTTCTATTGGAAGATGTCCACCTCACAAAGCTCTGCCTCACATTAAAACTGCTTTAAGTATTCAGAACAAGACTAAGCTCTCTTCTGATCTCCTGGCTTCAACTGATTCACTTTTCTGTTAAGAAGATTCCAGGAAACATATTCACCCTCACTCTGAGTTACCTCAATTCTAAATAATCAGTATGACCTGATATGACCAAACTTCAGTTGTTCAGCTGGTGGGGCTTTAACTCAATGCAAAATAACACAGGGAAAGCATTAAGGTCCTGACTATACTTAGTTAACATTTGGGCTCATTTGCTTTGATAAACAGAAAAAAACTCTCACGTTTCATTTCTTCTTTCCATTTCTGTCTTGTTACCTGTTCACTCATGCTGTTAATCCCATCCGGCCCCAGCAAGGCTATGGCCTGTTTAACCAGATCCGTTCGGCCACAGTTGAGCATCCGGAAGCCCAGGTCCTGCTTGAACTTCGCTTCAGTGGCAACTGCATCCAGTTTCCGAGATGCACAAAAACAGTCGTCGATTCTGTGAACATGAGAAATAATGTCTCTCAGAGGACAGTCAGAGGACAGACCTTGCTGCCCTTAGGAAAATAATACTTTGCCCTATCTTTGAAGGATGTAGGTCATGCACACATTCATTCTCCTTTGACCTGTATGCTGAAGGAAAGTGCTGAATGGGAAATACTAATGCATACTAATGGAGACTGCCCTTGGTCTATCTTTCATGGGACAAATTATATGTTTTCTTTTTTTTTAATGGGAAAAAAAAGAGAGTTTTCACTTGATTTTTTTCCACTATGGAAGTAACACACAGTGCATTCTCACCGCAAGTTCTCCCTCTGCATGGCGAGGTGATCCAGTCCCCTCAGTTTCTGAAAAGTTTCAGTAGCTTCAGTTAGCTTTGAACTAACATCAAATGGATGTATCATCATTGACAATACAACAAAGAGAAAACATAATTCCAAATGCCTTCAAGTGTCTTACCAGCGCAGCCCCAGTAACAGAGGAGCCTCTGCAGAGCAGAAAGCACAAATCCTGTAGACAAGTAGGGCAGCGTGTGATCAGGTAAGAGAAAAGCATTTCTGCCAGGTAACTGTGGCAAAATATCATGCATCCTCACTGGCTGTGCATAACAGACAAGATATCATTCTTTTAAGCTCTTATTCAAAAGATCCACAAACTATAAGCTGCTCAAGATCTCCATTTCAAATGGATGAAGGACTAGGAGTTATTTAGCCAAGATGTGAATCTACAGCTCCAGAGAGAGCAGGCAATTCAAATCTGATGTTTACTTAACTCGGTTTCATCTTATTAAAAGACAGATTTGCTTTTCTTTCATGCTGAAGAGTGTCTGGGTACAGGGTGGAGTCCAAATCCACAGTGCTTTTGGTGTGAAGTTGGATAAAGAACTGGAAAAACAACACTTTGATTCTCCAACGACACCGGGTCAGAAAACAAGGGGCTACTTATGAATGAAAAACAAAATCAAGATCAAAAGTAAAAACTGCATATAGACAGCAAGTACTTGTTTTCTATTTCAAATGGAAAAAAAAATGGAGCGAACAAAAAAGTATATAAACAGAACATCATTATCATTTAATTTTCTTCTTCAAAGTGCTGTATTGGTGCCTTATAAAATATATAACACTGCTTAATATTTAACAGCAATATGCAAATAATACGCTGTTTATACAGAAGCAGTGATATGTAGTAACAGGTACTGTTCTTCCTCTTTCAGCAGAGGAAAGCAAATTAAACTGGAAATACAAAGTATTTTGATCAAAGCTTCTGCAGGGCTCAGTACTGAAGCTGGTATCTGAGCCTGAGCTTGCTCTTTGCCTTGCTGGGCTGTGACTGGACCGGAAGCCAGCGGATATTTTAGTGCTGTTCATTATACACGTTCAGTTTTGGCTTTGTCTGCTGAGAAGTCCATGTCCTACAAATGCAAACGAAGCAAGCTTGGAGTACCGTTATTTGGGGGGAAAAGCAGAACGACGCTTCATCACAACAGCATGCCATACAACACACAACCACAATAATACCACTGTAACAGCAGCAACCGGATCTGCAGAAGTAATATGCTTACAAAGGAGATGAACAAAGAAAACCATAACAACGCTGTTTGTTGCACAGATGTTTTTGAGCAATTTTAAGGAAGAAGAAAAACCAGCACAGATATGTAGGGCTGAGCTCGATAACACAGAGATCCACAGGAGCAATTGCTGCTTCTACACGTTCACACCGTATGGCACATTTCTGGCACAAGAGCCACACAACATTTGGTACTTGCTACCCCCATAGCACAGGATACTAGAGATCATCTGTGCTCTCCTTTAATGTACAACAAAGACAAAGCATGCTCACAAGTAGGTGTTGGGATTTTCAGTGCCCGGAGGGAACGCCTGGACCTCCCAGCTCCAGCTGGCCATTTCCAGATGACTGTGGGCTGAAAACAAGGTGGTTTCTCGGTGAAGCACAGCTCTGGAAAGATCTAGACATCCTCTGAGGACTGCAGAGGTGTCTGCCACTATGAATCATTGATTGTGTCAAGCCACTGCTTCATCATTTGTACCAAGATATATAACATACACTGAATAAAATGGGTCAAAATCAGTGCTGGCAGAAACAGGCAGAGCTTCACTGACGTCAGCCAGACTTGGTGCACGCAGAACACCAGTTGATGATCTTCTCTTCCCCAGAAATATGATTTTGACCTGAGTTACACACCCACACAAGGAAGGAAGAGGGAACAAGGGCCTACCTTACTTATTTTGTATGGGCTGCCCAGAAGGGGGATTTTTTTACCATTCATACTGGATATCAGCAAATTAGTACTCCTCAATCAGCTGTGGGGAATAAGTTTTGGTTCAAGGCCATAGCTTTGTGAGCAGCTGTGTAAACACTGCAACAATCTGGATTCAGAGCAGTGTTTGAGTTGCAAGGCTGCTGGATAGCACTGAAGACATCCCATCTAGACCAAGTACCACAAAGCAAGAAGCCATAACTTAGTACCATTACCAGTACCAATACCCCCAAAAGGGCTCTGATTTATGGAACAATGGCAAAACTGGACCCAGATCATTGCTGCTCCCACCATTATCATATACTGACTAATAAAATGACTAAACTGGGGTGTTCAATAAAACAAGAACATGATGTAAGGGAATGGAATGGAGGATGTTTCAGAAGAGAAAGCAAGGCAGCATCTAGAAAAACCAGAGAGATGAATGAGTTAAGGAAAGGAGATTTAACATGTATAGATATAAAGCAGTGAAGAGACGGATCAAAAATGATCAGGAACTACAAGTACAGAATAGGAGAATACAGCATCATTTAAAACTGGAAAAAGCCAAGTGGGAAGATGGTACAGCAGACAGAGCGAGCAGCCACACTGCAGAATGAAAATGAAAGAAACTGAAAAAAATAACCCAAAGCCATCAAAAATGAGCCCTAAGCTAACCCGGCACTGCATTTGCTCCCAGGTCCTTTTTCTTACCAGGAACTGTGCAATGCTAATTCCAACAGTGAAGTGAAGCACGAGTGGGGGTCTCTGCTCCATATTACACTAATGGATGTTCTCCCATCACAGACAACATAGAGACTCACAAACATTAAAGAATGCAAGATAAAAGGAGGAAGAGAGCAGGCACCAAAACTTGATACATTCAGACTTCCCATCTTTGTAATGTAATGAATATACTGACAAGCTATGAAGAGGTAGGGAAAGGATGGGAAAGAAGCTTGAAAGATCAGGTTGACTAAGGTCAGCTAAACATACAGGGTCACTCTTCAGAGTTGTGAAGCTGTACCTACAAAGAAATGGAACTGGAAACGTCCCCAGCTGCACAGTCAGTTTGTGGCCCTTTTGCCAAGAAGTATTTGTGATCTTTCCAGTCACACAGGATGCTGACACTGGCTTGACAGCTGGATGTACCCTCCAAAGCCACCTCAGTTTGCTGCCAGATCTACTGGCTGCCAGCGCTCACAGTTTGTCCTTTTTCAAGTCCTCACCCTGCAAAAAAGGTGTTTCTTCATCAGCTAGGACTGCTATGAGAGGAGCAGATCACAGGGGCAGTGCTCTCCCCCTCTTCTTGCTGGAGACAGTCCCAGGATGATAGGATCCATCCAGGGCTGCCAGCTTCAAGGGCTCTGGAAGATGATGTAGTCCCCGTAACTCAGGGGTTCAGTAACACAGCCTACAAGCTCACTAACCTACATCAAGCAAAGTACTGCCTTTTATTAAGTAAAAGGAAAACTAGAAGGTAAAATCTTCTTTTATTTTTATTGCTAAGCTGTAACCACATTTTGGAATATTTTTTTACAAGAGGTTTGCTCCCAAACGTCTTTTAATTCCTCACCAATATTTCTTCTACAGCAGTTATCTTCAAGATCACTACCGTGATGCCACTGCACATAATTAACTTCACTGTGGCATCATATGGGCAATGCCATGGTAACGTTAATTATTTGTGACTGGCCACTGTCAAATTCTGCACGGTGCCCATGACATTCTATCCTAATCCAAAATACTCACACTTCTGACAGGAGCCAAAGGTAATCTTCCTCACTTATAATGGTCCTAACAGCAGAGCAAATTATTTTTCTCTTTTCCCAAACTCATATTAGGACAACGGAATGCAGCATTTCTACGGCAGCTGTTACAAATGTAAGTTTTGTCATTTTTCATTTGGACTGGCTAAGAAAGGGTCTGTGCTGATCTTTAATAAGTTACTCACGGATTGAATACATTTGGGGAAACAGATGATTCAAAGTGTTTCCATCGTAACTGGTAGACGCAGCAGTTCTCCTATTACATCGCTTTTTAATTATTTGTTCTCTTGGAGGGGATTATTGCCATAGTCAGTAGTGGACAATTAAAAAATGCAATGCTCTGTAAATGTTATAAAAAAGAAAAAAAGAAAAAAAAGAAAAAAAAAAAAAAAAAGAACATCCTAATTATGTTCTAAGCTATACGTGCCAGCATCACAAGCTAATAGTTAATTTGAAAGAAAAGGAAAGCTGAATGTGATGAGCAGCAGGACAAATGCTTCCCTCCGGTAAAAGGAACAAATCATCATCGTGATATCCAAGCACCAAAACCTTGTTTGTCCACTTGGGACCAAATCACCAGCTCTTTCAATTAAAAGAATGATAATCTATTAATTAAGTCCATCTCTTCAGCTCTGTTGAGTTTATTCACTATGCCTCCGTCCTAAATATGAATGAGGTCTCATGTCAGAAATTATAGTTCAGCTGGTTGCAAGTCTGGAAGGAGTCATATTTTAGCTGGCAATATGCATGCATTTGCAATGCTTAATTTCTTGGGGTCAAGGATCACAGTTTTGATCTGGGTATGTACAGCCCATAGCACAAAAGGGTCCTGTTCCTTGCCTGGGGCTCTTCAGAGAGACTACAGACACAACAGCAGCAGGAGGAATGGTAGACGGTTTGATTTAAATTTGTGAGCAGTTTTTTTTTCCAAAGACAGGCTTTAAAAGGGAATACACAGCTGATATTAATGGGACTGCAATATAAATACTATATTGAGACAATCATTTGCATTTGCAGTTTGGAGAAAGCGAAACATAAGCACAAACATGTTGATCAAAGTGATGAAGAGTGCTGCTTTTTAACATGGACATAAAGTATCTCTGTTTACTTTAATCAGGAGCCAAATTAGACAAGAAAATAAAACTCCTCTGGATATTTATTAACCAATCTCTTATTCTTGTCAAAGGCTTGAAAATAGATTTGTTACAGATACTGGAAAACAGACTTAAAAAGTGATGTAACTATAAAATCAAGATCAAAATCTGTATTTCAAAGCACTTTTAGTATTACAGTCCCACGTACATAGGCCAGAAGCCATACTCAAAATTGAATCTGACTTCAGATTTTGAATAAGGTCAATGGAGCAGAGGAAAGACTGGGCACAAATTAATCTTTCATACAAATAGACAACACAAGTTCTCCCTGGTTAGTGCAAGACAATATGTTATCTGTATCCTGATGGATGTATTCAGGAACATAGATAGAAAAGAAGTGTATGAAACACTGCTGGACTTACTTGCAATGGAAAAAAAAAAACAAAAAAAAACTCCTACAAAAAAGACAGTATTCTTAAGCCTATAAAAATACAAGTGTGTTCTACTGTGGAAGTGAAGGAGAACACAAGGAGAAGGTCCCTTCTGATCAATATTTTTTTTTCATTACTGTTGCCTTCCAACAGCCGGTTGGCAGCACAGGTTGAGATTCACCTCAAGAAACCCATGCCCTATCTTTTAAGTAATAAAATCCCTTTCATCCACCGACACCATCTGCCCCAAGGGACTGCTGGATTTTGTCAAGCAGCTTGTTTGCAACCGCTTGCTCGTTTGGCATTTTTGTGCCTAATTACGGCGATAGACATGGCTGGTGTTAAAGGATTAGTGAAAATTTGTGGGAGAACAAGGACATTCAAGGAGGTAGGCAAACACCAACCGTTCCTACTTAACTGCGCCTGTATCTAATTAAATAGTGGATTTTCTTAGCAATTTTCTACTGTCTCTCTCCAGAACCTCAGCCCCTTACTCTGCGTTTTAAGGGAGAGCAAAGAGCAGTAGAAATATTTTTGTGCTTTCACATCTCTATTTATTAAGTCTATTTATATTTTCATGCTCTAGTACAAGTACAGGATTTCCATAAATAAAATATTAAATGCAACTCTTCCTATTTCACCTCTAAGTAAGAAAAGCATATGCACAGTATAGTATTTAGATGACATGGCAAATGGCAGAGACTGCTCTGAAAGAAGAAAATAGCACATCTTGCCTTTACATTGTGTCTTTCCCTTTCCATGGTGCTCAGAAAACTCTCTGCAGTGAGCTAAGGATGTCCTCACACTAAATGAGCTTCATTCCTGAGTTTGATAATCCTATTTTCCTAGAGAACCTTCATTAAGAAGGATGGCCCCAGACAGAAAAGCAGACTGTGTTCTTGGTTCAAGGCACATTGGAAATTAGGAGTGATTTTCAATTAAAAACAGATTTTCAAAGGCATTCAGATACTGAAACAGCCCAGAGAACTTTCTGGATCAGAGCTGTAAAGGCCGAGCAGGGTGAGGCTGGGATGGGGTAGCCACTACAGAAGCATACAAGACTGAAGTGTTAATAATCCCTGTCTCTTTCTGCAGCAAGGCTCGAACCCATCTGCACTTTCAGCTTAAACTTGCTCATGACCTGCTAATATCCAGATATTTCTGTGTCCACCATGCCCTTTAAACAGAGTGTTTTCCCTTCTGTGGTGTTGACTCCTGACGTATTTGTAGCAAATAGCCACACATTCTCTCAGCAGTCACCTTGCTCAGCAACACGAGACCCATTCTTCCAGCCTTTCTCTAAAACAACATTTTGACAAAACCCAAATCACCGAAGCCCATTCTCTCTGCCCGGTCCAGTGTGAATATTCTCTCCACATGGACACAGTATTTGCTATTCCACATCACTTCCTACCAGTTACACCCACAGAAGCATCAGTATTTTCCAGCTTGTACTGCCCTTTGTGCATCCTCAAATTGCACTGTTTGTTTGTTTGTTTGTTGTTTTGTTTCCCACAGCTAAGGAAAAAGTCACTTGCATGGTTCACAATCATTCTGTGATTAAATACTGCACTATAGTGTTCACTGACCCCACTCAAATACTCAGCTCTCAATAAAGAATATATCACGTTGCATATACAGTGTGTAAGCTACATGCACACCATTGGATGTATTATTTTTTAACTAAGCTGTATGTGTTTGCCTCACAGTTGTGGAAAACTGTATTTCATCCCATTGCTGTTGTCCCAGCCCTCAAGGTCGTCCACTTTTTCCTGGATGATTTCCCAAACTTCCTCTGTTTGGACAATGCCTCTCAACACCATGGCATCAGCAAATTTTAACATCATGAGCACACTGCTAATATTTATGCCAAAGTCCTTTCTGAGAATTAAAAAAGGAGCAGCTCTTACATTGGAGAGCTGAATAACTCTGGCTGTAACCTCACTGCAACCAATCCATCCCTTGTCACCTCTCTCTAAGCCAGCCTCTGCTCACTTCCTGGTTCCTTCACTAATCCTGAGCATCTGCCTTAACTGAAAGCTCCCTGCATGGACTGCATCAAATAGCTCACTCGAGTCCAAAAAGATGAAATCTACCAAATTTCCTTGGGGTAGAAAATCACTTATGGAGAGTTATTAGATTAGTCTGGCAAGCTCTATCTTTAGAAAATCTGTGTCACATTTTATCCCATTTTTCCCTCAACAACCTCTTTAATTAGTCTTTGCTTCTAAAACCATTCTAAAGCCTTGCATATTATTGACGTTACACTAAGGGGCTGGAATTTTCCTCGGATCCCTTTTCATCCTTTTCAAATATTGGGCACTGCTATTATTAATCCTTAGAGTTATGGTACCACTCTGAGCTTTGTAAAAAATATTTCCCTCTGACCTTCTGATTTCATGAGGCAGCTCTTTCTCATCTCTGGGATAGAGATGAGTGCACAATTTTGAGTGCATTAAGCTGCCTAGTTCACTCCCTTTTTGATGGCCGTTTTTCCATTTTCATAACCTTGTTGTTATTATTTAGTTTTCTTTCCCCATCAGGATTTTCTTCCTGAAAACAAAGTATTCAGTCTTGGCTGATGGCATCTGTTAGCACTGCTGCACACCTTTCTCAGGTGCCTTCTCAAGGCTGGGACATAAATATATGAGTTCCCTCTCTGTGCTGCAGGAAAAGAGGAAAAAAATGGGTACGTCCATGGTCAGGAGCAGAGACGGGACCCAGGTTCTCAGCCAGTCAGAGCAGAAAGGAGTATTTACTGCCACTGTTGGAGGCAAGCCCAGCAACTTGAGAGAACAGCATTGAGACAAGCAGCAGCAATGCTATCACCTCCAATGACATTTGACTATACATATGGGGAGCTCCGTGCTCTGCACATCAAGATGGGATAGGGCAGTAAGAAACCGACTCTTTTGGAACTCACCCATGATGGCAAAAATGCCACTGCCCACCACTGTCATTTGAATCAGAGAGTCACAGAATCTTGAGTTGGAAGGGACTCACAAGGACCATCGAGTCCAACCCCTGGCTTCACACAGCACAACCAAAAAGTCAGACCATATGTCTGAGAGCATTATCCAGATGCCTCTTGAACAGTGGCAGCCTGGGGCCATGCCCACTGCCCTGAGATGCCTGTTCCAAACCCACTACCCTCCAGTGAATAACTTTTTCCTAACACCCAAACTGACCCTCCCTAATGCAGCTCCATGCCATTCCCTCTGCTTCTATCATCTGCCACCAGGGAGAGTATGGGTTTGTTGGTTAAAATCACCCAAATGGAGTTCATCTTCCTGTGATCCTCCTGCCAAGACCTGCCTCCAATGAAGCAGCTGTGACCTGTGCTAGATAGTCATGAATGTTGCAGAAAATTGTCTTGCTTCTCTAGTGTTCAAAACACAAGCCTCTTCATCTAGAGACAAGTAGAAACCATTCACCAAAGCTACTGAACTCTGCCTCTCTCCTAGAGGCCAGTTTGGAGTGTTGCAGCTTTCCAGTGACCTGGGCAAGGGGATTGGGCACTGACAAACGTGAGAGGGCTTCTAGACACTGCTGCAGCCCCAGAAAAATGCCTAGCCTGGCAAAGAATTGAATTTTTATTGCTTCTTGACATCAGAATGTACATACATGCCCACATATGCACTTGCACCCCAGACTATAGCCTTCTTTTAACTTCTGACTGTCCAGAAAATAGAGCTTCATCCACGTGCAAGACTGACTGTGTAACAGTCTCTTGCATGACACTACCACCTCTCTCCGGTCAATCTGTTCCAGCATCTTTGCATCCTGCAGGACTGCCATAATATATTGCGAGCAGAAATAAAACCACTGATAGAAGAGACAGCAGCCTTTGTGCTGAACAATACAGGATGTTCCTCCTTTCCTCTGTTTCCCTGCCTTCAGCCTCCAGACCCCGTATGCAGTCATCCATTAGGAATTCTCCACATCACATCCAACACATTGGATATTATTTTTTTAATAAATGTCCTACAGAATGGAGGAAGGAAAGAGATGTGTGACGAGCTGCTTGTATTTAGGTTGAGCAAGGGAAGCTACACTTTGCTGATGCAATGAAGAGGAGCAGCCAAAGGCGGGCATCTGTTCACAACCAGACAGACCTAGAGAAGTATGAGAACAATGCTGCCTTACTGCAGCACAGGAGCAGGTCCAACACAAATGATACCACCACACTCTTTTGACAGCAAATTTCTTTCACCCCTGATGCCTTCACTAACCAGAAGCCTAGTGCTGGGCGCAGAGCACCCACCTTCACCAGATTTTTGCCAGCAGAGAGCTGCTTGGCATGCGATTCTCTACTGGCTACATCCAGCTGCTTTGGGTGGCACAACATGGCCTGGGAACAGGCAGGATGTTATTTAGGTCTGGTCTCCCACTATGTCTTTGGCACAACTTGTGCTTCAGTGTCAGCTAGCTATTGTACACCCAGCAGTCAACCCATCTGTGAAACCTACCTCCTTGCAAGAGGTGGAGACAACTCTATTTAAAGCTCCCACTCCTGGGAGAAGGTTGAACATTTATATCCTTGTTCATCTCCCAAAGCTGGGGAAGGGTAGAAACTTTCTGGCATGTCTGGTGCTTAAAATGAAAAGAGACCGGGAAGGAGACAGACAGCTTCTGCCTGATTCCAACCTCCCTCAGTCCTATGCACACAGCAAAAGCAACTCCTCTTTCAGGAGACTGTAAGAAATTAAGGAGATGGATTTTTTTAAAGATCAGAAGAGGAAAGAAAGAGAGGAAGTACTGGAGTGAAAGGCAGGAAGAGAGCAAAGATGATTTACAAACACATATCAGGAACCTCACTGTTGGAGTATGTGATTGTGCCGGGAGATGTCACATGGCTCCGCTGGGAGACCATGCTGTAGTCCAGATAAGGCACTGAACATTTGTTTTTTATCTGAACTTCATAGTCTCTGAGATTCTGCCAGAGCTCTCCCTCCCTCCATAAGTGCATTTTTCCAGTGTGGAAGCTGATTTTGCTTTATGTGTTAGCAATGACAGGTTGTGAATCAACACGACGGAATGATGCAGTTGCACACAGGATAGGACAGGGGCCATGGGATGTAACACATGGTGAGTTTTTTGGTTTGGGTTTCTGTATTTAAGGGACGAAAGAAGAACGCTAAGAAAAGTCTAGAATTTGAACGGCTCTCAAGGTTCTACTTATTAAAACATCTTTATAAAAGTCACAAAAATATATCAAGCTCACTGCATTTAAAATCCTTCAGCTGCCATCCGTCACACAGCTTATTTATAAAGCCATCCCCTGCAAAGCTGCTGTGTCCTCTCCCAGTGTTTACATTTATGGCATCAGTGCTTGCTGAGGAAAGTACATTTGGGAACATTCCCTCCTTCACAGGGAGGCATGGAAGGTTGACACTTGGTTTGATGGCAGTAAGACGCAGAGAGGGTCTGTACCAAATACAAATAAAAACCAACAAGTGCAAGATTTCAAATTAATATCCCGATGCTTGACATTATTGTTCAGAACAGCAGAGCCCTCCTCTGCATCTCACGATTACAGGCATGCAGGGCCTAAGCCCCCACTGCACAAACAACCTCCTCCACGGATGGACCTTGACACAAACATGAGTGCCCCAAAGCTCATCTGCAGACCTCTGCCCGTGCAGTGGGGAGAGATTCTCACTTTGAGACATCAGCAGGTGAATCAGGCCTCTAGAGTCAAACAAGGGCACACTGCAATGCCTGGTCTCTGTGAACTCCAGAGATTGTCTCCAGAATGATTTAGTTTTTCATTCCCACCTGATTAATTCTGGGCTGTGCTCTTCAGGCTTATTCCTGCCCGTGAGACAGGCAGGACAACAGCTACTGCTTCCATTCATTAGGAAATGAATTCTTGATGGCAGCTTTAAACTAAACGCTGATTTGTTCCTCATCACTAATAAATTTTCCTTGGGCATAATGCAACTCTCCTCAACTTTAAGTGATTTTGAAACTTCTGGAAAATCATCTAACAAGTTATTCAGAGAATCACAGAATGGTAAGGTTGGAAGGGACCTTAAAGCCTATCGAGTTCCAACCCTTTGCTGTGGGCAGGGCTACCACCCACCAAATCAGGCTGCCCATGGCTCCATTCAATTTAGCCTCTCTATATATATACACAAATACACACACACACTTACAAAGAAGAATGGTGAACAGCATTTTTTTTAAGTGCACAAATACTTAACTATATCTACCTCCCTTTTTGAGACAGAATATTTACGGTGCAAACATTATTGCCTTTTTTACAATCCTACCTAAAAATCAAAACAGGAATTTAATTTATGATGCATTTTAGAAACCAAGCACGAGGTCCTCAGAAAGTACATTGTGCCTATAAGTCTTGGCACTTCAGTAGGGATGCAGAATGCTGCACTTCTGGAAATGAGGGTCAAGATGTTCACACTGAAGGGAAGCAATTACAGTCAGTATCTGAAATATGAAACGCTCCAGATTTAGCTTTTGAAATTCAACATATTTCTTCAATTAAATATTCAATGGCTTCAACTATAAAAATCTCATGCAGATCACAAAGTAAAGTATTATGCTCTCTGGTGAAAGAGCATGTCAAGGCAAGAGTCAACACAACCCAGCTGCTCTGATGCAGGTTGTCACAGCTAATCATGTAGCTCGTTGCTCTGCCTTCTGCGTTGCAGGGAGGAATGCACCTAGTGCTGTAGGAGAGGCAGACTGCTGAAAAATGTTTTTTTTTTTTTAACATACAAATTCATAAAGTAGTTATCAGTGAGTAATTTCTCCTTTGTCAGATTCATAATGCCTTTTCATACGAAAATCAAAACCAACTATGTTCTCGACTACAGCACAACCCTACATCATGCTTTTATACATGTACATAACAATGAAGCAAAACAGACACTAAAAACATTCTGGCAATAAATACTTTAGGACTTCATTAGAAAACCAAAAGGTCACATCTGATACATGAAAAAGTCAAATTATCCAGGCTGACATTTACAACTAATTTGAACTGACATTAGCATGGAAAATACAATTTTACCATGAGAAGTAGTCTTACCTATAAGTTTAAATCTGCCCTTTAACCATTAATGCTGAAAACAAAGCACTGAAAATATCTGCAGCCTTGCCAGTTGTATCTCAGTATTCTAGGGCGAAGCAATATGAAGCAGACAATTAGCAGAAAATTTCAGCCCCTCATTACCAAGCAGAACCTAACAGTAAGAGAAAAAAGCCAGGCGAGCAGATTACGGGCTCGGTCCAGCTGTGAGATATTCAGGCACCCATTACCGTGCAACCGGCTTATCCACGGATGTGAGCAAATCCCAGAGCCGATTTCGCAGCGCACGCAGCGACGAGCCCGAGCATCCGTGCACCTCTCGGGGAAATGAGAGAGCCCTCTGCCTGCCTGCTAATTCGCCGTCACTGAGAGAGAGAGAGACACACGTTTTGCACAAAGCATCCGATCTTTCTGTGGACTTACTTTAGCTGTCGAGGTTCACAGTCAACTCCAGGCAGCAGAAGCCTGGCTGCCTGCCGTACGTCATCACTGTCCACCGAGAAGCTGCGACGGTGCCCTGCGTGAGCCACGGCGACCCGAATCCACTCCATCAGGGGCGGCAGCACGATGAACGGCCTGGGGAAGCACACAGACATCAGTGCTATGGTACAGACAGCAAAACAACGGCTATAGGGTGATAGCTTGGGGGGGGTGAGTGCACGGATGCGTTTGCAATGTACAGAAAGGATGTAGAATACAAGGAGAAGGAAAGACACAAAATGAAACTGTAGAGGAGCAAACTAGCTCAGCAAATTTCATGCAGGTCTAAATCAAGAGCCCCGTCTCTGGAGCAGGATTAGTCAAAATGTCAGATTTATAAGCCATGCCCATTTACGGGGCCCCTGTGAGATCGGTGCACCCGCACCCAAAGTCCCCCCCTACCTCTGTACCATACGTCCCAAAAAAGGGCAGGAGACAGCACAGGATGGCATCCTGCTCTGGATGATGCACTGGGGCTGGGCACACTCCTTATTGCTCCACAAGGGTGGAGAAAGTAGATCCTGACCCTAACTGCTCGGCACGCGGAGGCAACGTGCAAGGACATCTCCAGCATCTCCACTGACGCAAGGCGCACCTCGCTGCAAAGCAGGACCTCAACAGTTGCTCCCACTGCATTGTTGAGCAGCATCAGCAATCAGACTGGATCATCTCACTTTTATACCTATTGCAGTCTGTATCAAGTTGCTCTGCCTTTAGGTACTGGCTGTTCTGCCACGTGAGCAAAACCACTGTCCCCAAAGGGCACAGTGGGACTTGGTCACAGCTCTCACTCT
Organism: Phasianus colchicus; assembly: GCF_987193195.1. Lineage (NCBI taxonomy): Eukaryota > Metazoa > Chordata > Aves > Galliformes > Phasianidae > Phasianus > Phasianus colchicus. The sequence continues at coordinate 54,101,326 of NC_143436.1, forward strand.
GTCACTGCCAGCATGTGGCTGCTGCCAGAGACACAGCCCTTTGCTCCACAGCACCTGGGCAGCCCCATGTTCTAGCAGGAGCAGCCCATGCCTTACAAGAAGCACACAGCACACTGCTTGACCACATCTACACTCAAGAACCATAACTCCAAGCCCGAGTTTAGAGTTTAAAAAAACTAAAGAAGATCTGCAGCTGAACATCTTGGAAGGTCACTGCCTGGGAGATCACAGTGAACAAAACCTAGAGAGCAATGCAAGTCACAGCAGTAACCTTCCCACCCCCAAATGGTTTTTGTGGACATCCCAGTACTGATGGTATCCTCCAAGGCACATAAGAAAGCAAAGTCTGAGTGGAGAAGGGCTGAGGTAGGGTAGAAGATTAGTATAAAATTCTAAAATCATGAAATAATAGTTAAAAAAAAAAATCTGCCCAAAAGCTACATGTAAACTATGCTGAAAGTTCTGTACTTAGGACTGCTGAAAACTATGTAGACAAAGTAAGATCATTCTATTCAAAAGAAGATACCATGGCTAAGGGATGTTAACAGAGATTGTTTTATATTATAATATTAAATAAAAAAAAAAAAAAGGAAGGAAGGGAAAGAGAGATGAAGTCTGTAAATGACTGCTAAAGGATCACCTGCTATTAACACGCTTCTACCTTCTCCTCCTGAACCTTATAACTTTTATTATCATTTTTGCCCTGGAAAAAAGGTAATCATTTTATCTTTCCTCCATGGCTCCCTTTCTCCTTCTTAGCCATACATTCTATGTTTATTAGCTCAGTATCTCATTTTGTTAGTAGCATCATCCCCTACTTCTGCTTCCTTCCTTTCTCCTGCTCCTTTTTATCTGATATTGCTTTGCCTGACTTGTCTTGCCTTCTGTAGTCCCTCCCAATAGAGAGAAAAAAAAAGCTGGATTAGGTACCCTGTAGGCAAAAACTTTGCATTTTAAATACCTAACTTTACCCAAAAATAATCTACCCTGAGAAAAATGATTTAATCAAATGTTGATTCTGGAATATCTTTTTCCTATTTATAGCTTTTTATGGCATTTATTCTTTCTTTTTAAGAACCAAGTTTACAGAGCTCTGATATTAATATCCTTAAGGAGGGATGAGATATTTCAAAAGTGTTGAAGGACGCAGAAGCCCTAAGGCCACTGACTTTCCCTAGGACACCAGGTTCCCAATTCGCATGGGTACGTAAACAAATAACCTCCTTCTGAAATATGACAACTTTTGCTGACTTGACACTTCCATTATTATTCCATTCAAATGCAATTCCATCACCTCGAGACCAGGCTGCATTTGTTTCCCAGCTTTCCCTTTCTCCAGACCTGCCACTGCCATGGGAGGAGAACGATAAGAAGAGAACAAACTCCCACAGCCATTGTGATCAGATTTCCAGAGCCCAGCTGGATCGCAGTGATGGCAATGGTCGGAGGATGGAGAGGGTACACTATTGCACCCTAAGAGGAGCAAGGGACAAAAAAGCAGGGAATTCTGCTGTGTGCTGCTCCAGAAGGCTGATGGCAAAGGGCTTGGCAAGGCAGCTCCTTGCAGCCAGGACTGCTGGGAACAACTGATCGGTGGGAGTTGCTTTCATCACTCACCGAACAAACAGGGAAGCAGTGCAAATCATGCTGGAAGTGTAAAAATGCATATAATTACACACAGACCTTGGTGCATTGGAAACAGTTAACAGGAAGCTAAATTCTAGGCTATGGTTCACCCTCCTATAAAACAGGCAACTCGGGGGCTCATTTATTCTCCTTTCTTGTGCAGGGCAGAAGCTCAGAAGATTTGTCCCGCTGCAGTATTGAGCAGGGCAAATAAAACTATTTACAGGAACGGAACCAACTCTGCTGCAAGATGTCATGTTTTCTCTCCTGATCTTGCAAGCTTCAGCAGAGAAATAGAAATGAATTTATTTGATGCAATAAATCCTGAAAGGGAAGAGAAGCAGTGTTATAGGGAAGCTGCGGGATTTTCTCTAAAGACCAGTTTTACTCTGCATGGAAGGATGTGGGATTCACTCAGAATATATTACATTCTTTTTTCCAGGGCAAAAAGCCCCGCCACTGCCTATCTGAGCATGTCAGGGAATTTGTGTTTTGAGAGGAGAACCAAATATGGTTGAGAGCAATAGGTTAAAAATACCCTTCAGGAGTCCATGCATCATGTGAAGTTGGTTGGTTTTTTTTGAATGCTATTTGTGTGCCAAAGGAGAAAGAGGATCACAAAGTTATAGGAAGGCGGCAATCCACAAGATAGCATGACATCAGCAAGATATGTATCACTTTCCAAATGACACTCTGCAAAAACAGATCAAGCGAATGCATCACATCATTATAGCACTCACAACTGATTTATCTCTGCCGCACAAAGGCAGGCAGCATTGAGGAGATCCAGAGCAGAGAAAGCAGAGAAGTCACTGACCTCCTCCTCCAGCCCCTCTGCACCTGCGCTTAGCAGTTAGGGCACACACCAGGCAACTTCCATGCACTGCTGGGAAGCTAAACATGATCTTAAGTCATGTCCCAAAAATGAATGGATTTTGGCACAAGCTTTGACATTTTCCTGAACTAAGGGAAGTGCTGTCCCAGATGGGGATGCAAAGAGAGGTCTCTGTGCAGAGGCAGCCCTGGTCCCATGCAGAAAAGCTGCAGGGGGAGGAGAATGAAGAGCTCCCAAGAGGCCAGACCCTTCTCAGCACTGTCGCCAGCCCTTGGCAAGGGGACAACCAGATCATCCTCGAGCATGCCCTCACTGCACTCCTGCTTACACTGAAGAGAATTATCAGGGCTGCTCTCATCACATTAAGACACCTATTCCTACAGGAGCAGCATCTCAGGCCTCCTTCCTCTTCCACACCTATTTGAGGCTCATGGGACACACTGGAGAGGTGACAGCACATACTCCACTACAGCTGTGAAGGCCAAATCCTGACCTCACTGGCATTCCCTACTTCCCTGCTGCAGCCCCACACCCTACACTTCTCTCACATCTATTTTGGAACAGTTCAGGACTCATGAGCTCCTCTGCTTTGCAGACATCTGCAGACACAACCGTCCTAACTGGATCTCAGATGTTTCTTGCTGTTCCTCTCTCAGTTTCAGCAGATAGAAAGTGGCCACAGCTGTACAGACCTGACCTTGCTTTTCCTTAAAACACAGGTCATTGCTGGCATTTAAAATTTTAAAAGCAATAAGTGAGAGTGTGAGTGACAACAGAATCACAGAACATAGGATATAGAACAAGTATCATAGAGTCCAACCCCTGGCTCCACAAAGCACCACCCAGAAATCAGACTGTACGTCTTACAGCAGTGTCCCCATGCACCTTGAACTCCAGTAGCTTGGGGCCGTGACCACTGTCTGGGGCAGCACCTGTCCCCAATCCCCAGCTGCCCTCCCCTGACGCAGCTCCATGCCGTTCCCTCGGGCCCTGTCGCTGTCACACAGAGCAGAGCTCAGCGCTGCCCCTCCGCTCCCTGTGAGGAGCTGCAGCCGCCATCAGGCCTCCCCTCAGCTCCTCTGCTCTGCGCTGAGCAAACCCAGGGACCTCAGCTGCTCCTCACACACCTTGCCCTCCAGCAGAGAAGGGAAGGCTGTAGCTTTACAAGAAAAGCATATTCAGACAAAGGTGGAGAGATGTTTCTGCTTGCAGATATGAGTCAGCAAATTTAAAATGATGCAAAGATCACTTCATTTGTTTGTCCTTAATGTTTATATTTTCATGGGTGTCGTAGAAAGAAAATCCCAATATGCAGATTGCAAAGCATTCTTGACTCTTACAATCTTCTTTTAGAAAACACGTTAAACCATACATATAATGCTAGCCCATTGTTAGCACTACTGACGACCAGAAAAGTACGCTTTCTCCAGTCCTTAGCAGACATTTTGAATGGGTTTCTGGGCTGCAATACATGCATTTTATATTTAAACACAAACTCCTTGTCTTCCTTGAGAGCCAATGCTTCCCATTGCACTCCAGAGATGCTGCACAAGGAGCCGGCTGCTCAACGCCTCTGTGACTCCAGAAGCCTTGCTAAGCATGGCCCAAGACTCAGACAAAGGCAGTTCTACATTTCAATCAGGCTGAAGGATCTGCCTGAGCAGAGGGAGCGTTCACCCATATGCTCTATGCACCCAGCCTGCAGTGCTTGGGTCCGCACCAGGAGATCTGCAAGTCATGGACCTTCAGCTCACACCCAGGGGTTGGGCACGCAGTCTCTGTTGCCTCTCCTGCATGAAAGCATTTCTGGGCAAGACCTGAAACACAACCAAGTCAGAGCGATGACTTGTCCGGCAGCGACAGCAGGGAGATGTTTCCCAGGCTGTTCTGACATCGAATGTGACACGCCTGGCTGCGACAGAAATCCCTGGAAAGAAGCCAGTCGCAGGAACGCTGTCGGGAACACGGCGCAGAGCAGCCCTGGTGCTACGTTCTTCTCAACACTGCACACAGTTTTCTCTATTTAACAAATGCTATAGCGATCACACGGACAGCTTAAGCCTCGCTTGATAAATTAGATTTAGAATACAGCCCCAGCACCGCAAGGATATGGTGCCTGACAGCAGAGCTACAAATGCTGTCTGTGCTGCTTCGTGTGCCACGTGCAATCTAGCACGCTGCAGGCAGCTGCCAATACCAATTCTGAAGTGATTTTTAACAAGTGGGAAGTTTGATACTTACGATGCGAATGCAGAGGATGAATGAGGATGAATCTGAGATTCCCTTTCAGTGACTCCCAGAGAAATTAGAAATGGTGATAACTTCTGAGTTCAGCGAGGCCATGGTTTTACCATGGGGTTAATACAAGGTTATGCCATACTAGCACGCCAAGCAAGTGTAATGTCCTGCAAACACACCGCAGGGTAAACCGGTTTCACAGCAGGACTTCCCCATTCTAATTTCTCCCAGAGGTGCAATGCTTGTGCTTTCTCCCTCCTCAGCAGAACTCCTGGGGTTGCTCAGCTTTCTGCTGGCCTTTACTAGAGTTTGGACCACAGAATGATTTAAAGCAGGGCCACATCTTCCTGGCTGTATTCTTAGTGAAATGGTTTTATGACTATTTTATGGACACAGTCGTACCAAGTGCTGAAGGAACTGAGGAATTGCTGGGGAAGGCGCTTTGCTGCCTTGTGAGCAGAATTAATGGGAGGCCCTGGACAGGCGGAGTGCTGAGCCACCACTTCTCAATGAGTTGTTAATGGGGAACATGGAGAGTTAGGAAGTCATGAGGACTTTGTCAATTCAGCTGTGGGTAAAAGTGGGTAAGGAACCACTTAAGGGAAAGCATCAAACAAATCTGCAACTACAGATTCTGTGCTTTCCGGTGCTTAAGAAATTACTTGCAATAATTTTGGAAGCCTAGAAGCAAAACACAACCACGGGACAGATCCTTTTATTAACTAGAAGCAGCAAGCTAGAAAGAAATCTTGGCAACAGCGGTCTAATTGACAAATTCTTATTTTTTTAATTCCCAGGAAAGCAGAAGAATGAACAAACCTAAATAATCTGCAGCCACTCACACGTGAGGGCACTAGAGGAATGATGGTTTCACAGACAATGTCTGGCACAAGAGAAATGTCTCCACTGCATCCTGGCTGGATGCATTAGGAACAGTGGCCTCACAAACAGATCCAAATCCCCTCTTGCACTTTCACATCTGCCAAAATAGCATCTACATGGTACCCAGGGCCATGAGATAATCCATCCCAGCAGGACTGGCTTGTGGTAGTGCCAACAACACAGCCAAAAAGGCACAGGGTTTATTCAAATCTGGGGATGGGGGAACTGTCACACAACTGTCTTCTGATTGGGTTTGCTGGAGCTTGAGTAGCAGAGAGTATTTTCCAGATTTTATGAGAAATCCTAGCCACTTTCCTACTCTCTCAGCCTCATTATTGCATAATATTTTTTCCCTTTCATTTTATGTGAAGACAACCACTATTATAAATAGACTGCATTCTTATTCCTTTACCTCCATGAAGAGCAAACACAGAGAAACACTCCCTAGAAAATACTCCCTAGAAGCGAAGTGTTGGATTTATTCAAAGGTAAACATCCGATTTTATGCATCCCATGAGACTTTACAGGAGGTGTTGCTTTTTGTGCTAAAAAGTGCTAACCCAGGCAGGACTACAACCATACTGGTTGCAGGGATTAGGCTCCAGCTTCCCTTCCACACCCAGCTGCTAGAGAAGAACAAGCAGGGCCTTTGCGGTTTTGTAACTCAACCCAATTCAGCTGTGGTTGAGAGCCCAAGCCCGAGTGGAGTAGAGATGTTGAGAAGGAGGAGAAGCTCCCATTGGGCCACTGAGCCCTGTGAGAACTTGGGGAGTTCTCTGGCCACGTCTCATAACCATCTCCCCATCCTGGGCATGCATGGTCAGGAAAGAGGGCCAAAATAGTAGCCAGGTTGTCTTCAAATGAGCCAAGTACAACCCCCGTTCCAAGAAAATACTGTCTGTGGCCAGATCCACTCATTTCCTGGCTTCTCTGCACCAGCTGGGACCCAGAGAGGCCAGGGAAGGGGGAAATTGCCTGGATCTCCTTCCTTCTCTCTGTGTTTTTTCCAACATTAAAGTCATTGTCACAGCCGAAGGAAAAGAGAGGGAATACGGAACAGAGATAAGGCATCAAGCCTGCAAATATTCTGCATATAAAAATGTCATGTTTAACAAACCCACTTCCTCATAATGCATAAAAACCCACCATGAAAACTGAAAACCCCAGAAATAAGTCATGGACCATAAAGCATGCCTGCATATAAAGAACAGCACTGATAAGTCTTTGACTGGAAATATGAAAGGAGACTTCTCAGAGCACTAAATAGAAATCAGCTGAACTGGATTACTTGCTGGGCAGCCCAAGATACTTGCATCCAGCTGGTGCTGGTGAGGCATGCTACACAGCACAGCCAGTGGAAATATCTGGGCACGTGCTTACCCCTGCATCACTTCCACTTGTGTTTTCCAGCACAAAGTACAAACGCATGTTTGATTAGGCAATAGAAGGAGTATCTGTTCCTTCCAAAATTGACCACAAACTCTTGGCAATAACACTGAATACTTACTTTGGCCCTAACCACACACCACAGTTGTTAAACCGGTCTTCCAAAGGAAGACATTTTGCCAAACTGAATACTCGTAATATAGCAAAGAAGAGAAACTGCATCTGGCTTTATATAATCAGCATTTCAATTGCTCTAACATAGAGAAGATATATTAAGACTACCTCAGGAAAAGGAAAACCTATTAAAGCAAATGCTAAATGAGATTCTACAAATATTCCTGCCCCTTTCACCTTCAATGGGAAAGTCTTTAGAAATTTTACAAAACCAGAGCCTCATTGTTACTAACCTTTATAGTTCCACTGGTCCCAATGGCATTAACTCCCACAGATGGTGACTGCAGATCAGGTGAGAATATCTTCTAATTTCAGTCACCACTTTTAGCATAGTACTAACCACGAGAACTCTTGCTCATGAGTTAGGCCTTCTGCAAGAGCCAGGTTGGCTAACAATTCATGAAATAAAACTAATTTAGAAAGATATAAAAATTCCAGATTCTTTTAACTTCCCTTTCTGTTTTCTTTCACACGTGAGAATCAACAGAGCAAAAACCAAAGACCGTGCAAACTGAGTGACCCAAACTTGGAAAGAAACAAAATGCCACCCAAAGAAAATTGGCAAAGTTCCCAGTAGCATAACTAATGCCAGAGTTTCATCTTGTCTGATTTTCTATGAATCAATATAAAAAGATTTCAATGAAGATATCATATTATATACCACTTATGGTTACATATATAATGACATTCTCAAACACTGCTTTTGAGATGCAAACTTCATACTGAAACAATAACCAAACCCCGTACATGCAACTGTCAGTGCATGTGTGCATCAGTTTGGCTCACAAACACAGCATGATACATCAGGACATGAATGTGGAGTTCAGCTTGCATTTGCACCACCATGATACATCATCTTAAACTTGAATATCTATCTCTTTTCAAGCACTGGTCATTCCTCTCATCTCTTCAGCAGCAACTCCTGGTTCAGGGAAGTGAAATAACAGAATATACCTCAGCCCACAACTGGAGGCAGAGCTTGGCTCTTTTTACTAGAGAGGCTGCTGCGTTTTTGACAAGATGGCTTTATCTACATCTCCTTTCTTTACAGAAGATTCTGAGTCAGGACTGAGTCTTGAACTCACTTCTTCTGCCCTGGTTAATATAAAAGGGTGGATGCAGCCACATCCCAAGCAGGACATCCCACAGGCTGGGCAGGAGCTCACAGCCCCCAGGTTCTTGTGCTGAGTACATAACCTACCCTGGCACCTCGCACAACTGGGGCACTGCATCTTTAACAACCCCTCCTTGCTACACGCTACTCTACTCATTTTCCACTTCCCAAATCACAGCTGTCAAACCCTATTAATGTGTAGAAAGACACATTTAAACCTAGACCTGCTATGCCAGAAATAGAAGTTCTCATTTTCTTTTCCAAAACATAGAATAGCTGAGCAACAAAGAAAGAAAACGGAAATCTCTACCAAGTGCACATCTGGAACCAATTTGCTGAATGTAGCCACTGGGTGTCACTTTTGATATATATTGGGTCAGCCATGGAGCACTTCAGCAAGAGAAACGGGATTTCAAAAAGGTGATCCCAAGCCAAAACAGACTGCTCTGCAGCCTCCTATGCACAAGCCGTAATTAGCAATTAGCCAGCAACTCTGATTTATCAGCAAAATGTTTTCACAAAGATATTAAACACACTCTAAGGTGGCTCTTACCTCTCAGTCTGCAGCGTGACTTTTGATGGCTCCACATTTGGGTTTTCCCACTCCATTTGCGGGCAGTGCATGAAGTAGCAGAGGGTGTACAAAGCCTCCGGCTCCCAGTAGAGTGATCCCTGCTTCTGGTGCATTGGTGTGCCATTCCCATGTTGCTTGGCATTCAGTGGCTGGAGGTGGTGCATGGCTCGGGATACGAGGTCACCTGGAAAGCAAGACCTGGGTCAATGCTGGGCTTTTACCTCTCTCTCTTTCCCTTGTGCTACTATATTTTCCCCAACTTTTCGAACCAAAGAATGCACCAGGTTGTTTTCCCTTACCATTTAATTTTGGAGAACCTAAAAAGTAAAATCTGTGCAATATTAATCATCAGGCTTGGTTGTTTACACAGTTTGGTGACATATCTGGGCTGCAGACAAACCCCTGGAGGGATGTGTGAATACAGTGTGCTCAGTGACCCTAAGCAGTGTCAGGCTGGCCCATCTCAACACTGCCTCGAGAGCAAGTCCACTGGGGCCAGGGTCACAGCCACCTACACCCCTTGGAGAATGTCAAACTCCTAGTTCCAAAAGTTACAGAATCACAGAATGTCTGAGATTCGAAGGGACCTCTGGATCCATCAGCTCCTACCCCAGCTCAAGTACGGACACCACAGGCCCTGGCCTGGGCCCGCTCAGTCACTATCACATTATCACCGTGTTTCCTGATCTCCTATGCTTGTTTGTGCCCTCTGCCTCTTGTTCTGGTAACGCTGCAAAGTGTCCTCTTTGCATCCTCCCTTCAAGTATTTCCACACAGTGATGAGATCCCCCTGAACCTCCTCTTCTCCAGCCTGAACAGCCCCTCCTCTCTCAGCCTCTCCTTATAGGAGAGGACTTAAATGGAGTCTCTCCAAGTTTTATGTCTCTTCTGTACTGGAGAGCCCAGAACCAAACCCAGCATTCCAGGTGTGAACTCAGCAGGGCAAAGGAGAGAGGAAGGATCACCTCCTCCACCTGCTGGCAATATTTTTCTTAATGCTGCCCAGGATACCATTAGTCTTCTCTGGAGCGAGGGCACATTGCTAGCTTCAACTTGGTGTCCATGGGACCCCTAGGTCCTTTTCATACTACGCTGCTTTCCAGCAGCGTGCCCATGCTTTTGCACTTCTGCTTGTTGAACAACATGAGGTTCCTATCAGCCCACCTCTCCAGCCTGTCTATGGATGGCAGCATGGCCTTTCGTACATCAGCCACTCCTCCCAGTTTTCTTATAAAGAAATCTGCAAATTTGCTGTGGGTACACTGCTTGGAATCCAGATCATTAATGAAGATGTTGAAGAGGACTGGACCTAGCATAAGGCCCCAGAGGACATCACTTGTGAATGGCCTCACTTTGAACATTGTGCCATCTTCCCAAAATTCAGTCCCTTACCCCACAGGGGCGGTTGCTGCCCAAAAAACAAGGAGGACTTACACCTATGGATCTGTGAGCAGAGACAACTCCATGGCTCTGGAAAACAAGGCTTAAGACAGTATCAGAAATGTGTAACTGAAATAACGATTTCTAAGTCCTGGACTGGGAAACTTCATGTTTGTTGAACAGGAAATCTGAGAATTGGGCTCACCTGAGCTATTCAGGAGTTCAGAGAATGGAAAATGGCTGATTAGAAAGATGCTTGTTGTCTCCCTCTATGATTATGTGATTCTGAAAGTTTCCTTGCATTACAGGTATGGGAAATAAGCCACGATACGCTAACCTATGATTATGTTAGCAGGCAAATATACAGGCAGGAGCATTGACTCCCTAAGCATTGTGCTGATTGTAACTAATTAACTAAAACATCTCCCTCTGAGGCAGTAGATTTTATGACATTAGCTATCTAGTGACCACTATATAAAAGACAGCAAAACAATTTTGATTATAAACTGCCTGTTTTTACATCTTCAGATCATTCAGAAAGTTCTTTGGGGGGAAATAATGTTCTCTGATCAAATCAATTGATTCGTTTTAAATGAAAATCTGAGCAAAAGCCCTTTGGGTCATCCTTGAGCTATGCAAAAGCAAGTGATGAGGAAAAGAGGGCATAATTTCCTGGTGCTAAGAGAAAGAAACACAGGTTTTTTCTTTTTTGGCTTTCCTAAATGACCACAGAGAAGTTGGAAATGTACACAGAGGTAGGAACATAGCACAAAATCTGAAAACAAACCAAACAGCTGAATAATGAAGCTGGGGGCAAACTTTAAGCACCATTTTGATTATGTGCAAGGCAAATCAGAAGTTTTTTTGTTTTCTTTTGCAGAGCCCCACCCCTGTTAACACATCACAGTGCATTGTCTCTCCCCAGCCTGACTTGCACAGTGAATGCTGCTGCTGAGATAATGCCCACCAAGAAGAATAGAAACATCTCACCAAAAAACACTCAGCCCAATTCTCCAAAAACACAGTCTTAAAACCATGAAAAGAAGAAAACCGCTGGCATGAGAAAACTGCCGAGTCCATGATTTCAGGGTTTTGACACAAATTTTGCTGCACTCTGCAATATTCTTCTGATTCAAAGCTTTCATTTAAAAATAGTTTCTGCCTTTTCCCACTGCCAGGAAATAGTCATGATAGGACCAGTCTTGCAGCCCTGCATATACATAATTTCCAGGAGAAGCTGTGCATGTGGAATGCCTGCAGAATCAGGCCCACCAGTGAAAAAGATGTGCCTAAGTCAGGACTGAGGACTGTGTCAGTCCTGCTCAAAATTATCTGCAGACGAACAGTGGCAAAGTTTGGGACACCCTTCACTCATCCCAATCTGTCACAGCAGATGTGCACTGCCAAGCCTCACATGGGGACACTAGCAACATCACTGAGAGCAGAGGCAAATTCTTCTTCTCCAAAAGGAAAAAATAAAAAGACGATGTAGATATGCTAAGTGCAACATCCAGGTTTAGCAATAATAGCAAAAACAGAAAAAAGGAGTTGCACTGAATGCAGTCTTTTCAGACCCAAGTCACCAAGGCACTGCAGCATGTAGTTACAGCTAGACATATGAACAATCATAGTTAAATGGATTGAGACGGTACGCATCAGAGAACTACTCTGGTTTCTGTACCAAAAGATAAATAAAATCACAATACGGTTTAGGCCAAGATTCAGTCAGCAACATTACTTCACCCACTTTCCTCATCAAGTCCCAGGGTGATGCGACTTGTATGACACATCCAGCACTGGAGGGAATGGCACGCTGAGTAAGGAGAAGCAGCAGCAGAAGGAATGACGAGTGCAGGGCAGCCAGCTCAGCATCACTGCTGATGCAAGGCTGGAGAAACTCGAGCCTCATTGGGATTGATGGCAAAACTCCAATCAATTTCAACATGACCAGGAGTTCATCCTTTTATTCTGTATTTCCTCAATTGCTTCTTAAGAAACCTAAACCAATTCAAGCCATTAAAGCTGAATTAATGCTTCTTATGTATAAAGTATCATTTAATTACATTATTCCAAGAATTGATTGGCTTAGATCTTGCTTTACCCTTTGCTATGTTATCTCTGGCTACACTTGAAATAAATGCTGTACTAACAATTATTATAACATTGCTCTATCAGGCACAACTCAGGGCTTAAATAATCAATACCTATAAAGCACTCAGTTTCACTGAGGGCAGTAAGGAAGCATAAAAAGCCGCATTATAAGCTTGCTATCTAGCGGTCCAAACACTGGAGGCAGGACAGGAATCTCTGGTTTCAATTTTATTCTGCTGTGTAACCTTGGAGCAGCCACCACGCCCCCAGTGCCCTTCTCTATTCCAGCCACATCGAGTTACAGTGCCAAATCTTCAGGGCAGAGACAGTGTCTGAGCACATCAGGGCTGAGGAGGGAGCTGACAGCCGTGCACACTGTACAGCAGTACTTAATGCATACTCTGTAAAATGTGGTGTAGCGTAACATCTGGTTTGAGAGGCACGTGCACTCTTTCAGTCCCTGCCACATTTTGCTTTGTCTGTTCTTCCTCACTAAGATGCTGTTGCTTCTCTATTTGCTTCCAACAAAGAATGCAACGAATTCAGTTGCTTTATTCACTGACCTTGAAACTCTTCTCGACTCCGGCCCACATAGCCTATGCACATGCAGCTCCTTGATGGGACTCCCTGCTCTGGCCTTCAGCAGTCGCTCAGTCTGCTCAAGTCTCAGTGCAGAACCCAGTCTCACCTCCATGCTGAAGCAGACTCTCCTTGCTGCTGTATGAGCTGCAGTCTACCTGAGCATCACAGGCAATCTTGAATTTGAGGCCAATTACAGAGAGGGAAACTCCTTGTTCATCACTGTCAGCCAACTCTGCTCTTCGGAGCTACAGCAACGCTCTGAAAGGTGAACTCACCTGCTCACAGCATTGCTGGCTCTTGTGTACTTGTGCAGCTTGCAGTTTTGCATGCTTTCCCTTCACTCCTGATGGGTACGTGTGAGAATCCCAGCTTCTGGCCCTCAAAATACATCTCAAACATACGAGCTGAGTGCATCCAAAAGGGCAATAAATCCCTGAGTGCAACACTGCCAAAAAACCTAAAATAAATCCCAGATTGGAGTTGCTCTTGTAAGCCGCTGATGTTGCTCCTGATGGTTGCAGTGTCATGATGCAGGGGGCTGGGCAGAGATCCACATCCCATATCCCCTGCACTCCCTCCTGCCCCTGTGCCACGGCCTGCAACCCATCTGCAGAGCAGACCGTGGAACTGAGCTGCCTGATGAAAAACCTCGCCAACATGACTTTGTTTTTAATTTAAACCAAATAAACACTTCCACAATTTATGCAACGCGAGCCAAATGAGCCGCCACACCAACTGTTGTGCTGGCAGAACTGGGGAAAGGAAGACATCACATCGTGTGGGACAGACAAGAAACGAGCAGTGAGGCGGGGGGACGTGCGGGCGTGCTTGTGTTGTGAAGCTAGGAAGCCAGAACTGGAGGGAAGGCTCCTAGAGCACAGCAAAGACAGTGGCAGTCCCAAGATGAGCTTGGCAGCCTTGAGGAGAAGCCCAGGCTGGGCCTGTCTGCCTGTCTGCCAGCAAAGGGACGAAGAAGGCAGGGCTGCATCCACCAGCACTACAGCCTTCCCATGACTACAAGAAGAAGGGCACCTCAGTGCTTTTTATGAACTCAAGACCCACATGCATACATTTAATTTAAAGATTCAGAATATTATGTAACATGCATGCTGTGACACGGGCCTGGTTTAAGGCCATACTGAATATTTAAGGAATAGCTTCACTGACTGCAAGTGGGAGATGTGATGTGACAGGGAAGGTTAAGCTGCACGGGGGTGCTACGTTCAGCAACCCACAGCACGCAACTGGAATGCTCCAGCCCTCTCAACAGTGACCAGCTAAACATTTTTTGACAGTGAATGCCTTCAGTAAAACCTGTTACCACCACTGTTTTTATTTTAGACCCCAGTGCTTACAAAGTAATGTCTGTTTTGCACTGTTTAACAGAGAATGGGGAAAAAAGCAGAAAAACAACAAGAGGAAGAAGGAAGAAATAAAAGATGTCTAATATCCCTCTTCTGACAAGCAACCTGCAGGATTTTATGGTCTGGCACGATGGACTTGATCCTCCGGGTCCACCTGCTTAGGAGCAGGCTCAGGGATAAAGCTGTGTAGCCTAAAGTGTTCAGCTGTGTGCTTGCACAGCCGTGCCTAACTGGTGAATGATGCTGGGCTGATTCTTGCTGAGTCGCTCCCAATGACACCAGTCTCTAGTTTTTCTTGTTCCAAGAACAACTTAGAAACAATATTTCTACACACAGTTGTTCAACCTGTGTCATTCCTTCAAAGCTCAGGAGAGGGAGGAGGATCTCTGGTGTCACCACAGATCTCTTCAGGCGTGACACTGGGGCACTAAGCAGTAGACCGTATTTATGGAGAACATGTAAGAATATATTGCAAGCAGAACACATTGGTTCAGTAACAGTGGTCTGACCACCCCTCCAGCTCTTCATGACTCCATTGTGTGTGTTGGCCTGCTCTGGAGAGTCATGCCGTGCAGTGGGGCATATGGACAGTAAGCACTGCTGCTTCACAGTGTTCCCTGGGTGAACATGTTCTCCTTAAAGAATAGGACAAAGCCACAAGCTGCAGTTCTGTCTATCCTTCAGAGCTTCCGCATGATCAGGAGAAGTTTGGGATAGAGATTTGCACTTCAGATACCAAATTCCACTGCACGGCCAGCAGTTTCCAAAGTTTGCCCCCCTTACAAGCACATACAACTCAGGTTCAAATTCCTTTTCTTGATATGGATTCATCTCACAGCTCACCGTTAAGGCCTTGGATCTACAGCTTTTGCTCAGGGCCAGCTCTAGAGAGACTGTGTTGAAAACATGAATTATAACCCTGATAAAAAAATCGAGACCTATCCAGTTAGATTGCTATCTGGTAGCCATGGCATCCTGCATCCTCCCTATACTGTAAGCAAAGTCTCTCTCCCTTCCTGCCTGCCTGTTGCATCTGGTTTCTGCATCAAAGTGATGTATTGCTACAGCTCACCCAGGCGTATGCCTGTGAGCGCATGAATGCAGGTGAATACAAGCAGTTTAACAGTGCCTCTTGTATGACAGCAGAGTGCCTGCAGTCATCTGCTCAGTCAGCTGCCCAAAGCATCCACACGTTTATGATTCCAGCTACACTGCTCCTACATGCTTGCTCTGCCTCTGGAAGTCCATCCATCTGTATGTCTCGAAAGTCAGCTAAGCAAGAACTGCTTAAGCAAAACTTTCCCTGAGATTATTTACTGGAGGTCTTAATATTATTAACTCCCATCTGTACTAGGAAAGGAGTCATCAAGGGTGGGGGCACACAAGAAAGTCTATCACATACCCTACGGTGTGCATGCACCATGTATATTCAAACATGGAGCTATGCTATTCTTGGCATACAGCACACTCCAAACCCAAGAGCCAGCTGCCTGGGGCTATGGGTGCACTTGGGGTGTCATAACACACACTCATTGGAATACCCCGCCTGCTGCAGAATCATCATCAAGCTCACCTTGCAATATAGTCTCCCCATTTCTGTCTGCTTGTCTACAGTGCCAGCATTGCTCCCGTGTGTAATTGCTATCCCAGCCCATTTTTTGTTTTCTTAGCAGCCACTTATCTCTCCTACAGAAAAGCAGAGGAAGAAGCTGTGGTCCCAAGCTCCGAATTTGGTACCAAAAGAAGGACCAGTACACAAGCAGCCAATTTTGGCTCCACTGTGCCCCCCAGCAGAGCATTTAACCTTTTATCTCATCTTATCCCCCTATCACAAGAAGGTTCTATTTATATGACAGAGTACGTGTTTGTGTACAATTTAGTGTTTGTAAAGCCTTTGAAGATAGAAAAAGGATTGAATATATCTCATTAAAAAGCCACAATAATAATTAAGCCTTTTCAACTTTACACACCTATTATAATAATATTCTTATTTTCAAAATCTTCTATCCAATGAGGCCAGCATAATGTTTACATCTGACTCCCCTCATACAATGTCAGCTCCAAACAAAACAGCCTTTGACTCAGAAGTTCATCTCCTAACCTAAGGCAGAGCCCTTCACTCTTTTGGACCACCATAATTGGATTTTTCTCTGGCCTGACATGGACCAGAATTAAGAGCCCCACGTGCCTGAGCAAGCCAGGATAAGCATATTCACTCTGCCCCAGCTGACTGCCTGTGGTCTGCCTGTGGATGATAGCAAACCTGAGGAAAGGAGAATGCTGTTTTAATAGTCTGTACCTCAAAGGTGATTTATGCAGGGGAGTCCCGAGCTGATTTGTTGGGTTATCGGGGAGAGTGGTGGAGGGCTGGAGCTCCAGAAACCCCCATCCACCAAGGTGACGACTGTACTGTCAGCAGTGACGGCTGTATTGTCACATCCAGGAAGTACCCACTGAAACTGTCAGCTCTATGGTCAAACTCTGCACTGAAGGGAGCTCTGCTATATGAACTGCAGGACTCAGCCAGTATCTCTGCTTAGCTCTGCACTGCATTGAGTGAAGAGAACTGTTAATCAAGAAAAGGCTCTGGACTTTCTCTACAGTGCTGCTTAGTATAAGAAAAATATCTGACAAACAGTGCTTTTGTTCTGGCAGTAAATAAGCACTGCACTTACAACAATTCTCCTTCAGATGCCACCCTTCCAGCAATCACCTTTATCCCAGTATTTGCGTAAGCCTGGACTTTACCTCTTATTTACAATATAGGAATCAATTTGTATGGCTCTTGCAGCCCTCCTCCCTGTTAGCTGTACAGGATTGAGACTAGATGAAAAGACAAGGGAAGGGATGCTGACTTTCATCATCTCCTTGGCTGGGGCTGAGAGCAGAAATGAAAAAGTGTTGGTATGTACAAGCACATTTCTACTAACACTTGAGCAGTAAAGCTTCCTTTCATCCCTAAAGTGTGCCAAGATCTACTGGGAGTCTGTTATTTTGGAAATGCATACATTCAGCACTGTGGAGGCACAGAGAGGATGATGGGGAAGAGTAGCATTTTTTCCAATGGTGAAAAGGAAAACCTCACTGAGACCTGAGTGGTGATATGGAGGAAATACCAGCTTGAACATCAAAGTTGGAAGCTGTTTAAGTTAAACATCATTCAAAGGCTATCAAGTGCTGAGATCAGCAGTGTTTAGTTACATATTTATCTTCAGATTAACCCCATTTTAAAATCAAAACACCTACTCATCCCAGTTAACACTCAAGAGCAATACCTCCCCATTACCAGTCACCATGGTTTGCACAAGACTGGATAGCCAACTTCTCACTGAGGAAGGCCAGAATATCTGGACAAAGCAGGACTCAAGCAGAGATCTGCTTCTGTCTAAATAGGAAGGAGATTAAAGGGAAAAACTGGAAATCCAGAAGAATTCTCGCAGTCTGGAAATATTTTCTCTAAGAACAAACAGTGAAATACTGTCTAACTGCTCTTTTAAATCCTATTATTTCAGCTGCGCTTCAGTTCTTCCCAATGTTCTCTATATAATAAGCATTTCAAATGAAATGACATTATTTTAAAACACACTGTAGTAGGCAATTACAATTCCTGAATACTAAAATGCCAATATAACATAAGCAAAATTTACTGTTGTTCCTTAACTTTCTGCCATGTTCATTATATTTTAATGAATAAGGTTTCACATTAATTTTTCAAGCCTTTTCCTCAGAACCACATATTACCTCAGTAATTGCGTTACAGAATTAGGTCTCTATTTACATTCTCCTCTTGAATCCTAGAGACAAAACCTTGCTTTCATTTTCCATAGGTCAGCAGTATTACATCTTATTTTCAGAAGAGCACCACAGAGCTAGCAGCACTGCTGGGCCATGCTGGGACGTCCCAGAGACAGTGTCCAGGCCATTGCATCCAACTGCTGACTCTGTGAGAAGATAGCAAGAGGTAATGCCACACTGTACTGGCAGGTGGGATTTGTGAGCACCAGAACAGCGTCTGTAAGTTTGGATACACCTGAGGACACTTCACTGAAAGTCAGACTTCTCCTGTGTTAGAGTTCCTCTACAGTTGTGCTCACCAGCCCACCATTTCCCATTCTCTTACCTCTGTCACTCCTGGGGAGGCACAGTTCACCTAAATGGCCTTTTCTAATGTGCTAACAGCAAAAAATGAATAAATGCTAATATCACAGTCCAGATGACCAGGAACTTCACCCACAGGTATCACCACTGATGGATACTGAATTTCCAGGCAAGGGCAGGAAGAAAAGGAAATTTTGGACACCTCCCACCCATCCTGCATCCCTCCTGGTGGATGACCATGCCCAGTGGGATGGGCACACTGCAGCACGGAGATCCTGTCAGCATGCTCTGCAGATCTGGGGCTGAAAGGCTGCTGGTTGATACCACCAGCAGATCCTGACAAGTGGCACCAATCGAGGTGTGTCAGTTTCAGGAAACATGAAGCTGGCAGAGAGGTAAAGAAGTTCAGTTGTCCCCAAAAATGTCCTCAAAAGCCCTTGCCACAGCATTCTGAGAAGCAGTTTCTCATTGGCATTACAGTAGATATAGTACTCGTCTGCCACAGCAGACAATTTCTGCATTACTTAAAGGAATGACACAGCCAAACCAAGTAGCTTAAACTGCTGTAAGTGACACCAGTAATTCATTTCACGCTGCAGCCAAAAGGTGAACATTTTTCCCCAGCAAATCTTCAGCTCTCCCCTGCATAACCAGCTGTCAACTCTTGACAGAAAAGAAAGAGGAAAGAAAAAGGGAGTAAGAAGATGGGCAGGAGATAAGAAGAAGGTAGCAGACCAGAAGGTGCTACACATAGGAAAAGGTGGGGATGTCACACTATGAAATGCTTTTCACTTATGATAGATAACTCTATTTTCCACCTGGGACAAAGACTGGGAAGAAACTGAGAAGTCCTGAGCAGAAGAAATACAGGTGCTGGCCAGTAAGCAGGCCCTGCTTGCCATCTGTCATCTTCCAAGGGATAGATTTGATTTCCTGTTCTTCATGACTCCAGCAGCTGGTCACACTGCTACGTGTGAGCATGCTGGGGATAACCAAGATTCAGGGATGTCTTTCTTTCTTCCAATGAAATGTATATGTGTTAAATCGAGTTATTCTGTATGCTCTCAATGCTTTAATTATTAATGTTGATAAACTATAGAAAATCTCATTCAATTAGAATTTTTTTTTTCCACCTCTGAGATAGAAGTAAGTTTCTCTATTGAAAGATCACTCTGTCCTTGTTCCTTGTGCAGTTATGGAGAACACAAATTAAATCCTAACTCCTGGCATACTGCACATGGGATATTACAGACACACACTTGGGTTCTGATGCTCTGTCAAGCAGGTCAACCTTTCATCCTTGCCACTCATCCCTGGTTTCATCCTATTCCTTTCTTCACAGTTACTATGCTCTTAATTCCCTTCTGTTTCAAAGTTGTGCCCATTCACTTTATACATCCCCACAAGAGCAGAGGCTTTTGCATAGGTAACACACTTCCCTCACAACCCAGTTTCTCCATGCCAGAACTTGCTATATCCCCTTCTCTCCACAGCACCAATTCTAAGGCTCTACAACCCCTACCCCACACCGTGACAATCAGATATCCTCCTCCACTCCCCCAGTTGATGCACTGCAATGCCCAGGTGTTCCCTATGGCTCTACACTGCTGCTGCTTCCCCAGTCTCCCTCCATAGCCATGGCTCGCTGTAACCTCCAAGTCACAGCCAGCATTGATTCCAGAGGTAGACACACAAGTGCTGAACAGACAGGCAGCAGTACCCCTTGTATCCTCACACTTTCCTCTGTTTAGTGATTTTCCCTTAAATCCACCACATTTTGCTCGCTGACACCCAGCACTTCTCTCGATGCTTCAGAATTGAGTTTTGAACTCTGCGCCAGCATTTCTCCACAACACAGGCTTCTATCCGCTTGAACAGAAAGCCTTGCAAGCTTTGCCAGCTACCACTACTCCTACGATTTCTTCCACAACATGCATCTGCTTGCAGAGGATGGGGAGGTGCCCTCGCTGTTGTCCAGAGGGCTTTCTGGAGTGTTGTCAGCCTGCTGCGTGCCAAGCTCTCTCTGACAGCTGCATCTAACTCCCACTGAGGTGCTGTGTTCTTCAAGTTGGCCACCCTGAAGAGTGTTTTGCCTGCGTCTGGAGTCAACAGACACATACAGAGCAAACCATATTCACCAGGGGCGAGGGGGTCCGAAAGATCCTGGGTCTGCTGTTGTGTATAGAGGTACAAAATAGCCCAAGATGGGAAAAAAAAACCCAACTCTGAAATATCCACAGATCACATACTAAAATATAACCATACATACTTTAAGAGAGGGAGAAATATCATGAATAATTCACTTGGCACATGGAAAATACTGTTGTGTATTTCATATGTGTGAAATAAATAAGCAGAAATTACTTAATTTGAATAACACTGAACACCTGATTCCAGAGACTGAGCAACACTTCACGCTAAGGCATGTAAAGAGCTCTTGGCTTGTTGACATTTCACCAGAACAGAGGAAAATTAGCAAGTTGAAAACAAATTTATATTGTGGCTTGCAGATAAACATTCACAGTGCATCACCTAAGCTGAGCCCTGACATTATGAAATGGCTGCATTTCATTGCTTGTGTTGGTACAGAAAAGGCTGAGAAATTGCACCTGAGATGACAATGTTACTGTTTATTGTCAATCATGTAGAATCCAACATTGAGAACAGTAAGTTGAGCTGTGTGTGTTTTTGACTCTAGAGTTTCTCCCAAAAATTTCATAGTGGAGCTAAGAAAAACAAAAAACAACTCTTCTTTTTGGGACTGGAAGGCTCCTTTACTTATAAAAAATCCCAAGGAGGCTCTTCTGCTAACTGTAAACTCCATGTTGCACAAGGATTTACATGGCATTTGCCTCCTGCCATCAGAGCAGCCAGGTAGTATTCAGAAAACTGTAAATAATTTATATGTGCTGTAATCGAAGCTTTCAGATATAATAATCAGGCACATTTCTCCAGAAATGTTTTGATTAATAACAAATTATTTATCATCCAGGTGCTAATTGGTCTGATTCAGGTTTGTGCAGTGTTTTTTTTCCTCTGCTAGAACTGGAAAAGCAAGGAACCCCTCCTGTAACACAGATGGACGTAGCTCTGCTTCAGTCTGTGACTATTATGTCACATCTACCTTTTCTTTAAACACTTCAAGGATCTCTCACTTTTAAAAACAAGAGTGTGTGCAAAGAATCTGTAGGCATTGCTGAGACTTCTTCCCTCCTATGGCTCCAGCTTCAAGTTTCAATGCCAGCCACGGAGCATAAACATGGTTAAAGTCTGCTCCAGTGTCTCCTTCAGCGTTACACATGTGCTCCTGTCTTCCCACTGCACAGCCAGACAATGCAGGTGGCTTTGTTTTGCTTTGAGGAAAGAAATCCAAGCGCTATAAACAACCTTGTACTTACTGAGCTCTGCAATGCTCCCCACACGTGTAGCCAGTAAAGACTGCTCGATGGTCCTTAGCTCGGACTGGCTGAACATCTGCACTTCCCCAGGCTTGTTTGACCGTTGCTGGTCTTTGTGAAGGTTCAAGCTGTCGGGCAAGCAGAGAACACCTACAGTGGATAAAAAAAGAAAAGTTCCATGTAATTTCAGTCACTACTGCTGTCACCACCTAGTATTCGTGGAACATTTTAAGGCTCATGTGAGTACAGCCCAAAGACAATAAGTATTTGTAACTCAGTGTCACAGATGACTCGTTCTCAGAAGTGGCCCTCATTAACTCTTCTGAATATCCTTAAGTCACTCATGATGTCAGCAAGGGATAATGCTTATAGAAAACCCCATTTAATTGCCCATGGTGGAGTCAAGAGGGTTCCAAAGAAGCCTTCTAGAAACATCCTCAAAACCATGACATCTCAGCAAAAGAATTCTTTGGGATTGACTTTAAAATTATACATAAGAAGGCTGATACATTTACAGGATTTTCCTGTATGGGGAATTCCACTGACAGTTGCCAAAATAATAGGCAGCATCAAGATGCCTGCTGTGTCATTGATGAGTTTATTGGATTTCTTTTGTAAATACAGCTCCTGACAACTGAACTGCATAGATTTCAAAAGCCCATCATGCAGAAGTCCTCAAAGCAGCGAACTTTAATGGGGAGGCAAAAGCAAGGCTGCTGACATTAAAAAAAAATTTACAATACACATCCATGCAGGCACAAAAGTCACTTTCTGCCATGATATTTAAACCCTCGGGGGCAGACAGAGGGCATGTGTTTGTTAATCAAAATCACTGTCATGCTACAAAACAGAAATCATGTACAACAGCAAATGCTTCATTACTATCCTTGAGTAACAGATACATGGAAGCCCAGCCTGGACAGTAAGCTCTCCTCCTGTCCTGAGCTCTGAAAACAAGCAACTATGGCCATGCTTTTCCACAGTATTGCCTTCCAAATCCTTCTGGGACCACACAAGTGGACACCTCTGGGAGGTAGTGGGGTTGTACCTCTTCATGGCAATTAAATTCCATCTTATCTCTGATTGTGGAATTTGCAACAATTTGCTTTGAAAATAAGATAAAGTAGGAAATGTATTTTTTTTTAAATTAGCTTGTGCTCTTTGTTCCATTTAAGCACAGGGGAGAAATTCCCCCTTAAGGACCAAGAAAACACTTTACAAAATGCCTTAAGAAAAAGGTATGTATCTTACGTCTTCAGGAGGGAGAACTCAGGAAGTAACTGGTGACTAAATCTATTAACCAGTAATTCTGTTAGTATCACAGGATCACAAAATGGCTTAGACCAGAAGGGTACTCAAAGTCCACCCAGTTCCAACCTCATGCCACAGGCAGGGCTGCCGCCCTCCAGATCAAGCTGCCCAGGGCTCCATCCGGCCTGGCCTTGAATGGCTCCATGGATGGGTCATCCACAACTTCTCCGGGTAACCAGTGGGTACACAACATTTTAAGTCCCTTGCTGAATGGCTGCCTTAACCCCTTCTTTATTTTGGTAACAACCCACCAAACATCGCTGCTTTGGAGCACTGCAAGGCCAGGCAATCAATGCTCATGGAAAGAATGTTTCTCAGACACTTTGTTAGCTCCACCAGCTTCACATACATTCCCCTTTCTGCCTGCAAACAGTCTGGTCTAAGTTCTACTTGCAGCACGAACCTAAAAACACCCATCCTGAGAAAAGAGAGGCGGTGAAGGCTCAGTGTATGAAAAGCAGGGGGCATACATTGGAAAAAACAGGACCAAAGGCCTCACATCCCACAGCTGTAGGACAGCAGACCGAACCTGGCTCCCCATCCCCACACAACAGCAAGACTGGACCAAATGCCTTAACAGCCCATTTGAGCACTGGGGATAGAAGAGCAGTGGCAGCCGTTAATCCCAGTCCTGACCACAGGGCCAGGGTTGTGCCCACTGCAGTCAAACAACATGAATATGGAGGGGAGCTGTGGGATATAAGGCCTCTGACACAGCAACAGGGACTGAAGGATTAAAAGCACTGAGGTAAGGGGTAAAAAGGGGCAGCAATAAAAAGTATTAAACAAGCAATCAAAAATTACCAAACAAGCTTTCCAAATTCACTTCTGATCACTTAGTGTTTGCCTTGAATCAACACTTAGCATGACATTTATATTCTGTAGATGTGCAGATCTTGAGATGTTCAACACCTGGATTTAGAATGCAGACTCGCCTGCATATTTTAATAAGTATTCTCTCCCAGAAATGTTTCTCATTTATTTAGATTCCTCTTCATAATTTTAATGGATAGAAATTAAGACAAAATTGGAAGAGTCTTCCCTGAAGAAAACAGATGTGTAACATCAAATACTCTAAAAGACTTCTAAAAACAAGAAATAGTGCAAACAACTTTATGTCATCTTTAAAAGAAAAAGAATACCCAACAAGAAAATAATTAGTGAAAACACATGTTAAAGTGTGTGTGTGGGGGAGGGGGGGGAAACAAAACAGAACTGTTTTTAGGTACCCTTATGAACAGGATTGAAATGGTTTAAAATCATAAGATGCACAGGAAAGCGGTCTCAGAGTGATGAGTGGTGGCATACAGATATTTTATTCTCAATTTTGTCCCTGCCTGTACCCACAGCCGTGCTTTCCCTTACAAACAGCCCTGATGATTAATTACTCTGTTCCGTAGCGAGGAGAGTGTATTCTTAGGTTTTCAGATGAAAAGTGCAAATGAAATGCAAAATGTACCATTGTTAGAAAACTTAGCAAATTATAGGATATGTCACGCCAAAGGGTTTTTTCACTTGAGTGTGACATGATTAAAGCCATGCAATAGCCAAACATCTGATACTTACACGCCAGCTTCACAACTATAATTGACCACAGCGGGTGACCAGTGGTGTGCTGGAAGATTTTTTTTATAACTCTCATCATTTTGCTGGAGAGCATTTCTTTTTTTTTGCCAGAATGGAGAGAGGGAATTCTATGCTTGAGCACACAACTCTGCCACTTTCCTAGCTTCAACTGTTTTCCCCCAAAACAATTAAAGAAAAGTTACTAAAATGCTTTTTGGCAGAAAAACTTGCTCTATTTTATCAGTGCTTCATGTAAAGCTCAAACTTGCTGATGAATGACTGTGGAAGGAAATTGCTCCCTAGCAAGAAGGGAGCATGCCGAATTGAAGACGAATGCAAAAAAAAGGTAAAATCTTTGTGATTATAAATGTCTTCTTCATATAAATAGAAACATTTAAATAGCCATCACCTGCTTTCACTGGCTTGGCTGAAGTTCAACCTCCTCATGTTAATTCCCTGCTGACTGGCATTATTCACTTGCTTTGTCAGCCACTACTTCAGCCCCACTGCGCTACACGTGATGCACAGGTAAGGATCTCATGTTTCCAGCAGCCTGAAAGACAGGGCATTTTCCCTTGCTTTTTTCGCTCTCTTGACTGTTGCTGCTGATGCTGTCATTCCAAGCCAAAGATTTCTGTGCAGTATCTTCAGAAATAACTACAATATCTGTCTTTCCTCCCTGCTGGCATTGCTAAATGTCCTTCCTTTCTGCATGGTTACTCAGCCCTGTGCTCTTCTTTGCCCATTACTTTATTCCTCATCTTCCTTCAAATTCACTAGAGTAGAAATCAAGCTGTCTGTTCTAGCAGGATGAATGTGGGACCACACGCGACATGCCCCTGGCTGCTCCATG
This sequence comes from Phasianus colchicus, assembly GCF_987193195.1. NCBI lineage: Eukaryota > Metazoa > Chordata > Aves > Galliformes > Phasianidae > Phasianus > Phasianus colchicus. The sequence continues at coordinate 54,126,798 of NC_143436.1, forward strand.
TCCATGGTGATGTACAGCAGCCATACGTTGCATTTATGACTGCTATGAATCACTGGAGCAATGAGAAATAACCAAAGCACTCCTGTGTGTTTGGCTTTTGTCACCTCTTGTCATGCTTGGCTGTAACATCCTTGGGGCAGGTATCTGTCTAAAACATCCAGAATGGATCAAACCCAAACCTTGCTTTATAAGCTGCTGGTTTTGATTTGCCCTTGGCCTCAGCTTGCCTTGCAGTCTGTAGGTAAAAGACTGCAGAGAAACACAATAAAAATACTTTAAAATCAGCAGCATGCCAAAAAACTTACAGTGACAAGCTCTTAGTGCTCTCCTCCCAAATCTTCAGGGAGAAAAATACAGCCATCACAGAGAAGATCCAATGCACAATTAATACACTCTACATTTTTCCTGCCCTCTGGGCTCAGTGGAAACAAAAGCCAGAGCTCAGTCCCCAGAGACCTAAAAATCCCAAACCAAAGAAGTATTGCACAGAATGACATTGAAGATGCCTGAACTTGTAGAAGCAACAAGTCTTTCAAACCCTCATGCAATGTCTTCCGAAGCAAGAGGTCCCTGGTAGCTCCGTTCCTGTTTGCCCGTGCAAATTCCCACTTCTTCTAATGGAAAGGCAGATTTTGGCACAAATACATGCATGTTCCTGCATGGAGCTGTGGGTGCAGTCCTTGCAGCATGGCAGAGGTGTGTGCATATCCCACTAACATCCCACATGCAGTACTGCACAGCAGCCCTTGGCAGAAATTGTCTCAAGGTCTGAAAGATCTGTGGGCCCAGAGCAGCTCTAACACTGGACACAGGAGCAGCTGGGAAACCTCCTCAGTTCTCAGGGCAGGAGAAACGTGGGTTTGTAGCCCAAATTTCACCTAAACACAGAGAAGGCATCAAAAACATAAGCCTCCTCCACTGTTCCTCTATTTAGACAGGTATCTGCATTTATTTATCTGCCAGCTGTTGCAACTGTTGCAAAACAGTTGATTCCTGGAGCGCTGGTACCTATAGTGCCCATATGCCAGAACTGGCAATAGGGTTTCATATCCACTGCAACATTGGAGCCTGGAGGCTTCCCATGGTCTGCTGTTGTCACTATCTAGCTATTTTCACTGGGCAAAGGCAGATCAAAGGGCACAGTGGTAAAAAATTGATATGTACAGTCTTCTGTACACACTCACTACACCACCATGAATGACCACACAATGGGAGAAGTAATAAAATGGTAAGTCTGTTTATTTGGAATGGGTAGCAATTTTTTGGTCAAAGCCACGTTACATCCTTAAATGTTTTGTAGTTCAGTCCCAAACTCGCTTCCTCAGCTAAAGAAACAGTTCAAGCACCAAGTCCATCTCAGAATAATGAGAAACTGAGAGGAGAGATTTAGACCAGATATAAAGATTTTTAATAAAGGTGGTGAGGCACTGAAACAGGTTGCTCAGAGAGGTGGTGCTTTCAGCTCGGAAAGCAAATGGTATCCTGGGCTCCATCAGAAGAGGGGTGGCCAGCAGGGACAGGGATGTGATTGTCCCTCTCTACTCTGCTCTTGTGAGGCCCCATCTGGACTACTGCATCCAGATCTGGAGCCCCCAGTACAGGAAAGACAGAGAGCTGCTGGAGAGGGTCCAGAGGAGGGCCACAAAGATCATCAGGGGACTGGAGCACCTCTCCTATGAAGTTCAGCCTGGAGAACAGAAGGCTGCGGGGTGACCTCATTGCAGTCTTTCAGTACCTAAAGAGAGCCTACAAACAGGAGGGGAAGCAACTCTTTGAAAGGGTAGATAACAGCAGGACAAGGGGAAATGGTTTCAAGCTTAAAGAGGGAAGATTTAGATTGGATGTCAGGGGGAAGTTCTTTACAGAGAGAGTGGTGAGGTGCTGGAACAGCTGCCCAGAGAGGCTGTGGATGCCCCATCCCTAGAGGTGTTCAAGGCCAGGTTGGATGGGGCCCTGGGCAGCCTGGTCTAGTATTAAATGGGGAGGTTGGTGGTCCTGCTGGGGGGTTGGAGATTCATGATCCTGGAGGTCCCTTCCAGCCCAGGCCATTCTGTGAATCTGTGGTGGATGCCCCATCCTTGGAGACATCCAAGGTCAGGCTGAAGGGGCTCTGAACATCCTGGTCTAGCTTTGAGTGTCCCTGTTCACTGCAGAGGGGTTGGATTAGATGGCCTTTAAAGGTTCCTTTCAACTGAAACCATTCTGTGATTCTAAACAGAACCTACATGTGCAGTTCTAGTTACTGCAAGCCTGAAGTTTCTGTTCATTCTTATCCACTCAGCGCAAACTCCCTTCTGAAGGTCACAGTTGTATTTCAAGGAGTCCAGAGGCATTTGATCAAGCTATTACTTGCACAGACAGAAAATTGACTGTATATGATCATAAGATCATGCAGGTACCACTGAATTCCATTTGCTATATATACATATACACAAAGAAACAAACCAAAGGTTGCTTGTGCTTCAAATTCTTTGTTTTCTCTCTCCTTCAAATCCCATGGTCTAAAATAAAACAAACTTCCAATGGCACTAAATTAATATAAATGCCCACTAGACAATGTGATTCAAATGATTCATGCAGAGACATCTAGCAGGAACCCAACACATATTTGTTAGTTTTGACTAAAAATATAAGCATTGTAAAGACTGTAAAACAGTTTTTTGAACATTATTATTCTTTTCCTTTGAGAATACTGCTATATGTGAATCTACAGTCTAGACAGAAGATGGAAGGTTTTGCTGCTGGTGTTTTTTTTTGGTTTTTTTTTTTATTAAGGGCTCCCACTTTTAGTAGAAAATAATTCAAAGCGTCTTTGATATCTCTATCTATCTCTTACATCTTAAGCAAACATACATATCTGGAAAACTTCTTAGACTCCCACTTCATAGATTCTTCCACGAGTTCATAGAGATTAAGAGTGCTGGGATAGTATTGGGCAAATTACTCTGTAAAATGAGCCTGAAAATGGTAGTTAATCTGGAACTGTCCCCAAAACTCAGTGCTGCTCACTGCTCCAATGAATGCCAACTTGCCCAGGAGGACGAAGTTCAGGGGTTGGAATTCCATCAAATTATTTTAATCATTTGACTTTTTAGATCAGAAAGTTATTAAGTTCTATCAAAGTTGCTCTCATAAAGCCTCATAAGAACTTCAAGAGTTCACAAAATATCCAATCAGAAAATCCCTTTTATTCCACAACTACTAAAATATTTCCAGCACCAAGGAGCAACCTTGCGAGCTACAGCATAAAGACCTATTGGAAAGAGTGCAAAAAGGACAAAAGCGTAGCCAACTACCTTTACAACAGCAATACACTTCACTGAGTGCAAACCCCATACAGTTGATATTCTCACACACAAAATCTCTCTCCTGAGCCTACACTTGGCTGCTGTGGCAGCCACAAGCACGTTAGGAAGATGCACCATGCTGCAGATTTTGAAGCATGCTGTGGAACATCGATGCAGAGAATATAGGATTGGAGAATATCTTGAGCTGGAAGGGACCTAATAAGGTTGCCCAGAGAGGTTGTGGATGCCTCATCCCTGGAGGCATTCAAGGCAAAGTTGGATGTGGCTCTGGGCAACCCGGTCTAGTGGTTGAAATTACATGATCCTTGAGGTCCTTTCAACTCAGGTCGTTCTATGATTCTGTAATTCAATAAGGATCATCGAGTCCAACTCCGTAAGATGGTGAATTCTAACTCATTCCAACTAGGCAGAAGCTCCCTCCAACTTGGGTTGCCAACAGCAGGCAACCTGCACCACGATTCCTAAGCTCAGCCTGTCAAACTGACAGGCAAGACAGATGGAAAACATCTTGACTTCTCCTTACAGAAATGAGACTATGGGGAAAACCTTAATGCTTATCGTATCAACCAGTGCTTTCAGTTAACTGAAGGCCTGGAAAGTATTCAAGGCAAGGAGTGCAAAGTGTCTTCTTTCCACGCATTCCAGCCTGGTTAAATAACAGGGAGTGGCTTTGCGTGGAGAAAATGCAAAGCACTTGGGAAAGCTAGAAGGTGATAAAAAGTTTCCAGAATCAAAGTCACAGGGGAGGCAAAGCAGCCCAAATGAGGAAACGTGGGACAGGCGCAGGAATCGGATGCAAGTCAGGAAGGTAACACCACTTTGTGCATCTTTAACACCTACTAACCAAAGCCATTAAGAAGCATTACCAGCTCTCCACTTAGCCTCCAGGCACTGGTGCTAAGCAGCTAAGATAATATGCACGTCCAATTTATATGTGAAATGAAAGTAAAGCACTGCAGAGCTTAGTAGCTAATTCAAGGTGAAATAAGAAATGTCAGAGAAAAGCAGGAAGAGAGCATAAGGCCTCTAGTGATGCTGTTTAACTGCAAGAGATCACCCTTTCTCTCCTGGAAGAATCAGTAGAAGAGCAAATGAAAAATTAAAAATGAGAAGAATGGAGATCCTAATAAATCTGCCACAAAGTGATCAACAGCAGCGACCACCGATAAACGAGAATCAGAAGTTGCGCAAACCGTAGGGGCTGGGATCCTAGCAGAACAACTGCAATCATCTGAGCTGTGCGAGTGCAGCTTCGTTATTTCATCCGGCCAAGTGTGGAGGTTTCGTCTGAGCAATTTTGTCCCTGGCTCCTTGCAATTGGAAATTTCAGCAACTGTTTGCATGTCTGGAGAGCAGTTTCTTCCAAAGCTGTGTGATCGTTTTCAGGGCAGTACCCCAGCTGGGCTGGATCTGATTTCATCAGAAGCCAGAATGGATGATCGTTATCCAAAGCAGAATACCTCTGTGAGTTATTAGAACAGATGTTATAGGAAGATGAGATAATAGAATTATATTGCTACACACGGCTGTGACATCTTTTCTTGTAAGGAGTTTGTTAGCACAACACATTCTACTTAATTGGGACGTTCTCCTTATTAGGAGCCTTCTAAGGCAATCGCTTTAGCCTAATGATAATGAGTGGCAATCACCGCTGCTTTAAATGGCATTGAAGTAACAACAATTCAACTAAATTAGGATATATTCTGCTGGTACCAAGTGGTTAAGTGGTGCACAACCAAGTGGAAAGCAGGACGGATTTGATTGTTTAGGTTATAAATTACAAAAGAAAGAAGAATCAGGAGATTAGATCCCGCTAAACAGAGAAACTAAACTCCCAGATCAGCAGCAACAGCTTTACATTTATTTTTATTAAGATATAAAGAAAGCAAAACCTCGGTCCCATCAAAATCAATTACAAAACTTCTAAATCCTCAGAACGATCACTGAAAGAAAAAAAGAGCAAACACAAAGCAAGCCTGTCCATAAACAAGAGAAGTAATGGAGATCCATCTCCTCATGCTTTTCCCCAGGTCTCTACCAGGTCCCAAGAGTGGCCCTTGAGATCCTCCTGTTGGGCATGAGATGGACTTCATGGCTTTGTGTTGGGCATGAAGCAGCCAATGCTGCTCAGTGTTGTGCACCCGTGGCTGAACAGCCAGCACCTGGCAGTGGCACAGCGAGCAGCATCCAATGTGAAGCCACATTCCCTCTTCCACAGCAAGGAGACTGATGTGCCTTTACCTACCTGTGATTTTCAACACCTCTCTCCCTGTTGACCACAAAGTAGCGTTTTATGGATTTCACAACAGGAAACTGCTCAGTAGCACGCTGTGATCAGCCAGCCTATTCTATTGTCACAGTAGTCATAAAAGTTCCAGTGCAAGCTGGGATTATTCTGGCACGGAGATGTTTGAGCTGACACAGTGCATTTATTTCACACAGAGCACCCATCGGCTTGAGGTTACCCGGATCTGAGCTATGCTGCCCTGGAAATAGCAATGTGGAGGAGAAAGGCTTTCTATTACATTCTTTGACAGGAGGCATCGAGATAAATAAATAATAATAATAAAAAATACAGCTGTCATCTTTCTTCTCTGCTACATGCAAATAAATACAATACGTGCTGCCCTCAGCGTCTCAATACCAGCTAGAAGTTGATAGATTGTGGGAAATTTGCAGGCAGAAAAGAGAATGATGAATGTGTTGGCAGTACTGGCTGGGGTGAAAACTTAGGGATGAATCTGGATTTTGCAGCATGCAGCCTGATCACAAGATGCCTCTACCAGGTCCAGCCAGCACTCAAGGTACCAGGCACATACAGGAGGGAAAGGATGTTTGGGAATGCACTGCAGTACTAACTCATGCAAGAATGCGTCTGTCTAAAAACAGACAAAATCCCCCATTAGGCTGAGAGTTTGTAGAAGGTCTAAGCCTTTGAGTCACTGAAAATGACCAAGAATGCATTAGCAGTTTTTTATTTCCCAGAAAAAGACCCATCACCTGACAGCAGCAGAACAAGAGGATTCAGTGATTCATGGCGTAATATGCTTTCCTAGAGCCCGTAATTTCCACCACTCATTACCGCCAGCCTCCCGAAATGCCCAGCCACGACGGACGACTTCCTGCTCAGCGACCGGAATGCACACGCGGCACGGAAGCCCAGCTGTGCCGATAAGGCATCTTTCCTAGCCCAGCCGGGGCTCATCCATTATGTGATAAACAAAACACCAGCAACTCATCAGGTTTTATCACGTATGTCTGTATCCAACTCTGTTTTTTTAGCAGCTTTACAAGTTACTCGTACCCATGCCGTGGCACTGTGGACCTCTTGAGAACAGAGGCTGAGTATTTCAATTACGAATGAATAACCCCATGCAAGCACATAATCCCCCATTTTTGTGAGACCTACTATCCAAACAAACTCCTACACCAGGTTCTGCAGCTACAGAATGGCAATACAAAATGCTTGATGCAACAGAGCATTTTTTTTCCATCACTTTCTCTGTGTACCTCCATTCATTTGGCATAGGCACCAAGCATCGGATCCCTTCAAGGCTTGGCCCCATCATTTCAAAAACCCCGATGTGCTTGCAATTTCTGAGCAGTTCCACTGAGTACTATACAATACACTTGGCAAGAATATTTAGAATACCTTAAAAAAATACCTCCCCCATTTGCTTCAATATTTGTGAAGATCAGTATGCCTTTTACAGAAGGGATTGTTTGCCAAAATTCCTCCCTTCACCTCAAAACATCATCAGCTTGTACAAAAGCCATGAATAATACATAATGACAAAGACATTCAGTGCTCAGACTGAATACGGGGCATTCCCATACCAGCTACCAATCAAATCCTTTACACTTCACAAGCGGGCACGGTGTCAGCAGCCAATAATGGGACAGAGGAGAGTGGGACAGAGCTCCTGTGGTCTGTGTGCAGTCATTGCTCTACAACTGCACGCACATCCTTATGGAATCCATACATTCAAAGCATTTGCCCTTACCAGGCTGGGGTAGCGGGCTGACTGGAAGGTGACACACGCTTCTGTGGAGCTGGGCCCACCAAAGTGCTGGGCCCTCTCCTGGAGAACACTCAGGTATTACCAAGATGCAGTGCAATGATGATCACACTTTAATGGGGAAGGGAAGAGGGGGGCTAAATCATCAGCCCCCAGCATTTCCAGGAGGGTACAAGAACGTGATTGAGTACAGTAATAAATGAGCAAAATCCACAGTCATCAGGGCACAGAGCTGCGCTTTGGGGGAAATTCAGGCAGCTCGGGCAGAACTTACTGGCTTTGTCAAGGTTGGGTTTTATCCCTGAGCAATGAGTTCTGGGTAAACTGGAGCGTGCGGAGCCCACAGCAAAGGTTGAGTAATTAGAATTTCCTTTCAACCGCTTTGTGCAGATGACTATCAGATCAGCCACTGCACCCTCCCCAGGAAAGCCCACGCTTAATGAAAGCAGAGATGTTTAAGAAACGCACGCAGCTATTTACTGGCTCTAGGGCAGTATCCCATCACTCTGAGCACTGACCACGCTCCCACCCACCCAGCGAAGGGCAGCGCTGAGCAAAATGAATGAAAACCACCCACTCCTGAAGGCAAAGGGCACAAGACCACCGCCATCCCATTAGCAGTCATAACTTCAGGGCAGGATGCACCCTACAGCCCCCTACCTGCCCCCAGCCCAGGTTGGCTGCGTGATTTGTGGGATTTCTAGCAATTGAGCTCCCTGAGCTCAACCAGGTATGGCTGTGAGCTGTGTGGGTCTGGGGTCCCCCCTCCCCCCCCCAGCCTCACTAAAAGAATAAGACTCTGCCTTCGGTACATGCTTCAAGGGGTTTTCACCATGTATTTAAAGCCAAGAATTTGTCTAAAAGCTTCACTGACTGGAAAGCCTGGATGCTGGCCAGGGGACAGTCCTTTCTAAAAGTAACCTTTACGTTCTTCAAAAATTCCACTTGGCTTAATGTGTAGACACGGCTTGTCATTAGCAAATGTTTTGCCATCCAGACCTTTGATATAGATACCTACAGCAATAAATCAGTTCTGACCAGTAAAGGTTAGCCTAGATGTATATATATATATATGTATATATATGGTAAAATCATTACAGACAATGAATAAAATTTACGAGAAGAGACATTAGACTACGTCTCTGGCAGACTTTTATGACTGGTTGCCCCACTGATTGGCTGGCTGACCCCATTTCAAATCATTCCAATTTTACAGAGCTGACAGACGCCTTCTTTCCCCACACCCCACACCCAACTACAATAAAGCTGTGTTCAGGTGCATGAACTCATTACAGGGCTACCAGATTAACTGAAGAAAGACTTCTAATAATTATTTAACAGGAGTTAATTTTTTTTTTTTTTTTTTTTTTTTTTTTTTTTTTTTTGCTTTGATCCCCACAGGGTATCAGTTTGTACATTCTGAATTTTATGACATCAAGATATACAGTCTTACTCCTAAAATACCTATTTCGGTTTTTTGAAAATGATGCCCTCTATTACTTTTCCCAGACAGAGAAAGCTGTGCATTTATTCTCAGAGCAGCTAAAGGTCAAACTCTGTTCTCGCTTTATGCATAATCTTCAGATTTGAACCTCTGCATTATTCATTTCCTCCACTTCTTCACCCAGACGTTCACATACAAATTCACAAACACCAAAAACCCTATAGTAAAGGAATACGAGCGTTTCCCCGTCAGATCCTTCTGCGGTGCACTGATTAGCCAGTAGATAAGGAATAAACAGATATTCAGTATTATATCCTTCTGGTTCAGTGCAGTCTGTGGCATGACCGCATCTCATTCATCCTCTGCTTTGAGTAAAGCACGACGCCATTCCTCATGGGCTCACCGCTTCCCATACTGCCCTCAGAGGGACAGAGCTGCAGCATCCATGGCAGTGCCTGGGCTGCCCCTTGGAGCTGCCTTCGAGGCCTTCCGTAGCACACCAGCACTACAGTTAAAAGGGAGAACAAACTGTAGGGCAGTGAGAGCCCTGCTTCTGCCCCCATTGCATCCTTCTGGAAATGGCTGAGCTAACTCTGCTGAAATGGTTCCAAACAGATCTATATTTAAATCAGTTGTGAGGGGGACATCTGCCCTAGAAAATGGAAAATGCAGTTGGAACGTATTACAGCAACCCAAATCAGGGGCATGTAATGATAATCAGCAGGTAGCTGTAACAGCAAGCCACGCTAACTGCCTCACCTCTTACATCTCATCCTTGGCTTTATTCAGCCTTTTCTCTTTTAAGCAGACTGAAAGAATTCAACTGATATTTTGAAACTTCCAGACTTGGCTGCAGTGGGCTGCATTACTTAACATGCAGGCTGACTAAGGAGCAGCACGTGCTCTAAAGGACATTGGAACTGAAGATAAATCCAGTCTAAATAAACTCACTCCAACCACATTCTTAAGAACACTGACATGTTGCACTTTCAAGTGTTACACTTATTCCAGTCTCTGAGGACAGCACAACATAACACTCCCTGGTTTGTATCTTCTAATGTTAACAGTGATATAAACCACGGGGAATTATGTAAGTTAGGGAATTATGAAGATCATAATAACCAAACAAGACATGGATTCAGAGAGAACTGTGATTTCGTAGCATAGAAACACACCACAAAGCATGAACTGCGCTGCAAAACCTACAGGAATTACAAGCAAGTTTTAATTGCCTCAGCTGCACATCGCGAGGAAAACTAACAAAAATAGATTCCACATCTGGTTCCAAAATAATGTTATAATTAGTTATTTTAATTCCATTCTAGTGAAAGGGCTGAGCTCCCAGTTTAAATCATTTGTGGATTCATGGCCTACAGCCATGAGTGGACTACACACTGCCATTGATCTTAGCCACAGAGTGTGCCAAGTGAGCTATGAGCTTCATTAAGGAATTACAGTTCATGTATATATATGTATAAATATACAGGGACAAAAATATACCCTATTTCTATCTACAGACTATTTGTAGGCACAGCTAAACTGTTCATTTAAATAGGAAAAGGTATCATTTTCCCTTGCATCATTATATACACAGACACAGTACTTGAAATATATTGCATGTGGGTCATCTTTTCTGACATGAGGTTTGCCTAAAGAACACAGACAGTTCTTCTAGCCTGAACTCCTCATGTTAATCATGTCTCGAGGTGGCTAACGATGGGTTTAGAGGATGCTCAAAATGGTTGGTTGAGTAAAAACATTTCTCAAAGACCTGGAACCAATCTCCCTGCTCTCCACCTCCTACAGTGGAAGGGAATATTGTCACTACAGTAACGGCAAACAGCAAAATAGGCATGTTAACCACAAACACAACTGCAGTAGGCAAAGCCTTCTGTATGAGAACTAAAAGATCACATCTCATGAAGAGGAATTTTGACAAAGTGAGCCACTTTGGCAATTTTTTTGTTGGGTTTTGGGGTGGTTTTTTTTGGTCATTGTTGTTGCTTTTGTTTTTTTTGTTTTGTTTGTTTGTTTTTTCCTGCATGTGGAAATTATTATTCTTGATATTTCCAGAAAACAGCAAAATGTTAAAACTTTTTCATTTAATATAACTCTAAGCGCTTTCCTCAGGCAGTTTCATCTTTGTTCGGCACTCGGATGGTATTCTTTGTGCACTACACAGAGCTAGGCAATTTGACACGTTTGCCCTGATCGTGAAATGAAAGAATTGACTGGAAATTTTGAGACAGGCTTTTCTTATTTCACACAGAGCTGGGAAGAGGAACTGGAAACTGTCCTTCAGGTCGATAATGAACTGATCGTAAGGCTGCCACTTGTAAAGTCTGCCCAATGGAGTTTTTAAGCAGAAAGTGTTTCAGAAGTGATCTGATTCAGAAAGGGCAAGTCCAGCAGTGTGGCTTTCCCCAGCATGCTCTGTGATAAGGAAATGGATGTAGATGCAGTCAAATGCCCTCCTGAAGCACCCAGAATTTGGCTTTTAGGATCCACAGCCTTCATCTTTTGAAAAATTCAACAAGGATTGTTCCTAGAAGCTAAAAACGTATTTCAGTGTCTGCAAATCCTGGGAGAAGAACAAAGGAAAAATATGACTGCTAGACAGTACTTGCAACTCTAAGGAGAAAAGTGGTAAAATATTTTTGGGATGACTTCAGAATCATGGGAAATATGCAGGATGAAGCAATGGCTTTCATGTGCAAGTGGAACTGTGATTAAAACATCCTTAGGTGCATAACTCAAGACTCAGTAAAAAGGAGTACGATGTAGGAAAGAGAGAGAAGGAGCTTGTGAACTGTGGTTTATCAGTATGACACACAAGATTAATGCAAGCACCTACAAAGATGAAAAACAATAAAAACATAAATGATGGAAAGTAATCCTCACACTTTGGCACTGTGCATGCTTTTGGGCAAAGATACGACAGCTAAATGTGCAATAATATTTGTGCAATCTGCCACCCTCCTACTTTTTACGAGCTAATAGTAACAAGCTGCTATGCATAGCAGTAACATACGAGGACAGCTTTGTAGAAGCAAATGCCAGTTTGCACCTAATTTTAACTATATTGAAAACATTAATTTTAGTGCTTTAAAAACAGACTGATCAAGAAACAAATTTGAAGCAAAGCAAGGAGAAACATTCAAAACATGTAATACTGATGCAGAGGAAGATGGTGGCAACAAGAATATGCCAGTCTTCAGCAAGAGCAAACAGCGTCCAAGGCAACATCTTCTCAAAAGAAATGTTTTATTACAGATGAACCTAGTCTAGGTGGAAGGAGATAGACTTCTGCTGTCAATCAGCTGGACAACAGCAATTCCTGGTTGCAAAGCCTACATGCCCTGGCAAACCCTGGCTCATGACAGAGTGCTGCAGACACACAGGCTCCTGCAAGCTGCTAAGCCATCACTTCCTCAGACCTAAAGCTCAATGGCATTCCACTGTCCTGCAGTCCTCACACAAGGTACATTTACTGAGTTAGTATCCCATCTGGATATCAAATGGTGCAGGACACCCATGCACATCACTTTCCTTTTACTTGTTTCAGGTCAGAACAACCCCAGCAGCCTGGAAGCTGAAGATTTAGCTTTAAAAAGCTGTAGGTGGGCCAGTGGGACAGGCTGGAAACGTGCTGCAGAACAGAGTGGGCACATTTGGATGTGAAAGGTGACTTCCATAGGCAAGTGAAATGCATGCTGTGCTGGGGCTTGGCTAGTGGAAAATCCTAGTGAGCTGGCCGCCTGTGGAAATCCTGTTCCATCGCTGGCTCCCTGTTGGGATGTGTGTATGTTTGCCAACACCCACTCTTACTCGATTCTCTGTTGGTTTATTTTGGCTGCTAACCAAATGCTGTGAACTACAGATTGGAGTGTGAGTGCAGCAAAGAAGAGCCTGGTGGCCATGGCACCACTGTGAGATTGGGGGGTCAAATGGACCAGAAGCACAGGGAAACCACTGCTGACACCACTGTGCCAGGACAGCTCCCCCAAGCTCTGGCACGGCAACAGGGGACAGCCCTGCAGGCACACAGGCTGTGCAGAGCTCATGAGAAGGGACCAGCCTCTTCTGCAGAGCTGTGGGAGGCTGCGGGGATGTACGTGACATTTCAGGTGCTGTGGTTTGCAGGCTGTGGTCAGCAGCATACGCAGGAGGAGGTCCAAGCGCCTACCGGGGCTCGTGCTTTGCAGCTTGTGGGCAATGCCTGCTCCTGTGTGCTCACCAGAGAGCATCTGCTGGCTTTGCGTGGTCATGAGCGCACACCAAACCCTCACCAGCACTGCTCCGGAAGGCATGTGGCCAGGTTTGCTTTATTAACGTCAGCTAAATGCTGTGCAGATGAATATGATAACGTGAGACACATTGCTGTAATAAAGGAAACAATATTTACCGAGATACTTAGCAGTTATTTTCGATATATATCTTCAAAGCAATTAACAAATATTAGGGCATTAATTTTTTTTGCAGGCGAGTAAGGTTACGGCTGCATTATTGGCATGTTTAATACACAGTGCTTCTGCTGCCTTGAATGCGAGCAGATATATCTGCACCCCTGACAAAACCAGAGTTGGGAAGTCTGAACCAACAGCCTGAGCCTCCTTCTCTGTAGTAGATGAATGAATGGGCAGTAGGATGTGATTCCAGTCCTTGAAGGGAGCCTATAAGCAGGATGGGGATGGACTTTTTATGCGATCTAATAGCGACAGGACAAGAGGGAATGGCTTTGAACTAAAAGAGGGGAAACTTAGGTTAGATGTTAGGAGGAAATTCTTTACTCAGTGGGCAGTGAGGTGCTGGCACAGCTGCCCAGAGAAGGATGGGTGCCCATCCCTGGAGGTGCTCAAGGCCAGGTTGGACAGTCTGAGCTGGTGGGAGGCAGCCCTGCCCAGGGCAGGGGGTGGGACTAAGTGGGCTCTGAAGTCCCTTCCAACCCAAGCCATTTCGTGATTCTATAATTCCATGAGCCAGGAATGGTTCATTAAAAACAACAACAACAACAAAAGACACTGCATCCTGACTTCATACAGTGTGGCTTCACTCCACTGTACATACACGGGTACTGCTCCTTTCATACACTGCATATACAACCCCAACCTCTAGCCTAAAACACTATTTACCACAAAAAAAACAGAGAAATCCAGAGGAGCACACTGCACAGGAACAGAGTGGAAGAAGAGGAGCATCTCTCCCAGTGCATCCTCCCTATCCATGCCTCAGGGCCTGGGCACCACAGCCCACCACCCTGCCATGGCATTGCAAGGCCTCCAACAAGCCACACCATATTCCTGTTAGACTGGTAATGGTTGGGCACCTTGTTTGGCTAAAAATGCCCTGTGGGACGTGCTTTGCTACACAGCTGGCTCCCTGGGAGGTTTCTTAATGAACAGATTTTCCAAAAGAGCAGTGAATATAGAAAATGGAGCGTTGTGATGATGTATTTAAACAGCCAGAGAGGATGTGGCCCCGCAATCAGAAATGGGTGCACTTCAGTGCCAGCTCTGCTACGTGGAGGTGAAAAACGAAGTACGCTTAAAAAAAAAAAAAATTACATCCCTCATCCAACACAGTGGACTTTAATAAATCCAGATGTCTAAGATTTCAATTCTTAAAACTGTGCCTTGTAAAAAAAAAAAAAAAAGTCAAAAGAAAAAATGCAAGGAAGAGAGCACGTTTTATATCCATTAAGTCCTGCACAGCCTACCTGGGAGAGTCGACAGAAAGGAAAAAAAAAATGCCAAGTACAGACGTTTCAAATCAAACAGAACAAATATTCAAGTGCAGTGAAATATTATGAAGTAGCTTAGTAGAACTGTTTAACAGTCTCAAAGATACTTTTAAACATTTCATTATCAGGAAATCCAAATGTCAGAAAAGTCCTGAAACTGGCTTAAAAATAAATACATTTACATGAGTTAAACTGCAGTCTTTTCATTTGCTGCTTTATTTTCACAGCTTTCAGCATATGCTCAGCTCTAGTCGTGTTGTCAAACTTATCTCTTCCAACAAGAAAAATAGAAATTACATTTTTCTGCATGTCAGAAGAAAAATGATCGCAAAACCGCAGCGTCCCAAGAACTGGGGCTTTAGGAAAGCCATTGAATGCAGAGACTTGTACTGACCAGCTCATCCATGCTTCTTAACTGAATCCTCACTGGTATCTCAGTCATTCAGTGAGAGATTTTAAGCAGCAATTTTCATTGATTTACAGGCAATAAATCTATCAAAGCCTTCTACTTTTCTTTCATCTTTTGTGGAAAAAAAGAAAAAAAAGAAAAAAAAGGATAAAAAAGAATATTAAAAAAAAAAACAACAAAAAAAAAACAACTCATGCAGTTAGCCAGGGAAAGAGGAGAAAGAGAAGACAGTAAAAATAATTCAGTGGTACGAAAAAGAGCCCGTATTGATAAAAACATAAAATAGTCCAAATACAATGCAACGGTCCCAGGACAGGAGGTCATTTCTGTAAGCTGTCATTCTGACCTTATATTTCTTTCCTAAATCATCCCAGCAGTTTGAGCTCTGCTGGGACTAACACTGAGCTCAACCTGCCCTGTGGGTTTGGGGCCACAGGGACAGCACTAGGGCTGGGCTGCAGAATGAAACGCCCCTATCTAGATCATTCTTTGAATGCAAACATGATGCAAGGGATTAAACAGAAATGAACATCCGTGTGAAACACGGCCATTTCAAAATTAAAACATGGCGTCCCAATGTGAAATTTTGGGCTTTGGTTGTCAGCATTTCTTTTTTTTTTCTAAACCTGACACCCTTTTACAGTAGAAGACCTGTCCAATTATTCTTAAGAGAAAGTTTAATGAAAACGTCAAGGGACAGTGATAAATGACTTCAACTCGGCCAGGGATTTAGAGGAATATTCTTAGCAGACAAAGCCCATAAGAAACAGATTTGAGACAAGGCAACACTCACACTGATTTCATTGCGAGCGTGGTGAAGATCAAAGATGGCACACTATTTTATCTGCCTGCTCATCTGCTTTTTGTTTTTTAAACCCGCCATAAAGATAGTGGACCCGATCAAGCTCTCCATCACTGCAGTGAAAAACAAGGAGCAATGACAACACAGTCACTGAGGCTGCCACCGAGCAAAACACTCCAAAACAGAAATCAGTCCTCCCTCTCTTTCTGTTTTGGGTGGAAGCAGACCTCACCAGGAGGTTACTAACTGCTTACTTCCCAGCCCAGGGGAAAATCACAGATGGTAATGGAGCCGGCTGGCAGGCGTGCAGCCCACAAAAACAGGACCTCTTGCTCTCCAGCAGAACACACTTATCTCTGCAAAGCCTTTGTTTAAAAATCCCAGCTGAAAACACATGTGGATGACAAGCGTTTACAAGTAATTTAACCTAAAATTCATCACGGAGTTTGTTAGTCTTTGCTGGAAGAAACGTTTGGCACCCACCCTGAGCCCCTGCAGCCTTCAGCTATGGGCACTGCCAGTAACACGATGTGGAGCCTGGCAACACAGCATGCTTTAATGCATTTAGGACATCATTTCTCCCAAGGTGTTTTTCTCCCTCATTTTATGAAAAATTTGGGTTTACTGAACTCAAGGAAATAATGTCAGCATTAATTAAAAAAAAAAAAAAAAAAAAAAGGAAAAATATCCATGAAAATAAAAAAGAGAAAGAGTGAACAATATGACCCAAAAGCTCATGTGTTGACCAGATTTTCACTCTAAGACTAATCACCAAAGAAAGCACAGAATGGCAAAATTCACTCATCATAAACTTCAGAGATTTCAAGAAAGTACTTGACAGACTTCATCACTGTTCACTCTGGAACATCTTGAAGCATTAAGCTTGCCAACAAAAACAATTACATCATCAAGTCTTTATACCAAGCTGCAGATTGAATACTTAAAGCAAATGCAGATTCAATACATGGTTCAACATAAAGGCTGGTGTCAGATCAGCGAAAATTTGCTCGCTGCTGTAGCTGGGCACTGCAGTGACTCTACTGGGAAAACAACTGAAAATGGTAACAATCATAGAATTATAGAATGGCCCAGGCTGAAAAGGACCTCAAAGATCATCTCGTTTCAACCCCCCTGCCACAGGCAGTGTCGCCAACCACCAGGCTTCCCAGAGCCACATATATATATATATGTGGCACACAGTATATGGTTTAACAAGAAGCATGGCATTTCCAAAGTCCCCAAGTCTTCCAGGTGTAACTTAGCCAACACACAGACCTGACAAAAGACAACTGACCCCAGAGGAAGAACTGTAATTAAAACACAACTTCCACCTCACAAGAAGTGATGCGGTTTGTAGAATAATTGGCTGTAACTCACAGCCAATTGGGATAATGTCACCAACTGAAAAGATGGCATTTGTGCTTTAAATAGGATTCAATCGTTAAAAAATTTATCTACAGCTCAAACTCTTACAGACTACAAGTCTACAACTCAAAATGTTATTCTTGCTGTGATACACAGACAAGAAAGCTGTACATTGTTAAAGGATACCTATAGGCAAATGCTGTTAGAAGCAAGTGTATAAGAAGACTGCATAAAATGAACAAGCTTTTACTCCAAGGCTGTATTTTGTCTATAGGACAACTTGGAAAATGGGGTGAAAACATCTGGCAAGTATGGTAGAGATGCAACTAGAGCAGAAGATGGTGTAAAAAAACCTTGGGAAAGGTGGAAGTAATACCAGATGTTTTGCGAGCCCAGGTGCATTTTTTGGAGTAGTTTCTGCTCACCTTCAGCTGATGGGAGTCTATAAAACACCGTGTCATTAAAACATGGCTGAAGCAATACAGCTACTGAAAACAGTCATTTTGCTGCGTTCTGGGTTTTTGCTGGCAGGGCCGTGGCAGCCACAGCAGGAGACTCTGCCTACCCAATGCCAGCTGGGCTCAGCAGCAGGAACACGGCTGCAACTCCTGCACAAGCAAATGCAGCCCAACCTTGCACCATATGTACAGCAAAACTGCCCATGAGCAAGCACTTGGGGAATGGCCATAAATCTGTCCCCCTGTATGGCTCCGATCTTCACTGACGTAAATGTTTTATAAGTTGTGCTAGAAAACGAAGCATTCGAAAGGGCCACAAAAACGATCCAAGGGATGGAATACCTTTCCTAACGAGGACAGGCTGAGAGCTGGGGCTGTTCAGCCCAGAGAAAGGAAGGTTCCAAGGGAACCTGAGAGCGGCCTGAGAGAGTATCTAAAGGGGGAGTTGGAAGAAGGGGACAAACTCTTTGGCAGGGTCTGTTGGGATAGGAGAAGGAGAAATGGTTTCAAACTACAAGAGGGGATATTTAGATTGGATATAAGAAAGAAGTTCTTTACAATAAGAGTGGTGAGGCACTGGAAGAAGTTGCCCAGAGAGGTGGTGTGTGCTCCATCCCTGGAGACATCCAAGGACAGGCTGGAAGGGCTCCAAGCATCCTGATCAAGCTGTGGGTGTTCCTGTTCATTGCAGGAGAGTTGGACTAGATGGCTTTTAAGGGTCGCTTCCAACTCAACAATTCTGTGATATTTAAAAGTCATTGCTTAAGAGAAGAGGACGTTGCCAGCTGAAAATGAGATGTTACATGAAGGAATTCCTACATACCATTCTTACAATTTTAATGTTTCTATAAATATTTTACATACACGATGTCTTTCTTCATTGTAAGTTTGTAAACTATGAAGGCTGATTTAAGAAAAGGGTGGCTGTGTAAAGCAATATCAGTCCTCCCAAACAGCAAATGCAATCGCCTCTCAACTAATATATATCTTATAGCATACTGGATCTGCTAGCAATCCACTAACATTTAGGTGACCAATGTGTGCATGACCTGGACTAAAATTAGACTTCAAGGCCCAATATTACAGTTGACAAAAACTGCATGCATTTTAATGTAAGCACTAAATAAATACCTCTGAACCATAAAGAGAAACTCACAGGAAAAGAACAACTAGATGCATACAAAAATATGATTGCACTCATCAATATACAGCTTTCAAAATATAGAGATAAATAAATACCTTTGAGTTGATGGTTTTTAAGTTAGAGTATGTTCTGTACATGATGTGATCAGAAAATGTTTTCGAACAACTTGGTTGATTGTGTGCCCAAACTACACTAAAAGGAAGTCAAGGTCACAAAGTCAAGCATTCTAAAACGAGGAAATGCCAGATTAAATTTACTAGTGCAGTAATTTTATTCTCTTATGCATGTGCACTACCACACATGATTTTATCCCATGACTGCATATGATTTTTTTTCAGAAAACTGACAGGAGACCAGCAATAACTACAGCAAGGCTGGAAGGAAAGCAGAAATAACAGGAGATTACAGTGATTAATCCATGATTCTGGAGAAAAATAGTAACAAAGAAAGAAAAAGATAACCCAAACACCCACTGCGCGAGCTTGCCCTTGTGTCACTGAGATGGATGGCTGAAAATCTACATGCTAGGTTTCCCAATGTAGCCAGCCACTTTTTCACTGACTGAACAGTTACAGAGTGATAATTTCTGTTGGGAGAAAAAAAAAAAATATAGATTTCCCATCTGTAACAGGTAATATTCCAGGGAATATAGAAACATGGCACCAATCTGCTTTTTGCGAAATACTGCTCAGCAACGCCAGAGTTTCATTCATCTTAAGTAGGACGGTTGAATTCCCAGTAAAACCCAGAAAGGAAGCATCTGAAACTAGATCTCACCCTTTATTTGCTTGGCTTTAGAAACGATAACCTCTCATTAGAGGAACATCTCATTAAATGGCCCATCTGGGTCACCGTGCAGGATCTCCGCTTGAACAGGCAGCACAAAACCCCAGAGAACTGGGGGACTGTTGATGTCCAAGAGCCTTTTTTTTTTTTTTTTGCTGCACTGAGCAAAGATTTGCCTGGTGTCTCTAAGGACCCTGACGGCAAGGGTGGAAGCCTTCAGTTTGTTCTCTGTATCATTAAATCTCCAATGGTAAGCACAGTCTTTCATTATTCCAATCATTATCACTCCCTGCCCACTATAAATTCGGGCCCTTCAATCACCTGTCTCAGCTGTACTGCTGAAATCCTTCTGACTTCTGCAAATTCCAGGTAAAAACGCTTGCATTATAATGAGTTATTTAACAGAAACTTCATGAAGCACAAAAAGCACACGTTTCAAGGGCGAGGTTCTCTAACAGCATGGAGTGGTGAGCACTGTAGCACTGCTGCAGTCAGCTTTTAAACACCTAAAGGACTGCCTGCAGGTCCACACACCCCAAATCTCATACCATTTATTTGATGTCACAAATGGGGAGTAATAGGAGTACACCATTATTTGTATCCTCAGTGGCATCTATCCCTGCACAACGATCCTCTCTGAAATAACAGATGGACGAATCAAGAAAAAAATCAGAGGATGTGTAGGACAAGAAACAAAGTGTCCCACTTGATTTTCTTGAATGCCACAAACACACAGTCTGTGCAGAGAACGGGGTCCCATTTTTGGTCCCAGAAGGCAACAGATACTAAACTGCACTGCTGATCATCAGCCATGTGTCACACCTATTTGCAAGCTCAGCTAACACTGAAAATAGGCCAAGTGCAAAGTTATACAGGCTTCATATCCGTAGGATAGTAAATACTTCAGGACCAAAACCAGGTGTGCTCATACTGCTCCCAGCACAACAGACCTTTATGGATGTTACCTGAGCTGGTGTATAGCAAACAAACAGCCCAAGCATCTGAAAAACTGTTGATGTGAGGCAAGAAATATAAAGAGTGAGCAGTTTCTAGGAGGAACACCAGCAGGCTGCTGCTACGATGCTGGCACACTTGATTTGGGATATCAAAAAGCCAAACCTGACACCCACAGCTTTGAAAGCAGGAACAAAGCAACACCTTGCTTAAGTAGGCAAGGAAGTGGAACTTAAATTCCAGCTTGAAACTCGAAGCATCTTAATAAGGCAGTGCCCACACATGAAAAAGCAAAACGTTTTAAGCCTTTATAGGAAGTGCCCCTTTGAAAACACTGTTTTGCTTACAAGAAGATGCACTTTGACTCTCGTGTTTCATGCCACTTTACTTCCATTTGCTGTTTTCTAATTCATTCAAAGCAAACAGAAAGGAATTTAGGCAGCACAGGTAGGGAGAAAACCACCACATCACTGGTATTTTAGCACATCCGAGGGTGTGCAAATCCTCTTGTCGCTCCAGCTGTTTTCCCTAAAATCTCACCCACACCAACCTGCCCAGTGCAGTCTCCCAGCCACCAAAACGGCCGCACTCTGTTAACTGAGCAGCCTGGGGATGAGACCAACAGCTCTGTAGGGCCTGTGACACCCAGCAAGGCGCAGTGGCAGCACCAGGATCTCAGCCAAGGGCTTGAGTCTGCTGGTGGATGACAGTCACACCTGGCTGTGCATGGACCCGGGCAGACCTTGTCTCCTGAGTATATGCAGCAGAACGCCGGGATGCAGTTGGCCTGCAGTAAGTGTGCCTCATTAACATCCAAAGCAAGAGCTATCCGGAAACACTAAGTGCTGCTGTCAGGTGAGATCCTCCAAGTATTTTTCTCCTCTCACAGGAATGGAGGAGACCATTCATTAGCTGCAGCCCGCACCCATTAGCTTTGAAATCTGCAAAGGCGATATACTGCTGAATGCTCACATTAGCAAGAAGTCTTAATGAGGGTAAACGCAAGGAGCATGCCTCTAGAAAACCAATTTCCTCGCTTAATTTGGACAAGGTGAACCCTATGAGAAGATACTGCAGCCATGCTTACTTTGCTGTCCGAACTCATGGCAGACAGAGATTGCTGGCTTCCATCTTGGGGCCCCTCTGCTAGCAGCAGCAGCCGCTCCAGAGGTCTCACCCTTTCTGCTGCTCATCGGTCCCTCAAACAGCGGTTGGGAAAAAAAATGAGGGTATCCCAAGGCACAGCCAGTGCTCTCCTAGGCAGATGTGCAAGCAACTTACAGAAGTGGGCTCTGCCTAATGGTTAGGGCAATTGCAATTTACTAAAGAGCTTTTACTTTTCCTTCTCACCTCAAGCAAAACTTGATGATAGACATCATTTGCCTTTTTATCTGCACCTATGCACGGGGCTACTGCTGGGATTTATCCAGCCGCTACAAGACACGAAGGTGAAAGATGTGGCAATTTTAGCATAAAATGCAGGCATTGCAAGCCAGAATGAAGTCACAGAATCATTAAGGTTCGAAAAGACCGCTGAAATCATCAAGTCCAACTGCTAAGCCATCCCCACTGACCATGTCCCTCTGTGTCACATTCACATGGTTTTGGAACACCACCAGGGACGGTGACTGCACCACCTCCCTGGGCAGCCTGTGCCAGTGCATATTCTTTGAGGAATATGGTCCTGAATATCCAAGTGCTGCCCATCACAAACTGTTTTACCACCCTTTCTTTCTCCTTTACGTACTGAAACAACTTACACTTGGTATTCTGGCTATCAACAAACATGGACTGTGTTCTCGACTTGAATAAACCCCAAACTTGCAAAATGACCTCAGGAGGAACACACAGGCTTCGGTCCTGCAAATGTATGCATGTGTACATCTTTCCTTAATTGAACCGTTACTCATACATATAGATGTTTGCTGAGCAGGGGCCTCCACCTCTTTGTGTTCGAGCTGCTTGAAAAGTAAAATGCAAATGAAGCACTGTGCTGCAAATGCAAATTATGCATTATTGATAAAAAGTTGCAATTCAATGCAGATGATTTAAAGCGAAATTATTGAGGCCTATATTGAAAGAAAGGAGTAGGAAAATGGGAAACATACTAAAGAGAAAGCGGGTTGTTTCATTTTTCAAAGGGGTATGTTTTACATTTTCTATTTATTCTATTTATTCCTACCCGTTAAACATTTTTTTTTTTGTATTTATTATCCCTCAAAGTGGGGCACCTTGCCTTGTCTGCCAACTTCAAACTGCATACAGATGCCGAGACAGACCCTGAGAAGAAACTGAGACACAATTCTGCCTATCAAGATGCAGGTTTCGCTACTTTAAAGAATTCCCACAAGCGGCACCAAAACAGGGCGATAGCGAGGAGGTGAGAGGCAAGAGAGACGGCTGCGCTGAAAAGCCCTGTTGTGTTCAGTCACATATTTTTCTCATTTGTTTAGTCTGAAATTCCTCCTTCACTGACTCTGGATTTGTTACCTTTTCGGAAGGCACCGGGAACATCTGGGCTCCATATGGCTCATGCCTCTTCTGTGCCAAATGAAGCTATATTCTGTTTCTATACCCTTTATTTCTCCGAGCATCGCCACTGACGAGGTTTTAAATATCTCCACACTGGACTAAAGCGTAACCTTAGAATCACTCAGTTTGTTGACATGAAGTTTATAGCAGTGCATTGATGTGGCTGGATTAGCCAGCGTTTTTTGCCTTGTCCTTTTCCTTTTTCACCGTTCTTTCTGTTTGGATTTTTAAGATTAGGATAGTGCAAATAGAAAGGCACATATGCTGAGAAAGCAGTTAGCAATCTCACCTGTGCTCTAGAGAGTCATCCTTACCCTCCCATCAGCAAGATGCAAAAAGGAAACCAGTTATTCTGATGGTTCACATCCAGAGAATTTCTCTTCTAGGTACTAACATTTTCTTTTGCTCTCCAAATTTCCCAGCACTTGGCATCTCAAAGAATCTATGCTGAGGTCTCCTCCAAGAGGGGAAGGATAGCTCAAATACTGGGTGGATAATTGACATAACCTTGTTAAAGAATTTTACTCTCCCTTCACTACAGAACAAGAAATACTGCTCTTATTTGCTCCCTACCAGACGTTTCTGTGTGGCAGCATCTGCCCCGGGTCTCTGCTGTTACAACCACTGCTGTGCAGCTGCACCCACCAGAGAGACCCAAGGGCTGCACTGAGATTTCTGCCACCTGAACCCACTCTTGCTAAGATTTGTTCCACCCCACATCTCGACAGAGCACTGATTTGCTGTTTCTCTCTCTGCAGGAGGGGAGCAGAGACCCAGAAGCACTCCACTGATTATCTGTAACGCCGTTACCAATTCCAAAGAAGATCTGAAACATTGCTTCCATTCTAGGATAATTTACAAGCAGCAATCTGTGTATTTTTTCCTGCTGTACACCAGGTTGATTCGCAGGTATTAATCTTACCAAGGAACATGCTGAGGTTCTTTACACTCAATAAAATATCAAGCCCTGGCTCCCAACAACCATTACTTTGCACCTGTCAGCATCGCAGACACTATGCTTTTTCCTGAGTCATTCTTTTTCACTTGGCCATTAATAATGGCAATCTCAGCGTTCAGCACTGCACTGAACCAAGGAAGACAAGGCTTCACTTCTGCAGACTCCTAATGGGGCCCTAGATGAGGCACCTGTGAGAACCTCCCATCTCCAGCCTACTTCCTTTGCCCACAAGACTCTGGGCTCGCAGGGAGAGAAGCTACCTCTTTCTCAATGCAGAATAAATACATAAATACATAAATAATGCATCTGTCACAATGTAGAGCTTCTAGATAACATTACAATAAATAAGATTTTATGTCAGGGAGTTTTTTCACTGAGAGACTAGTGAGGAACTGGCAAAGATTGCCCAGAAGAGCTGTGGGTGTCCCATACCTGGAGGTTCAAGGCCAGATTGGATGGGGCCCTGAACAGCCTGAACTGATGGGGAGCAGCCCTGCCCACAGCACAGAGCTGGAACCAGGTGGACTTCGAGGTCTCTTCCAACCCAAGCCATTCTATAATTTGTGATTCTATGAAAATCAGCGATAGCCCATGGTAACTCCTTGGTTCAGTTAGTAAATGGGCTGTTTTTCAGTGTTATTCCCCAGATACAGATCAAAACCATAACAGTTCATCCCAGCATCCCAAAGGTAGATGGTTCAAGTGATGTGCTACTGTTGTGATTTGCTACAGTGTATCTTACTCCTTCCAAACATAATCCTGTCACCAAGGTTGTATCTAAATTCTGCAGTAATCCGTGCAGGAATCATAGAATGACTTAGGTTGGAAGGGACCTTAAAGATTATCTAGTTCCAACGCCAACACTGACTAAGGCACAGAAGATGGCACCTCCCTTTTCTTTCAAGCCAAGCACCTGCAGTGCTATTAACCTCCCTGCCCATTAAAGACCTCTGCTGAAGGTGCTGAGTGATCAGGCTCTTGGCCAGGATAATGCTCAAGGCGCTTCCTTGGATTCCTTGCATCTGTTTGCATCTTTAAAGGCTTTGCGGGAGCAATACTGCAACTCTGAATCCAGATATCCCTCCTTAGAATGGTCCCCCCAAAAACAAGTAACGTGCCCTTGCCTCCTGCTCATGCATACACACACCCCCTCCCATCCCCTCCAGAGCACACAGCAGAACAAAGAGCTCCCTGAATGCAAACATCCCCAAGAGGAGGAACCACATGTGGCAGATGCTGCTGCATCACTTAATGCATCATTTAAAGCCTTTCGGGGACTGTACCGCGGTGATGAGTAATTTGGCTGGAATATTGTCCACAGACAGCACTGTGTGGATTAGGGCACTTTGAAGGTCACCAGCTGGGTCAGAAGCAAGAAAGCAGTGCTTAAAACAGAGCTTTCCATCAGCATATGTCCTACAAAGAGAAAGAGAGCAGAAAAAGGCCCTACAAAGCCAAAACATTTCTTCCTTTTACTGCCTTTTAACAGTTTCTATATAAAATAAGCAGCAGATCTGTCTGTCTGAAAGCAGAATATGGCAGCACATCATTTGTAGTGGTGCCTGAAATCAAGACTCAGCCCTAAACATCTCAGCCAGAAGTCTGGGTACTAATTGAGAGGCTAGAACTAGACGACTGGGTGCCTTCCAACCCAAGCCATTCAATGAGTCTTCAAATTCAATACAAGTACATGAGCAAGCAGATACAGAGACTTCACCACCAGCCCCTTTTCAGTCCCTATGGTGGTGGAAACATCAAATCTGACAATGAGATGAGATATCTTTGCCCATCTTTAACAAAGACTTTCAGGTCACCAGGGACTGCGAGTGCCAAAGTGCTCTCTGGATTTACACAGCTTTGCAGTGTACTCCGGCCACAGATGAAGCCACGCAGAAAGGCAAGTTCATGAATTATGAACAAATATT
Organism: Phasianus colchicus; assembly: GCF_987193195.1. Taxonomy (NCBI): domain Eukaryota; kingdom Metazoa; phylum Chordata; class Aves; order Galliformes; family Phasianidae; genus Phasianus; species Phasianus colchicus. The sequence goes on from NC_143436.1 coordinate 54,152,642, forward strand.
GTGTGCCAAAACACATCAATCATTATCTGTCATGAACAAGCCAAGCGCCATCAATTCATAATGTTGACATTTGCACAAAACTTACACAAAACAATCGATAGAATTGCATGGATCACTGAAAAAGGAGATGTTGTTTTTATATAATTTAACACTAGGCTTTTCACTGAATACAAAATGCTGAAAGGCCTCAAAATAAAACTGATGGAGAGGTAGGTGCTCTAATGAAAAGTCAGATAAACAGCTTCTGCCCACTTCAGATGTCTCACTCATGCCTGAAAGAGAAAAGAGATGGATTTACCTGCTCTCCTCTTCAGAAATGAAAGAAAAGACAGCAGCCAGCTAAACAAGTGAAAAGCTGTAAAGCCTTTTCACCCAGCAGAAAATGGACACTGTTCTGTCTGGAGCATGTATAAAAAGGCTAAGATTGCCAGACTTTTCAACAGGGTAAAGCATTCTTTAAGATAACACAACAAGGTTATGATAGTTGGATTCCATGATCCTTGTGGGTTCCTTCCGATTCAGGATATTTTGTGGCTGTACAAACGAAACAAAGAATCAGAAGTCACAAGCTGGATAAAAAGTAGTAGGACTGACAGTATTTCAGGTTTTTCAGAAGTCTTTGAGAGAAGATCTTGCTTATTGGAGCATCATCTTTAAATTACTATTGACAGCTACTTGACATTATTTAGCCTCTTAATTTCCTTTATTTTAGGACTATGGATTGTTCTAGTAGTGGCCTGTAAAATTACCCAGGGTCACACTTTTTGTAGTAGAGTACATAAATGGAGAGCACAGCATCGTGGCTGTGCACTGCAGAGCTTCCAGCACTCTTGTTTCTAAAGCAGGAACAAGTACTTCCTGCAAACATGCTTTGGGCAGAGTGCACTGAAAGAAGAGGAAACTTCTGTGGTTTTCTTTCTCAACTGCCACACAAAAAAGGACTTCCTTGTGTTTGAAACAAAAGGGAGCACATACCTTCCAGACATGAGACCAGCCCTTGCTATAAGCACAAGGTGAATGCAATTCTTGTTCTAGAGGCTGGACAGTTACCGATAACAGTTTTTCTTGAAGGGTTTGTTGTTCGTTGGCTGGAATGCTTTTTTTTTGCTCTTCCCTCACAACTGTCACTGCAGCACACACTGCCCTTTATGTCACTGCAGGACACAAAAGCTGAAAAATGGCACTTTGCTGCTGGTACACTCAGCCAGGCACTTCTACAGCAAGTGTACTCACACTGGTGCAGGTACATGGGTGTAAAGCCTTGCCCTGATGAGATATGAGAGCATCTGCAGTATCTACCCTTCAGCTGGTACACCCCTCCCCTTCCCACACATACTTCAGACACCAGGTGTCGATTCAGCCAAGCAAGAAGGCAAGCACTTATAATCAGTATTTGCCACCTGAAATTTAAGTCACAGTATAATTATGATTGCTGTTGTTAAGGGTATGCACAGGATTGAATGCAGCGCCTTGCCGAATCAATGTCTTGATCTCGTTTTACTTTTATCTAATTCTACATCTAAGCCAGGCCACAAGCTCTTGAACACAGAGAGATAAAGCACCGTTCTATACCTCAAAAGGATGACAAGCATGACAGGCACATGACAAAAGAGGTTCACTAGTTATGTAACATGGGATACAACCTCGGGTTTCACTTCACACTTCAACAAGGTTCAGAGCAACTCCAAAGAAAAAAACAACCCTACAACCTAAAAACCACCAGAAATTCTACCTCTGTCTGCAGGCATGGGGGTGAGGGACATCCTCTGTTTATCAGAGATCAGGACAAGCCCCTGGCAGGCTCCCAATTTTCCAGCCCAATCTCACTCACTGCTGCCCAGCCCCAGCTTTCGGTTCCCCACGGGGCTCTGCTGTCAGGGCTGTGCCTATGAGCGTCTTGGTTCAAGCATCCTGCTTTGTCTCTCAGCTGGCATTTTTGCACGACAAACAGAAGACACAAATTTCAGCCGACAGCGTGTCCGAGGCTTTCATTTTCCCCCAGGACATGGGACTTGTGTGTGTGAACATCTGTGAGAGCAGAGCCCATCCTTCCTCCATCATGGTGCAGAATACTGAATCATAGAATGGTCTGGGTTGAAAAGGACCACAGTGATCATCTAGTTTCAACCCCCTGCTATGTGCAGGGTCACCAACCACCAGACCAGGCTGCCCAGAGCCACATCCAGCCTGGCCTTGAATGCCTCCAGGGATGGGGCATCCACAGCCTCCTTGGGCAACCTGTTCCAGTCGCCACCCTCTAAGTGAAAAACTTCCTCTTAATATCTAACCTAAACATCCCCTGTCTCAGTTTAAAACCATTCCCCTTCACTGAACGAATGGTTTCAGAATCAACATGGTTCAAAATGTTATCCGGCAGGGTAGGAAAGCAATGCTGCCTGTTTGAGCAGTGAAACCACAGGAGGAAAGCACTGGGCAGGAGGAAGGCTGCAGCAGCCTCACCAAACACAGAGAGTGGCCCTGTGCTGCCCCGTGCACCAAGCTGCATGCTGCAAGTAATTAGTGCGTTTCAAGATCGATGCACCAAGATTGATTTTCTTCTCATTTATCAATTTAAATTGGGAATAATTCCATCACATTTGGTGTAAACATTAGTAAAAAACTGGTTTTACTGAGAAAAGCACTGGGTTGACTGTATTACTGTATTGGAAGGCCAGGCTGAAAAGAACATTCTTTGCTTCTTTATAACTATGTCTACATCAGTAAAGTTTTCATGATTACCTTTACTCGTTCTAATGCTGTTGCTCATACAAAATGCTTTCAAGTCAAATCCAAAGGCCGCTGAAATCCACAAGCACCTTTTTGCACCACCCCAAAGCAGGAGAAGAATTTGCTAAAAAGATGAAATCTCCCTGCTGTATTCAATCAGAAGACAGCCAATTTTCCTGCCTGCTGCTGAGCAGAGCCAGAGCATCCCTGCTGCTCACTGCCCTGTGTATCCCAAGCAGCATCCATGCCTCGGATGTGTCCTCCTAGAAATATACCCCAAGGTGCTGCTGTGAAAAGCTGTAGGTTGAGTCCACAGCTGCAATCATTAAGAGATTTGTTCTCCAAAGGCTTCTAAAGCTAGCTGTTATTTTATCTGAGATTACAGACATTAGATTATTATTAAGTAAATCTGTTCAATGCCAGTCCTGAAGAAGTCAGAAAGCAACACTTGAGCTCTCTATCTGGGTCAAGTTTGTCTCGGTTTAACAAAGTACATAAAAGCCTAACAATGCTATCAAATACAGATATGAAGCTTAGCAAACTTTGAGATTCTCAGATCAATTATTATCTCCCTGTAAGCTGACATCCATAGGATCACTCCTAGGCCTTTTAATTTACCATGTCTTCTAATTAAAAAAGATCAGGTATACTTCAAACAACTGCTCTTCCTTTCTCTGTCAGACTCAGACCTCTGCCTTCCTCTAGTCCACCTGGAAGGATGGGCTACCAGGAAAACACATCTGCTCCAGCCCCTCTCCCACCTAATGCCTGAACTCCTTACTTCTTGTGAGGCTGGAGGTTGGAAATTCAATTCCTGCTTCCACAGCTCTGATCAGGTTCCTGAGCTTAAATGGGATGCATCCTGGCGCTGGGGCCTGAAACCACACAGGCAACTGGGCCTCAAGCTGCAACCATCTACTAACCTCCACCCCACCCCCCAAGCCCAGGGCCCTGCTCATGCTGGGAGCCTCTTCAGTGCCCCTGACCCCCAGCTCAGCTTCCACCGAGGTATTTCAGCCAGCCAACTCCCACTGTCGGCAGCAGCACCTACCTCTGTTCAGGGCCTGAACAACAGGTAAAACCTGTCTGCTAAAAAAACTGGTCCTAATACCCATGAAACCAGCTGTGCTGGCAGGGGGTCTGCAGACCACACACACAAATAGCCACTCAAGGGTAATCATGAGGTCCCTACGCTCAAAACAGAGCTAGGAAAAGTATCCTTTAACCTTATTGATCTTGCTGAGGGAAGGAATATGGTGTTAAGCAAGGCTCTGGTGCAGCAAGGAAGAGCCATTCCTCCCATGGCCCTGGCAGAAATGCCACTCCTACTCATTTCCCCTGGCACTGGATTTCCACCACTTCCCCAGCATGCTGTCCCTCAAATAAAGCTGCTGGGGATAGCTGGAGCTAACAGCAACCACCCAGAAAGAATCTGCTGAAAGTTCCACCTGCAGAAATATCACATGAAAAGGCAACCCCACTGGTATATGTAGTAGGAAAAGGATAAAACATTTTCTCCCCACAAAGATTAAATATTTAAAACTTCCCCAATTGCCACTGTATCTCTTATAGATGGAGTGTACAGGGAGAGAAGACCTGCTGCACTTGAGGAATTATGCTTTCTTGTCAAACACAAAGATGATAGATAACCCGTCTGTACTTAGAGAGCTGCATTACACATGCATGCAGCTCCTGCGCAGAGCTACTCTGCTATTTGCTGCGCATGTTTTTATGTCATGCTGTGGAAAGGTTTACTGGACATTGCTCTACCTTCTGCCAGCACTCAGACTTACTCATCTGCTGTGTTTATGAGTGTGTTTAAGGGAAATTCAGAGACTAGGCCAGGAGGACTACTTAAGACAAGAGTTCTCAATGCAGCAGCCTAAAGCAGAGCCCTGGACACATCTGGTCCCTCCACTCTGTACCCCTTTGCACATCAGCCTCCACACCTGGGGATGCTATCTGCTTTGCTGCTCCTGATAGTTGCTGCTTTTTCCCCCATGCTATCAAAGTGCTGTGAACACATCTTGCTAGGCTCTGCCAGCACACATGCATCTTTCTGGCAGGTTTCTGACCCACTCAGCTCTTCTATGAGGCTGCTCCCCATTCATCAGGAGATTTACTTCCTCTTCAGGAAGCACAAAGAGCTGGGGAGGATGCAGAAAAGAAGAGTTTGGGAAATCTAATGAAACAAGGAGCTGGAGCTGTGAAGCAGCTGCGTGCCCTAACCAGATGTTCATACCCATATGTGGTGTGAATGCAGCAGCTAAATGAGCTGCTCTAAGCACTACGTTAGCAGGCCTGCTCCTAACCCTGACATGCTGTGCTGTAACCTACACGTAAATGTGCAGATTGGCCTCAATTCACGGCAGTACAAGGTTTTCCAGCACTGGCACCTGCTGGCACCACCACACTTTGGGGACACCGGGGCTCCCTTGGGCCCTAAGGGGCTCTAAGGCACAGGTGCAAACCAGTCATAGAATGTCCTGAGTTGGAAGAAGCTCACAAGGACCACCCAACTCTGCATGGCTTTCTGAAAACAATAATAAGCCAAAATCAAAGCATATTCATAATTCTTTGTTCATACATCTAACCACTGGAACAGTCCGGAAATAATAATTGTCCCAGTAGGAGGAACTTCAGCATATCAGTCCACACTGTGTTGTATCAGGTTTGGTAGACAAAACAATAGCTAATAGTGCTCAGAGAAACAGACCAAAGTCTTATTCTCATTAAAACTCATCAAAATAAGCAATGCACCCATTTTGTGCATTCAAAAAAATTTGATACTGGACAATCTTTTAATTTCTCAATCAAATAAACTCTCATCCACTCCCTCTCTTTCAAAATCAGAGAACAGCTTTATCAAACACCTCTCCTGCAGATTGGTTTTGCAGAAAGCAGAGCACATCAGATCTGCTGCAGATATACTTGCTTGTTGTGGCTCTCATATTTGCAGATGCATTAAATGTTACCTTTTTCCTGTCATCCATCAGCTTTCTTCCTTCCCGTTTAAAATTACAGTGTTTGCTATGGTGACATCAAGTCATGACTGCAAGGAGCAAACGTGGTGTGACATACATAACTCCTGGGCAATGCAAATCCTAAGTCATAGCAATAACAAAGGTGGGCAGTGAATCACTCCTGTCCTGTGTGAAACAAGGCTGCATTTCTCCTTTTTATCCTTCTCCACCCATCACTGTAAAAACAACAATCTCCAGGAGCGCATGCGAGGCTCAGCAGCTCTGGTGCTGGCATGGCCAGTCCTTAAACACGATTTAACTTTGCTCAAGATGATACCCTGCAAAAGAAAAGTTTCTTCACAAGACTCCAAAATTTGCCTTTCTGAGCAGTCTCACGGCAAAGTTGAAGTATGAGCCTTCTACACGTGGGAAAACGACACTGCTTATATGCAGATAGCTACCAACTATGGCATTTTAATTAAGGGCTGAGTCATGTTCCAGCTTGTGTAGTAACAGCGTGTGAAATAATCCCATTAAAGAACCGCTTGAGGAACTCACAACCAGCGTAGCAATGTGACAGGGCCTGTTGCCATCATCCCATGCTGAGAACAGGCATAAAGCCACTATGGTCCCACACCTACTGTCAGTGCTACCTTCCTCCTCTGCTGTGTCTCCATCACATGGACAAATCTTTGGGCCAGCACATGGTCTGGAGCCCTAAGGACGGAGACCAAAAGATGGGATGCTTGCACTGCTCAGAGATGTGGCTTGCAGGAGAAGAGAAACCTTATGATGAAATGGTGACTTGAGCTGGTCAACACTGCTCAGCTTCATGCCCCACAAAGATTGACACAGCCGATAATCCTGAAGCACAGCTCCTTCACTTTCTTGGTGCTTCTCCTTGCAGTACATGCTTTATCACAGCCTTCTCTGAGCAGCTGTAGAAAAGGGATGTATTTGGCTGTGTGCATCCCCAGAAAGACCAAAATCTGTGATTGCACTGACTTTCTGCTTCCTTCGGGGCTGAGAGTCAAGGGCACAGCAGCTGCGCTTGTGGCTCAGGGCTTGTCATGAAGATGGCCATTAAGGCTGAAGCATGAAAAAAATGACAGCTCGGAGCGATGCATAGCTTAGTCACAGGCCAGAGGGGAAGCTGGGGAGCACTGGGAAAGGCAGAGGGATGGGAAGAGATAGGAAAGAGAGAAGAAGGGCATCCAAGGACAAAGAAGGTAGGAGAATTACATGAAGAGAAACTGAAAGTCTATTTGCTCTGACTTGCTCTCCCCACTACTCACCCCACATGGCATCACTGCATGGAGAGGAGGAACCTCTACCTATTCTTTTACTTTGACCACATCCTTCACCGTTGCACAGCCCTGCCTTGCTCTCTGCAAAAAGGGTGCAGTCGGGATGCTCCCTCCTGCTGCTGGTGGCTTAAGCAGCATATGGGAGTGCCTGACAGCTTGGCATGCTATGTTTGTAACAGCAACCCACTCTTGAGGGACAGGGAGATCTCATTTAAAATACAGTGCTCTCATTGTGCAGTGCCAGGTGTGAAGATGACATTTAACATTGAGGAAATCTGAGACTGTTAAAAGTGAAAAGATACTGTTCTACCCTACAGGCACAGAACTAGGAAGAGCAGGCAAGCCAGCTCTAGCCAAAGTAGAGTAAGCGTGACCACCACCATCATCACCTGCAGTCACGCTGGCCAATCTTCAGCTCGATCCCTTGGATATTTCTTAAAGGATGGGAAAAAAAAAAAAAAAAAGACTTGTCTTACCCTGCAACTACATGCAGCAAGTGCCTGTGCTACAGGACTTGGGGCCTTCCGTTCACCCATATGGTAAAGCTGATGAGTTCACATATACAGGGCAATTTTCACCTTCCCACCAGAACTCTGCTCTGAGCAGAATGACTTCTCCTCTCCACCCCTCAGCAACTCCTGTTCTCCAAGGCCTGATGCAACCTGATCTTTTTCTTTTATACCGGTTTTGGAAGATTGGACTAAAAGAACAAAGGAAACAGCCGACAGAACTGAAAATAGAAACGTGGAATCTTGTTAATCAATACCAGGAGTTCTCAAACATGAAGAAACCTTGACAAGAGAACTTTTAGAAACGCCAGTACACAGCCTCCAACACTATATATATACCTGTGTCGTGGCACTGACCAGGGTAAGGTGTGGAGAGACCCCCCATCAACTACTGCATATTTCTCTTCACTGTCCCTTTTTTCTACCTATTTGAACACACAGGCCCAGGGGAAAATGACAGATTATAAAGCTTTACAGTGGAAATCCATCCTTGAATCACAGTAATCTCTCAGTGCTCTGCTTTACTTGTTCTTACTTGTAGCAAGACCAAAACACTACCAAATAAAGATCTAAAATCCTAAAGCGGGACAAGGGCAAAGGCTTCTGCAAACCTCATCTAAACAGGGCCTTTTGTTCTGTATTGCACATGGCCTTGTCATCCAGCAGCTGGGAACGACGCCGCTGCTTTCCTCAGAAACTTGCCCCAGACTGTAAAATTGCAAAATCCTTTCTGTTCTGAATCTAACTGAATCCAGCTAAGTTCCACCATGAGGTTCAATCCATTAACTGATTAAAAGCTATAGATCACGCTGCCTTCAACACATTCAGGCCATTATGAATAAGTCCTGTCAGAAAAGCTTCCAGTGCAACCAGTATCTTTGAAATTGCTATGGTTACAGTTAATAAAACTTCTTGTTCAATCTTTCTTCAAGTCTGCAATATACCAACAGGCAAGAAAAAAAAAATATGGTATTCTTTGAAATTAAATACTTAAAAGTGAGTTACAGGTACAGCATCATTAATTCTCAATCAAAAAAAAAAAAAAAAAAAGTCCCAAAAGAATAGCACATATGTTATTGCACACCCATGTTTGCTCATGAAAATTGCACAAAAAATAGCCCTGATGGCTCTCAGCTCCAGTTTGCAGATTAGCTTTCTACAAACTAAACAGATCTTTGAAGTTTCTCTACAGAGAACTTTCTTCATACCCATCTGTTTGCTCCCATTCCTTCTGAAAACCAGCAAAGAAAGCACCCTCTGAGCAACACATCCAACTATTATCAATTACTATTGAAAGCCATCCAGTCCCCAACACTAGGATTCAAAATTTAAAAGAACGACATAACATTGAGATATTTTTCAAGGCTTGTAACTAAGCTGAGCAATTAAATTATGAGAAATGTGATGGGTTTTTTGAACTTCCTAAGCTTTTCTTGAGTACCACCTCTAACATGAATTCTGCCTTGACAGGGAAAAGAAGAACTCAGGTCTCCTCTGCCCTCTTATTTCTGTCAGCTGAAAACTCAGTCCTTATAAATGAGCCCTATAATGTTTCCTGGATGTGCCACTGCCTTTTTATTAGTGTCACTGCGAGACCCCTATTACAGGTGATTCATAATGCTTCACTGAGGCTCAGCAAACGTTCGCAGTCTTTAAAACTCTGTACAATAAATAAGTCAGGATTTTTTCATTTAAATATCATTACAATGATATTTAAGCCCTTGCCTTTCAGAACAGTAGAAACTAAATCTTGTCAAATTGCTATTTGTGCGTTATTTACCTAAATAATTTATCTTTATATGCTTCAAATGATCTTCAAGGAGGCTGTAAAAGCTTCCAATGTGTTCAGCATTCACAACTATGAAACAAATAGCTTATGCAAATATGTTTAGCTCACTGTTCATTTGGCAGCTAGTTACTGTGTCCCCATCCCAAGCTCACTGAAGGCAAAGAAGAGACTCTGTAATTACCATTCACCTGCTATTCTGCAGGAACGGTTACCTGTGAATATTTGCAAATGTTCTATGACCCCATGATTGTATGATTAAGGAAAGCAACCTTTCAAAGTGCCAGGGATTCATTTACAGCCTACGTTAGTTTCACTAGTTGCTTACACATGATCTGACTGAAATACATTTGTTCTTCTCATCCTACAAAATATTCTTGGACTTCCTACTGCATTTAATGAACAGGTAACAATAAAGCTGACCAGATCTTAATCTTTCTGAGCATCAAGAACTTAAATATTCTCCTTGACAGATGAAATCAAATATGGTTTTTCTGCTGAAGAATGAAGAAAGCACTCCTACAGGAAAGGGACTTACAGCTGAGTGACAAAGAATGAATACCATTTATTTACTTTAGAAAAGGGAGGGTCTCTTAGGTAACAAGAGGAGTGGTTTTAACCCCTTTTCACTATGCAATTCCTAAAAGCTTTCTAGTGAAACCACAGATGCACATTTCAGTTGCGTGACAATCAGCTTGCTTTTCTCAGTTGTGTTTTTGCAGACAGCTCAAAGCTAATCCACTGTAAACTGCTGAACATATCTGAAAACTATGGAGCTAGGAAGTAAAGCTGCCATAGAAACAAAATGTTTAGGATAGGGGTCAAGCAGTGCCTAACTACCACAAACATTAAAGTACGATTCAGATTTTACTGCTTTGTGTCAATTTCTGACATTGAGACTTTCCCCCCATACCTATGATTTTTATGTATTTCACTGTGTTATGTCCTTGCTAGTCACCTGCTGCCATCTGAAATTGGAAAGACAACATACCATTTATCTCAAAGGGAAACAAAAGACAGCACTAGTACTCCTCGAGGTTTCACCCTTCTAAAATAAATGCTAGATTTAGTGTAGGAAGACTGAAATAAGGACATAAGAAATTACCAGAATAGCAACTAGATTGATGGTACCAAGTCTACAAAGGAAAGTTTTCAAGACTCATGAGCTCCTTTGGTTAACCAAACATGCTCCTTCATCGAACTTGTGTATCTATCTGTGTCATCCATACTTGGAACAGCAAAATTGAGTGGCTGAAGGAAATGCTTTGACTAGGATAAAAATAATCAAAGGACTGTACCTGCGAGAAGAGATTGAAGAGAACAGAATTGTTCAGAGATCTGCAAATTCATAAAGGTTGCTGCAAATAGCAATGAACTGACTCGTTCTCCGCAATGACAGTGACGAGAACAAGAACAAAATTGAAAGTGCAGCAAGGAAGATTTAATTCAGGCACTGGGGAGAGCTTTTTCCAGTGGTAAAGATAACCTTGGAGAGGTTTGTTGGGGGATGCTGTAAATTTCCCATAGTGAAGACACTTACCTAAGCCTATAGGCAAATTCTGCCAAAAAATGGCAAAGATATCTCAGCAAGGGCAAGAGGATAGACTTCCCAAATAATTTCCAGAACTGTTCTTATGAGTAAGTGATAGATGCCTGATTCTACAGAGAGATAGTAAATGCCATTATTACAGGTACATAATAAGAGCTCCTTGTGCTTGTGGGCGAGGACAGGAGGAAGGAAGGGTGGAAGGCTGCCATTTGCCTTCAAAACTCTTTGTTGGCTGGTATAACTCAGTCTCATTAATGACCATATTGCTCCACAGAGGGTTATCCACGATACATGCATTGCTTGTTTAGTGCAGACACAGACATGTGAGAAGTGAAAGAGCAAGAACACAATCCTGACAAACAGATACATAACAAAGCATACACCCTTCCAACTCAGATCTCAAAGCACTTTGACAAGCCTTTTGCTCCAAGAACTGGCATCCCTGCTTTACATAGAGAGCTGACTTGGTTTACTGCAAGCAATCAGAATGGTGGCAGAAGGTATGGACACACCAGGCAAAGCATTCACAATCCTCTCACCCTGAGACTTCCAGCTGATGTAAATTCACTGACTTCCCAATGACTATCTAAGGGCACTGCACATCTTCCTCAAATTGATATACAGCAGGAGGATTGATAAGTAACTCACTAGGAAAAAAAACAGGTATGAAAGCATCTGACAAAGACCCAAATTTCTATTGCTAATCCTAAAATTACAAGTATGCTTCCAGCTGAAAAGAATGACAGTGCAGTTACCTTTGATGCAGCATCTGCTCCACGCACTCACTCAAGTTTGCCATCCCTATAAGAAAGATGATGGTGCTGTTCCAGTGCAAACAGGGGTTTGAGAGAGGAGATATCAGCCCAAACCATCATTCCTCATGCTCGCTAAAGTGCTGGTACAATTTGATAAAGGTATTGAGACTCCAGTGGTGGTCAAAAGAGAAATTTATTCTGTGAGTTTCATTTCCAAGGTTACGAAATGTGTTAGACTAAAATCACTTGTTGCACACCAGCAGCTTCAGAAGAAGGCATTTTGGGATCCAGCTGCCCCAAAAAGCCAGGGTTGTTCACTGCCAGCTGTGGCTCAGCAAAGCCAGCCAGGCACGAGCCTCCTCTCCAGCAGTTTCATTTCAATGACGTAGAGGAAACCGCATCAACATATTCGGTTTCTCAAAGTGACAGAGACTTACACAGTGCACAGCTTGTGCAGCAGCACTTGGCTCCTGGCTGGCTGGAGGATATTACTTTGCTCACACAGGGTATCTGCCACGTGACATCAAGCACTCAGCAGCCAGTCCAACCAGGGCCCCATGCGTGGCCACATCCTGGCTTCTTGGGGCCACCTTCCTGAGTGCAACCCATCAGCTGCAGGAGGAGGGTTCTCAAACAAGAGCAGATCACAGCTCAGTTTTCATCCTCAGGGTTCAGCCTCTGATGTCTCACCTTATAAGCATGCATGCTATGTCTTCAGACAAACGCAGAGCAAACAGTCCTGCTATACTTTCCAATCACTATATAACCCACCAAGTTGCAATGCTTCTACCTGACTTCACAGAATCACAGAATGGCCAGGGTTGGAAGGGACCTCAAGGATCATGAATCTCCAACCCCCCTGCCACATGCAGGGCCACCAACCTTCACATGTCATACTAGACCAGGCTGCCCAGAGTCCCATCCAACCTAGCCTTGAACACCTCCAGGGACGGGGCATCTACAATCCCTCAAGGCAGTGTGTTCCAGCTTTTCACCACTCTCTCTGTAAAGAACTTCCCCCTGACAACCAACCAAAACCTTCCCTCCCTCAAATTTAAAACCCTTGTCCTGCTCTTTCAGTTGTTGGAGTAATCTTACAACATATTTTATCTACAACCTCCTCTGTGCTAGGAAGGGCTTCAATGTGTGCTGTGTTTGGTTCAATACAACCATGACACATGGATTTCCCTTAGATGTTAACATCAGATCTTCTGACCCAGAGGATCACTCCTGCCATCATGGAAAAAGACATTCTCCTGTCAGGCCTCTACACATGCAGACTTCAATATTATCCTTCAGGACAGGCCCCCAGGTTTTAGAATGGCCCAAGAAAGAGCAGCTGCTCTGCAGAGATGGTTTTTTTCCCCAGGATAAAACACTTTTTCTAGCTAAGAATTATATTTAATTTACCTTTCTGGAATTTCCTCTGTGTCTAATAAGCTGGAAGCTTTACAGACTCAATTAACAACAGAGAACTCAGCAGGAACATGACAGCATGAACAGGTCAGATTTTCTATTTCCCTCCCCTTTCCCTTCCTTCCTCAACCCAATCCTACCCCTCTCCTACCACTTCCTTAGGAGTGATGGGGGCGGTGGTACATGAGAGGTTTAGCTTGGATCTCAGAATCTTCCAGCTAATAAGAACTCAAAATGTCTCTACAAAATGGCTCAGTTTCAGCCAAACAGCATCGTTTATAATTTACAATGATAATTTTGGCACTTAGGAAAAGTGCCAAAAATATCTCAATTAGATTCAGTCCTATTATCCTCTTGCAGCTGCCTTTGTTGGGGAACTTCCAGAGCTTTTTACCTTGTGTACCTGAGATCTTACATCTTTTCTAAAGGAAAACAAGTAATAAAAACTACTGGAGTGTCTGTCTGAAAACTGCTGCTTTGGGCCACCTACAGGGATGTGCCGTTTTGAGCCCAGTGGCCTATTGCTTCCTTTCACCTCAGTATATACTGAATCCAAGACATTTCTGTACAAGTTTGTGTTTTCCATCATTCTTGCTCATCTTCCCAAGGATGCTACTGTTATATGTGATAATTTTGAACATCAGTTCGATATTAAAAAACAGTACGCTGATAAATAATTTAGTTCAAGTTTTCAAAACACACTGATAAATGATGGATGGGACCAGGTCTCTAAGTCTGACTTACATTATGGGTTGTGGTGCACCCTAAACCTATTCCTACATCCACAAAAGCCATGTTATAATCATGGCAACATTAATACCAAACCCACTGCTACCTATTAAAACCTAAGAGCAATGACAAAAGCATCTATGAACTATGAGACAACAAATAATGATCTTTGGCATTCATCTAAATAGTTAAACTACCTCTGTTGTAGAGACATGCAAGCTTTGTTCTGCTTAATCCATCAGGTACCAAACGTAACACACTGGAACAGGTTGCCCAAGCAGGCTGTGGATGCTCCATCCCTGGAGCATTCAAGGCCAGGCTGGATGTGGCTCTGGGCAGCCTGGTCTGGTGGTTGGCGACCCTGCACATAGCAGGGGGGATGATCATTGTGGTCATTTTCAACCCAGGCCATTCTATGATTCTACGAACCTACGATCCATTCAGAATTCCAATCAGCAATAAAGATTAGGTGAGCAACAGTTAAACTTTTTACGTATTTACATATAATTAATTGTCATACTAAATGATAATGGATAAAATGATGGGCCGTGTGAATGTCTCTTTTCAATTGCCTTCATGGCACTGCACCTTGCCTTTTACTTACCTAATAAAACATCACTGAATGCACATGCAACCATTTGCTTATTCTGAATGCAATAAAAACTATGATATCTAACCATCTAACATCCATTTGAAGATCCCCTGTACCACACCTCTAGATCTGAAGTAGGTCACGTGAAGTACGGATTAGAGCCACATTGCACCCATTTTTCAAGGGCTCTGCTCACCCATTCTCCTGGCTATTCTTTCAAAACAAACAAACAAATAAATAAATAGATTAAAGAAATAATAATACCACCCAATTGGACAAGAATATTTCAGACCCTACCAAGTCGTAACTGTGCAAAGTGTTTTACATCAAGTAGCTACAAATCCAGAAGCAAGCTAAAAAGGAATCATTTCTGTCTTGTATTAAATTGACAGCATAAGGTAGATGAAGCACATCTGAGTTTTATGCCTGTGCTACACCTGGTAGAACAACTTTGATGGTGTTTCTTTGACATTTGGAGAAACCCAACCAGCACTGTCACCAGCAAGAGACTGGTAATGCACCCCAGAGAACATTCTACAACATCCATGGTCTGAAAAATATTCTCAAAACATTTTACTAATAGGAAATATTGCCAGGTACTTCACTAGCAGCTACCTTCCTGGAAAGCACAGCTAACAGCACCATCCCATAAAGCTCTTCCTATAGGGCATCAGCTATTTATACACACTTAGACATCAGTTCTGGAAAGCAAACTACAAGCTTCTATTTGCTGGTGGGGAAAAGGATGAGTAGAAAGCATGCACATTTGAAACCCTGTATTTTCCTATCTTAGCAAGAGAAACTGGAGGAGAAAATCCATTTCTCCATTCAACTCTCCTCACCCCATAGTCACAACCCTACTACCCATGTTCCTACTTTCCAGCTGCTGTACCAGCCTGCAGAGATGAGCTCAGCTGCTCCTAGCTGCCTTCCTCTCTTCTGGTCCCAGGCTGTCAATCACCCCTTGTGAGCAAATGCCTTTCCAAGCTCCTTCTGCTCAGAAAGGATGGGTTCTCTTGGCTACAGACAACAGCAGCTCCCCTTTGTACCTCCACCCCACTATGTGCACTAGAAAAGCTGTCCTCACAGACTCTTTAATAAGAAGAAGCAATAACTCACTGAATTAAAGCACCCTTAGTCCTAGTGGCTACATATATAGCACAGAACTGCAGAGCATTTTGCTGAGCTTCGGCGTGCCCTTGATTTTCACCCAGCCTTGCAGACAAGCAGAGCTCCAAGGACAGAGGCATTGCCCCTGGACCCAGGTCTGTGCCACGGTGCTCAGCTGCTCTGTTCCTCCAGGCTAACACTGCCATTTCCTCATCACACCAGAATCCCCTCTGCGGCCACTTCCCCAGCAAATTTGATTAGAGCTACACATGTCCTCATATCCTCAAAATAAAGAGAGGCTTATTCATACCACAGTTGCTCTTCTATACATTCGTTTATTCAACTATTTACATTGGCAAGTGGTCACCCTTGTAACTATTACAGACTGTTTGCAAGACTAAAACAGCACATAGTCCTGAAAATGGTCTGCTCGTAGCCCTGCAATAACTGGCTTTTTGCACACTCTCATTTAGGCTGTCATTTCTTCTGCCCAGCAGTTTCATTAACCCAGCCATTAGCAAGCAAGCTCATCTCCCCTTGAGAAAAAGCCTGGCTCCTTGACTGCCTCTCCTCTTTGTCCAGCTCTGGCCAGGCAAGCACTCAGCCTCCCTGAGGTCACATAAACCCTACCAGTGGTGCAGGCTCTGTGCTGATGGATCCCCACCTGCACAGAACAGCTGCAGGGCTGAATGGGGTGCGCAGGACTGCAGGAGTGGGGTGTGAGGAGGGCTTTGGGCAACCAAATCCAAATCATCTGATGATACTACAATTCTAACGGTCCTGCCCCATCCAAGTGCTGCACTGTTCACACATACAGAGATGAACAGAGGGGAGGTAAGTCAACAGAAGACAAGCCATTGGGGATGAACTCCAGAGAAAAACCCCAGAAGCTACACTGCTAACCTTTAGTGTCTTAAAAATATTGGAATAGTATGTACATGTGCTTTTATATTCTTGTAGACGTCATCCTCATCATCACCCCTGACTGTTCCTGTGCCTGAATTTCCTGGACTAAATCTAAGGGGCTTTAATGAGTATCCACTCTACTCCAGTAATTAAATTACTGAGGTGCTCTTCCTGAGACACATTTTACCAGTCTTGCTCTTTGCTTGGAGCGCTGCTCCAATCAGTTGAGAAATCAACAGAGACAGTTTTTGGATCAAGGAATTACTAAGGCAAACAGAAATGAGAAAAAAAACCTGAGATTCAACCTTAATCGCGCTTCTCATTCTGTGATGATAAGGGGCTTATTTGTACCTTAGAAGGCTGAGCTCTTCTCATCCCTTTTCAGAAACAAAGTAGAATCAGTGAAACAAAGAGTGTCAAAACCAGGTAGGAAATGTCACCACAAAAACATAAAACAGTTATGTGCAGATAAGCCAAAGGAAAATACAGCAATAACAGATGTGTGGTGGGGAGGGGACCGCTTTGTTAGCACTGCCAAGAAACGCAATTAAAACCATCCAATATCCCAACCACTTTCCAAGGGCTGTTCTGTCTGATTATTTTTTTCAAACTCTGACAGGCTGAAATGCATCCTGCCCAAGTTCCAAACAAATTTTTGCCATGCTCACAGCACTTTCCCAGTGGTGAGGGACAGCAGGTCACCCTGTGTTGCATTCTCCTACCACCTAGAGATGAGGTGCAGCACACAAATTTCCCCTAGACAATCTCAGGCGTCTTGGGGAAGCCCATGCATTATTCACTAAAGATTTTAACACCCGTTAAATTATTGCTAAAGGTCAACATTTAATACTTCCCGTGAGAAGGGATTTGGTTTGTTGCACTTTAGAATAAATGTTTACAGTAATGTTTCTCTGAGCACCAGTTCCTCCCAAAGATGAACAAAGAGCAGGGGGAGTGAGGACCGGCCCTTTCTATTATTTATTATTTAATTGCAGTGTTTTAACCCAGACATCAGCATTTGTGGTTGTAAAGCAAGTCTTCAAAATGACAGCATTAGCGTGACTCAATGGGCACTCTTAGTTTACTTTACTCAGAAGGGAAGGTTGACACCTTTGAGATGTCAAAGAAAGGTTGGAGACACCAGCTTTCTCAGCCCATATTACCAGACAGAACAGTCACTCCCTAGTTTCTAAACTGCCATCATAGGACTTAGACTAGCAATGGCACTGATTTCACATACAATAAAGAGAAGTGCAGAAATACCTTCCTGAAGGTATATCACTGCTCCTCTTCTGAAAGCATCAGGAGAGAGGTCCGAGGGTGGCAGCAGGGTAAGGCACATTTGAGGGGTCATGTCAAAGTCCCCCAAGTGTTCCCCCAGCCCAGCTCAGCCCCACCTCTGTAGCTCTCACTGGGCACCAAGATAGCAGGCAGGCAGTGGGGCAGGTACATGCTGGGGGATGAGCCAGAATTTCTCCTTTTCCATTGCTTTTTTCTCCAAGGTTTTTTCCCCAAAGCTATCTTTATGTCTGCAATTTACATAGGGAGGAGGCAGCCTCCAGGCAGCGCTGATATATTTTTTAATGGGGACAGCTTGCATTTCCACATACAACCCCTCCTACAGACCCCTGAACGCCTGTGCCACATCTTCAGACAACACCAAGCACATCAAGCTACTACAAGCAGCCGGTGTTCGACGTGCCAGCCCCTGCATGCTGTATTATCCCTTACATGCCAGGCCTGTGCAACTGTAGGCTTCTAGGTGAGGGCCTTAACTTGTGCCAGGGGAGGTTCAGGTAAGATATTAGGAAAAAATTCTCAAGAACAGTGGTGCTCAAGAACAGGCTGCCCAGGGAGGTGGTGCAGTCACCGTCCCTGGAGGTGTTCCAGAACCGTGTGGATGTGGCACTGAGGACATGGTTTAGTAGCTTAGTGGTGATAGGCTGACAGTTGGACTTGATGATGTTAGAGGTCTTTTTCAACCTCAACGATTCCATGAAAACACCTGAGAGTGCAGTAAGCCCAGAAGGGATAGTTCTGCACAGAACTGCCCTCACACCAATTTTCACTCCAAGCTGGAGACTTCTCAGCTACATGGTTCTTCTCAGGATCTCTGTTTTGTTGGGTTTGGTTTTTTTTCCACTCAGTGGAGGGCACTGCAGAGATTTAACATCCTTGCCCCAAGCACTCCCTCCCAAGGAGCGGCAGAAGAAATACCTGTGTTTCCCAGGGGAAGAAATTAAACTTGTCTCTCACTACCAGCACCCTTCAAGATGATGCTGACAGCAGTGTCTGCTGCAAGAGCTTAAGTATCAGTGCGGGCCTCCAGCCGGAAACATTCAGAAGCATCGATCCCATACGCCCCAACAGTGGCATCAAAATTGATGGCCAGGCTGCATCCCAGTTACCAGCATCCACACATTGCCCACCTGAGACATGAGTATTTGCTGTCACCCCCTTCTCGTTTATTCTTGTGCCTGCAAAAGCAGTTCATCAAGAGTCAGTGGGATCTATGCAGCAAATTTTCAGTATCTACGTCTCCCTGTTGGTAATGTCTATAAATTACTTGGAGAAACCAGCTGTAAAATTGCTAAATTGCTGATGACATGAAACTGAAGGGAGTAGTAAATACAAAGCAACCACAAGAGAGATCCATAGGGATTCAGATCACTTATGTAACTAGGCCAGTACACTGAAAATTAAATTTACTGTGGAGCAAAAGTAAACTATTGCTCAGTTATTGGAAAACTACAACATAAAAAAACCACCCTAAAATGCAAGAGAAAAGGAGCATGAAATAGCAGCAGACACCTATCAAAAGTTCTCTTGAAGGGAGAAAATTAATCCAGCAAAGCCACCGCAGTGATGGGACCAGCGGGAGCCGGGATCGGCAGGGCCCTGTGCAATTTGCTGATCAGACTCCGCTCTCTCTCTCAGTAACAGGACACAAACCTCCATCAAAACAATTTTCCAAGACTTAAACTGTTCAGACACATTCTGTGCAGCACTCAGCCTGTTTTCATCACTGCAAGATCTGTCAGCGCTGCATAGCGTTCTGGTTGGCCTTGTGCTACCTTCTTGCCCTCTTCTTCTTCCCCGCGCACCCTTTGTCTTGTTTCAGCCCCTGTACACCATTCTCCCACCCTCCCCTCTCCTCAGGCACCATCCCTGCTCAGGTAGAAGCACTGGGAATAAGCAGTGATGCCAAGAACCAGTCTGTCTCTAATCTCAAATAAGACTGCAGTGTGGAGGATAGCATATGTATCCTGAAAACTATGATTTAAAAAAAAAAAAAAAAAGCACAACAGAAAATATAGGGCAGGTGCTAGAGCAGACTCACAGGCACGCACAGGAAACGTTACAAGAGAAGGCTGCAAAAAGACATCACAGTTTCTTAGCAGGTATGGCTGTGGCTGCAAGCCCTGATGAGGGTGAGGCTTGCTTGCTGCTCAGGGCTGTGGCTGGAAGGCACCCTGCACACCTGAGCTCATTAAAATCTGAACTGAGAAAGGACATTGAGATGTGACACTACATGAACAGGCTTTGGATATAAAGAACAGCTCCCCAGATTATCTAAATATGGACTAAATTGCCTCAAAAATGCATGCAAAATCCCCTGGGTGTTACTTTATTCACCTACTAAAACCCATGGTATGCAGGAGGCTGGAGCTGAGGGAATAGGAGCGCAATGCAGAAGGCTGCTCATCCTATCAGGGCAGCTCTGCTGTCACTGCGTCACCCCACAGCCAACACCGGGCACAGCATTATGGCAGCAAGGGCTCCTTTAATGGGGATGGCAACACCACAGCAAAGAAGATTCTTCATCCTTGGAGATATTCAAGGTCAGGCTGGAGGGTCTCTCAGCAACCCAGTCTAGGTGTAGGCATCCCTGTTCATTGCAGAGGAGGTGAACTAGAGGGCCTTTAAGGGTCCCGTCCAACTCAAACTATTCTGTGTTGACGCAGAGAGAAGGCAGCAGCTACCTGCTCTCTTCTGAGTGTGACTCCTTCCACAGTTCTGCACTTCTCCTAAATGTGCAGGTCCTCATGAGAACATGCCTGTCTCAGTGCAGCTCCTTTGCTGGACCGCAATCCTCCACTCCCAGAATATCTCACCTAGGCATTCAGTGTTTTTCCCCCTAACATCGCTTTCAGAAACATCTGAACTATTTTGGCAGAAACTCCCACCTGCTCCAAATCCAAAATTAGAATAAACAAACACATTGCTTTTGTTGACCTTCTTGGGAAATCTCAGCACAGTGATTTACAGTTTGGCACGGTCGTGAACAGCCAATTAAGTCCCAAAGTACAAGTCAGTCAAGCACCTTGATTTATGGAGCTACTACCTGCACTGCCTCTTACACTGGCTCTCAGAGAAGCAGAGATGGAATCCCCGTTGTAAAATAGGGAAGGGCTGTATCAGATATGCAGAAGCATATATGCGTCACTTGAATGCAAAGCTCAGCGGGTCAGGAAGTTCCATAATCCTGCCTCCAGCAGTGAGCAAGCCTTGGTGCTCCAGTAGAAGGTGAAAGCCTGAGGCTTCAATGCTGCAAGACCCTGACCAATGTTGCCAGGTGCTGGAGGCCCCCACCTGCAGAGCACGCTGGCCACCATGGGACCACAGACTGGCAGCTGTGCAGTGCGGCAAACCATCCCTCCAGATCTCCAGAGAAGCAGCTATAACCTGAAGCATGAAATTTGTTTAGCTCTATTTTCATATGCATAACTGAGTATCTGACATAAAATTATATAATCCCTAAAAAAAAAAAAAAATTATCTGTTTTGATACTTGACTCAACAGCACCGAACAGGCGTGAGAGAAGAGAGGAAACGTAAAGAAAAGATTAATTTTTAAGAGGAAAACACAGAATGGCCTCAAAAAGTAAAACCATTATGATAACGAACAATATTGAAAAGGTAATTAAAAAAGTTATTATACATAATTTCAGGAGAACAGAAAATGAAAAATAATCAGCGTCGATAAGCCAAATCTCCCGTTCTTAGATGTTCTTTCACACATCAAATTTCATCGTTTATAAATCTGTATTATGCTTTGCAATACAGGACAGAAAGCTCTGAAGTTGTTCTTTTTTTTTTTTTTTTTTTTTTTTTCCCATTTTCTTGGCAGCAGACGTAATAGGATTATAGCTGGCTGTTAGCTCCATCACTGCCTTTCCATCCAAAGAGTAGCCTCACAGACATCCTTGCCCTCCCCTCCAGGGCAGGGAGGCTCACTCAGCCTGCTGAGGCCTCTCGGGTTGCCTCTACACTCACTGGCAGCTCTCACATCTACCTGACAGAGGGAGCAAGGTTCCCAAAATGTGGAGAGTCTGTGTCACAAATGAAAACTGATGAGCAGGGTCGGCAGGCACAGCACAGTGAGCAGGATGGGAAGGGGCTGGCAGGAGCCTAGGGATGTGGGGACAGACAGGGCACTGGAAGCTCGTGTGGGGATTTGGGATTCTTGTGGTTGGGTGACACAAATCCACCAAGAAAGCTGCTTTTAATAGCTCCTTCTTAATAGTTATTTAATCACAAGTAACTCGCTTTACATCTGAGGCCGTGCTGTTTTTCTCCTTCTGTCTGATTTTAGCTCCCAATTCCATAATGCACTAAAGCTTCTGCTCTAGGACCCCGCTGAATCACATTTCTAAATAAGGCAGTCTCCCGAAACGCTTTTTGCCTTGCAGTGCCTATTGTGGGATTTCTACCCACAGCACCAAGCGGAGATAAACAACCCAGCACACAAATAAAGAAACAAATGTGTTTTCTTCATGAGATTTCAAAACAGGCATCACTTTATGAATAAAATAAAAAAGGTTGTTTTGTTTTTGTTTCTAAGATAATGAAGTCTTGTGCATTTCTGCCAAAGAAAATAGGTACAGAAGAAAAGGCATGAAAGCACTGTGGATGCTAGAACAGAAATTTTCCTGAGCTCCAGTGCCTCTAGGCTACAACTGCATCTCCTATCTGTTTGCAGAGGGAACGCCTGAGTCTTCCTGAGCGTCCATGTGCGTAACTAATTCATACCAAAGTCAGTGGGACAAAGTCACATGCTTAAGTGTTTTGCTAAATTTGAACACTTCAGACCCTTAAGGACTGTAACACAGTCCTAGGCCTCCTTTCAGAGCACCCAGATCCTCTTTGTTTCACAGGGATGCTACGTATGAGCTGCAGACTGCTAGGAGCTTGAAGGAGAAGCTGGGCAGGAGTAGATTGCTGCATGCCACATTCCTCACCCTGTTCTCAGCCAACGGATGGGAAAGGGGGATTCATAACTCCCCTGGATCCCAGGGATGATTTCAGCTCTGCAGAAAGCCTTGGGCTGATGACACTGGGCTCTTTCACAAGCTCCCTCAGCTGGCCACATTCTCATCTGCCTTGACTGGGTGCGTGCCCCTCTTCTAAACCCCACTGCTGGGCTCAGTGCAACAGAGGCCTCGCACCTACCCAAGTCCCATTCTGCAAAAGCTGGAGTGCATCAAAATTAAATCAAAGCACAACCATACGACCATGAAATCTACACAGACGCAGCAGCTGACTGGAATTTAAAGGATCTTCAGAGAAGGAACAAAAAGATGGCAGGAGAGGGTTAACACTTGCAGAAATGCTTGAAATATGACAACCAGAATAACTGCATTTGGATGAGAAATGCTAAAGATTACAGGTTGGGACTCCTATAAGGGTGTTTGCTTTGCGTGCAATGCATGTAATTGAGTCTCAGTCCTTGTAGCCTACAACAAAATGAATAAAAGGTGATATAGACAGTAATTACCACAGGTAAAATGACTAGTGTGGCTGTGAATGTGGTGAGTCAACACTGATAAACACACTAACCTACATGGTTTCTGACATGATGCTCTCTACTCATGTGTTTGCTGGAGATGGATGACTACCACCTCTCAGACATTTGTGTGTTCTCCACCCAGAAGCAGCAGCACGGAGGGACACTTTCAGAGCACTTTAGGTTTGTGCAAACATATGTGGCCAAGCATCTATGTTTAGAACACACAGGCACCTGAATGCAAGCTCTCCACTCCTACAGAGCTCCAAATCCACCCCATGGCACAGTAAACACAACTTCTCCACCAATAAACTTTGCTTTTAGCCTGGTGGGTACCAATAAAATAGAAGACTACACAAACAAGCAAATTTGCATTCAGTATGTTAGCTAAAAGCTTTTCAAACCTGATGTCTGTTTAAACTGTCCTTACCAAAACCTGACTGTACCAGCCCTGAATGCATACATCTTCAAGAGAAGCCAATGCCTGTCTTACTGAGTCTGATGCAACTTCAGTTTGGTAGCATTAAAGGCGTCTGTGTTTTCCCAATGAAGAGGAAAGTGCCTTGTGGGAAGAGAGGTGGCCAGGTTTCTGAGGAAGCAACACTGATTTCTATAAGCAGACTGTGCTTCCAAAAAAGTAACACCCAAAAAATTGTGTGTTTGACCTGAGCATGGCTCCTACCCATAAAGATCTCTTTAAAATGATGATACATCTGTGGGAGCCATGCTCACAGAAGCAAGAAGTCTCAAATAGTATAAATGGAACCATTAATTTTTTTCCATCACTCATTTTGGCATTATGCTCACCACCGACCAAATCAGCATCCTGGTAACTCTTTATTTACACTCTCAACACAAAAAGGATTCATTCCAGAGGCATATCGAGTAACTTTCACCCCACTGCAAACTATTCCTGTTCCTCCACTGGCTCATATGTCAGTCCAGCTTGAGGGTCTGCAAAGACAGCCTCTGAGGTGGAACTAACAGCCTGCATTATAGCTTTAGTGACCACAGAAAAATGCTTTCTTAAATGCTCTGGACTACGGTAACCATTTAAAAAATCACTCTGAGATGATCTAGACTTGCACAAGTTGAAGAGTTCCATTTCTGTGGAATAAAAAACAACACTGGGGCTGTGACTCAGGAAAACACACCTAACATACTGCTGAAACCATCATGCCTCAAAGCAAGTGCATGCCCAAGCACCTTCTCAATACTGAGGCCTGGACTGAAAATAATTTCCCATAGCTCTCTTTGTCCTCCTACAGCATCCACTCATCTATTTTCAGTCCCTACCAGCAGCAGGTCATTGGGATGAGTTTTGCCATTGCCTTCAGGGTTGCTGCAGCCACCTGTGGGGCAGTGGGCCCATGAGGGCCCAGCCAGCCACATGGATAGCACAGCTCCCAGGGCCTTTACTGAAGCGGTCTTCATCCTCTTTCCATCTATTCTGCTGTTTCTTCTCTCTGCTGCAGTCTAAATTCATCCCTATTTACATCCCAGCTGCCTGCAGAGAATTGATCCCTGCCTGCCTTGAAACTGCTCTGTATGTATTTATAGATATTGGGCCTCTCTGCCTCCTTTCTGCATGGGGCTGATCCTAAGCCTTTTCTGTTACAAGTCTTCTGCTTCCAAATCTCTTCTTGTTGTTGTTGATCCTCTCTGACTACTCAATTTAGACTGACAGTGGTACCCCAAACTAAATACAGCAGATGAAGCAGTAATGGCAGCAAGCAGAGCACAGTAAACTTCCTCAGTTGGCACTTGAAGTCTCTGCTGCTGGTGGCCAAAGGACTCAATAATAAGTGGCTTTGGGTACCAGCTCTGAGAGAAATTAGGGAAGACTTGGCTTTTGAAAGCACGATACATCTCCTCTTTGGAGTACAAGGTGGCATTTTTTTTGTCAGAAGTACCCAGTATCAAGAATCACTCTGAAGAAAAAGCTGGATATTTTTAATAGATCTCACAGCTGGAGCAGCAGGTTTAAACCTCAGCCCAGACTGTGCCCTCTCTGAGCACTGCTCCAAGGAAATGCCCACACAACACCATTGACTCTTTTCTGGTATGCTAAATCCACACATGACGTGCCCTTATATTTGGTATATTTAAGTAATCCTTCCTGCCTGAATCACACTGCACATGCGCTCACTCTTCTCCACAAGCTTTGAGCCATTTGTTCAGTCATTCTGTACCAGATTTCATTTCAGACAAAACCAATGACTGGTATGTCCACTGTCCACAAACAAGCAGTACACAACACGTGCACATACGATGTATGGATCCAGTGTAACTTATGTGCTGTGATGACATGGTTCAAGATCATCAAGAGATATCTCCAAGGATCAGGATATGCCCAGGAGTGCAAGCTGCATTTCCACTTCATCCTGATTGAATACAGAAAAAAAAAGGGGGGGGCACATTTGGGAAAATCTGAAATTAAAGTGGACTCTCTCTAACATTAATAAAAGAATGCCACCGCAAGATGGGAATCAAATAGCCTTCCAAAATGACAGAATGGATAAAACCTTTCCTCTGTAGCCATGAGTCAAAGAGAAAACTACACGCCTGTTAAGAACCTGTCTATTCCCAGAATGGCAATACAGACTGAATATACACTTTCAAAGTAGAAAGCATCACACCAAGGACCATGTTCTCTTGGAAAGCAGCAGATGCTCAATACATGCATCACACAGTCTTGCTACAGCAGGGAGGCTGTGGAGGACCTCAGTACGACACAAAACCCTGAAGGAACCAAGCCTAGGCTACCCTACTCTATGCCAACGACCTTTCTTCCACCCAGACAAGATCCTACCAATGGGTACTATGAATAGTCATATCCAGAAAGCCACATTCACCCCACCTATCCCAAACCAGTGTCACTGTATCTACTTCCAGTCAACTGATCCCAAGAAGTGGTCAGTCTTTCAATTTTCCATCTCATCGAATCTTCCCCTTTTTAATGCTGTGTTTGAGCTACATTTTTCTATAGAACCTTTACAACCCAAAACACATTTGTTCCGTAACATTCTGTATATTCTCTTGGCAGACTTGTCTTGACATTTTTACCATCAAGAGTCCTGTTTGTTTTTAAGTAAGGACAAGCCCCAGGTAAAAGCACTTAATTATAGAGCTGAATGGTATTCTGGCATCTTGTACAATTCTTGTATTCACAGACTCCAGTTCCTACAGTAGGTTGGTCCAGATAATAAATGTATTTTATATCTTTGATTACTAGGTACTACTGCTTCTTACTTCATAAAAACTAGGAGGAAAAAGTAGTCCATGACAAATGCACCCGTTGACACCAAGAACATCAAGCTGTGTTTTGCCATTTCCAATAGAATTTAAGTAGTACATCAATCCTTCTGTCAATTGTCTCAGTAAGCGTGAATGTAGCAGTAGTGAATGTGGGAGTTGATGGGGAATCAAGCCTTCAGATGTTGTGGACACAGAAAGCTTCTGCACAGCTCTAGTCCTGGACCCACTGAAGACAGACATATCTTGATGGCCTCTCTGACCCAAGAACTAACCACCCCAAACCTGCTCAGCAGTCACAGCCAATTCCCTTAGTATATTTTCTCAACAATCTGCAAGACCCACTTGGGTAAACCAGATGATGTTCCAGTATGTCTTTGATAAGTTCATCCCTAAGAAAGCTTACGTTGTAGGGGCAAGAGTGGCAAAAGCATCAGGATGTTAAGGCTAATTATTTAAGTAGAAAAACATTTCAACTCTATTTATAGCAAAATGTAAAGTTCATGTTAATACATTATTTAACACCTTTTCAAATGTTCTGTACTCGCCTGTCTAGACAGAGTTCCTGTGACATAAATAAGCAGTACATGGGGTAAGGTGCTCAGACCAGTCAACCACAAATATTTGAAATTCATCTGTCTGCTGCCCTCTTCCCCCCTAACGTGACTCTTTAAAAGCCCAACATATATGTTTTCAAACCATAATTCGTTTTATTTGCTGTCAAGCTGCTGAGCCTCTGGAGTATACGTGCTGCATATTTTCAAGCCTCTTTGTGCAGCCACAGCATGAAGAAACTGACATGGTGTGGTGGGTGTGGAATAGGAGGGAAGGAAGAAGGCTAAATGAACGCAGCAATTCTTCTGAAGTCTTCCTGCAATGGATGGGGCTTTAAAGAGAGTAAGAAAACAGACCCTGAAATAAGAGTAGTAAAATCACAGAAGCTGACAGTAGCATTTAGACTAGATATCAGGAAGAAATTCTTTACTGTAAGAGTGGTGAGACACTGGAACAGGCTGCCCAGAGAGGTTGTGGATGCCCCCTCCCTGGAAGCATTCAAAGTCAGCTGGATGGGGCTTAGAGCAACCTGGTCTAGAAGGAGGTGTCCCTGCCCATAGCAGGGGGATTGGAACTACGTGATCTTACAGGTCCCTTCCAACCCAAACCATCCTGTGATTGTATTTATGATGCACAATAGCATCAGCACCCAGACCTCAGTAAACTTCAGTGCTGCTTTTCTTTGCCAAAAAGAAAAGCGAGTTTGAAACCCACAGTCAAACATGGACTTTGTGGTCACCTTTTAAATCACACTGGTTCTGTCCCAAACACCATCTGAGCTGATATGAACCAGAACACTGTTAATCTCTTCTATTTGTCATGCTATTGCTTCTTACTCCAAACTGCTAAACTCTCCCTCGAGAGACCAGGAATAACCAGTTAATCAAAAACACCGTATGGTTTGGGATAAAACGAAGCTAGCAGCAAATTTTTTTATGCATCTAGAATTCCTATTTGCAATCCGTAATAACCACAGCTCACTTACATGACAGTATCACCCTGCTCTGGGTGGATGAAAAATTCCTATTTTCCTTTTTACACTGAAATTATCAGCTGATATTCCAGAAATAATAATAAAGTACTTAATTGCTCCCTACCCTATTATTTTAAAATACTGCTATATTAAGTTGCACTACTAATCTAAGCAGTTCCCATGGCCCAACTAATCAATACTCTCCATTGAAAAATTGTGTTTTTGTTGTTGTTTTGGAAGACAAACATTCAACCAATAGCTCTTTGGCTTAACGCTGTTTTTGAGAAAAGTTGTTTTGAGTAATCAGATTAATAAGGTTGCAAACGTTTAACTTAAAATTTTCATGAGCAAATAATTTGCATACGTCCATTGTTGAAGACTGATGGAAGATATGAAACAATTTCTCTTTTAGAGCTGCTGAATATGCAGGAGTTGATTATGTATCTATTTATATTTATGCAAAACTTCATATGAATGTATCTTTGCCTTAAAGGCAAAAATCTATTCCCTACATACATACTTTATTCCGTTACTATCTTCCATAAAGAATATCTGGCTTGCAATAATTAATTTTTGTAATAGCGTTCTGGAAAATTCTCAGGCCATTTTTAACCAGAGAAATTAGTTCTTACTTACCATGTGCGAGCACATACAAATGTTGTGAAGTAAACTTCAACTGTTCAAATAACTGCAAAACACTTGGTAAAACATTTCATTGGCTAATGTCTTGCCTACCCTCTCAGCAACGTATTTCAGTACTTCCACAACCTTCACGTAAAGAAGAAAGCAATCAATTCAGGAAGAAAAATGGGGAATTTTATACCCAGTTCTCCCTTACCTTAAAGAGTCTCCACCCATTTAACTCCAGAAAAAGCTCATTACTGAAGATAATATGATTTCTCCTTTGATGAAGGGCCTTTCTGAAAACATTGTAAGAATACCCTGAAGGACTGTTTTCGAGGAAGAACAAGAACAGAGTATTCAAGGTCAGTAGATTCACACACAGAGCACACGTTGATTTTGTTAGGTTACAACCCAAGGAAAATTCCTGCGTTGGCAATGAACCCAATGGGACACAAGTGCTACTGGCAGCCAGATGTGCAATAGGTAATTTTTGGAAAAGAACAGACCCTCCAGAATTAAAGGCATGGAAAATAAAGTGTGGGAAATCTGCTGACTCAGGAAAATAATAAAAATAAAAATAAATAAGATGACAGCTGTAACTCCAAACAAAACTTTTATAAGGATGGTTTTAAGGGTGTGGGTTTTTTTTTTAACATAAACAAAATATGTAGTAAGAAAATACTAAGTACAAACCAGATTTTTTTAAAAAGGTAACAAAAGATGATTTTTATGATTAAAAAAAAAAAAGATACTTAAACAAGAACTTCCCCATGAGCTACAAGAAGCCTGCCACTTATTTTCAAGATCCCTCATTTTTCTGGCCTTTTTCTCTCCTCATCAGGCTGTGGTTTTCTTTCTACCTACTTGCTTGAGACACACATTACAGAGATAACATGTAAGTAGCACCTAAGACCCTTCCACGTGGATTTATACATAAATGAGCACAAATGCATTTGCTCTTGAACCATAATTCCCTCTTCTATTTTTCTTCCTTTAGTTTGCCTTCTCACCTCCCTTCTCGGTGCTCCAATCTCCTTTGAGCTGCTCTCACCGTATCACCAGCCACTCAATGAAATTCTGCCATGGCATTTTGACAGTTAACATCCAAACAGAACAAGGAATTGCTCTGAGAAAGCAAACCTGCAGTCCTCCGCCCTCTCAGCGGTTAAACAAAAAAGGGGGATGAGCCCAGCAGGAAATCACAGAGATGCATTAATTTCCATCACTGCCCAGCTGTAGGTTTCCCAGGCAATACCCAAGGCTACTTAGTGCCCAGGTGCTGCATCTGTGCAGCACATTATGAAGAGCTACCTACTTCAAAAGGTTGTTACACAGCTGAGACTAACACCTTTGGTGATGAAAGGCACCAAGTGTTTTATAAAGGTCAATAATACCACAGTGCCTGGGGTGAAATGAGCTATTTGCATGGACTTTCTCCTGTGCACCATCCACATAGAGATGTCTGGCTTTCTGGGGTATTGCATGAATGACAAGCAATTTAGGAAGTGTTTAACTGTGTGGGCTCCTTTCCTGGGCTCCACAAACAAGATGGAGTGCCTGTTCTCCTATGAAGTACAACTACTTCTGAATGCAAGCAGAAAGCCAATACAGGCAGAGAAGTGACTGATGTAGAAAGAGTTCTGCTGAGCGATCTCACATGAGGAGCTCTGTCCTACGGGCTATAATTTAAAATGAATTAGCCTCCCTCTGGAAACCTGTTCTGGTCACAGACGCCTCTAACTTCACTGGAAACTCTACCACATGTCTTGAAAAGCAAAAATTCCAGCCGAAAGGATGCACTTGCTTTTGAGCTGCATTTGCGTCTGTGTCTGCAGTGCTGGAAGCAGGTGTGGAAACTGGGGCACACGCTTATTTTAAAGCAGCACAGGCTGCCCTGTACACTGTACAACATTTTTAGGGGCTATACTTTCAGCCAGGGATGTCTCAAGCCACCCTGCCTGCCCACCAAGTGAATCCCAACTGCCACATTGCAACGCCACCAACACTCATGTCTGTCTCCAAAGTGTTTGCCAAATGCTTACCCAGCTCCTCCAAAAAGGCGAGACCTGTGTTATCCCCAGATTACTGAAGCCAAAGAAGAGAGTTTGAACAATCAAGGGTACTAGAAGGCATTGAGGGAGGCACTGAGCTGCCCTCAGTTCCCAGGTGCCAGAAACCAGTGGCTCTGAGGTGTCTGAAGGGCCATCACGCAGCCAGAGCCAGCCAGTAGGTAACACCAGCATGCACATGGGTGAAATTAAGCATCCAGTCAGCCCTCAACATGTAATTCCCACTACACTTTTGGCATTCCCTTAGGTTCCCTGGGAAACAGCAGCACTGGAAATGGCATTGTGGGGATACAAGGAAGGAAATCTCCAAAGTTCTGCATTGTCACATGTTAAAAATACCATGGAGTTGGCCTCCATGGGACAGGCACAGGGCAGGGAACAAACAGCCAGGCAAGCATCTTTATGAACTCATACCAATAAACATTCTCATAGGTTGCACTTCTCCAGGATTTTAACAAAAGAAAGAGTGTGAAAGTAATTCCCATAGCATGAACAATTCACACAGACTAACCAAAAGAAGTGGATTATAAAAGTATTTGCTGAGCAGAAACACAGGTTCTTTTTCTTGTTATTTCTGCTTACCACCCTCGACTGGTCAGCCCTTGAGCAACGTGACCTAAATTTGAAGTTGGTTTTTCCTCGAGCCAGGTGTTAGATGAGCTGCTTTCCATCAACCTGCTCCAAGCTCAACTCTATGTGACTGTAATGCCACTGCATTGTGACAGTTTTGCCACAGGTGAGGACTGAAACACTATGGATCAGTTCGTAGCCCACTTTTCCCTTAACAATCCTTTCTGGTCATGCACTACTGAGCCTAGTATTCCCCTTGCAGCAGCTGTCGGGAGCTGCTCATTCAGGTGACTGCAGCAAGGGGACTGCATCTGAAGTTAATCTAGGCATTCCAATGGCTCTCATAAGTAAATTGCTGCTTGGTGACAAGCTAGTTAAACGATGTGTTTTACCTGCTAACCAAAGCATATGTGCACGCAAACTGAAGGAGCTGGAATCACGTCAGAAAATGTGGACACACAAGCAGGCAGACTGACAGCATACAGCCAGCGGGAAGGAAAAAGCAGTCAGTGCAGAGGAGGAAGGAAAATACGGGAGCAAAAGAGAGAAAGGAGAATGAAGCAAGCTGCAGAGAAGAGAGGAACAAGCCAGATGCCAGCTGGTGCAGACTGATCAGGCTCATCTCTATCCGAGGAACTGTCCATGCTGGGGCTGAAACGCAAACATTGGCGAGGTGGAGCGAAGCAGCTTGAGCAGTTGGTGTTTTGCCAGGACACGGACACAGATGCTGACAAAGCTGTTTATGGAGTATCCAAGAAGCATCTTTTCCCATTATTGTTTGAAGTGCTTCTACAAATATTTAAACTCTTGCACCCAGCATTCAGAAGGCCCGGCGATGAGCACAATATATTACAAGTTTCTACAGCAAAGAAAGGAAAAACAAGTGATATCAATGGTCCTCTTCACTCTAACCTCTTCCTCACGCTGTGCTCAGTGCTGCTAGCATGTCCAAATTCAGCACATGTGGAAGATTTACAGCAACAAGTTTTCTCTTGTCCTGCGCTAGCTACTTCCACTTCTACTCTGAGCCTGGTGACACACAGAGCTCTTGTACTCTCCTATAACAGATAATGCTGTGGGAAGATACCAACGCACTTAAATACAGACAGTGTGGAACAATTACTACTCTGTACAACATTATAAAAGAAGAACTACTCAAGTCTTTTGGTACAACTCCCTAAAAGACACTGCTCTTTCTAGCTTCATACACTAATTGCACTGAAATTGCATCCAATGAGTCCATAAATTTTTAATCAGGTCCGGGGCTCTTATACACACAGCTATTGCATGTGGTGGTATCAGCCAGAACCATCAATTATTAAGTTTGCCAACTAAACTTCTGCTAAACAATTTCGGGTTGGTGGTGCATTGTTTGACTGAGGTGAAGCTTGCTTTGTATATCCCTTTATCATTAATATTCTTCCCAGCTTTCCTGCAGCACCGAAGTGCCAGAAAGGGTCACAGCTCGGTTCGAGATGATGTCCCCAGGGAGGATGTGGTGTCTCAGACAGACTGTATTATATGCTACTACTCAATTTTTTCTTTAGAAAGTGCTTCCTCTTGGGTCGTGTCTAATCTCATCGCTAATTATACCTTTTTGTTAAGGCCAAAGAACATATCTGGTAGTCATCTTTATTAGGCAGAGATTAATAAACAGGCACAATCTTGCTTTTCAGTCTTCTGAGTAATATGAAAAGCACAGCTAAGTGCTAAGAAAAAGTACAGGGAATAGACAGAGAAGCAATCAGCCCTTCTGTCCACTAAATGAATCCGTGTCTCCACAGGGCTCCACTCATTAAACAAAACGAGCTGTGACAGACCCACTTTGCTCCAGATACCTCTCACCATGCTACCAGCACACCATTACCAGCAGTGCTTATCACCCAGCAGCAGCAGAACCTACTGCACACAGGCTGGGATACTGGGGCATCATGTGCCTGTTGTGGGGTCAGGCTCTAGGTTACAAACTTTCCACATCTGTGGTCACCTCCTGATTTGCTTTGCTCTGCAGAGAGCAGAACAGATATCTGCTGATGCTTGCAATAGATACAATAAAGCAAATATATTTAACAGGATACCTGACAAGCAGCTGTGTGCAAGTATTACTCAAAGTTATGGCACAAGTGATGAGGAGTTCCCCCTTCCAGCTTTCTCACACTTTTCATCAAGGACCAGCAGAGTTAAGTGGGCAACTCCATTGACTGAACTCTTCCCTGGTTGCTTCAGGATTTATTCCAGGCCAGCCTGCGACTACACGCATTCTGAGATTCTTGGAATAAATGCATTGCAGAAATGCAAACTATCATTAATGATTACTAATGCCACTAATAATCACTTTATTATTATTCACTAGCATGAAATTCTCCCCATGATATGTGCAAAACATGCATCTTCAGTCATCAGCCTGCACTGCACTTTATGGAGCTGAGCGTGGTAGGCATCTGCTTACCCAGGGACTTTTCCTGACAGTGAGGCACTATTATTGTGAGGCTCTCAGACTTAGAATTACAGAGCAGTAGACCTCAGAGAGAAAAATGGAAATTATGAACCTAGGAACATGGTATAGATTGTATGCAGACCAATGTTTGCTAAGGTGCCATTTATAGAATAAAGCTGTATATATGACAGCTGAACGTTGCTGTTACTCCCACATCCAGGTAATCCCACTGACCTTGGTGGGAGCCCCACACAGAAGCCCCACCAGCCCAACCCTGAACTCCAGAAGGAGTCCCATGCATGGTGTCCCATGAGCCACTGCCACACAAACACACTCTGCCTGAAGATCACAACAGAGGCTGACACTTGTTGAACTCCAGCATTCGGGGCCGTGCCCACAGCCCCGGGCATTCTGTTCCATGCCCACCGCCCTCTGCTGCAGACCCTGTCCCCAACCCCCAGCTGCCCTCCCCTGGCACAGCTCCATGCCGTTCCCTCGGGCCCTGTCGCTGTCACACAGAGCAGAGCTCAGCGCTGCCCTCCGCTCCCTGTGAGGAGCTGCAGCCGCCATCAGGCCTCCCCTCAGCTCCTCTGCTCTGCACTGAGCACACACGGGATGGAAGAAGAGAAAGATCTGAAACAATCACAAGCAAGAAGTGTGAAAAGTGAGCTGGGGCGACTGAAGTACAATTGGTTTCATTTTCATATACAATCTCACCATCTCCCACCTCGGGAATTTGGTGAAAAGTGACTCTGAATCTGTTCATGTGGTTTATGAGGTCACCAGAATCCCCAGCATAATTACATCCTTCTGTCAAAGCTACTCATCATTTTAACACACCACATTTTCTTTTCTTTTGGCTCATAACTGCCACTATTTTAAAAGGTCCAGAACTATGCTGCTACTTTGACAGCTTCTGAGAATGCAAAAAAAAAGAAAGGAAAAAAAAAAGGAGAGAGAGAAGGATGCTTGTCCACCCAACAGGCTTATCTCCACAATACACACTGCAACACAGGACCCAGTTTCTGTCCTGACACGACTGTATTCTCACACTGACTTCTCTGGAGCATCATGACATAAAAGAGGAGACAATTTACCTCACTTTGTTAAGCTCCATATGGATGCTTTCCTCATTCCGTTTTTTTTGAAGAGGAAGAACTGTTGCTTCTGTAGCCACAGTTCTGTCTTCCACTATTTCTGAAATAAAGGCACTGCACAGATATATAACATTGGATACTCTAGAGTGGCACCAAGAAAAGACCTTCATGGTCATATATGAGAGAGCAGTCAGAATCAAAATAAAAGCCTTCACAATGGAAACAAGAAAACTCTATAGAGGTAAGAATGAAAACTTGGTTCAAAGCATGACCACTGGTTTAAAGAGAAGGACTGAACTCAAACACACAGTGAGCTCATCCTGCAAAAAAGCCTTACCCTGAGGATTTTGTTCAGGCAAATGATTATGGATTTTATCTTAGTGCAAACTTCGTGATCTGGCCAAAACACAGCTTATGAAGAGATTACAAGGTTTGATTTGAGAGCGTAACAGCAACAGCATGGCTCGAGCTTGCTTAATTTAGGAAAACAAGAACCAGTCTACCCCCACAAGACTGAAAGCTTGGTAAGGTTGAAACACAAAACCTACATAGGAAAATGTATTGCAACCGGAACAGACAGGAAGAAAATGGAGAAATCATTTATGGTTACTTCAGATATGTGAAACTATTTTCCACTATTGCCAAAGGGCTGTGAAACCACAGGAGGGGGAAGCCAGCTTGATAGGTGGGGCAAAACCATGCTCCAAAGAGCATGCATGTACAGCATACAAGCTCCTAAGCTGCTAAACACAGTACAGTGAAATCTGGGTTCCTCCAAAAGAAGAAGGGGTAGACTGGGAGGGTGGGGTGGAAGAACAGAGAGGTGGATTGTTTTATTACAGCTGAGAAAGGGGCGAAGGGAAGCTGTATTGGCAGTGACAAGCAAATGCTGCACAAAAATAGACAAATAGCTACTTTAAAAAAAATAAAATAAAAGTTGATGTGCTTTGCTCGTGGCCACAAAATCCACTGCACTCAGCATATTTATGGTCTGTGTGTTAGTTTTCCACATTAAGATGACTGTCAGTGCCTTCCAGGGCTCTGAAAACTTAGAACTCTCTCTGGAACCCAACTTCTGCTGATCTATGTTTGCATCATCTAACCTCTGTGAACCTACACTGGTATCAATGCCTGAACTGCTCTGCGAAAGGCTTGTATAACTTCTAGCATGAACAAATATATGTAAATATTGGACTTGCTTTCCAGAGCAGTATAGCCAAAAAAAGTTAGTCCTTCTTTCAAAGAGTTGGAACTAGAAATAGCATTATTTAAAAAAAAAAAAAAAAAAAAAAAGCTTTCCAGTTAAGATCACAATTTTCTAAATATGCATGTTCACAGACATACAAATAAAATATGTATTTCCTGTATCTTTACATGAGAACATGAGGGATGCTTACATCTACCTGTACTGCCTTCTTAGAACTCTTGCATCACCCCAGTCACCTCATGCAAAATCCAACTGGTGACAAAAAGAAAAGAAAAAAAAAGGCAAACCAAATCACAATAGCTTTGTCTTTCAGTATCTAAAACCCATGTTAATTTGCCATCAGGTCTGTGTAGAATCTATTTTTTGGAAGTCAATTATTATTCACTCCTGCCTATCCCCAGCCAATCTGCGTGTCCAAAACAACACTTCATGAACCCCAAGGAGCTGCCAGCAATGCCACAGTACTCCACACAGCTGATTCTCCCTTCTTGGGCCCTCCTCTCCTGACTTCTAACTGACTTTTCCAATGGGACATGGCTGAGCTCATCTCCAGCACCATCACATTTCACACTGGGATGGAGGGAGCAGTTGGTTGCGTATCTTCTGCTCCTGCGCTATTTTGGTAGCCTTTCT
This sequence comes from Phasianus colchicus, assembly GCF_987193195.1. Taxonomy (NCBI): domain Eukaryota; kingdom Metazoa; phylum Chordata; class Aves; order Galliformes; family Phasianidae; genus Phasianus; species Phasianus colchicus. The sequence continues at coordinate 54,189,197 of NC_143436.1, forward strand.
GTCAAATGGGAAAGGCACTATATATGGCAGTACCTACCAATGCATTAAAGTCTTCCAGCCCATAAGAAGCAATCTGATCTCACCCCACGGCACCAGAAGACAGTAAATGCAACTCCTGTTACAACAGCTGACAGGCTAAAGCAGAAATAACAGCACACCAGGCAACGGGATCCCCAGCAGGTGCTCTCCTCCGCCAGCTGTTGCAGGAAGGGTAGGAATGCTTCCCTGGCCCCAAGGCACTGCTGGTGAGAAAATACTTCCTGTCACCCTAAGGAATGAAGAGTGCAACATAGTTTGGGACGTCAAGCTAAAATAATTCATTTCAGCATGGAAATTACATCCCATCTCTCCCTGCAGGCAAGCAACCCCACAGAGTCTCAAAGTGCGGGTCCAAAGAAGTCTCCAGGTGCTTCTCCAGTGACGTACTCAGGAGCTGGCCTTGACCATATGAAACCAGGAACACTGTCCTGAAAGGCTGCAGGAGTAGGATGACCATTCAGTTGTCAGCTGTGCACATCCAGGACCAAGCATTGACTCAATACACAGAGACAGCCCTCCACAAGCAGGCAAAACGTGCTCAGCATATTCATTTTGACAACTACACTTTGGTTTCAGTTACTGCTAAGAGGCAGGTAAAATGTAATACAGCATATTAAGTAAAAATAAAACAATCTTTCCTTCAGATGCCCACTTAGTAAAATTTTCCAGCAAAGTGGAAAGAAGCTAATTTTCACTTCATGTGGGAATTATAAAGACACATAGATTAACCCTTCTACTCGAAAGCTGCCATTTCTTTAAAGCTGTATTAAACCCTAGGCTCTGAATTTTAGAAGACAGTGCTGCTTGCCACTGTGAAAACAATAAGATGCGAGTGTAGCCATGCAGCATCCACTGCCCTGCTAGAGCTAAGTAAATTATAACCTTCATTTCTTGCAGAGGAACAGTCCCAGCTGCAGAGAAAGGATTCTTTCAAATGACAATATAAAATGATACAGTCAAGCTGCCTGATCTTATTCCCTGAAAAGAGATTTTCTCTTGGGATGCAATCTGGTTCAAGTGGAGGGAGTTAATCTGAACACTGCATCAGGATATAGAGGATATAGATGTTAGCAGTGGTTTGAACCTCTTGCAGAGAGCATTCCTCAATATAGCTAGAAACACACACACAGTAACTGAAAAGAAACTGAATCACCCTAAATGCTGTTCTCTGTCCAGATGGGCTCCCTGGGTTCACTCATTGAGTTTCTGCTGCTGTCACTGCAGCAAGCTCCAAAGGTAGGACCTAGACTCAACACAACCTCACCTCCAGCAGACAGTATTTGAGCCCTGAGCAATTCAAGGTGATTGCTCCATCACCACTATGTCCTTGAAGGTGTGGTCCCCCAGCCCTGTCTCTATGGCTTAAACCACAGAAAGTGCTCTGCAAGTGAGTCAGGCCTCTGTTATCATAGGGAAGTACTCACATTTGGAAGACAGAAACATTTCCATACAGCTGGGATGCCACATCCTGGGCTTGCCTTGAAGATGAGATCAAGGAGCTCAGAAAAATGACAGCAGGTAGGAAGCATTCATGGCAAGTAGAGAAAATGCTTGGGAAGCAGCGCAGTGCAGAAACTGGGTGGAGGAGCACAGAGACCAACACCAGGCTAACCTGAATGAGTTTACAGGTGCTGGACAAAAGCTGCTCGGCAACAAAATCCATCTTGCCGTGAACAAATAAATAAATCACACTGTTTGAAGTAGTTTTGCTGCTGCTGTTATTCTGGTTTGCCCCAGCAGCACAGCCTCACCAGGCAGCCCAGCACACAGCAAGCAAGGGCAGTTGTCAGGTGGATGCATTTTGTAGGCTGCTATGAGCACACCACACCCTAGCTGGAGCACTTGGCTTAGGAGGCACAGAGAAAGGGAGGCAGCACATCTGCCTCAGACAAGTGGAGCGTTATGCTGGATCAGGAGTACAACTGGGGAGAAAGCAATGCTATCCCCTTCCCCTATTAAATTCCAGAGTGTCACAGCCCACAGACTGACTAGTGCTCAGACAGCAGTGCTGTGGGACAGGCTGATCACAGAGAACACAAGGCACATTGCTGAGCATGGCTCACCTGTCGCTATGCATGTATGCACATGCATTAGACTGCGTTGAGAATAAAGAAACTCCTTCCAGTTTGTTCTCTCAAAAGCATAAGGATAATTGCAGAACAACAAAACAGCAGTGTCACAGTCATTTACTAATACCTCCGCTGACGTTCACATAAAATATTTTGCAATATCAAAGGAGAAAGGGAATAAAAGCAACAACACACAATCAGCCTTCATTCATGGGAGTCTCTGAGAAGCAAGGCTGACTTCCAGTTACCAACACAGGACGTGAACCAGAACTCCAGGGGACTGGGCTGCAGCACAGCGTGACTGAAATTAGGGTAAATTTACCTGTTCAGCAAGTACGAGAAAATAAACACTACCAAATCAAAAGCCTACAGATTCTGTTAACCCATGTTTAGCTGTAACCACCCTGCTGGAAACGACAGACTAGGCAAAGTCTTCTCTAAAAAGAATTCGTTCATCACTTCACCTTCACCAGCTGAGAGATGGGGGATACGACCTTCATAGGATACAAGCAGAGAGGAATGACTGAAGAAGCACAGATAGGCAGAAATTACCAGCAAATGCACATGAAATTGAAGGTAGCTTGAAAAGCAAATAGCACATCGTTGCTGGCAGCCTGGCCACAACCCTCTAACACCACACCTTCAATTCTTAACAGCCATCTCTTAATGCTATTGACAAGCAGATTAAAAGGCCTTTTAGGTTTTTTTGCCATGTGATCATAGCGGTGAAACAGAAGTGCAGCTACCCTCCTAGGCCAGCCAGGCAGTGAGAATTAACCCATGACAACTGTGCTAATGGGTTGAGAACGGGCCATTTAAGGTTGGGAGCATGCCCAACACCAAAGCAATGGATCGGTAGGCTGCTCCTTCAGCCGAGAATCAAGAAATCTCCACTTTTTCCTCCTGCACTTTCCCAGAACCTTTGAAAAATGGTATTAAATGAAGAAAAATACCACTGCCAAAGCGATTTCAGTTTTAAGCCGCCTGCATGACAGACAAATGTACAATGCATTTAAGTGTGACTTCCAGCCACAGCTAGTTCCTGCTGGCAGATCCCACCAAGAAAGAAATCGAGGGCCCTTCTTATTCCCCCCAGTACAAACCAGCTTATGCTACACCAGCTCACAGGAATGCTAAGTAGGTACACTTAAGAATGCATTATTTGCTCTTGGACGTACTCTCTTGTAGTCCTGGAAGGCGAATAACGTTTGCTTTCTGCAACACATCAAACTGAATACTCACATGTGATTAGAGAGTTATGTGAGGTATCCTCAGGCCTCCCCTGCTCCTCTGCATTTTAATAATCTCCTTCCAATTTCTAGCTGATAGTATTTTCACCCCAAGCATATTAGTGTTTCCACACACCTATGCTAATTCCAGTGCCACAAGCAGCTGCCCGTTTGTCTCAGCCCTCTGCTGCTGCTGTGTGAAAAGCATGCCCAATGTGCCCTCTTCATGTAACTGGGTATACTGGGTATTGCACAGCTTACCTCTGCTTCAGCCAGGCCACTTGTAATGCACAGCAAACTTTGTGGAAACAGCATCTGTATTCGTTCACGCCGCACAGTCTCACTGCAAGACACTGTCCATAGCCTGAGCATCGATCTGCTCAAACCAATCCATTAGTGCCATATGAAAACTGATTTTTTTAATCTTTTATTTTTTTTTTTCCTCGGAATGAAAATATCACGCTAAACTGGAAATAAAGTCATGATTTGTAGTTTAATTTTTTAAGTCTGTGAGCATTTTTCCAGATTTTGCTTTAAGCCCCCGCTGGTGCCTGCAGCTCCTTGAAGCATTCTTATACATCACCATATGAAAATAAACTGCATTTATCCCCCACAGAGTCAATCTGTGCACCAATAATAAACACCCTGAGCCTGCCTCTTTTAATACATGAAACACTGACCCCAGATGTATATGTAAGGTTGCCACCAGCTTTAATGAAGACAGGAAAGTACATTTAAGGGCAAAATTTGGAAAACAGCCTGGTTTTCCTCAGTATTCCATATAACAGCTCCATCAGATTCCTCAGGGCCTTTTTACCCAGCCCCTGTAATGTGCTCTTGTGAGCTACACCTCTCAGTCAGTAAACCCCTATTCCCCTTGATTTGAAATTTCAGAAACCTTAATTTAATTCGGAATATAAACAGAAACTCCAGAGAGCATTTCAAATCATACCGTGTATTCTTTTGATACTGCTTCATTGTGCACCACTCTTACATAGAGCTGGCTTGTATGCTTGCTATAGCATGCCAAAAACAACCCTTGTGGGGCAACAGGCTCTCTATGGGGCAGTCACATAGGAAAGGTGTGGTGCTGAAGTCATGGGTGAAGGAGGGATTTGGGCTTTTAGAAGAAGACTTAGGAACCTTCAGCTCGTATGGAGAACAGGGCAGCTCCCCACCTCGCCAGGCCTGCTCACAGCATGGGGCTCACCTAATGGATAAGCATCACTCCTGAATTTTGCCACCAGCAAGCAGGTGTTGGTTGGTATAGTTCTTAATGTATGGAAATTAATTCATAGGTGCCAGATTTGGAAAAAAAAAAAAAAAAAAGCAAACAAACCAAAATATTTAGAGCCTTATTAAGTGGTGTCACTTTCCAAGAGGCTTCTCTGGAAGCGGCACTGCTAGATTTACATTCTTTCATAAACCAAATCCACTTTAAACCTTACTGGGTCTAATTCCACCACTGTGCTGAATGATCCATTTAAAAACTAAGCCTGAGCACAAACCATAGATAATGAAAACAACGTGGAGTTTCCTCTTGAAGGCATTAGCTCAGGCTCAGCCCGTGGGCAAGCAGAGCAGAGTTCCTGGCTGTGGGGAGGCAGCCCCTCTTTGGGTCCCCTCTGCCTGTCATGCAGAGATAACTGCATTTCACCAGCTTGCAGGGCGATGGCAAGAAGGCCATTCAGTCCACCCAGCAGCAGGGACTGAGGAAAGCCCCTGGCCTCGTCCCACACGCTGGGCACAGACAGCAACACGCTGCTTCAGCTCCCAGGCTCAGGGGCAGCAGAGGGATTTCAGGTTTTGCACATGCCTGCTGCTGAGAAAGCATTTCTATTGTGCAGAGGGGCGGGACAATGAGTAAGAGCCCTTCATCACCCCAGCACAGCTTTGCACTGCCTCCCGGCTTTCTGGGTTGAAGGCTATCTAGATATACACTGGGTTTCATGACACTGTAAATTACAATAGTGAAGTCACGGAAAAAGAAATGTTTTTTGTTTCTTCCAGCTCCCCACGCTTTCCATAAGGCACATAAAAATTCAGATAGCACAAGCATTTTCAATTCAAATGCTTCTGCTCTGCCCTTACCAGGACAGCCCTCCTCGGGGACAAGCTTTGCTACAGCCTGACCTGTGACTGATAATGACAGAGCAAACACCATATCGCTAACCCCCCTTCAAGCGTTCAGCCAGATAGATGGTTACCTGAAAATAAAAAGCAAACAACATGCAAAATTCCACCATCTTTTCCCAAAACACTTGCAACCTCCACATCTGACTTTGTATGCTTAGAGATATGGGCATTCCCAGAATGGTTTGCAAGTGTGCAGGTTATCTCTGGCGCTGGTTGCAGGGGTTAAAAATAGCAGCTGATAACATGATACAAAACTTCTGCCCAGCACTCAAAAACCAGAAGTGATAGACAAGGTGAGAGAAGATGAGGAAGGTGCACGAGGTACAACATGGGGTTTCACATCTTCTTAGGAAGACCAAGTCCAAACCTACATTCAAATATATACCACTCAAAGGTATATTCAAATACATGCAAGAAGAAATTATTTTAAGTTGAAGGAGGGGAGATTTAGGTTGGATATCAGGAGGAAGTTCTTTACTATGAGAGTGGTGAAGAGCTGGAACACACTGCCTGGACTGATTGTGGCTGCCCCGTCCCTGGAGGTGTTCAAGGCCAGGTTGGATGGGGCCCTGGGCAGCCTGGTCTAGTACTAAATGGGGAGGTTGGTGGCCCTGCCTGTGGCAGGGGGGTTGGAGATTCATGATCCTTGAGGTCCCTTCCAACCCAAGCCATTCTATGATTCTATGATTCTGTGATTCAAATCCTAGGAACCACTTGAAGGCTGAAGTGCCATCGCAGCCCTGGGACACTGCCCACTGACTCCAATACTGACATGGCTTCCATGAGAGCTGTGAGACTCCATCCTGGGCGGCTGCACTGTTCAGGTATGAATATGCTCATGCCCAGCCAGGACTGGTGATGTCTATGTTGAGTCCCTTATTAAGAAGGCAGAAAAAGTCATTCAGGCTGATGAACAACAAACTCACTACTGAACTACTTCTCCATTTTTTCAGCATTTTCAGAAGCAGCCATAGTGATGATATTTGAACTTGAACCAACAGCAGTCACATGGGAACCAAGCACCCTGCCCTGAAACCTGGTGGAGATCCAGGGTGCAGCTATAGAACAAACTTACTCGTTTTCATCACCAAAAATGTAGACTGAAAATAAACTTCCAGTGTCAAATACCTCTTCTTACTTGAGGATGGTGAAAAAGAAGGATGAGTTATAAAAATAGCAGTTTAACTCTCTCAAATGAGCGCACCAGTTCTCCCAACAGGGACAACACAAAACCATACAAAATCTGTGAACCTGCTGGGTTTCAGGAGGTCTCACCTGGCATTTGGCAGCCTGCTGGACTGAACAGCAGCAGGGCCAGGATGACAATGGGATCTCGAATCTCATCTCACCTTTCAACAGTGACCTCTCATGCCGGCCTCTGCCTCATCGTTTAGACTGCTTTCCTGAGCTTTTCCATCTATAAAATGGGAATAATCACATTTAATTTCTTTGCAGAGCTGTTATTAGGGTTAATTAGCTAATGTTTGTACACTGCTTTGAAAAATGTAGGAGTGCTCTCCTTCTCTCTCTCACTCTCCCTGTATAAATATATGATGTCCTATTATCATAACCATCTGTGCCAGTGGGAAGTTTTAATTGCTGAGCCAGCTCTTGGGAAAGACCTGACATTCTATAATATATAGGTCAGAGGACCTTGTGAACTGTGAAGGTAATGATAACACGTTTCAACAGGGAATGCAATGAGACATGAGGTAATGCTAAATCTGGTGCTAACTGGGAGGCATTTACTAAAAACCTAGAAGAGAAATCTTGGTGCCCCTTCTGCATGAACTGAGTACTAAGAGAGGTATTTTCCATCTCTCTGCAGGGAAACAACCTTATCTTCAATTAAAAACACTGAGAAAACAGCATTTCAAAATGCACAGAATAGAATGTCCTAAAGGCTAACTTGGAGGAAATACATGTGAAAATAATTCCAGTGCTAAAGAGAAAGAAGTGGGTCAAAATAAGTGGCTCCTCTGGCTCTTGGCATGAAGTGAGCTCATTTCTTAAGTGAGACAAAAAAAAAGAGAGAGGAAACAGAAAAGTTACAAAGTCTGAATATGTGCTGGAGGTAAAATATTATAAGGTATAAAGTTAAGGAAACAAACAGTAAGGTTTTTGTTTTGCTTTTAGCTTGAAAGAGTAATGGGAAACAAGTTTATGTTTTTATAAATATAACCAAAGAAAATACAGGGGAGAGAATGGGTCTATTGTTGAGCCAGGCAGGGGATCACATAACAAGAATCCAGACGGATGAAGCACTCAGTAGTTATTTCTCTATGTGTTCTGTACAAAGCACACAGAAATAATTAGGCAGGAGATAAAATTCATGATCTAGATAAGCCTTAAAAAAAAAAGAAGAGAAAATGTGGAAGTATACCCATTTAATCAATGCACCAAACTCTTTCTTCAGCAAACATCCACTGAAGTTAGCGGAATTAAACAAGGGATAAATTTAGCATACACTTTATAACTCAGTAAGACCAAATGAGAAGCACAGAAGGGATCTAAAGAAATCATATATACACACAGACCATAAAACTGCTGTTGAGCAGTCTTGAAGCTCATATGGAACTAGCAAGACACCAGCAGTGTGGAGAAAAACAGTTTGTAGAAAATAGGTACAACATCAGGATGGGGTAAGATGAAACATTAGGAAATTCCAATCAATTGCTTTATTAGAAGAAGTAAAGTACACGGCATAAAACAGCATGACGAGAAAAAGAGAGGTTCAATAAAGAATGATTCTGCCCGGAGAAATCACACTGCCTTCCAAACATACAACTCTTGACGGAATTAATTCTAGATTAATTAAACAGTCTTTACTGTAGGATTATAAACATCCATGAAAGAGTATGATCTTGGGAACAGCCCCACAAAACCAGAGAAGAATGGGCATGTCCCAGGTCATAGTCTGAGCTCATCTCCCCTGGTAAGAGTTTGGAGAACAGTCATTGGCCGCCACAGATTGAGCTCAGCACAGCTGGAAGCCAAGCCTTGGACCCAATCCCTGCACAGTGTGAACTAATGCTCTTAGGAAAGGTGCTAATGTAGCATACAGGGATAATAACCTTCTCGGCTTGTCTTGGAAAGCAAAGCTGCACGGTGTGCCCTGCACACTAGTTCTCATGCTGGAATAAGGCAGTAAATAGACCACTGCTGGTCGGAGGAGCCAGTGGGAGGACTGATTTGGATGAACTCAGAACAGAATGCTGAATGCCGACTCTCTCTGCTGGAGATCAGCATGACTAATGGGAACGTGTCCAGAGACATTCGCTCAGCTACACAAACCAAACAGCCACATCTTCCGCTGGTGTGGCCACTGTGAGAACCCACTTATATCTACAATGGAGGTAAACTAGGCAATTGGCACTCTAAAAAATGTATGCGTACATACACAATTTTTACCATATTTTAATTGAAAATTTTGCCTGCAGAACCTCTCGTATCTCCCACTGCCATCATGTTACAAATGCTGTATCACTGTTTTTACCAAAAGGTCTTGAAGACCAGAAGTAGCACGTAAATATCTTGATCACATTTACAAATGGCACCGACCAGCATTTGATCACAGGAAGAGGGCTGATATGCATCTGCTTCAGCCCTCCACTTAGGGCCTAATAAGAAAATGCATTTTGCTTTGATGAGCGCTGAGGATGTTACAAGGCAGAGGACCATGACCAGCACAGTGGAAGATTGAGAACAACCACATAGCAACCTTGCAGCCCAGAGGCAACGTGCACACTCAGGAAGAAGCCTTCATTTGGACAAAATGTACAGTAATAGAGTTGAAACTCATACCCAGCAGAAACATAAAATGGAGAGCCCTCCCTTAAGAATCCAAAACATGGAAGGGACAATTGCAAGGGGCTTGCAGGGCTCTGCAGCTCCAACACAGGGGCTCTGGCAGCAGCTCCCTACAGCTGCCTTCAGAGTGCTTGCTGTCGGAGTGAACCTGCATGGGGAGGTCGCAGAGGCACCGGGGGGGGGGAGAGACACAGCTGGAGAGGCTGCCAAAATGATCTGCAGATCGAGGAGGCTTGAAGGCTTTGAGGAAATTAGTTCAGGGAAGGAAGAGGAAGTGGAGACAATTTACATGTAATTGAAAAATAGCAGTATGCGGCAGTGAGGATGGGTAGTGTGCAAAAGATGGAAACTCGTGAGCAGCTCGGAAGAAAGGCTTGTGCAGGTGGCTGTAAGCCAGCAGCAGACCAAGCGGCCATGGTGTGGGCTTGTTGCTTCCTACCCACACATCTCTGCCCCAGCATTATACCGCAAAATCACTATTTATTGCACATCCCTTGTAATGTCCAGTAGTCTGTACTCCTGTCCCTCACAAGGAAGGAGCAAACAGCGGATCTGGCACTGAAACGATGCGCCCACTCTGGACAGCAGAGAAACTCTGCTCCACGTGCGGCCTGGACCGCATCCCAGCACCATCCTGATCCTATGCTTTGGGATGGGATGGGTGTGAGTGCCAGGCCTTGAACATAGGACGTCACAGGGCGTTTAAACACCCATCCAGGCCTGCTGCCACAGCTGTAGATCAAAAGGCCCACAGCACGGTGATTCCTGCTTCTTGGAACAGATGCTGGGAGTTTCTCTTGCGTGCTTTGTGTTTTTGGAGGCAGTTCACCTTGTTGAGACAGGAACAGAAGAACAAGTTTATTCAGGCTCACTCAGCCTGTCTGGAGTTCATGGCCCTCGTGAAAATGCCATTTTTTTCTTTTGCTCTCACCACTCAAAGGTGACAGGCATTTCCAGACAGGATTTCCAGGATATCTGCATTCATCCTGACTTTCAATTTGTGTCTCTCCTGAAACTATGTATGGTGCAGAAACATCACTGCCATGAAGGTTTATTGTGGTACTGGCACGAGCTGACAAATGAAATGCAGGGTTTGTACATTTTTGAGAAACTCTCCCAGTGATCAGTTCTCAGTGATGGATTTTGTCACCTAAAAATAAACAGCAGTTCAAGAGCTACTGTCATCCCTGTTTGGCCTGTGCCAGAATTGGCCACTTTTTGGCCGCTAACACAAACTTGCCCCCCCATCTGCCAGGCCTCCCTGCAGCGCCCATGCCCCGGTGACTCCCCTCCAGCAGGACACAGCCAGAGCTGCTTGGGAAGCCCTGCAGAAAGACGACTGATTTCCAACTGCTGTATCAGCAACTTGGCAGATAAGCCTGGTGCCAGGTGGCTTAGCCAGAGATTATCACAAGTTGTGCAGCTCCCCATGTCTCTCTTAAACTACCTTTCTCTTTCCTTGCTAAGCCTCCTTCTCCAGAAGCAGAGGTTGAGCGTCATTTCCTGGAAAGCCAGGATTGGATATCAATGCCAAACTTCGATATGGACATTGGCCACACCACAGGCTTCTGCAGGCTTCACTGAACAATGCCAGCAAAAGCCCAGTCCTTTGGTGGCAGTAAGCCTTGCCATTGCCCATGCCACCAACAGTGCACCAAAGGAGCCACAGGCCATGAGCAGCACCAGCCTTCACACCTCACCATGACTCAGTATTTGCAATTTCCTTGTGCACCAGGGCGCCAGAGGGTCTTGTAGGCCATTGAACTGGGAAAGAAGAGTGCTGAGAGGAAGGGAAGGACTTTGGAAACACTGTTTTAAGAGCTTCAGGCCTGTATCGGTATCTTCTAGTGACAGTACATGGACTTAGTCAATCGCTGTAGATTTCCCTTAACATTCTCTTAGTCACCTGCATGGTTCAATGATGTTTGAAGTAATTTGGTAAACAATACATCTTTGGCAACCACAAAGCATAGAATTAAGTTGAGGAGACCAAAATGCAAATCCTAGGCTGTTTGCATCTCCTCCACTAGCAACAGCAGTGGCAATTTGCTTTGTCCCTTAATCCCCTGTGCAAGTAGGATGTTAATACATGTTAACAGTTTAAATCTAACTGATACAGCCACGCTCAGCAGATCCAGCTCACTTGATTAAGTTTTGTAGCACCCATTAGGAAAGAAATTCAGTGGCTCCTCTGCTGATCCCAGCACAACATGAGCTTCAGCCCAGCTGGAACTTGAGATAGAGCAGCTCCCAAGAGAAAGCTGAGCCAACTTGGCCATCAGAAGCCGAACTGTGAAAGCGAAAAGCTGCAAAACACTACAGACAAATTTCATGCCATCCTAAAGTGGCAGAACTGATAGCATTTAAAAAGCCAACTATTTTCAGCATCACTGATAGGAACTCAGAAATTGAAATACCAAGTCCATACACTTGGTTGGCTTGCCCATATGGCCAAGGCAATTATCTCCACTCATTTCACCTCTCCGCTCAACGAAAAAAGGACAGATTTGGAAAGGATGGAAAATTCTGCTTACAAAAGAGCAACACTTCTTCCACAATCTTCAAAAATGTTTATGTTATCCCAAAAAGATATAAGACAGTATGATCATAGCCCATACTAAACTGTACCACCTCATAATAGAAAATCACCACAGCACAGAACCTGTACAGAGTACATCAATCGCCCAGTGGGGTACCGGAGACATCAGAGTGTTCTGAGGCACCATGGCACACTGGGGGCAGGCTGCTGCAGCAATTTCAGAAAACTTCAGAGGTTTAAAAGAAAAAGTATGTGACTAAATGCTCCCTTTCCTATTGCTGTTTGCATATTGCTAAAGGAACAGTTCAATTTTTAAAGCACTTTGCAGGTCGCCTTTAGGAATTCATCATGTATTCCCACACTTGCTTTCTATTTCCTAGCCATCCTTTCAAGCTAAATAGGATTGTACTGCACGGCCTGGTGTTCCCAGCTTTTCTTTGCATCAGGTTATGAATGACAGCAAGATCATCTATGCCTAATTCTCCATATCTCACATTTTTAAAGCTGGGGAAGCTTGTAACGCTGGGGAAAATAGCAAGGGAGAGATGGATGTTCAGATCTAATTTGAAGTAACCACCACCTCTGGCAGATGCCTACCCTACAGACAATACAGATGGAGCACCAGAGCCCACCAGCAGCATGACGATTCCTAATTAGCAACAAACAGAAATGAGAATGTATGGAATGGGGCTGCCTGTGCCTGTACGCAATAATTAGTAACATGCTACATCATATGTGGTATGTGACATTAAGGGAGGAGGGAGATTACGCCTCCTGACAAAACACAGAGTTTAAGCCGTTAATTCCAAGGATGCCTCATACTGCTAATCGAAGAACAACAAAGCTGGATATCGTGTCTGAGGCAAAAACCCCAAATCAACCCTATTACTGCCAGCAGACTGTATTTCAAATGAAAGCTCACAATTCCAATTTAGAAGTAAAGCAGAACTCTCACAAAGAAGCCTCTCCCTGGGGGTTCTGCTTTGTACATTGTTATGAAGGTATCAAGTGCAGATGCGGGCAGAAGGCCTTGTTGCAGCATGCCTTTGAGAAGCACCACCAGAAGGGACACTGCTAAGGGCGTGCTAGGAAACACAGCTGCTGGTATTGCTGCCAGTCAGAGGCACTGCAGAGCTCCCGTTATTGCAAAACAATGGAGAGCACTTCTATATCCCATCTTCACCTGGCGTAACTTGGTCTTTGCTGTTGCCTCCATTACTTAAATGTTGAGGAAAGAGACTGGTGTTGGGAAGAGCATTCACTCAGAGCTGTCTGCCTCTGAGAACCCACCTTTCTTATTTTTGTGTAGCATATGCATGGGTAAAAATAGGCAAACGACCTCGATAGCAGCTGAAACATTCAAACACTGAGCAGATTTCTGCAGTCTTCCTGGGCACTGTGTAAAAAGGATCCTTCCCTCTAGGCACCCATGACAGGAGTGGGAGGAGAGCTATGGTTCTAACTATGGTGCTCTAGGGTGATCACATCACAGAATCAGAATCGCTTGAGTTAGAAGAGACCCTTAAAGGCCACCTAGTCCAACTCCCCTGCAATGAATGGGGATGCCTACAGCTCAACCAGGGTGCTCAGAGCCTCATCCATAAATGGGAGGGAGAGTTCTTGTCCACCTTCCTTCTGTGTTTCAGTCTCCAAATCCACTTAGACATTAGTTTACTGACAAGAACAGGAGGAGTGAATGAGGTTGGCTTCCTTCACAGGGAGGGCAGAGTAGATCAATCGCCCAGAGGGATACCCTATCACGCACTGAATTGCAGCTGCAGACACTTCTAGTCAGCCCAACATCATCACATTAAGAAATATAGAACGATGAGACTTGAGGTTTGGGCACTACTCGAGGAGGAGTGAGAGAGAGGAAAGCTTAGCTTTCCAGCCTTGCTACAGCACATGCCCACTGAGCTCAGTCAGTGCTGGGTCACAGATGAGGAGAACTAAAGGTGGCATCAGAGCTCACTCCATGAATTCAGCAAGTGCTGCTGTCTCAGGTACATTATTTGCTCTTCCCTGCTTCCTTTTCTTTACAGATAACAAAAGCAATGGATATCCATGATAATTAAAAAAGCAATTACAGACACACCACTGAAATGCCGCAGCAAGAGAATTACTCCAGACTCATAGCAGACCCTAACCACTTGCTGATGATTGCATTTCCTACAGTCTTGGCTCTCCCTGTTCCTGCTGAATCTGTTACAGAGCACATCCTGCAAGGTGCTGGAGAGGCACAGTGCCTGAGGTACCACACCAACACCTTGCAAACCATGCAGGCAGATGCTGAGCCAGGTTTTCAAACGTGGGCAGCCCAGACAAAGCCAGACTTGTGCAACTAACCGCCGCACGCATTTCTTTGAGGCATATCAACAGCTGGCCATGCTGAAGGCATGATGTGTGACATGTGTTTCCTGCACTTTGAGGAGATTCTGGAAGCTGCTCACTGTGTTGTTCCTGAGCAATTAGAACTAAAACTGAATTTGGCTGGTCACTCAGTTCTCTGAGTTCTCACAGCACTCCTGGTTACACGCATTTTCTCTTCCTTACGCACGTGCAATTCCAGCTGCTTTGCCTCACAGCGGACAGCAAACAAATGCGGTCATTTAAATCTCAGGCAAATTCAGATCGATACAGTGCAAACACACACACTCTTTACAGACATGTGCACTTTCCAGCAACTTTAATGACTCTCTGGAGGGGAAGAATTTTTTTTCGGTTTTGCTTCTTTCTGAAGCAATAAACAAACAAACAGCCACTGATTCTGATGCCCAAATGGTGCTTTCTCAGGAGGGCTAAGTCATTCCTGTGTCTTTCTTTTTTTTTTCTGAATACATCTTCACCAGCAGTGTTGAACAGACCTTGGAAATTCAATGTATGCATGCAGAAACAGAGCAGGCAATGTCCCGTGTTCCCACAGCAAGGCAATCACTATTCCTATGGGGATCTGTCCTTCTTTGCCACTTCCTTTAAGCATTTCCTCCTCTCTAGAAGCTGCTCAGCTTGGTGCAACACAGCACACAAACACTTCCCCCATTTCCAGCAAGTTTACACATTTACTTCTCACAAGTCAGAGAACGTTTCTGGCTTTTTACTGTTTTTATTTAAGAGCCTGGAGAACAACATAAATCCCTCCTTCCTTTTCTGGAGGAGCCAACAGCACTCGTTAAGCCTTCCAGTTCCCTCTGCTGCCATAAAAAGGTGCGGAGTTTCTGAGTGTGATCAGCTGCTGTGCAGAGGCTCTGCTGTGGTCCTGGAAACAATTCAGCACTCAAGTACCTCCCGGGGAGCCTCCCAAGGCTGCTGAGCCAAGGTGGGAGCCGGCAGCGGCTCTGAAGGTCACCCCGAGAAGGCTGCCAGAGCCCCTCTGCTTTGGCTCCGGTTCTTTGGAAATTGCGAGGCTTTGTAGCTGACTGCTTCACAGTGCACAGGTCGGAAAGGAGCAGTCTGTCTCTGCAAGGAGAATCAAGGAGACAAAGCTCTTAAGACTTTGCTTTCCCTTGCACTCTGAGAACGCTCTCCCCTAATGCTTTAAAGCTGAGCATCCTGCTAACAAAGACAGAAATGAGACACCAAAAGGGGCGTCCCAAATGGGGAAAGAGGAATTTCCAGCCACTGAGCTGCCTGAAGTTGGGCACTGCTTCCAGGCACATCGGGCTCCCAGCTAAGGAAAGGGCAGCAAACAGATCACAGCTATACAGACACTGCACACCTTCCACCTGGCAGGGACCAGGGGTGGAGCAGGGGCATGGAGCCAGGCTGGGCATGCCAGGAGACGTGGCATTTCCATATGTGAAGGCAGCACCCACTCCTGCTTTACATCCCTTTTAGCTCAGTCTAAGGCACAGCTGCAATGCACCGGTTCCAGTGAGCACAGCCTGGGATTTCCCATCCCTTCCAGCTTCCACAGAGTCAGGAAAAAGAGCTCCCAGAGTCAGGCAGTTGAAGCGACACTAGAATGCAGGCATCATATGTATTAGTGCCACAACTGCCTGCAGCTGCACCTACCTGAGAGTGCTCTCTTGCTTTAAGCAAGGTGACTGCAAACCTCAACATCCTCAGAATACAATATACGCTACAAGTACAGGATTCATTTGTGTGCGCTCAAGGGAGCTGGTTCTTCCAAACACTGCATTTACACATGTAAAATAGAGACAAGCTCTGGGCTAGCTGACAGCTTACCCAGTACCTCCAGGCAGCAGGGCCGCCGGGAACCACTCGGTGTCAGAGAATCACGTGCATCAGACAACCAGACGGCAACAGGCTGTGGCATATCTGCTAGATCTGGATCGCATCCTTGAAGCTGCCTTCACAAGCGGGTGGCATGCCAAAGCTGTGGCATAATAAGCACTAACATCTCATGTCAGACATTCATTTTGTGGTGGCTGGAGTGTGTGCTTTCCGAGGGCTGCCTCCATTAGCAGCGGCGCTTGAAACATGAAGACCTGTATCGCTGAAAATTGTTGAAGAGGAGGGAAGTGCTACATGAAAGCTCAAATATAAAAGATGTTTTTTCCCAACAAGTGTCCTCCAGTAATAGAAACTGCAGCAAAACACTGTGATTTACAAAAGGATGGATGGATGTTTTCTAGGTCAGCTCTCTATAACTGGTGGAGATACCAGCTCACAGACTCATTCATTGTGATGTTGTTTGTTTGTTTTTGTTTCACTGACTTCAGGGGAACTTTTCCATTCCTAAAGCACCAAAATACCTGCCTGATAGTACATCTGACCTAAATGGAACCAAAGTAGCTTTCTTTTCCACAAGGAAAGATCATAAGGAAGATCATCAGATATGAGGAAGCAGAAGTTTAAGGAAAGACTTGAGGCCACGAAACCAAATTATGATTTCGTTACAAACTGCTGAGTTTTAAGCTTGGACCTACAGCTTGAAATCTATGGACTGGGGAAGGGAAAAATCAGCAAGTATTTCCATGCTCCTCTGTAATTTGAAACCACTGAGACATATCTCAGGATATAAATCATACAGCTCTAAAAATAACATAAATTATGTTTTTGTACTCTTCGGAAGAAAGCTGCCATCAAATTAATGTAGCAAATGCAAGAAAAAATAAGCACGGCTTGTTCCAATGGCCAAGCACATCAGAAGCTCTCCCTTGTCCCCAGGGAGGAAAGTGCCACCAGTTGGCTATGCCTTTTGGGTCTCATGGCTACAGGTAGCCTATAATAAGCCAAATGTCTGTCTGCATCTTCAGGTAATGAGGGAAATGTTTATTAACAGAAAGTGCCACCAGCAAAGTTCCAAAGAACTCTCACTTAATTACACGGGAAATCTTCCCAGCAAGTCCCAATCCCACGTTCTCATCACACGGACATCTCTGCCTGCCTCTCTGTGCTACATAAAAGGAAACAAAGCGCCCTACTTTTAAATGCACACTGTCACTTCTGTGAACTGAAGTTATGACCTCTCTCTGACACAGTCTTTTTAAAACAAAGCTGCTACATACATGTGAAAAAGCAGATAAAACAGCTACCAAAAAAATATCTAGTTTTGTATAAATAAGTTATCCACTGCGGCAAAAAGATCAGATAAACAGGGTGTTGAAAGTAAGTGGTTATGAAATGACTGAATGTATCATTTCGGCTCTTTTGAAACAAACTAAAAGATAAAACTGAATAATTCTTTCTTTTTATAATAGGAAAAAGGAAACTTCTTCTAGCAGACAACTGTCACTTAAAATCTCATCAGAAACATACTGTTCAGTTTCAAAGCGGGGACAAGGGTACATTATAAAGTGCTTTAAGAAATGTATTCCCTCCTATTCTATATCTCCCCTTTCAATAATACACAGCAAAGAAATCAGGACACATCTCTGAGCCTGCTGATACAAAAACAGCGCAAGCTGTGCCTGCCAAAGGTACCGAGATCCTTAGGGGTGCTTTCAACCACTGCTTGGAGCTGGAGCTGCAGCTGTAATTCTCCATCTTCTGTACCTGAAGCATGACTGTTAAGTGAGTTTACAAGAAACATGAATGAGCACATGAAGACCATTTCTCAAAAACCTTGCAAAATGGGAAGTTGCATTTCTTACCTAGTTTTTAAGAAAATGAGATTTCTGCAGTTTTTTTGTGCCTGCCAGGCCTTCCGTCGCCCCCAGCAGCCTTCCATATTATTCACAGGCAGCTTTCACCCAACTCTTTGCAAGCACGATGACCCAAAAGATGGCCACCGATAACCGTGCTTCTGCAAACAGTATGAAAACAGAAGATCCAGAAAAGATCACAACATTTTCTCCCATAGACCATAATGCTGATGGCGAGCCAAAGCTACATCAAGGATCAGAGAAGCGACACAAAGATGACAGAAAGATGGGTAAAATCTTTCATCAGTGTAACCCAGATGCAGAGCTCTCCTTGACCTTCCATCCCTGGGTTTTGGCCACAACAGCAAATAATTCACAGAACGAAGCAGAGTTTACCCACTGTCTCAAAACGGCCACTGTGATCTAGTGAAGAGATGCTCACTTCTCAGAGGGCACAGCACTTGGGCAGGCACCAGCTAGCAGTGCTGGTGGTCTGTTATCTTCCTGCCAAGACTTCTCACAACCCCTACAGTCCCAATTGGGGAAAAAAAAGAAAGAAAAAAAAGGTAAAAAGGTGAGAATACTTGAACTGTAAAATCACTAAGGTTGGAAAGACCTCTAAAGTCAGCTAGTCCGGCCATCAGCTCATCCTCACCATGCCCACTAAGCATGTCCCTCAGTGCCACATCCACACAGTTCTGGGACACCTCCAGGGACAGTGACTCCATCACCTCCATGGGCAACCTGTGCACTGCTCTTTCTGAGAAAGAGATGTTTCCTAATATCCAACCTGAGCCTCCCCTGGCACAACTGGAGGCCTAATGAAGTTCACAGGAAGGCACAATGCAGAGGCCTGAGAAAGCAGAGCACCAACCAACCTATAACATGCCGCTACCCAATGAACAGAGAAATCCACTCCCATCATTTTCAATTAATGAGCCATTTTAAAAATTTTTCTGCAGATGGTCCCAATAGTACAAGGAAAAGGCATGAGCCTCCTTGTTAGATTAGTTAAGCTCAAATGCCCTGCATCCACTTTTAACAGAAACAGTTTGCAGCACTAAATTCCAAGAAAGCCACAATTAATTGTGCTACAGCATCAGTGAACACACTAGTTACACCATTAGAGCCCATTATTTTTCCTCTAAGACATTACAGTGCTGCATTATTGATGCAACAGTCTGGTGTAATGAAGCGGTACTCTGCATGCCTCCCACTGATCACTGAGCTCACTGTGCTGCAGCGCTGGTGCCAGATTTAGGGAGGGTTTCTTTCTTCAGTAGGTCAAAAATTCCAGGAACAACACAAAAACAGCTGCACAGAAGTGAAACACCTGTCCCTAATCAAACACGAATGCCCGGGTTTCTATTTGATGTAACTCAAAATTGCATTTATTTCTAAATTCTGCTTCGATAACATCATTTGGACAGACTATTTTCAGAAAGACATTCTAGAGAGATTAAGCTGGAATGCAGTAGATTATCAGGATGCATACGTAGATAATTCTGTGATGTCAAGGAAAAAAAATTATATCTAGAGGGTTGACAACAGATAGTTGTAAGGCAGAGATCACATATGAAAGCCAGTGTCCAAACGGAAGAAGAAAGCCTACAGAAGCTGTTAGACAGATGTAACAAGCCCAAAATGGTAGATCATCCAATTTTGCATCTCTTACTCATTCATGGGACTATTGAAATGAATGAAGTCGTAGCTGTGAGTCTGCTTGCAGAGTGCCTAGTCAGCAGTGAATGGTTACAGAGCACAGAGGAAGACCAGGAACGCCTGCCATGTGTTGTGCAATGCCTGGGAAGGCTGTCCAAGTGAAGCCTTGCCTAAAACATGAAATAGTACTTCCTCTGCAATATGAGAGAATATTAATATCTTTAGAAATATCCTCCTTCACTTGCATAATCCCAGTCAATTGTTTCCTAGTCCCTTCCTGCAATACTGAGTTCCTCAAAGCCCCAGTACGTTGCTGAAAGGAGAAGGCTCTTTATAGTTATTTTAAATTTACTCTCAGTTTCATTTAATCTTCTTGCATTCTGCTTCTCTGCAAAATATTAAGCTGTTGATCTGCTTCCGCTCTGCCACTCACTCTTTGCATGGTTCAATCACAGCTTCTCCTGGGTGCCTTCTTTCTGCACCAAATAATGCCACTCCAGTTGACTATCACCATACTGAAACACCCCCTTTAGGCCTCCAGGCTTCCATTATCTTTTCTGCTGCTTCTCTATTCTTTTCCTTTCTGGAAATGAGGCTAGTGAAACTGAACTAATTACTCCAGGCTCAGAGGATGTTTTATGCAGGTGCTGAATTGTTCCCATTTTTCCTCGTGCCAGAGCCAATATTCGTGTACTTACTTCAATATCTACAACTATTTCAGAGTGTATGAGTGTAACACCAGCAGGGATGCAAACCTTTTCTGGGAACATCAGAACCCATCCACACGACTGCTCCTCAACCCATGATCAACACCAGGAAAACTACTAATTCCTCATTTTCTCATTTCTTTTTCTCTTCATTGCTGCCTTTACCCCAAAAATGTATGTTTCCATTGAATCACAAAATCATTAAGGTTGGAAGAGACCCTAAGATCACCCAGTCCAACCACCAACCCACCCCCACCATGCCCACTAACTACGTCCCTCAGTCCATGCGGTTCTTGGACACACCTCCAGGGATGGTGACTCCACCACCTCCCTGGGCAGCCCATGCCACTGCAGCACCACTCTTTCTGTGAAGAAATTGTTCCTAATATCCGACTTGAACCTCCCCTGGTGCAACTTGAGGCCATTACCTCCCATCCTGTCACTAGATACCTGGGAGGACTCCCTTCACATCTCCATTGCTGTTCTCTGGATACATTCCAGGGCCTCAATGTCTTTCTTGTAGTGAAGGGCCCAAAACTGAACATGGTAACTGAGATGTGGCCTCACCAGTGCCAAGTAAAGGGCCTCCCTAGTCCTGCTGATCATGCTATTTGCATCCACCTCAGAGCCTGTCAGACCAAAAAAAGGCATAAATCCCAATCCTAGAGACTCCAACATGCCATCAACACCTTATCATTCCAGCCAAGGGACGTCTCATCACCACTGCTGGGAGTTGCAACACACGTTGCACAAGGTGTTCATGCAGCTCCTTCCCATGTTACAGCAGTCAGATTTACAGCCAGATTTTCAGTTTGGGTGTTGCTGTGCTGTTTGCATGAGAAGCAACTACTAAGCAGGCAGCAGCGCTCCAATGAAACTCCAAGGAGCCTCAGAGCATAGCCCTAGGTCGGGCAAATTGGTGTCATCTAATCTCAAGGTGACGGTGGTGTGGGTAATGGCAGTAGGGCCTCTCCCGAAGAGTAGCTCACCATGTGCTTTCTTCCCCAGGTTACCTGTGATAATGGCCAGAGCCTGAGCATTCAGGACCAGCCAAAACCTTAGAAAACACTTTATGACTCACCAGCTCCTGTATCACACAGGCACAATCTGTAATTAAAGGCGCCTCTGTGGGACAACACACACCCATCTGATAACATTCCTCCAGGACCACATGCCCTGCCACTGGTGGTTCCATCCCAGTACCCAGTCAGCAGAGAGAGGCAGGGCCAGCAGACATCGACCTTCCCATCACCACAGCTTTCCTTGCAGAACCCACCAATTATCCCATGCACACACAGAATCAATGAGCTAAAGTGAGGTGACAGCCTACATCCTTCCTGAAAATCAACGTGACTGTCTGTATGCTTAAGGAGGGTATGCTTTGGTATTTTCTCTTGTTGAATTTAATCCTGCTGTGGAATCATTCAGCCCCCACAGCTAACTGCTGATGTATGCCAGGCAGGCAGCATCACCTACTTATCAACACCAGCTCCCAACTGATGGCTGCAGAAGTTCGTTGTCCTTTGCATGAGATGGGTGTTTATCTCATCCCCAAATTGAAACCTGTAAAATGTCTTGAAATTACTCCTGCTTTTTTCAACTCATTCACTCCGCCTGCAAGACTTTGCATTGCTCAGAGCTATCTGATGCACAGGACAATTATTTTAGTGAGCACAGTGGTGTGAGAAAGAAGTGGTTAATAGGAAAAACTCAGTAGTAAAGCAACAGCATGTCCCAGCTACTCAGAGGCAAGTTGTTTATGTCCCTTTTTTCCATGTTAAGGGCACGGGGTATTTTGAAAACCCTTCTCCTCGCTGAGAGCCTGCCAGATAATTAAACCGAAGCTCTTATTTTTAAAATCTAATTTAGTTTTGAAAACATATGCTGCTGGAGCTATTTTTAGGACGTTTCCTATGTGGGCCAGCAGAAATAGGCTATAGCCAGTGAGCACGGCGGGCTGCAGGCTGCTCCTGGCAGAGCTCACTTCGCAGCCTTCAAGCTGAGCACAACGAACTAGTAAAACAATGACAAAAATTTCTCCTTTCAAGTTAAGAATAAACACCTACAGTCAGATACTGAAACCGATCTTCAGTTTTGAAAAAGCTTATTTTTAGCAAAACTAAATCTGGGCCTACAGCTTTGACGCAAGAGTTCCTTTAATTTGTTACCAAATCACTGGAGCTGGCATCAATGGGAGCTTTGCCCAGGAGAGTGCTACAGGATTGGGTTTGGGACTTCATCTGGGGCATCTTCCATCCCGTACTGCTCCACACCAAACATGACCTACAGAAGTGAAAAACCTGCAGCACAAGGATAACTTTTCTGAAGTACTGAGTTTTGTAACTGCTGGTTTATATGCATCAAGCAGCCTAAGGCTCCTGACTCTATCCCTAGCATCTTTGTTCACTACACTGCAACAACGCGCTGTGAAATAATCTGTGTACAAAGCCTACACCCAGCATCGTTCATTCTAAAGATTGAGTGAAACTCGTTTCTGTGATATGCTGGCATGCTACAACATAGAATCACGGAATCATTAAGGTTGGAAAGACCACTAGGATCACCTAGTTCAACCACCAGCCCATCCCCACCACTCCCACTGACCACGTCCCTCAGTGCCACACATGCTCCCATATTACAGAAGCTTTCCCTGTGACCTCCTTTTGCTGGGTACCCATTGAGAGAGGCTGGCAGGGTCCCCTTCAGTTCTCTTCAGGGAAGTCCATCCTTCCCCTCCTTGTGCTCTTTGCTCACTCCCCATCATCTCTGGGCTCTGCAGCCCCAACGCTCCCCATACAGCCAAGCACAATATATTAGCGAAAGCACTACAGCCCAGCAGTGTTTGTTCAAGATTACCACAGGGCCAGTGAAACTGGAAGACACTGCGGGACGCAAAGTTTCCTCCAATTATTTGACCATCTTGAAAATGCAAATGCATTCTCCATACCTCCACTGCAACTCCACCTGGGAGCAGTATTTCATAGCACTGCAATTTAAAGGCAGGGTGGTTTTTATTAATTTTAAAGCCTCGGATTCTCACAGGTCCAGGTGCTACCCCACAATTCTCGAAGACAGAAATCCGCTCCTTGAAGAGGCCTCTTTCTGTAATCTCTTTGGGCGTTCCTGCTCATGAGACTCACTCATGGCTGTCTGGAGTCAATGTGCTGCTCACACGCATGGCCCCAGCAGCGAAGGGGTGGGGAATCAGGCTGTGCATGAGCTGACCCAGAGGTACTGCCTGTCTCTCCAGCTTAGCTGAACACAGCGTGGGCTCCTATCTGCTGGCGAGCATCCCGCCTCCCACACGGCCGCAGCTCACACCCTCCTCATACTTTCGCTTTCAGCTGCCTTACAACACCCAGGGAACAAAGCTTCTGTCTCTTATGCTTCTACATCTGGGGATATTTCAACCCTTCTCCCCCGGTTTACTGGAAACGTTCATTACTGCCTTAATCACAAGTGTAGGATGAGCTCAGTCCTGGAGTGTTACATCAGCAAAATTCCCACCCCTCAAGACTATATCCCACCAGCAACAGATATCCATGTACCACCAAGCAGATCTACACAAGGTCTTCTAGAGAGCCGCTGGGACCAGGAGTTGGCCCCAGCATACTGTACAAGTAGGGCACCATTGAACAGCATGGACCCAACTCAGCAACGCCTTCCTGCCCTGCCCACCATCAGTTCAACAGGGTTCCACCACCTGTTTCAATGCCCACTGTTTGTATGAGTGGTATAATTTTGTCACTACCAATCCAGCATCATTTAACTCTAAATCAACTGTCAAAGACTTCCCCCCCACACACATACACACAAGGGATGGGTCATATCTTCTTTAAGCTCAATTCTGACCACAGGCAAGAGAAGGGAAAGACCATATGAATCCATCAGGCGTTACACCTGAGGATGTCTGCCCCAACAGAATTTCTCTCTGCATTTTTTCTAGATTGGAAAATGGAAGCCCCTCTAGCTACCTCAGCAGAAACCAACTGTAAGCCACGCTGTGAAACTTCTGCACCACCCACAAACCACTACAGGAAGGGATGTGACAATTCAAAAGCACCAGCTCAGTATTAGGGATTAAATTAATTAATCAAGACAAGTCTCTGCAGCCCTCGCAAGGCATCTGTACAAGTGAGTGCAACCTGTCCATTCTGCTGAATGCATAAACACCAACAGTGGCTCTTAGGTCTTGCAGTACTCTCAGAAACACATCCCTTGTCCCTGCTACCAAAATAAGACCATGTCATAGAACCATGGAATCATTAAGGTTGGAAAGACCTCTAAGATCACCCAGTCCAACCATCAGCCCACCTCCACCATGCCCACTCCCTCAGTGCCACATCCACACAGTTCCAGAACACCTCCAGGGACAGTGACTCCACCACCTCCCTGGGCAGCCTGTGCCACTGCAGCACCACTCTGAGAAATTTTTCCTAATATCCGTTGATTCATTTCCCTTCAACAGAGGCCACGTCTCTTCTGCTTTTAAAGAAGAAAGATTTCTCTTCGCGGAAAGCAAAATGAGCAACTGACCACAAGACTCTCTCTCTTCACAGCCTACTACAGAAGGATTGCTTTATCACCTTCTGGGGAAATAGGAAGCTTATTCACTGACAGAGAAACGTGGCCACACTGAGCTCACTGCTGGAAACTTTTTGTTGTAGGTAGTTCTGGAAGCAAGGACAGATCGAGAGCTGTGCATGAAACTTCAGCTGGCACATAAAAGGAGGCTATAAGAAAGAAGGGGACAGGCTTTTCAGCAGGGTCTGCTGGGATAGGAGAAATGGAAGTGGTTTCAAACTACAAGATGGGAGATTTAGACTGGATTTAAGGAAAAAGATTTTTACAATAAAGGTAGTGAGGCACCTACTACTACCCCTACTGGTTCCTCTCCCCTTCTGAATTCTCCTGCACCTGGGAGGAAAGAAAACACCCTGCAGACAGTCCCATGAAGGAAACACGGAGGGGCTGGTGCACAGCACTGGTGCCAGGGAAGGATGTGGCAGTGGCATGGTCCCACCAGGGAGACAGAGAGAGAGAAGAGGATGCTGAAACTGAGAGGGCAATGGGAAAGTGGCCAAGCACTGATGCAAGCCACAGAGATCATATGGGAGTTTCTGAGGGAGGTAACATCAAAAGAATCTTGCCCAGGTGCCTTGCTAACAGTAGCAGTGTTGCAGCAAGATGGCACATCCTGGTGACAGGCATGCCCTCCTCCATCACCTCCTCACTGTTCTCTTCACCCTCACTACACCAGCAGCAGCTATTTTATGTGGAAGCTGCTGGTCTCAGGGAGCAGTTTGAAGGAAGCTCCCCAACTACCTCCAGTGCCCTGTATTTTTCTGCGGCAGGCTGGAGGAAATCACTCCCAGCAGAGGAGCTAATTCTTAGCACCCACATTTAGGGAACAGGCTCTCTTCCTCTGTGACCCAGTGGAGCACAGCTTTGCCCTTTCCCACTGCCACTGGGAGTGAGGCATGGGGAAAGCCATAAAGCTTTCCAGAAAAGAGAACCATTTTCCCTTCCAGGATGAGAGAGAAAAGGCGGAGGCATGCTGCCCCTCAGTCAGAAAGTCAGGAAACCACTGCGCTGCTCAAGGGACACTGTTATTCCCCTACCTTGGTTCTGCATCACAACCCCGAAGTCTCGTTTACATCAGAAGCAAAGCTCTATAGCTGCAGCCCTAAAACTCCCTGCTGCCAAGGTACTTTCCAATACGATAAAGGGAATAATTACATCGGCATACATCATCTTTATGCTTTAGCACTAAGGTGTTTCTAGTAGAATCATTTCTGTTGTGGGTTTTGGTTTTTTTTTTTCCCTTCTTCAAGCTGCTCTCATTACCGAAACAAATTACATGAATAAAAATGTCCAGAGGGAAACAGCCCTTCATCAGGAAGTCAGTCAGCAGCCCCCTGCCAGGCCTCCACCTCCAGTCCCAGCCCCGCTCCTCCCACGGCCATGGATGGCTGCACAGGAGGCTGTCACTTAAGTAAAACCACATCTCATGCGTTGCCCCGCTACCGATGTCAGCGCCTGAAATCAGTTTTAGATGGACTTTTATAACACCCCCAGAGCCATGATAGCATCTCACATGGTTCGATTACAACAGAAAGAAGTAACCAACTGACACAGCGCGCTCGCCAGTAAGTGAAGGGAACGGTCCCTGTACACACGTGTGTATCAGAAGCTGAAAGCATTAACTGACTTGGTTAAGCTGTGCTCACATATCAGTCTATCTCATTTGCTTGGAGTCCCGCTAGTTCCCCCGGATGAGGAGAGGCTGAGGTTAAACTGAGGTTAGCTGGCACATGTCAGCCAAGCCTGACCTAATCCTTGGTTTATTCCAACTTGTTGTGACTTTCTCTCTAAATTATATTAAGAATAGGATGAAACCACAGCGCTACAGTTGTTGTGTTCCAAATAACTATTTTTAGGAGCTGTACACAAACAGATGAAGGCTAGCTATGCATGTTGGCCGCTCCACAAAACCCTGTTCTCCTTTCCCCAGCCCTCCCATCCCATCCAAAGGATGTGCACAGATATTCCACACCAACCCCAACCTGAGCACCTCCTTCAGCTGCTGAAGCAGGAAGACATGCTCAATGCCATCTCTGCAGCAAATAATGAGACCCCCCACGACTTGGACAGAAACAATCTGTTTGCAAAACCCCTGCCCACAGTGGAGTGGTGGAGCTAGTGATCTTTGAGGTCCCTTCCAACCCAAGCCATTCTATGACTCTATGAATTCAGACTTTGCCTAATAGCTTTATCATACAGGGCAGATAACTTCAGCCAGTTGGACTGCCCCTCCAAGCTCTCCCATGGACTTACTCCTGTTCTTTGTGCTGGATCCAAGGGCTGGGGAAACCTCCCTCCCTTCTCAAAGCAGCTTTGAGACTTGGCATAAAAGTAGGGATTTCAGGAGCAATACAGAAAAAAATAATAATGCAGCTTAAGCCACAGAGGTGCCACTTTTTACTCCTTTTATTGAGTATACAATATTTTGCTCCCACTATTTCAAGGAAAATAATGCTCCATGTGATTGCTATGGGATGTAAATGTGTACTCCACTGTTCAGACAGAGCTCATAACTGAAACATTTGAGAGCCAATGAAATCCCAAGCGTAAAGTTTTTAATTTTCATTCAAGCATGGCATTAAAATTCTGGTTGTGCAGGAAAAAGAAAATACTACCTCAGAGTGCTTTTGAGGTCTATTCCTTCTGATACAGTAACTAGGATAACTCAGCAGAGATGCCTGCAGCTTGTTCCTGGTGCTACTACCTAATCCTCTTTTCCCATCCCTACTCCCATAGCACAGAAGAGTTTGCCAAAAGGCTTGTAAAGGAGATGGGGACTTGGCCTGCAATGTGTTAATGAGTGCCATCACCTTCACACAGTCACAGAATGGCCAAGGTTGGAAGGGACCTCAAGGATCATGAATCTCCAACCCCCCTGCCACATGCAGGGCCACCAACCTCCCCATTTAATACTAGACCAAGCTGCCCAGGGCCCCATCCAACCTGGCCTTGAACACCTCCAGGGATGGGGCATCCACAGCCTCTCTGGGCAGCCTGTTCCAGCACCTCACCACTCGCTCTGTAAAGAACTTAATCCATGTACCTACATCCAGGTACCTCCAGCCCTGCATGAGAAACCATGACCACGTTGCATGAGAGCATGGCTCATGCCAAGGCAGCTGCAGGATCTGCACAGATGTACCCATGACAAACGCAGCGGGCTGACGCACTTACCAAAACAACATCCTCATCTGAAGGCGCATGACCATCATTTATGGGAAGGAGAGGGTTATCTTGCAATACTGATCTTATTCAGCAGCTTCCAAGATGACTGGGTATGATACAAGGGTAAAAAACCTCAGCTGTAACCACTAAGTGCTCAGCACAGCTGACAGGGAAACCCTGCATGAATAGTTGTGCCTCTCAGATCCTCAGACCGCGGGCCCCAATGCCCGCACTCACAGCCTGTATTCAAAGCAGCCTCTGACTGCTTCATGCTCCAACCATGTGCTTCTCATACTTGTATCCTGTGATCTTCATGGGCTGCCTGTTTCACAGTCCCGTCAGAATTCAAGGTGTTGAATTTAACCTAGAGATGTTTTTGTGGTTTGACATTTGCCTGGCAGAGATGGCACCACCTCTCCCTATCAAAACTGTGAGCGGAACAATGATTGCTTGGGGGTCTGCTTTTGCACTGTTTTCCTTTTATGCCAGCTCAAAAAATATTGGCCATTGTACCTTTGGAAAAGACTCAACCTATGATTGTCATCCATGTCCAATGGACCAAGTCAACCCATTCCAATGTTTGCATGCCACACGCTACCCAATTCACCAACCCTTCAGGGCATCAGGACCTGCCTCTTTCCCTGGGACAGTCCACGGAGACGTAAGGAGAAGCCTGCTACATGCTGTTTCATAGAATCGTGTAATCAGTAAGGTTGGGGAAGACCTTGAAGACCACCTAGTCCAACCATCAGCCCATCCCCACCGTGCCCATAACCATGTCCCTAAGTGTTATATCCACACAGTTCTTGAGCACCTCCAGGGATGGTGACCCCACCACCTCCCTGGGCAGCCTGTTTGTTGCAGTCTTTCAAGCACTGAGCATAGAGGAAGGATGAACAACTTGTGGTTATGCCACCATATGAAGACATGGCTTCCAGCTTTTCTAGCAACCTACCACGGATTTCCCAAGAGTTTTGAGCAGGTCAGATAACCTCTCCCATCAGACTTTTCCCCCCTTTCAAGTGCCTGGGAAGGAAACATTCACAAGCAATCACTGAACACTCAGACGTCAGAATGGTGAGGGCTTGATAACCAGATGCCTCTCTCCCTGGTGAAGGAGCAGCACGATGTTTTTAATGACTTATGTCTGCTTTAGCTGCCATGGAAATACTTGGGTTATGAAGCACAGAATATAAACAGCAATAAAAAATGGCTTTTTTTATAAGAAGGCCTGAATCTTTTTTTTCACCTGTAACTCCAAATGCACATAAGAGAACATCAAATTGCAACTCACAAGGAGCTAAAACAGCATTACAGTCATACTGCATGGGAAACGTAATGACACCAGGAGAGAGGCAAAACAAAATGGACAACTTGCTGGGGTCCGGCTCAAACACCTTGAAAAAATGCCATTTGCTCAAGTCAGGGCTGAGATTTGTGCCAGGTAAAGCTGCAACAAAATGGAGACGAAAAGTCTGAATCATGTCCCCGGAGGGAGACGGATGAGGGCAGGCTGAAGTTCACGTCAATCCCCCAGGCTGATACAGAAGGTGTCACAGCTCCGCAAACCAAAATGAACGGCTCAGCGGGAGTCGCTCTGCGATAGGAACTGCCTCGATACGAGCCGGTGCTGCAACGCCAGAGTGGCAACGCCTGAAACCTGCGGGCAGAGCACCGGGACGGGAGGACGAGAGGCGCTCGGGGAAGGCTGCCCGCCTGCCTGCGGCCACACCACCAAACACCGGGGGATCCTGCGGCGAGCGCGTCCGGACGGGACGCTGGGCACGGCCCTGGGGAACGCACCCTGGGGCAAATGGGGCAAACGCAGCGGATACACCGCTATTTAGACCGGAGGGGAAGGGGGAAGGGGGATTCGCCCCTTTACTTGCACTCAGCATCCTCCCCCTGGGTCTCTGTGGGGAAAGAAGACACTGGCTATGGGCCGCGTTCCGCTGGCACCCCGGCAGGGTTAACCTGCTCTGTGCTTCCAGTTCTCCTCGTTTTCCCGGTTTCTTTTGCTCTGACATTTGCATCTCGGCTTGACAGCTGTTTTGTATGGGAGCCGATGTGCCCGTGCATGCTGATACGTAGGAGAACAACACCAGCTCCTACCGCGGCTCCCGAGCCGGCTGCGGGCTGCCGCCGCGCTCCCCCTCGCCGAGCAGCGTGAGGAACGTCAACTTTGGAGTCCTGCTTTACCGAACGGCACTCCTTCGAGGCATCACCCCCCCAACCACCCTCTCGCTCGGGATCAAAGATTAAAAAAAAACCAACACAGAAACCCCCGCGAAGTCGGTGCGCCGCCGTGTCAAGCTCCGGGTAAACAAGCAGCAACACGCCGGAGATGCGTGCAGAAAGCCTGCGTGCCAGCGCGCAGCGCCCGGCCAAACCGCTGCCTGCCGGGGAGCAAAGTTTGCTCGCTCCGACCGCTCCGCTGCGCTGCTGCCGTTTCCTGTGGAAAACTCCGAGCTCCCAACGCCGCCCGGCACGGACTGGGCACGGGGCGGCGCGGTGCCGCGGAACGGCTGACAGCGGGATGCAGAAAGGGGCGATGCGGCGGCGGCCCCTCCCGGCCCCGCTCCCCCCGCCGCTACCCGGCGCAGCAGGTGGCCGCTCGCTCTCACTCACCGCTGGCGTTCTTCCCGCAGATGAGGTGCTGGTAGGGCTGCAGCAGCCCCCAAAGCTCGGGGTCGTTGTTGACCGTCTGCTCCAGAGCCTCCAGCGTGAAGCGCGGCCCCTCGGCGCCCTCCTTCTCCCTCTCGGCCGGGCCGGCGGCCGCACCGGGGGTGGTACGGCCGGGCGGCGGCAGCGGGGCGGAGGGCCCGGCCCCGGCCAGCACCCGAGCGTGGATGTCGCGGAAGAGGCTCTCGGTGCCGGCCGTCAGGTAGATGGCGGCGTGCTCGTGGATGCGCAGGGCCACGCGGCTGTCCACCATCCAGCGGTAGAACTTGCCGACGGAGAAGGCCAGCCCGCAGCGCGCCGACTTGCCGCGGCTGAAGCGGTCCCCTCCGCTGCCGCTCATGTTGTAGAGCGAGAGGGCTCCGAGGGCGGCCGCCGTGCAGCGGGCGGCCAGCGTCCAGCCCAGCACGATCTCCATGGCGCTGCGCACCTCGTGCTTGGTGCACTTGGCGAAGCGCAGGCTGAGGCGCTGAGC
This sequence comes from Phasianus colchicus, assembly GCF_987193195.1. Lineage (NCBI taxonomy): Eukaryota > Metazoa > Chordata > Aves > Galliformes > Phasianidae > Phasianus > Phasianus colchicus. Next base: position 54,220,338 of record NC_143436.1, read on the forward strand.
CTCGCGGGCGATGCGCACCAGAGCGCGGCTCACCAGCGTGGACAGCCGCGCCGCCGCATCCCGCCCCGCCGCGCCGCCGCCGCCGCCGCCCGGCGCCCGCGGATCCCGGCGCGGCTGCGGCGGCTGCAGCAGCGCCTCCACCTCCTCCAGGCTCCAGGGGACCTCCTCAAGGTCGGGCAGGAGCCGGGAGCAGTGCTGCCCCGCGCAGTCCAGCACCTCGGAGTCTTCCGCTAGGACGGTGTTGACGGTGTCGAAGCTGTTGTGGCGACTGTGCATGGAGTCAGTTAGGTGCGGCCGGCAGCTTCCTCCATAGGGGTACGCGGGGTGCGAATCCGAGCAGCACAGCGACAAGTTGGAGGAGCGCACCGAGTCCGCCGCTCCACCATAGCCGGAGTCCAGCGTCAGGTCTTCCAGCGTCCGCGCCGCCGTCTTACCCCGCCGTGCCATCATCGCCGCGCTTCATGCTGCACCCGCGGGACCCGGGCGGGGTGCGGCGGCCGGCGGGGACGAGGCGGAGCGTCGAGCCCTGCGGGGCAGCCCGCTGCCGTGCTCCCAGCGCCGCCAGCCCGCGGAGCGCCGCCAGCCCGCGGAGTGCTGCTGCTGCTGCTGCTGCTATTGCTGCTGCTGCCGGTGCTGCCCTCACACCGCTGCCAGCCCGGCTCCTGCACTGCGCCGCCGGCCCGACCCGCACCGCAGCGCAGCGCCGGGCGGCGCAGGGGGGAGGGCTGGGTGGGTACATGCAAAGCGCCGCCGGTCCTCGGCCAATGGGACGGCGTGAAGGGCGGGGACATGCAAAGCGCCGCGCCCCGCGGCCAATGGGGCGGCGCCTCCGGCCGCCAGGCCCCGCCCCTCAGCTCTACCCCTCGCCTCCGCGGGGTGCGGAGCCGCAGCGCGGTGCGGGGAATGGGCGCTGCCCGCGGGACGGAGGCACGGCCGCCGGCAGCGCTCCTCTGGGACGAGGCGGGAGCCCCGCCGCGCTCCGCTCCTCTAGTTTGCGGGTTGTGCTGTGAACGCGCTAACGGCAGCAAGCGCACGCAGCCGAAGTGGTCGAGCTGCCTTGGGCACCGGTGCCGTAGCGTGACCCCTCTGCAGGACGGCACGGCGGGGATGGCGGTGGCGCGGGCCGGGAGACCCCGCCGTGAGCAAAGTCCTGGGAGCGGAGCAGCGGCACCTCGGGGCTGGCACCGCGAGCGCCCCGCAGCAGAGCCCTCTGCTGTCCGCAGCCCCGCAGAGCGCTCCGCTCGGCTTCGAGCTGCTCCAGCAGTGCCGTTCGCCTGAGCGTGCCCGTACGCTTCTGCACAGCGCTGTGCCCTCGTGCTCAGCCGGGAGTCCAACTCCTGGCTCCACGCAGCACCAGCCAAAATTCAGACCCAGTGTCTGAGAGCGGTGTCCAGAGCTTCTTGAACTCTAGCACTCTGGACCGTGCCCACAGCCCCGGGCATTCTGTTCCATGTCCACCACCCTCTGCTGCAGACCCTGTCCCCAACCTCCAGCTGCCCTCCCCTGACGCAGCTCCATGCCGTTCCCTCGGGCCCTGTCGCCGTCACACAGAGCAGAGCTCAGCGCTGCCCTCCGCTCCCTGTGAGGAGCTGCAGCCGCCATCAGGCCTCCCCTCAGCTCCTCTGCTCTGCGCTGAGCAAACCCAGGGACCTCAGCTGCTCCCCACGGCCTGGGAGTAGGCATTTGCCTACCAGACACATCCACCGCAGAGAACGGTTCCTTAAATGCCGGGTAGGGGGTGGTGATTTTCCACTAGTTGGGGCCATGGGCATCATTTATCCATGGACAGAGCAAAGAGTTCAGGCAGGAGCTGATGAAGTACCTGCAGGGGATGATAAGTGCCAGCATGAGCTCTGAAAGAAGTAAATTGAAGCACGGTTTAGGAAGGTGCTCAGGGCAAACTGAAGCAAACAGGAATGAGATGGTGTGGGGAGAGCAGTGAGGGGCGCAGCACTTTCTCTCGCCTTCCCCAGCTGGTGAACTGCCTGCAGGCTGCACTGCAGTGGGAGGTGGGGGAGCAGCAGGGCAGGCCCCAGAGCAGGCTGCCCCGTGCCACCATCATGTGCCAGATTCCTTTGTTTTTTGTTGGAAACCGAAAGCTGAAGTGAATTCAGGGAGAGCTGACACATTCCTGCTGGCTAAGACCGCTGGTAACTATTAAACATGATGATGCACATGCGATCTTCAGCTCAGAAGGTTTCTCAACAGCTGTTTGCCAGAAGTGGGGAGATGATGCCAGGGGAAAGAGTACTCAGTGGTCACTTGGTGCCTCGTGGCTCTTCAGCTGGCAGCCGTGAGAGCAGAGACAGTGCTGGGGATGGAATGAAGCCCCTTGGTTCGAGCCTCTGGTTCTCAGCAAGGCTCAGCCATGATCTCTACACCCATCCTGACAGATTTCAGTCTCTCCTCTTGCTGAACCCATGCGTGATGAAGAATTTACAGCTTTCCTGTATGGTCTGTTTCAGAGTCCACTGCTGCCAGGAACAGCCCTCCCAGCACCTGGCCTAAGCTTTTCTTTGCTGCAAATGTAGAGGGTAAAAAGATGCTCCCAACCTTTGTTTAGTGGCCTGGACCAACATCACTTTCTCTTAGGCAGCACTGAAAGCAAATAGAGCCAAGCAGGATAAACGGAGCTCTCCTCCAGCCAGTGGCTCCAGGTGCTTCTCACGATTCTCTACACCCCTCCCATACAGCGTTACAGTGTTTGCATGCTTTGTGTGCAGCCAGTTCATACATACATGCTATGTTTTGATCAGAACTAAAGGAAACAGGAATAGCAGGCTTCCCTGAGCACGGAGACAGGGAACGGCAGTGCTCTGCCACTGGGAATTTCCATTCCCACCCAGACACACCAAGACTGCAACAGGGACAAATGTTCAGGTAAGCAAGAAAACAATTTCAAGGTGAAACACAAAGCAACATACATGCTGGAGATCAGCAGTGACTGCTGCATTGATCTGGACAGAAATAGTTTAACTCACTCTGCATTTTAAGTGATCGTTTTTCCCCATCTATCCATCACCACCTCTTAATATGTGGCAGTTCAGGACTGACAGACAGGGGGAAAGCAGCCCCCAGGAGGTTACCTCGTGGGCAGGGGCTCCTTCTGGTTCTGGAGGGCCTCTGGAGCCCTCAGCTGCACAGAGCCATTGAGATGAGAGGCAGATGCCATACCCTGGTACTAAGGGGAACTCGCTGTCTTGCAGGCAGACTGCAGGAGAAGCAAACAAAGAAGTCATTTTAATAGAAAGATGGTTTTTTTCATTCCAACAACTCATCCCTTAAATAAAGAAAACAAAAACCAGGCATGTTTGGCATAAGATAAGGTTTAAGGAACTGAGCAACATTGTACCATTCTATTTTCTTTGTCCCTAACGCTTGCAACTCCTTTTGCATGTTTTCCTCACAGTTTACTTAAAAACCTGATTATATCTTTTTTTCGCTTTTTTTTTAACATTACAGCATTCTGTTCGCTCCTTGAGCAACCAAAAGCATTGCTGAAATGACTGCAAATAAATCAGCCAACAACAACAAAAGCCTCAAAACTAACAAGAACTGTCCCCAACAACAAAGCTCATATTGCTGTCAGCACCCTTCCTTGCAGAGGACTTACATTCCTGAGCGCACCAGCAGGCTCAACAACAAACCATGCCTAGACACATGGGATGGATGAGGGGGTGTTAAAAATGTATAGATATTCAAATGGTAAATATGACAATCTATTATAGAAATCTTTTTTTGTTTTTGAAGACTGAGAGTATTTCTTGGATTTTGTTTTTATTTTGTTTTAAGGTTAGCGGTAGGGAGCACCATGCATTAAGACCTGACATTGCCCAGCTCTGCCAGAGGTTGTGTCTCATCACCCATTACATCGCACCATAGGCCCTGACGTGCCATAGGATGGCCATGTGGGAGGCTCCAAGTAGGAGCAGACATCTAACATGAACCCACTGCAGTTTCCAAACAGAACCAGTGTGCTTCCAGGAGTCATACAGTCATTCATAGAATCATAGAATCACAGAACCACAGAACCATAGAATCACAGAATCATAGAATAGCCTGGGTTGAAAAGGACCACAATGATCACCTAGTTTCAACCCCCCTGCTATGCGCAGGGTCGCCAACCACCAGACCAGGCTGCCCAGAGCCACATCCAGCCTGGCCTTGAATGCCTCCAGGGATGGGGCATCCACAGCCTCCTTGGGCAACCTGTTCCAGCGTATCTCCGCTCTCTGAGTGAAAAACTTCCTCCTATTATCTAACTTAACCTTCCCTGTCTCATTTTAAAAGCATTCCCCCTTGTCCTATCACTATCAACCCATGTAAATAGCCATTCCCACTCTTGTTCAAAGCTCCCTTGATGTATTAGAAGGCCACAATGAGGTCTCCCTAGAGCCTTCTCTTCTCCAAGCTAAACAAGCCCAGTTCCCTCAACCTTTCTTCCTAGGAGAGATGCACCAGCCTTCTGATCATCTTAGCAGCCCTCCTCATTGCTAACGCCTGGCTTCACATACAGCAAAGGTGCGAGGAAAGCATCAAATATTTTGGGAAATCACAGCCCCAGTCATCATGAAATCCCCTCTCCCTCTTCCCCCTCCACTGCTGGCAACAGACAAAATATTTACGGTCTGCACAGGGATTATGTTTTATACTCTTTGCCCAGCCAGTGACCTACTGGAATTTCATGTACTGTAAGAAATATGAGCTACCAACCTGCCTCTTCAATTTTTATAATTTCAAGTATTTCTTGCATTTGCAGCTGCCTAAAGGCTCTTTGAGCACAGGAGCACAGGAGGGCCGGAAGCGGTGGTTATGGTTACTTCACCTTACATCTCTCTGATGGCCTGTATTTCACTTTAAAACCTGCCAAAACACCTTTCCCAACAAGCTTTCCTGCTGGATTCCTTGCTGTGCCTTGTGTGGGGCCAGGTGCAAGGGGGTCAATGTCAATACCTCCAGCACGGAAGGCAGGGCTGAGACGGACTCCAGGAGCCCACCCAGTCCTATACATACACAGGTATATGGAGACAAGACACCTGAGAGGCCCCAGGCAAGTCTCGATGTTGGGATTTCTCGAAATGGAAGGCAGCCAAGGGAGGGATGGCGTAGGCGCTTCCCTTTTGTGCACACTGCTACGTGGCTCTTGGCCAAGCGACTGGGTTTGGAGACAAAGTGCTCCCCATGGTGTGGGCCTGGGGCTGTGGCAGCATCATGTGTCCCTGGGGGCACCCTGCAGTCACAGGACTCCTCACAGCCCTGTCCCATGGCAAGCAGCATCTGTCAGGACCCTGTGCTGGGCCTGTGGGCAGTGCGATCCTCCTCCCAGTCCCATTGAGTCTCCTCACTTCTGTTTTCCAGCTGTAAAATGGCAGTAATTTTGTTGGCCTGCTCTATAAAATGCCTTGCAAACGCTAAGTACTATCATGACTATGTGTAAAATAATCCATTATAGCCTCTGGATGCTGGAGAAGGAATGAATGGTGGCTGGAGTCCACATAAACACTGCTAGATCAGTGCAGGCAGTATGACAGCGTTGGTCTGGTCTCTTAGTGCATGTTCTCACAAATCCACATGGGGATGAAAAATCCAAACATATCTCTTGGCTGACAACTGACTAAAGCTATGTCACAGGCAGGAAGAAAACCTAACGCCATTGCACAAACCAAACTACATATTTCCTGCTTTGATCACAGAAGGAAGAAAGTTTTTTTGGCCAAGCTTTCTACATATGAGGAGAATTGTTTTCGGTTCGTTTTCGGGGTTATTTTTGCAGATCAGACATCTGAGTTTGATATGAAGGAGGCACCCTACCAGATCATGTAAATGTTTAACACTCTGTCGAAGTGAAGCACTTATCAGCTTTAAAAATTAAAAACTGTCTGGGAACAAACGTACTGTCCTTTTTGCTGACAGTGGGAAAGAAACCTCCTGACCTAACCTCCACACAAGCTCAGGCCAACATCTCCTGTACTCCAGCTACCAGGCAAACCTGAGAACCAACTTAAGGTTCTTCTACGAAAGCTCCAGAAGGAACTAGTTTAATTCCACTAAAAGCCAGCCCAAAGGCACTTAGCCCTTTGTGGTCGAGGAACTGCCTGCTTCCAGCTCCCTCTTGACACCCTGCTCATCACCCAGCAGTACTGACTAAATCATCAGAAGAGCTGCCCACAACTTTAAAACTCGCTTAGCACACTCAGACTGAAAAAACATGGATTTCATAGACTCACAGAATCATTAAGGTTGGAAAAGACCACTAAGATCACCTAGTCCACCACCAGCCCATGCCTACTGACCATGTCCTCAGTGCCACATCCACACAGTTCTGGAACACCTCCAGGGACGGTGACTCCACCACCTCCCTGGGCAGCCTGTGCCACTGCAGCACCACTCCTTCTGAGAAGAAATTTTCTCTAATGTTCAACCTTTCTTTCCTGCAATGCCACAGCCTGTACATTTTTATAATGAGGACAAACAGCAGAGATGCTTCTCACACTCAGGAGTGCACACAAGGCTGTGTGCCCTGGGCACCAGCCTCTGCCCATCTCCCATCTACAGACACAGAGCTGCAGGGACTTCAGGTGTACCCTGCCTTTTTCAAAGTCATACAGACAAGAAGGAGGGGAATAGGCTTATACAGAGATTTTTTTCAATAGAAACTACTGGAGAAGCTGGCTCCACAGCCCACATGGCCACAGGATGCTGTGTCCCCCAGGCTGTGCTGCTGGCGGAGGCATCCAGACAAATATGGAGGAGACGGACCCCACAGGGCCACCATCTCTATGGTACCTCATCAGTAGTGCTGCCTGGGGCATTTCAGTGTCTGAGAGACTTCTCCACAGTGGAAGTTTTCCCTGGAAGTGTTCAAGAACCATGTGGATGTGATACAGAGGGATACAGTTAGTGGGCATAGTGGGGATGGGTTGATGGTTGGACTTAGTGGTCCTTTCCTACCTTAATGATTCTATGATCCTATGATTCTACTCTGAGTGGCAGAGAACAGCACCTAGATTATCTCCTAATTAGAAACAGAAACTTCATTTTAACACAATACCTTCCTTCCTTGTACACTAAATACGAAGCCAGATGACAAATCCTTTGAGGACATCTTCCTGGTACATTCACATTTTTCAATGGAAAAATACTCCAGCAACACGCTAGCAAGTGGAAAAGCTTTACATTTAAACAAGGCTTGAGACTGCAATAAGCCACCGCCTTGTATAGAACAGGTACAGCCTGATCATCCTCCTAAACAACCGCAGAGAGGGGATAAAAGTCAAGTATTCAAATTTACAATGGTGTGACCCAAAACTGTGTGAGATTTTGTAAATATTTCTTCTCCCCTCGGGTCTGGGTATTCACATATTCCCCTTGATCTCTGCCTTAAGAATCCAGTTTCTCCAAGGGGGAGAGAAAGGTGCACAGTATTGGGCAGTTGGAGCCTGCCACTTAGCTGAGCAGCTCTGCATAACAAACGCGCTCAGCTCCCGCTCAGGATGTGCAAAGCTCATTTATAAATCTTTTGCCAGACTCCAAGTTGCTTGTTTGAAAAAGAGATGACATTTATTCAGTTGGTAAAATAATCCACCAGCACATAAAATGTCCCTTTCAGTACCTCTGAAAGAAAGCCCAATATACACATTCTTACTGCTATAAAATCTTTGCAGCAGTCACTGGCAAAAGTATTTGGAAAGGATTTCAGAACACCCGTTTCAGCAAGATGCAAATGCAAGGGTTTTGTTTACATGGCCCAGACTGTGCAGGGTAGCTGCTGCATAAAGGAGTGGTGAAAGGGCCATTGGTTACATGTTGGAAAACAAACGTCTGAGCAGCAGTGCCAGAGACAGTGCTGCACGTGGATGTGGCCTGCGAGGAGGGCAGGGAAGCACCCACTGAAGGCACAATCCTGTCCTGTTGTCAAACACAACCTGTGAAGTTGGATGTGCTATAGAGGAGGATTTCGTTTCAAGGCTAGTTGTGGTTCAGTATGTTTGTGAGCAGATATAGAATAAACAGTAATTGCACATCTGATTTATTATGCAATGGCCTGGACCTCGCATTTCCAAAATGTAAATGCCTGAGCACTCACCTTGAGACAGCAAAGAGCTGAATTTTCAGTTTCCTCAGCATCTTTTGGCTGGCCCCTCTGAAAATCATTTCATAGAATAGTTAAGGTTGGAAGAGACCTCTAAATCCAACCACCAGCCCATCCCCACTGTGCCCACTGACCACATCCCTCAGTGCCACATCCACACGGTTCTGGAACACCTCCAGGGACAGTGGGTCCACCACCTCCCTGGGCAGCCTGTGCCACTGCAGCACCACTCTTTCTGGGAGGAAATTCTTCCAACCATCCAACCTGACCCTCCCCTGGTGAAACTTGAGGCTTCTTCTCATCCTATCTCTGTGACCTAGGAGAAGAGGCCAATGCCCTCCTTGTCAGAACCTCCTTTCAGGTTGTTGTAGACAGCAATGAGGTCTCCTCTGAGACTCCTCCAAAAAAGAATGTACATGGAAGCCCAGAAGCAAGCAGTTTAACAAATTCAAAAAATGGCTAAGTGACTTCCCCCAGCCTGGTAATGCTACAAGATTACTCCTATTTTTGTGAGGTTTACAGGAATATTGTAACCTTCGCTGAGGTTTTGCCCTCGTCCAATTTGTACTGAGGCAAGGAGCACTCAGCAAGGCTTTCTTCACCATCCACTATTTGGTACTTGCCTCAGGTGTGGATTTCACATACTGACTGCCATCTTCTACCAAAGTCTACAACACATTTTGCCTGCTATACAAATATATATATATATATATTCCCCATTTTTCAATTGTCCTTTTCATGAGGAAACCAAACCAAATGCCATGTTCAAAGCAGCACTGATCTTCCCAGTACTTCCATCCTGCACAGCAACCAAGGGTCTTGTGTACTCTTCTGTTTAGTACAGTCCCCCACCACCAACACACCTACCTTCTGCCCAGGAGGCTGCAGCTAATTCCCAATGCATCCACACGAGACAGCAGCAAATATTGCTCCTGACAGGGTTATTACTTTGTACTTCGGATGCCGAAACACTGAGAAAAATTGTTCTAATTTCAGAGTTTATTCAGATGGTACAACAACGCTGTTCATCTTTAGTTACTCTGCTTCCACAAGCAATGCTGCGTTCTGCCATTAATCTGCTGTGACAGGGCTGCTCTGCTGCCCACATTGAGAGCATCTGTACGAGAGAAGGAACAGATGATCAAACCACACACATAAACCGACTCCAGGGCTGAAATTCAGAGTAGTCCTTGCAGTGAAACTTGAAAGGTTTGGAAATAGTTGACATTTTTATAATGTGCTAATGATAAGACAAAAATCCCCCAAAAGCTTCTCGGTGCAAGCGTACATGGAGGAATGCTGCAAGTCGTCATACAGTGCCCTTATAGAGTATCCATAAAGGGTCCAGCTGCTGAGAGTCAAAGTAGAGACAGAGAACTTTTTCTCCCTAAATACTTTTCAGTTTAGCAAATGCTGTCTCCAGCTTATCCAGATGCTGTAGACAACCAGAGCAGGGCAAAAAATAGATCTTCAGTTCGATGCCAGTTCTAAAATAATAATAAAAAAGAAGAGAATGAATAGAGGATGGAGCAAACATTTTGCTCGGTTGCAACATTTTGGCTTTGAGCCTTTTAAAACTTCCAAAATGAACCTGAAGCCTTTCAAAACAAAGTTGTGGCAAATCAGAAGATGTCGAAAGGAGTGTTTCTTCTGCTTTGAAGTTTGGGTGCTTCTTTTCTCCATTTCTTTTTGCATATGAACAACTTCACTAAACTGACATTTCAGTTTCACAAAGTGACATTTTCTTTCCAAGAAAACTTTTGGCCAAAAAAATGTCATCTCTCTTTGCAGCAAGCAGATACAAAGAGAAAGCTCTCTAATTGACATCCCTGAGAGCAGCTCCAACACATCCCCAAAAGAAAAAATGAGACATGAAACCTCAAAACCATAACTTTGGTCAATGTTAAGCACATGTAGCTCATGTGAAGTAATGCAGACAGCTTTAGGAGCTCGTAGGAGCTTCTGACTGCCGGCACCCGCTTGCTGAGCTGGAGTGGATAACCACCATGCTGTGACGTGAGGCTGAGTTTGTACAACTCCTCCCTTTTGAGGAAGAAGCCTCTCGTTGGAACACCTCAACAAGGAGGTCTGGCATTCAGATGGACACGGCAGCTCCAAGGGTGAAGTCTATCCCCAGCCCTTCTCACCTGCCCTGCCCTCTGAGCCTGGCAGAGCTGGGATGGGCTCACATGGCTGCACCTCATCTAATGGGAAAAGCTGGGGATGTCCTCACCAAGGAGAGCACCGAGGTCCAGATAAGTGCAGGACCGCATGACTCTAGCTGTGGGCAGGGATGTGGTACAGCCCATGTGACATTCCCAGGGCTGCCATAATGTGCTGGCGACATGCAGTGTCTGTTTCCAATGTAACAGCCCTGAAAGCAACCACTCTGTTTGAAACTGAAGAAGAAACGGCAAGGCTTTGAAGTCAGAAGGTGTATAATGAATTCGACAAAACTTTGTATTTCAAAGATGATTCTATTTGCAGAATCCATCTGCCCTGAGAAAAGCTCGAACATGCACCTCTGACAGGAGTCAAAAGAGTAGAGGGAAACAGATCTCGCCAAGGATGCTTTACATCACCTGTTCCCACAGCATCCAAAATGCCACTTTGTAGTGCAGCAGCTTCCATCCTTATATCAATTACAACGTTCACTTCCAGATCCTGGAGGTCACTGGCATTTGAAGCCACTGTCCAGTTCAGTAGCTCCCAGCACTTTCTAATGAGATATGCCACGAAGACATCACTGCTTGTCCCTCCTAATGATAACTACAAGCTCTCTAGATCTTCCCTGAAGCTACTGCCTTTTTTATCCCCTTACTGAGGTTTATTGATTTCCCTCTCTCCCTTTCCCTGCGCTCAGTTTCTAAACCATGCACTGAACCACGGCCCCAGAGATGGCTCCATCCAGAGGGACAGGACACAGCACAGCACGCAGGGAGGAGCAGAGCTCAGGAGCCAGGTTATCAAAGAGAGCAGTGAATGCATCTCGCCTGTGGGGCACAGCCACCCACCTCTCACTGGGACACCCAGCAGCCATACCGCTCTGTGGTGTGCAGCGAGGACTTGTGCTTCTGTAGCAAGGTGAGGAAAGAGGCCTCATGAAAAGCTCAGAACAACTCTGTTTAAGAATTCCCTCTGATTTTACTAGCCTTTTGTACGGCTCATAAGAGCCATTAAAATTCTGTCTGATAACTGCTTCCTGAGAGACGGGAGCTGGGCCATACACAGCAGTGCCAGGCTCTACCAATAGTCTTCCTGGCATAAAACACACCATTAAATAATAAGCCTGGTTTTATTAGAAATCAGCTTAAAAGCAGTTTCCTCTTATTCCTGAAGTCTTGTCTCTCTTGTATGAGATACAGCCCATGGTGAATGTATATGGATCTCACTGCTCCAGCATTTCACTGCATAGTAATATTTAATGTTTGCAGCTTTAAAACGTTTCTGCCAAAGAGTTATTTCTTCATCCGTGTTTGCTCAAGCAGTATTAGCTCTTGCCTACATGGGCTCATGTTCCAGCTTTGCTGGTGCAGCAGCATGGGATGGGGAAGCAGCCTCCTGCCCTGAAGCAGCACAGCAGGAGCCTTGCTCGGAAAGGCTCTGTGGCACACAGAAGGGAAGTGCAATATATTTTCCTGTTGGCCTTGAAACAGCAGCTTTTGGCCCACCTTTTTACAGTGCGAAAGGCTGTTTTGCTGTGTGCATGGATGCAGGTCCTCCTGGCTGCAACTCAGGGATGCTTCGGAGCCCCTGGGCCATGCAGATACATGCCGAGGTCCCAGACACATTTATAACCCTGCAACAGAAATGAGATTGCTGGCGCTGGAAGGCAGCCCCATCTCTGATCTTACAAAGCTAATAATTAAAAGAAAAGAAACCAATGTCTGTGCACAGAAAGAAGTTCAGACTGGATCCTTCCTGCATTAGCACAGGAGCCCAGGCTGCACCTGAGCCACATAGCACCTTCTCCAGCCAGTGTGTGCCAGGGTAATTGTGCACACCGAGGCTCAGCAGCTCCCCACAGCCATGCAGCCTGCACACCCATCAGGCTGGAGCACCTGCAGGGGGGTTTAGGCAACCTGCTCTGTTGCTGCTGACACCCACCACTCATACTGCAGCCAGAAGAGGCTGCTTAATGTGGTGTCAACCTATCCTTTTCAACTTCTAATCTTTGGACGGTGCAATCTTTTTCTTCTTGCTGTTATTTTTTGGGGCTAATTTACAATCTGGATGTCTTCCCACAGCAGGTTACCTCCTGCCCGCGTCCAGCCCAGCTGCCGCCTTCAGAGGCACCGTGCAGCCAGATGGACAGACACAGGCACACGTCTGTGTACCAGCACCACTCCTTGTGAAGGGTAAGGGAAGGATATGGCCAATAGCAGTGGCTGGGTTTTTCCACATTTTCTCTTTCAAATGGCAATATTACGCAATATTTCAAACTGAGCAGTTTTTGTTCTTTTTCTTCTCAGAAACAGACGGAAGAGGCTGGCGGAGCAAGCTGCTGCCTAAGCTGTCATTGCTAAGGTGAGTGGATTGCTAAGTTTCAACGCACTGAGTTTGGCACTAGACATACCCTGAAAAGAGATGCTTTCCGGCCCCCAAAACATATATGGCAGGATGGAAGAGGGAAGAGGAGTTGGAAGTTGGAACAATGTTCAGGCTATGTGCAGCAACCCTGCTGCTGAATACAGCAGCAACCTGGGGCTCGATACTCTGCGCCCAGCCCATGGCTGCAAGGGACAGAGGGAGAAGGTGCCTCACCATGACGCAGCCTGAATTGTTGGATCTGACACCCAGGGTGAAACAACAGCCAAATTATTTGCATTCCAGCAGCCTACAACCGATGCATTAATATCTACCAGCAGTGCCTATGCATCAGCTTTTTGAAACTCAGACCATTTCTCTATCACACTAAGAGGAGGAGGTCAGCACAGACAAACTCAGTCCAGGCTCGGCACTGCTGTGAGGACTATTGCAGAGTTCAACTCTCCCCTGCTCCAGGAGGTCTGGGGAAGCAGGAGCAGAGCTCTGCTCCAGCACAATCTGGCATTTAAATGGCACTGTGCTTTAGAAGTGCCTGTGATAAAACAGCACCTTCTTGCTGAGAAGATGCACTCCCAGCAAGGATCAGGGTTGCATCTGCTGATTTTAATGACAGAAAATGAGCTTGTGACATATTACTGGTGCTATCATTGTAGCACTAATGTGGCCAAGAGATAATTAATGGAAGATGTGTGGTTGAGTCCCTCGTGCCTCTCTCAAAGTCTCAGCCTGTAATTGGTACATTGGCTCTTGCAAAACAAACTGCACTCCTGATACAGCTCAGAAATTGAAACACAGCACTCTGAAAGAGATGCTTTACTTTAGGAAGTGGCCTTCTATTAAAGTGATTTGAAAATGAAGAGCATTCCCTGTGCCTGGTTGCTTGTGCTGCTTTTCTCTTCAGTGCTGTGCTATATGCCCCCCAGTTTCCCTGCCATGGCTCGGCGTTATGCAGCTAGTGACTTCTGATGACGCATTTTGATGCATTCAGCCCAACCACACACCAGCATGAACCAGAGATCACCATATTTCTGGCTGTAGAACCAGAGTAAACGTGGCCCTGTGCCCAGACAGTGTTGGCGGTGGCTGGAAAGCCAAGACTGGGTGTCTAACAAGAAACTGGGAAAAATCTGCTTCACTGAAGGCGTGGGGCAGGAACCCTCTGCCACCACTAAGGGCATTCCCATACCATCTTTTTGGTGTCAGGAGCAGGCACTGCTCTTCCGCTTCCCTGGCTCTGTCCTATTCCTCACAGCCATTTGGGAGCCATGTCTGTGTTTCATAGCTATGCACAAGTATGTAGCAGAACTGATAAGGAATGAGGACGGTTGGTCTGATAGCTGCATGGCTGTGCTGCAGGCTCCCTGTGTGGCCTCATCAAGCCACATCTCAGTTTCTCCCCAGAAAATGACTAATAGGACTTCCTTACTTCCAAAGGGGGTAAGAGGATAAAAACAGCAACAACCACAATGTGCAAAGTTATTACAGACGTCAGGCCAGGCAGCTGTCAGCTTCAGCACGTAACATGCTATCATATGTGGTTCTGATCATATCTACCCTGTTGGGTGGGACGGTGGAGCACAGTCCTCCAGAGAAAGTGCCTCTTGTCTCAGGGTTGGATCACATACTGACCATTTCCTGCTCTGGGAGAGAGAGTAATCTCTTTTAACATATTTCTCTTTTTCCTTCAGGAAAAAGTGGCAGAGGACATCTCTGCCACCTTGGAAGTGGGGCACTGGCTCATGCCCTGCTGTGTGGCTGTCCCCTTATGGGAGCTAAGCAGCCATACATGGAGACTCCATTCCTCCGTCCTTGACAAAAACAAAAACTAGGGTGTGGAAAGATGCTGTCAAACCCTGCATCACATCAGCTCTTGCCACAAGTGCTCCCTTGCCTCAAACCAATCTAGGAGGAAGTGCAGCATAAAAAGTCTGGTAAGATCTGCTCCAGACGCCTGCTGTGGCACATCAGGAGACTAACATATTAACTCTGAAAAAAACCACTAATTTTAAGGAGAACTCTGTATTTAAGGTGGAAGATGTTTTGCAGAGATCAGCAGAGTTTGTCTGGTGCTGAGAAACCAGGGAAACCTGTTAACAGCAGACTCTGTGGATAATTGAGAAAATTAGTCAACGCTGCTTTTAAAGGACTTTTGATTACAATATTGCTTGTGTTGGTAATACTTTGCTCTTAATCTTTTCAAATATACACTTGCAATGGTTTGTTTATCCCTTGCTTTTGACTTGCAGTCAAAAAGGGGCTCTGCTCCTTCTGGGGCTCCAGTTGAGCAAGCCAAATAAGTCACTATACAAAAAATCATTGGACAACACATCCGTGCCATACAGGAGGTCATTATTTCTTTTTGCACATAACAGTACACACAACCAGCAGTTGAAGTATCACTTGATAAAAATAACAACTCCCAGTTCTACAAGCTAAGGGTATTGTAAGGGTGACAGAGTACTGAAACAGGCTGCCCATGGAGGTTGTGGAGTCTCCTTCAGTGGAGATACCCAAGACTCATCTGGATGCTTACCTCTGTGATCTACGTAGGGAACCTGCTTTAGGAGGGGGTTTAGACTCAGTGATCTCTTGAAATCAACCTTCCAACCCCTACAATTCTGTGAAAGGACCTAAGACCAAGACCCCTGCCCATGGGCCAGCATGCAGTGAAGGTAGGAAATGAGTGCCATAGGGTACCCATCATGATGGAAGAGACAAATGTGCCAAAAGAAAGGAGACTGGCCCGAGATGCCCATCCTGGAGCTCGGCAGACTTCCTGAAGCCAGCTTTATTTATTTTGTTGGCAATACTCCACACAAAAACAGCTTGGGGAAGGTAGGCTGGTGCCCCAGTTTCATCCCATCCCTCTCTTTCACCTCTTATTTCACGACGAAGATGCATATTCCATTTCACATAAGCCCAGGCGTATGCAAGTGATTTCATGTGACCAGCTACATATAATTATCCTAGATGTAGGCCTATAAATGATTCATTAAGATCTGTATCAGCTGGTTATTTAATGTGTCCTGCTAATTAAAACTTTGTGATAAAGACAACTACAAGCTTTCTGTAATTATGCCTCTGGACTGCAGAACGTGTTTCCAACCAGTATTTGCAGTTCCTGGGTATACATTGACACCTAAAGTAGGGTAGAAAAACATAGGTTAACTGCTGCTCTTAATTGCTCTTTGTTAATAAGGTTATTGTAGAATTTCATTGTACAACAGCTTGGGACTCTTCTACATAGTACCGCTCACATGCACCGTTAGGTGATGATGCACAAACACTGCACTGTCATTCTGTATATATGAAGAGTATGGTAAAAAAAAAAAACAAACAAAAAAGCCCATTTCATCTACAACATGAAATGCATCTGGCTCTGGACACTGCTCATTTGAGAAAAAATATAATAAAATAAAAATGCAGACCAAAGTCATGTTTGAGGAAACACAGCATGTTTCACCCTACAGGATCAAATGTGGAATTTCCTGCTCAAACCAGAGATCCTGTTTGGCTCAGTGTGAGCTTCTCTCTAGTACAGTCCACAGATCTGAAATGACCATCAGTTGTATATATCAATGCCAGCAGGAAAAAACACAATGATTTGGGAAGCACATCAGACAATGCTTTAGTGCTCTAAAAAATAATTATGCTAAGTTTACTTAGTGTAACTAAGTAGGTCTAACCTAGCTTATCACCAGTCTTGTACTCTCAAAATATGTTTGGTTTCAAAGAGAATATGCCTATGTATTAAACAGGTAGGAAGTGTTTTCTTGGGATGGTTATCAACGTAATAAAATGTCAATAACAAATAATAAATTCTAAGTAAAAGAAGCTTTTCCTAAGCAGCTTATGCTAAGAATATAAATCTTCCCTCACTACCAAAAGACTACATTAAGTGTAGTCCTTCTAATCTCATTGGCAGACTGCTATCACTGCTGGATAAGAATAAGATCGATCGTCTCGATGGCTCTTCCAAGCAGGCTCTGCCTGGTTAATCACCATGGGAGATGACTGCCCTTCTGTTGACATTTGGCATCTGCTGTCATCACTGGAGCAGGGCACATTTCACCCAGAGGGATGACTCAGGCAAAACTTGTTGGCTCTCGTTAGCCACAGAGCATTGCCTAAACCCTAAAGTCTGTGTCCCGTGTGAGCAGTGCAGTAATCTATTTTAATCTGTGGTTAATTTCTACAAACGTCAATTGGAGAGAAGACACAATGAAAGCTATAGAACAGCCTCTCAGATGAATTTGAGTCCGTCAGAGGTGTCCTTCACCACTGTGGCCAGCACCAGCAACTCACCAGTGTTGGCAAAGTAAACTCCATGTCATGCCTGTCCTTTCTCTTTCCAGCTTCCCATGTCCACACGGTGTCACATCCTAAAAATGTAATGCAGTAGGTAAAGAAAGCCTTTACCACATGTTAACATTTTACAGACAAATTGACCTTGTAATAGCACAGAAGTATTATCTAAAGTAAAGTTTTTATAGTATCTAGAAATCTTGGCCATATCAGAGAGGCTCTTTCTTGTACAAGAAAACACAGACCAGTTTTCTACAGATCTAAGTCTCATATCATCTTATAGTAGCTCCTCTATTTCTTCTCAGCTACTCTCATGATTAAGTAGAAGTGATTACTCCATAGTCACTCCTGTCTTAACTCTTTCTTAGTGTGAGAGGTCTTGCTCTCAAGCTCCTCAGTGCCCCATGATAACAGCCATGGCCCTGAGCAGATTCCCTGATGGTTCCTCAGAGGCACACCCAGCACAGCCTTCTCCTCAACAGGAACATTTCACAGGGTTTCTCTACCCACTGATCTACTTTAATTAAAGTGATAGGAACTTAACTATGTTTGAAATTCCTGCTTAGAGTTTATCAAAAGTGATTCAGACTGGTCAGCCTCAATTAAGGAGGTACAGACCAAATGTGTATTAAATTCTCAAACCTCTCACGGGACAAAGAAGTTTATGAAACAAGACTGGGCATGCCAGCTCCAGCCTGTGATGGCTGAGATGGCACCAGCACGTTGTTATTAGCTTGCTACTGTCTGTGAGGAATGTGGGATGAAGCAGTAAAATGGCCAGGTTTTAAACTGAATTTAAGCAGCATTGTAGGGCAGGAGCAATAGGCTGCAGACGAGGCTTGGTGTTAACTGAAGACATGGATGCAAGGCCATGGCAGTGCAGGAATGGAGCCTGAGCAGGGTGTGCTGTACCTAGACCCAGCAACCATCCTTTTGACATGAAACTGGGACAAAAGCAACGTGAATCCCTGAAGCTGAACAAACTGGGAGGAAGAAAGGCTCCCTACTGGCTCACACAGACCCCAAAGTAGCACTGGAGTCATGTGCAACAGGGACAGGCCAGAAGGAAAATTCCCATTGAAAGAGCAATTTCACTGAATAGTAGAGGTGCTTGAGCAGAGGAAACAGAGCTATCCACTTGAGCTGTAATAGTTTCCTGTGGCCTTTGGGTGGCATCATCCTGGTATCCCCCCTATATAGACATTGACTGATAGTAAGAAACGAATCCCTGAAAAGACAGGGGAATGGAACAGGATAGATGTCTTAAGGGCTGGAAGGAGAAAGGGGGTCAAATGCAGAATTAGACATCAATAGACTCAAACAATAGGCTCTGAGCTGTGGGTTTGTATGCTGCTTGGCACA
Source organism: Phasianus colchicus (assembly GCF_987193195.1). Lineage (NCBI taxonomy): Eukaryota > Metazoa > Chordata > Aves > Galliformes > Phasianidae > Phasianus > Phasianus colchicus. The sequence goes on from NC_143436.1 coordinate 54,238,645, forward strand.
GCGTGGCCATGATCCTGCTGAGGTCCCCAGGCAGCATGGCAGTATGCATCAGCACCAGTTTCTAATCCCAGTCCAAAGCCAAACCCAGTAGGCACCGCCTGGATCACAGAAAGGATTAGCCAGCACACTGTAAACAATAGTTGCAAGAGTCACTGTGCCTATTGTGCAAGCATTTTGTGCTGAGTGTACAGAAATTCCTGAGAAAATGGGGATGTTTTGATGAGAACGTAACTGAGATTTTCAAACAGAAGTAATGGGGTATTCTCAGTCCTTAGCCACAGGGATAATCCATCAGTATCACTGCATACCATCCCTAGCTCTGCATCAACCAGATTAGCAAGGACTGCAACTTATATGTGTACTGTGAAGCAATAAAGACAAGCTACTTACAAGATGATCCTCTGAAGCATTCAAACTATCTACCTTTTCCCATGAATAGGCTCTACTTTCTTTCACCACAAAAGTGCTTCTATCATAAGGCAGAACGTGTGGGAGAGTCAGTGGGTCCATGGGAAAAATCAGCAGAAATCAGAAAAATTAACATTTCTTTAGGAGAATGAAAAAAACTGGAGATGCTATAGATGTTTTTCTATTAAAACACACACTCCTAGCCTAGACTCTAATTCCAGGAATTACTGAGGGCTGGCATCTAGGATAAAGTCAGAATTGCTTGAGTTACCGTAACTCAAGAGGAGCTCATTTGAGGACAGTCAGCTTGGTTCCAGCACCAGCAGCCACATCACAGACCACACTCAGTCTAAACACTTCACTGTCTAAAGCTTCACTGAGCTTGGGCTTCACCATTCACCTCCCAGCAGAGATGTTTAAACCGTTCCCAGTTCAAGCTAGAGGTGGGCAGAGAGAAGCCCACTGTGAACAGTCTTCAGGTCAGGCTTCAACTTAGTGAAGAAAATAAAAAGGGTGGATTTTTAATTCTTAATTTTCTTTGGTATTCATCCTTTTATAACTTGTGATGTCTTTATGTAATATGCCTCTAATTTCACCACCGTTTCCTTAAGAAAAATGAGATACACTCTAATAAGTCAGACCTAAAGCTTGCCAGTCTGGATGCGTTGGGAGGGGAGACAAAACAATCCCCCACAAAGACGGGTTATTGCTAACCTTGTCAGCAGGCATAAGGAAAACCAAGGGGAGTTATGTGTGCTAATTGTGTTATCTTTCTGAGCTTTGTGATCTCAAAAACCCTCGGGGATTTTTTGAGATGCTCCCTCTCTGTCAGGTGCAAATAGGAAGTGTGCTCAGAGTGTGTTCCTAAGATACACAGCAATAACAGTGAAATCACAATTATGATAAATGATGAACAGTAATGAAATAGTGGTAGAAGGAGCACGAGCTCCCTCTTGTCCACCTGCCTTCTGTGCACTACTATGGGCTCCTGTCTACCCTGGCAGGACCAAATTCTCTTTTTTTGGTTCAGAAAAGCACATGCTCACACACAGCGGAAGTCAAAGGACATCTGCTGCTGAATTCCTAAATGAAAGAGATTTCAGTGTGAGGGGCTGGGCCATGTCAAAGAGCCTTTTAAGCTTTGTCTCTGGTGGAGCTGGTGGCAGCAAAGAGCACTTTGTTGGTCACGTATACAGCTGGGGCTATGGCCTTACACAAGCCTCCTCTGCAGCCTCTAATCTAGGGAAAACTCATGAACAAGGAGGATATTAAGCCACATGAGCACTGGTTTAATGCCAGGGCATTAGAGGGAAAGGAGGACATCTGTGTCTTCTCTGTGAAAACTCCCCCATCACCCCTTGAAGCAAACCAATTTAACTAATGGGATGAGATATGGAATTGCAAATGCTGTTCATTGTAGCTACAATGTCTTGAAGTGAATATCCCTTTTGGAGGAAGAATTCAACTTACTCTTCTCTTTGAGGTCTAGTTTCCAGCTTGCCTACAAGTTCACAAGACAGACTTCATGTAGATATCTAGTCTTGGTGTTTTTCTAATCATAGGGGTTGAATATGAGAGGGGTGTATGCCAAGTTAGAGCTTATTATTTGTAATTAACTTAGCTTTTGCAGAACAGACAAAACAATTGGAGAAACTGGAAACTGGAGATCAAGTAGTTGTTGTTGGATCCAGTTGCTGGCTTTACTTGACCCAAGGCAAAGCCCGCTCTGAGTCCAATGCAGACTCTCCCATCGGCTTCAAGTATGGCCAATTATGTGCCAAAAGAGCACCAAAAGAAAACCCTGGGACTGTTTATAAAGATCTAGAAACAATGTGCCTGAAATAAGAAAACTAAGCGTGCATAAATATTCATCACACATACAGACTGTTTTCATAAGCATAACAGCAATAAAACAATAAAGGCACGTTGTCATTAATTGTGAGATTAGAAATTTTGTTCACCTTATTCTAGGCCTGGCAATGATCTAGCTACATCTAGCTACATATACAGAAGTGGAGAGGTTGCTGCTTAGGTGTAGTGCTGCAACTGACACAACACGTGCTTTGATTGTGATCTTGAACATCAGAGCATCCTACAATCCATTGATTTTCTAGGGAGTGGACCAGGAGGCTGTAGCTGGTTGAGCAGCTAGTTATTCCCTTAGCCCTCTTCCTTTCCCTGCATCTCATTTGTAGGTGGACAAAAATCTAGATTATTTTTTGTGATTACTAGAGTAAATCAAACCAATCCATACCTAAAAAAAGCAGAGGAAATCTTCAGAAACAAAACAGAGCCCATAGAGGAGACAAGGCTAATGTTCAGCTCTGATCACAAGGCTGCAGAAAGAAAAAAAAAAAAAACTGAAATAGAATTCCAAGACAGTCCTTGAGCAATACACAAGAACAAAACAAACCCAAAGGCTTTGCCAACTCACCACATGAGGAAATTCCTTCCTATCCTAAGCATAGCCAGGGATTCTGCAGTGTGGCCAGGAGCAAATATTGTTAGGGCTGATCTGGCTTGTTTTTGTCCAGGCATGACACTGACACTCCAAAGATGATGCTGGTTTTTGATCTTGCTTTTCAATAATTACACAAGGAATCTCCAATGGTAAAAAAAAAATTCTAAATACTGGTTAATCTTTTAGAGCAAAAGCCAGACTTTCCAAGTGTTTGATCTAAATTCAGTTATTTTTTAATTTCCAGGAATGGTGTTTTGTCTTCCTGTCCTGAAGATCTCTCGAAGACATGTCATGTCAAATCCTACACAGAAATCTAAGGCCCACTAGGGGTTAATGCATTTAAGCTGTGAAAACATGTTTCTGTAAGTAAGTGGCAGCACAGCTATGTAGAAATCTTGAATCTGCAGAAATTTCACATACAAGGAATGTCTTGTGGTTCTCAATGGCGTCAAGTTGCCCTTGTACTTTCCACCCCCAGGGTGGTGGCGGCTGCTGGCTGGGAGGGCAGACAGCATGGGGCTCTACCCGAGGCACCTCATGGGAAGGCGCGGAGCACGGTGGGTTCTGAGGAACACAACTGGTGTTGAGGATATTTAGCACTACAAAGGATCCAGCCTTTAAAATGTTCCTCGCTGCTGCAGGCCAAAATAATTAAAACATCAGAGCATTTAATGTTTACGTACCGATGTCTTGCATGTCCACACACTTTATTCTTAGTCCTCATAATGGCCATATAAACTCTTAGTCTGATTTGGCAAGTCAGCCCAATAACTCCTGGTTCTGATAAACAGCGTTGGTTTCTCCACTTGTGGAATCCCTTCTCCAGTTAAGCCTTGGTGGTGGAGCTGCAAACAGTGAGTCCAGGGGTTTGTTTGTAGACACCAAGACTGGCCATGCAGCAGTGCATGGCACAGAGACACTTGAGCAGCAGTAGCTCTTCTGGTAGCTCATGCAGGGCTGTTCTGCGTAGAGTAGCTTTTCTTGAAGGGAGATAGTCCAAAACTGCATTCTGAGATAAAGCACTACAGAGGTTGCAGTTATCCAAAAAATAAACATAAGATGTTCAGAATGAAAGATGCACTGAGAAAAAAATGCAAGCTTGGCTGAGCATGGAAATAACTCTCACTGCAGTCAAAGCAACTTACTTGCCTTTTTTTTAAGAGGATTCAATATCACAACCATAAAACTAAAATAAAAGTATAAGCATGTAAGTGTGATAAGACTGCTATAGTTTGGTTATCTTACAACAATTTAAGGCTTAAGTTGTAAAAATGATAAATGCAGAATCTTAATGTGAGCCAGTAAGACAAAATAACATCACCCTACAGTATCTTTGTAATGTGCATTGACAAGCCTTCTTCCCTCCTCTGTGGCCTGAGATAGTATATAAATATTTTTCCAGTTAAAGAATAAGATAACCTGGAGCAAAGTGGTCACAGAATGGCTTGGGTTGGAAGGGAACCTTAAAGCCCACCCATTTCCAACCCCCTGCCATGGGCAGGGCTGCCACCCAGCAGCCCAGGCTGCCCGGGGCTCCATCCAACCTGGCCTTGAGCCTCCAGGGATGGGGCACCCATAGCTTCACTGGGCAGCTGTGCCAGTGCCTCACCACCCTTAAGGACTAAGGAGATCAAAAAAAGGGACAGGTGAAAGAGCAAGTCTGCTTCCTTGTACCTTTTATTCTATTTTTGATCCTAAATTCAAGATCACAAACATTTTATAAGTATCAGATCCCTCATCATCTGAGCTAACTAAAAAACGTGGTAGGTGGAAAGTAGAGAACAAGACAGAACCTCTGTATCTTACTTTAGGAGTAAAAGACAGTGAGAGCTTTTGTGTGTTTGCAGTAGGTATCATACCTGCCAGAGCTGGCAGCAAGGAGGAAGCAATGGACAAAAAGCTGACCATGCATCTGTAACACCATGGTTCACATTGGTGATGCTGAATTTTCCTGCTGCACGTCCACTTTGCTTCCCACAAGTCCTCCATGTCATATTTAGGTCACTGGCTAATTTCATCTTAGCTTCTTTGTTTTCATTTTGAAAAGCAGTGAAATTAAAGATGTGGAGGTACAGCAGAGCTAACACACTGCAAAGAGCCTTCAGCATCATTCTGCATTGCTATGGCCCTGGAGCTCGGCCACAGGACAAATCCTTCCTTGCCTATGGGAATAATTTTTCCCAATTCTGAGAGGGAAACGCACAGAGCTGAGTGTTTCACCTGAATTTATATGCTGAAACAGTTGTTGAGACCCTGTACATAATCTGGATCTTTCAGACATGTTTCCAGCACCATCTGGAGCAGCACCTTCAGCCTCCCCAGGATGCAAAGCCCTCCGGTGTTTTCATGCAGCTTAACTACGTAGGAGGCACCAGGAGGACAGTAAACACTTTTAAACTCTTCCTAAACAAACTTATCTGCTCACAGATTCCATCAAGGAGGTATGCAGCCATGGAGAGCAGACGCCTGAGTTCCCCCTGCCACAGGTATCCATGCTGCCAGCTGTAGGGAATCTGCCTTCCCTATATAGGATGAGCATCGAACAAGTTGTACTGTACTGCCTTGGGCTTTAAAATCTTCATTCTTCTAAGCTGAGACCACAGCACAGCTTTCCATGTGTACTGTGTAAGAGCAGCTCCTGATCAAAGATGAATCCCCATCGGGCTCCCCCTGTTCCTGCTGTGGTTGCCCAGCTGGGAAGCACTCACAGAGTGCAGGCACTGCAAATACCAAGCTCTGGAAAAGCCTTGCAAAGGGAAAGTGAGTCTCCTATTTCTATTGTGAGCCAGTATTTTGTGTAAGCTGTGATGTTATAAAGTCAGGCACCCACAGTACGACAAAGACATTTCTCCTTGCCCCTTTGTACATAGCTTGACAGAAGCAAGACAGCGTTTGTGACAGATGCTGATGAAATGAGCGATCTGGTTACAGGGCTGAAATATTTGGAAAGGACACAAGCTAGATCAGAATCTATTGCCTTTGTGGAAAGGAGATTTAATTTCTGAACTATCCACACGTGGCAATGAACAACCTTGTCTCTGCCCTCTGGTGACAGCCAGCAGGCACCATGCAATTATGATTAAAGCCTTTCATTGTTTTTGTCCCAGATTAGATTAAGTTGGTATTTAAAGATACAATTTTCTCATTGCTTTGTCACGCCAGGATAGAGACACGGCTGTCTGTGCATTCACAGTGGGCAGCAAAAGGAAATCTGAACACTTAGAGGTGAGCACAGCTGGCAAAACTCCTGGTTTCCAGGAAGAGTTGGAGAAATCATCACAATATTGCTGGATTGTTTCTACTGATAATCTATTCTATAGAGTAGTTCTATTTCTATTAATAAGGGATCACTGAGCTCAGTGGAATCATCGAGTTACGCGCTCTTCATCACATAGAATCGTAGAATTCGATAAGGTTGAAAGAGATCTCTAAGATCATTCATTCCAACTGTCTACCTGTGACCAGAACTGCCCACTGACCATGTCCTCAGTGCCACATCCACACGGTTCTGGACCATGTGACTCTACCACCTCCCTGGGCAGCCTGTTTTTTAAAGAACTTTCTCCTAATATCCAACCTCAGTGTCCCCTGGCACAACTTAAGGCCATTACCTCTCGTCCTATTACAGTTACCTGGGAGAAGAGGCTGACGCCCACCTTGACACAATTGCCTTTCAAATTATTGTAGATAGTGATAAAGTCACCCCTGCGTCTCCTCTTCTTCAGACTGAACAACCCTCAGTTCCTCAGGATTTGTGCTCCAGACCCCTCACAGCTCCACTGCCCTTCTCTGCACACGCTCCAGGGCCTCCATGTCTTTCTTGTAGTGAGGGGCCCTGGAGAACAGAACACAGCACTTGAGGTACAGCCTCACCAATGCTAAGTACAGAGGGACTATCACATAAAACAACATGCCAACTCTTACTGTTAACTTCATAATGATATTACACCAACAGTAGCTCACTCAGTGGATACAAGGACAATACATGCAGGCACACAAGCCATGATAGCTCAGTGACACTGTAAGAAAGTGGCCCACTGACACAGAGCAACCACCTTGCTGGCCAGCAGCAGCCCCACACAACAACGTGACCTCGTGCCTAGGCATCACCAAACACACCCTCATTTATCTTGTGATGCTTTTAGCCAGTCAACACTGGTCTCCGTCAAAACCTGCTTTCTTGCTGCTGGCTCCAACCCATCACTTGAAAGGTCAGCATTAATTTATCTTACAAACCAATTTCACTAATCCTTTTACATTTTATATCAATCACTTCAGAGCAATGGTTTGCACATTTGTCTCTGGCAGCCATCAGGGAAGGCCGTGCAGGTTCCTCTGTGGGGGCAGTGCCATTCCCTTTCCCCCAGCACTGCTGTCCTTCACTGGAATCACCAGCTGAAGCAATGGAGCAGCAGAGCCTCCTTCTGCAATCTGCTGTGCAGCCCTGGGTGCTTCCCCTTGTTACGGCCATAAAGGAAGGCCTGAGGCAGGCGACTTCAGTTTTGACATCACAAATGACCTCACTTCAGATTTACCTTAGCAATGGGTTTGACCCTATTTTAACTCACCACAATTATAGCAATTAAGTGCAATTGTTAACAGTAAGGATGCTTTCAACCTAATATTTCCCAGTGTCACCTGGGCCCATGATTTCATTTTTATTACATGGAGAACAAAGTGTCTGCACTACTCTGCTATCAGGAGTTCTCATTATACAAGATCTGACACACAATAATTTTCTTAAAGGGACAAACACACAGGGTAGTGAGGTGCTGATAGCAAGACCAGCACATGGCACCCACCAAATGAGAGACCAGAGGAATAGAGAATCATGAGCTTGCTGCATACGGGACAAAAAGCAGCAAAATATATTGTATTAAACTGCTTTTTTTTTTTTTTTTTGGCAGGGTCGGGGTGGAGGAGAAGCAGTGATGCTTTTGATACATGGCAGTGCAATAGTGCTCCCAGCAGGGCCCAGTTTAATACAGAGCCCACAGGTGCTGAGGCACAAGCCGACACCAATGGTACCAATGGGTTCCCCAGTCTGCACTGCAGTTTAGATAGATGCAATGGGCCACATTCTTAGGAGCAGGGCATGCTTACTTGTTCTAAATAAATAAACATTTAATGGATCCCCTGCAACAACACATCTGGAACTCTGGTTTAGGAAGCGGGTTTGTGACACTTCTAAACAGAAGAAATACTTGAGCTGCTCAAGAGATGCTGAGAGTGTTATAACATATGCAGAAAATATTTCAAGTCCCCATAGAGGAGATGGGTAAACGTGGCTATATGGGTATGGTTTTTTTTTTAACACACTGGAGAGAACGTGGCTTCGTAACAGGCATAGCTGAGAATCTGCAGCTCTCACAAAACAGAATGGAAATGCGACTACAATCAGCAATCTCAGAAGAGCCTCTCTGACACATTTAGGAAATAAAGCCAACACAGCCTCTTCAGAGTAATCCCCTGAAAAATCTAGCTGAAGAGATGCATTTCACACAGAGGCAGAGTATGCAGATGCTCTCCCTTTCTGGGCCCTAGAGGTGTTTTCTTTAACTTGCCTGAGTTTTCCCCACCTATGCGCAGATTGATTCATGTAGTTTGCCTCTCTAAGCACTGGCTGGGGCCCTCTAATTATTCTTTAACTGTCTAACCAAAGACTGATAGCAAAAGAAGTGAGTTTTGAATAGAAGCATCCAGAGATGTGCACCTCAGCATATTAATTTCATGACTTTAGTGGCATTGTTCTAAGAATCAGAAGCATCCTGGCAGTTACTACGCTTCCTCATCCTCACACCCTCATTTGCAAAGCCATGGGATTACAGGAGCCTGTTTTTCTACAGATTTGCATCTTCTGCTCCCCAGTCCTCAGCAGTAGCCAGCCACAACCTTGTACTTCTGGTGGCACAAGCACGTGCAAGATGCTGGAAAAGCAATGGCTGCTCTGAGCCACAAATGTGGTCTGCCTGGTGAACCCCTATCAGGGCCCATTTCTTTGAGTCAGTGAGCCTCTCTGTAAAATGAGCTTGGGTCTCTCCCAGGTTCTGAGACATTCAGCCACTGGGATGAACAGGGACCCCATTGAGGTGTTATTCCCAGCTCTCCTCTCCCATCTTCCCCAGCCCATTTTTTATTCTCTTGACTTAATTGGGTGCACTCCAGATGGCACACACCTGCACAGATCCCCACTAATTACACTGCACAAATAAATGCCTCATGCAGAGAAAATAAAGGAGGAAGAAATTAGCTAATTGCCCTCCCCGGCTGTACTGCCGAGGTGTTTTACAAACACACAGTGCACTCTATAAACCAACACCATACATTTACATCTGCCACCTTCCCTTCCTGCTCTCTCTTGGCAGGTGCTACACCAGGAACCTCCGGTCCTGGTACACACACCCTGAAGTGCTTGGGATGCTCCAGCAAAACCCTCCTCCTCTTCCTCCTCAGCTTCATCTGGAGTAGCTTCCTCCATGGGAAGACAGTCTCACTGTTATCCAGGATGAGGAAGGCTGTGTGTCAAGGCCAGCCCTTGAATGACCTCCACACTTCAGAGGCTGATGTCTTATGGGGAGGGAACTGGGGTTTGTTCATTCTGGAGAAGAGGAGGCTCACTGGAGGCCTTATCCCTCTCTACAGTGACCTGAAAGTTGGTGGGGGTTGGTCTCTTCTCCTGAGTCACAGAGATGAGAAGTAATGGCTTCAAGTTGCACCAGGGGAAGGTGAAGTTGGATGTTTGGAAGAATTTACTCCCAGAAAGAGCAGTGCTGCAGTGGCACAGGCTGCCCAAGGAGGTGGTGGAGTCATTGTCCCTGGAGGTGTTCCAGAACTGTATGGATGTGACACTGAGGGTCTAGAGGCAATATTGGTGGTAGACAAACAGCCGGAATAGATGATCTTAGTGGTCTTTTCCAACTTTAATGATTCTATGTTTCAGTATTTAAGAGAAACCTGAGAAAGATGCTTGTAGTTCACTCTACCCAAGGCAGCAGCTCAGGCAGGGCGCGTGCAGCACAGGGCACATGTCACAAACCTGCTTGTGCTGAAAAACCAGGACGGTGATGCTGGCATAAGCTCAGGCATTTCTCCTTTCCAAGGGCACCTACTCTCCTAGCAGCGTCCAGTCCAGAGATGAAACAGGAGCGAAAGTGAGGGGAAAAAAAAGAAAAAACAGTCCTGACAGGTTTAGAGAAAAAACATGATTATGCACACTTTAAATTAGTTCATGCTCTGAAAGTGGGGAAAGACCTCATACTCAAGAAGAAAATTTGCTTTAAAAAAACTGCAGGGTTATTTCCTGTCAGGGTTTTTTTCCTCCTATATTTCAAGGATGATCTTTAAAGGTGCCAGTGCTGTAAGACAGCCTCTGACTTTTCTGTCCCTCGTTGTCCTTGCCTTTCACAGCTGGGAGAAAAATCGAAGAGAGTTTAGATGTGATAGCCAAAAGAAAAGGCTTTGAAAGTAAGCACTGAAGGAATACTCTATGTTTGAACTCCACAAAGAAAATTAAAATCAAGGGAGAGTAGAGTTGAAACAGTAATACTCCAATTTTTTATATGTACGCATATATATATTTCAATCATTAGATTCAATGTCTGACTGCTTTCAATGGGACTTTTGTTTGTGTAAAGAGGGAAGAACAGAGCTCTATTTTACCACAGCTCTGTGCTCTGTCTGCTGTCTCCAGTCCCCAAATTCTGCTCTGGACAGGGACAGGATGGAAACTCCTCAGAAGGGGGTGACAAGAGAGGACAGAAGGGTTGCAGCACCCCACAAATGGCCCCAGTTCAGCAGGAAACAGTAGGCATGCTCTGCAGGTGTTGGCATATCTACTGCTCCTCCTATCTGCCCAGAGCCTTAAAGCATGGCCCATGGCTGTATATTTGGGCATGAGAGGGTATGTGGGGCATGCTGCAGCCCCTGTGACGCAGCCCCCTTTGGCATCAAGTAAAATAATTGACAGGCAACAAGGCTGGGTCATGATTCAAAGGAACAGATGAAGCTTCCTAGTAACTCAAAGGCAGAAGAGACCAGTTCTTGCCCCTTTTAGTACTGTGGTTTCTAGGGGTAGCGAGGAGCATCATAGAATCAGCACAGAATAACTGTGTTGGAAGCAATCTTCAAGATCATCAGGTCCAATCACCAAGCTGACTACAGATCTCCATCGCTAAACCATGACCAGGATGACCAGAATGAGTCTGTTTAAATTCACTTACCAGCTGGAGAGGGGACAAAATTGCCAGTGCTTCAGCCACGGCCCAATGGCTTCCTTGATGCCAATGCTGGCCTCCAGAGCTGTGGTTGTGCAATCACAAGATGTGCTTTCTTCTCTTCCCATTTCTGTTCCAGAACTTCTCCAGCCTTGGACAAACCTCCCAAGGGTCTCTGTGCCTGAGCTTCCCTGTCTGGGAATGGGGATGAGCACAGCTGCCCACCTGCATTGAGCCATAGCTCTACTCACCAGTACATTGTAGGTGTGCAGTTGAGTACTTTTTTATCCCTCTCCTTTTGTGAACTCTCCAGAATAAAAGCTAAGTGCGAGGGAGGGAGGGAGGGAGGGAACCAGAGTGGGTAACTGTGCACACAGACGTTAGACTCTGTTTGCTAATGCTGACAGACCACAGGGTGAGAGGAACAACAGAAATATCCAGGCAAACATTTAACTCAACAGGTTTAGAAGAAGTGATGTGCACAGAGGTGTTGTGTTCATGCCTGATGTTACTGAGATGGGCTTTTAAGGGACTCTTTCCCAGTGCATTTTTCTTGCCAGAAGAAATTCAGGGAAACTGGGCAAGTGTGAAAGATACATCATACTTATGATGAGCAATTTTTCTTCCTTTTAACAACTTGCTTGTTCCACTTTTTACAATGTATCAATACAGGAGAAGGTACTTCGGATGCTTACACGCAGCTTCTCAAGTTCTCCACGTGTTCAGATCTCACCTGGTGCAAGTCAGCATGTTTATGCAGGGGGAAAGCAAACCTGTGGTGCCGTTCTGTTGGGGTTTTTTGTACCTTTGTGGCTGGGCTTCTTTGAGATAGCAAGATGTAAATGTAGAAAGCTTTATCTGTTCTTGGGTTAAAAATGCACAGTTACAGGGAGACTGCACCTCTGAGTATTCACATTTTATATCTTATCTCCAGCCATTGAGGGGCTTATTGGGAACATCAAAAGAGGTCCTGAAAGATAGAATCATAGAACATGTTGGGTTGGAAAGGACCATAAAGATCAAGCTCCAACCCCCTGTCATAGGCAGGGCTGCTGCCTACCAGATTAGGCTGCCCAGGGCCCCATCCAACCTGGCCTTGAACATCTTCAGGAATGGGATACTCACAGCTTCTCTGGGCAGCTGTGCCAGTGCCTCACAACCCTCTGAGTAAAAAAATTCTTTCTAATATTTAACTTAAATCTCACTTCCTTTAGTTTAAAGCCATTTCCCCTTGTCCTATCACTATTAGATCATGTAAAAAATCAGTCCTCCTCCTGCTTTTAAGCTCCCTTTTCAAGTACTGGGAGGCCACGATTAAGTCTTCCCAGAGGCTTCTCTTCTCCAAGCTAAACAAACCCAACTCCCTTAATCCTTCTTCATAGGAGAGGTGCTCCAGCCCTCTGGTCATCTTCATGGCCCTCCTCTGGACCCACCTCATCCTTCCTGCACTGGGGGCCCCAGGCCTGGACGCAGTACTGCTGATAGGGCCTCACAAGGGCAGAGCAGATGGGGACAATCCCCTCCTTGCCCTGCTGCCACCCCTCTCTTTTGATGCAGCCCAGGATACTGTTGGCTTTTGGGGCTGCTAGCACACACTGCTGGCTCATGGCAAGCTTTTCGTACACCAGGACCCCCAAGTCCTTCTCAGCAGTGCTGCTCACAATGAGTTCTTCTCCCAGTCTGTGCTCATATCTAGGATTGCCCTGACCCAAGCACAATGCTTTGCAGTTGGCCTTGTTGAACTGCATTAGGTTCTCATGGACCCACTCCACAGGCCTGTCCAGGTCCCTCTGAATGCCATCCCTTCCTCCTGTTGTGTCAGCTTGGTGTCATCATAGAAGGTTCACTGCTTCAGATTGGGCATTACTGTGAATTGAGGTGAAATCTGAAGGATGTCAGCAAGTTTAGTCTTTTCTTTAAGTAATGAAAATGTTTTTTCTGTGTATATATTTTGCACTAGGAATGTAAACCTCAGTGCAAACAGCCCCCTCAGCATGCTCTCTCCTGCTAACTGTTACAGCACTGCATTAAAAGATGCAAAAGGGAGCCTTAAATGAGCTAGAAGAAAATAGAACTTCACTTTCCTCAACATATATGAGATCTCAATTAAATAAATAACACCATGACTGAGAAGCAGAGCATGATCCAAAACCAAAACTACCTCAGCATCACTACATTAAGCCTCACTTACACAAGAACACTCTGGCAGCCCCCAGGCTGGGAGCCTCCAAGCAGGTACAAAACACAGCAGCACCCTCTAATTCCAGGAGCTGCTGCTGCAAGAAGGAAAGCACCAGCACATGCACACACACACACATGCAAAAACACAGAGCTTGTGAGGTCATCACGTGCAGTGCTGTCTCTACTGGCCTTGTTGCAATTAATGGCAAGGCTGTCCAGTTTCATCTGCTGAGCTTGGCAGCAGGTGAGTTCCAAAGGCATGGATTCCAATCGTATTAAAGGAAAACGGTCTTCTAAAAATAAAATACCCAACCAACACACTGTTCTTTCATTTAGCTCAAAATGAACACATAGATCATGTAAAACTGAAAGAGCAAAGCAGAGAAACTGGCCTGCCTTCCACTCCTGGGAGAAGCTGGAAACTCATTCCATATTATATTTTAAAATATCATTTTCAGAAGCATTTGATACCTTACTTGGAGGACCCTGGGATGGATGGGTCCTTTTTTCCCTGCAAAAAGCCTGTTTCTTCTCCTAGGCCACTAGTGTAAATACCAAAATAGATCACTCTGAATTGGCCTGTTAACAATGATTTATTTAATGGCTAACCACAGTGTCTGAGGCTACTGATAGACAATTTAAATATGTCACACAAACATAGCACTTTGTTTTCAACTCATTCCCCGCACACATTCAATAAATTGAGCATGGGAAAATAATAAGGCAAGCAAGGCCTTGGTTATCAGTTCTGACAGGGTTCACAGTCCTTCTAAACGAGTCTTTAAGTCATTTCATCTCACATTTGAGCATAATGCTCCTGACAGCCATGGCTCAAACTGAGCTTTTTTAAAGCCAACACAGCTTGGAAATAAATACTGGAAGCTGTTTGCTGGAAGCTGAAGCAAGGCCGAGGTCCAGTGCTGCAACCATCATAGCTCCTCAGCAGCATGGCTCCTGGCACAGCCCAGCACAGCCCCAGCAGGCTGGGGGTGCTCAGGATCTCCTTAAGAACCAGGCTGAAGATCACCAGACACCGCTGCATGGAAGACAGCCCCAGCCTCAACATTTGGTTTCTGGCATCCCTAAATGGGACAGGGCCATAGATGTGGATTTGGGGCCTATTGGCTCCCTGCACAGATGTGAATGCCCATGCTGACCCTCCCAGCTACAGAGAAATCCTTAGAAGTAATGAAACGGGAGGTGGTAGAGTTACTGTCCCTGGAGGTGTTCCAGAACCATGTGGATGTGGCACTGAGGGACACGGTTAGTGGGCATGCTCAGGATGGGCTGGTGGTTGGACTGGATGATCTTAGTCGTCTCTTCCAACATTCATGATTCTACAATTATATGTGCCCTGAGGGCCTTCAGGATCATTTCTATGGCATGCCGTTCTGCATGCTTTCTGTACCCATACTGAAGCTCATATTACTCTCATTTACACTTTCCTATTAGATCCATTCCACATCACAATTAAAAACTATTCCAGCATGCAGTATTTAATGCACTTTAACACTTAAGGATACAGTATCTTGCTGGAGGAAGTCAGATCTTCAATGAAATTTGGTCTGCTTTGATTAATAATTGATGACATTTTTGCATAGGAAAGTAAAAAAAAAAAGTGACACACTTTCTATTGATCTGAGAGCCTCAAGTAAATGAAACACATTGCCTACATCTGTTAACTATTGATATGACTGCAATGCAGAGCAGAGGCTACTTCACAATCAGTACAGATTTAAGGGTGAAAATAGAGAAAGGCTTAACCTGCATGATCTTCAGTTTCTTTGAAAATGTAATTTGACATTGAACAGTCAGAGAACCTGACAATACAAGGTTACACCTATCTTCCCTGAACACTGCAGTGTTAACAACATAGAAGTAGTGGAGATAGAGCAGACACTTCAATAACTGAAAGAGCTTTAAAGAGTTTAGGGTAGGATCTTGAGCTGGAGAAGAAACCATTTTGAAAGTACAGATCATTAGTCTGACCTCTATCATATACAAAGTTTTAAAACGGGTATTGAAGGAGATAATAATAAAGATGCAGAAACAAATGGAAGTGAAATGCAACGTGATTTTAGGAAAGACAGCTTGCATCTGACTAAACTTGTCTGAATAATGCCTTGTCTTGATTAGGGAAAAGTGGTATACCTTATCTACATGGACTTCCATAACATTTGAGCTGGACCCACATTCAGTGAAGCTGGAGAAGCCATGTGGTTTGGTTTTGTTTTCCTTCTGTTTCTTTCATGAATGCCATTGTACCAGTTCAACTCAACTGAAGATGGGTCTTCTTCCAACTTGTGCCAGCTGTATTAAGCTTGCAGGGAGAACCTGAGCGCTAACAAGGAAAGAGCCCCTTCCCAGCCGTGGCTTCCCTTGATTGATAGCAGACATGGGAACCTTAGTGGGACCTGATGCCAAGCTCCATAGAGGCACAATGTTACCTTGAGCCCAGGGGAGCTGCGGAGAAGCTTGCCTGGGTAAGGAGCAGCACTTTGCTGCACTTGATCTGCAGGAGACACTTCACAGCCAATGGGAGAGGATTATAACTAACCAGCAAGGACACTCTAGGAGAGCATTTCCAAGTAAAGAATATTTAACCAGAAGAGCTGAGAGGCAGAGGAACTTCATAAAAGAAGACTGATGAGTTGTTAGCTGTCACTCTATGCCTTTCTATGCATCAATATTTCTACTGGAAGTAGGCAAAATTAAAAGTATTAATGGGTCTCATTTGCCCCAGAATTTTTTTTGGGGGAAAAAAAAAGAATAGCAGAAATATGAGATCATTTTCTCTTCCGACACATTTAACTGATGGCAAGTACTTTTGTTCTCCAATGTTTCTGGTCTTACATTTTCCAGAGTCCCAGCTCCCCTTAGAGGCTGAATGATGACTTGGTGCACGTGTACATTTATAAACACGTCCTCCTAAAGATGTGTGCCTTTCCATTGCACACATCTCCCTAGAGGCAACACAAAAAAGGAGTGATGGGCATTGGGTACTGCTGGTGTGAGGGAACATCAGTGCCCTCAAGGTGATGAGCAATAACAACTGAAACTAGCCAGAACTACCCATCTCTTTGGGACATCTGTTTTATTGTATTTCCATCTCACACTTACACCGACTGCAATTTGTCAGTGGTAGGACGCTGTGAGAGCTGCTGGGCTGTGCACTCGTTTTCTGGAATTTGTTGAGTCCATACCTCGTGATTTCCCATATGATTATAGTGGAGGAAATCAAACTAGACTGTGTCCATACTGGGACTGGTATAATCTGGGCATGCTTCATAGCCCTTGCCTCCCTGAAAATGTAGGTACAACTAATGAGTTAATCTAGAACCACTGAAATCCATCAACATTGTGCACTGATTTCAGTACAGACATGATCAGACTCTGTACCATCTTACCAGCTATAACCTACCTTACAAGATTAAGGGTAAAGGAAAAAAAATAAATCAGTGATAAAAAGCTTATCGGCAAGCCTATGGTATGAAAAGCCAGCAGGATGTTTCCTGGCTAGGAAGGGCAAAACAGAATTGTTTTTCTCTCAGTCAGCAGTAGAAAAGCAGACTTCAATGTGGCTATAAGATGAACTCTTACAAGCTGAATGAACAATCAAATCAATATTTCTAGTTTTACACTCCTACACGTGCAACGCAATAAACCTTTCAGTATTTTGATCACAATATTTGATGGCTCAACAACAAAGAGAGTGAACCAAAAGGAAGAAAAAAAAGAGGCACTTACAAATTTGTTGGGTGAAAGCCACAGAGGCTTTCTTTTAAATAGGAAATGCTTAAGTGAGTTTAACGAGTTTAACAGAGTGAAATAAGTCATTTTGCAGATTTGCAAGGCACGTTCATTGAGGTAGCACTTTACTTGAAGCATCTCTTGATGTACCCTAGCAAAACCTTAAAGAGAAAAATCACAAGCTGGATGTACCTATATGGATTGGAAGAAGGAGAAGCACTCATAAAATTCATAAAAAGCAGGTGAATAAGATTGTTCTTTCCTTTTTTCAGATAAAAGGATATATATTGTTAAGGTATTTAGAAGAAGCTCACACTCAGAAAGGTACTGCCAACCCCACACATGAGCCTTTGCATGTTGAAGGGTGGCTGGGCTGGCTGGAACAAGCAAAACATGTATCTACAGAGTATCTACAGGCCTGGAACTTTGCAGGAGAGCCAGCAGATTTTTGTGTTTCACAGCAGCTGAAAGCTTGTCTCAAGGAGCAAGTGACGCCAGTGATACCATTCCTTGAGTTATTTCCAGGAAAAAACTTATTTTTTAAGATACTGATTAAAAGCAGACTTTTGTTCCTAAAACTAACTCAGCCTAGACATCAGGAAAAATGAAATAAACACAATTGCCATAGATAGAAAACTCTGACAACGCTGTTGCAGAACAGAGAGAGCGTATGAGTGATTAGACGATCACTATTGGCTTCAGTTCCTGATAAGCGTGGGAAGCAGCAGTAAAACATCTTTCTGTGCTGCACAGCATGGAAACATCTTCAGCAGAACCACCCAAAGATTTGTACAGAGTGGGTACTCACACACTAATGTAAAATAAATACGGAGAGGCAGAAAGGGAATGGATCTCTGCAGCAGTTCTTCCAAGACAAAACATCAAGACCCTTGCTGGTCATAGGAGGCGGAAAGGAGTTGAAAGAGGAGTGCACCCTCTGAAGAGCTGCTGTATGTTCATGAAGAGCTGTGGATTCTCTGAAGTACACCCCAATATTAGCAAGTGGACTGACCCTGCGTATTTACTTTCAGGTCCATAGGTCCCCTGCAACTCTTCTACCACATGCTTATCCTCCAGCTGATGTTCTCAGCCTTCCTCAAAGGGTGACAAAATTCCTTGGGTTGGTCAGCAGTGGTCAGAAATAAGTCAATTCAGATTTCTGTGCTAAATCCAGCCAGTGCAGTCAGCATACTTTTAGGGATCACCCACACACAGGGCCATCCTTATCCAACACACTGCGAAGCCATCCGAGACAACCAGGGATGCAGGGCAGCCTGGAGCACGGTCCTTTCCCCAGCTGCTCTGTCTTAGGCCTGGAACACAATATTCAGTTTGTGTGGCCCTGTTTCACATTCTCAGGAAGATTTTTTCTGTCATATCACCATACCACAAAGCCTCATGCTGCAGCAAAAGGGAAGGAAAAAACAGGAGACGAGACAGGTGTGAACGGCAAAGGACAGAACGGAAAGGAGCAGAATAACATCTTTCTTTTCCTCTTCTCAGATAAAGGGAAATACACTGTTAAGGCATTTATAAGCAGGTCACAGAGATGAAAGGAATGTGATCACTGTGAGCAGTTGGGGGAGGACAGTGTGCCTGCCCCCAACCCCACAGAGCAGCCCTCCCTGCAGTTTTACAGACTCTGTTCTCCAGCAGCCAAAGTGGGAACTTCAGCTTGGCTTTGAAGGCTTTGACTCACAGCTCTTAGCCTCCCTCTGTCCATTGACCTCTGTCTCCATCAAGCCCAGCATAACATCCATCCTGCTAGGATCCTCTGACAACGGGCAAGAAGGAAACACCCTCCTCTTTGCTGGGCTACATGTGATTATAGAATCATTTCAGTTGGAAGAGACCTTTAAAGGCCAACTCCACTGCAACGAATAGGGACACCCATATCTAGATCTGGGTGCTCAGAGCTCCTTCAGCCTGACCCTGGATATCTCCAGAGAAGGGGCATCCACCACTTCTCTGGGCAATCCGTGTCAGTGCCTCACCGCCCTTATCGTAAAACTTCTGTCTTATATACAATTTTCCCCTTTTAGTTTGAAACCATTTTCCCTTGTCTTATCACAGGAACCCTTCTAAAGAGTCTATCCCCTTCTTTCTTACAGCCCCCCTTTAGGGCTGCTTTCAGGCCTCCCTGGAACCTTCTCCAGAATGAGCAGCCCTGCCTTTCTCAGCCTGTCCTTGAAGGGGAGGTGTGCCATCGCTTGGATCACTTCTGTGACACTCCTCTGGATGTACTCCTGCAGGTCAATGTGATGCAGGTGGCTCCTTGCTGGTGAACGAAAGGAGCATGGACCTACTCAACAAGGACACTCAGGGAACAGAGATGCTAGCTTCAGCTCTTCTGGTCCAGTCTCAGGACTGAGGGGATGCTCTGCAAGGAAGAAGAAAAGGCAGGACAACAGATACAATTCAGTGCTGTGCAAAGGAAAGTGATAATGAGAGATAACACTGGGATGGAAGAGGGGAAAGTATCCAGGACATAAAGTGGTGCGGTATTGGACAAGGCCTTCAGTTACAGGTGCAGAGAGAAAAGGCAACACTTCAGAGCTGTGCTGAAGAGAATAAGCTGCAGGGACAAAGGATACGATTTCTACAGCGCTGCCTGGAATTCCCCATAGACAGATGTGCTGCTGGATACTTTCCAAGCTCACTGTAAGACAAGCTCTGCCCCAAAGCCCATATGCTATGCCAAGAGGGATGGAAGCTTCCTTCACTTATCCCTCACGTTGCCCTGTTCCCCAGCTCGGTGTGGAGGTGCTCGCCTTAGAGCCCAGCAGAGGAGGTCTCACTGAGGATCCAGCATTTCCCTGCACAGCAAAGAGCAATGGGCACTACTAGTGGATGCTGTGTGGTGTGACCCACCTTTTCGGTGGGGTCTGAGTGATGAGATAGGGCTGTTTCCACCCAGGGGCCTCACATCACCCTGGGGGGACCCCAGGGCCTGCAGCAAGGAGGCACCAAACAATGGCGGCCACTCCCTTTGGAGGTTGGGGAAAAAAAGGCCTTGGAGTGAAGAGTTAATTACAGGTATTGTGTTCCATTTCCTACAATTAGGAGCCCATCTGTAGAGATTTTAATTAATGGAGATCTTATGAGGAGCCTCAGTTTGGCTGGAGGGTCTTAGTGGGTGCGTTTCCATTTCCTCAGGTATTTTCTGTAGCTGTGCAGTCATTACCATTTGCCATTAGAGATGGTGTTAGATGGCAGTAAAGGAGGAATGAACAATATAATACCTTTCATGCAGAGCAGATGTATGCATTTGCCTCTTCTCCTGACTCCCACCATCCTTCCCAAATTAATACAACTGCCGACTACAAAAATCTTTTTTTTTTTTTAAGGGTGCATGAAGCCATTTTTGCAGAATGGAATGAAGAAGCTTCACCCTGTGTACTATCTCAAATATAAACAGACACAGGGTGGCTATTAAAAGGAATGATCTAAGTAAGTCCCTTTTCCTTCTAAAGCATTTTCATTTCATTGTTTTACTATGTGTCACAAGTAAGACTTACCAACATTTCTATTGATTCCTTCATTTTTTTCCAGCTTTCTTTATATATAGCCCCTTCTCTGGTTATGCTGTTTTTTTCTCAGTGTAACCTACTTAGTGTCATCTAAAAGTGCCTCAAAACCAACATTCCCAGATGAAAGAAAAAGCTTAAATCACATATGTCATGTCTGGTACGTGCTTAAAATGCCCCAAAGCCTTGAGTTTGAGCAACCATGAGGACTGCACAGCACTGTCAAGAGCGTAAACCACCAGGGATCTTCTGGCTTCAGGGGGCTTTGCATGGAGCAGAACTCATTTATTTGCTCACAAAGTAGCTGTACAGGTGCTCCTGGCCAACCTTACCTGCAAACCAAAGCACAAGCCAACTTGCATAGCCCAATCAGGCCAGGTGTGCACAGCTGACTCCAGAAACTGTTACTGGGCCCTTCCTATTAAATGCCACAGTGTGTGTTTGCCTGCAGTTGTATAATCCTGATCCCCCTCCTACGGCTGAGCCTCAGCAATATGGATGGGGCTTCCACTGCAGGTCGGTCCTGGAGCCAGGACTGCCCAGCACTGCAATCTGGAGACAACTGCACACATGTCTGTAAGGGATGAGAGATGATCCTGTAGATATAACCAGAGTGGTGCTTTTACCCATATGGGAGTGCTTTGAATCTCCTGCTGCCTGAATATCACTTCAGTTCCTTCCATTTACAGAAACCATTTTTCATTCACTGTCTTTAATGAGACATTCAGCTCCACAACAATATCTAACTCATCAATCTTCTCCCTTCAAGAGCACTTATACTGATCTTCCATTTTCTTTTATTATATACAGAGCTATACACACACACGCATATACATAATGTGCGTACACTGTAGGTTCCTTTATTTTTGTCTTTTTGTTCTTTGCTGTGTTTAAAACTAGTGTTTATAACACTAGTACAATTACATGACTGTTGATTACCTTATTGATTTATTGTGCCCTGAATGATCTCTCCTCCCCTTTGCAGCTGCTTGAAATTTCCCAGTTGCTCTTAAAGCTCTGTTTTTTAATACATTTCTCTCAGGAAAAGTATTAACCAGCTTCTGTGTCATGTCTTCTCCTGCTTGTTAGTTGCCTGATGAGATCTACCCACTCATACATAGTTTTCTGATGAAATACAATCTGCAGAAGTAAAGTGTATTTATTCTGACCTTCAGGGAGTCGATCTGACTCAAAGCAGAATTCCAACTAACCTCAGATTACCACTTAAGAGATTTTGCAATGTCTGCCCTCCTAGCTAGGTCCACCATGTTACTCAGAGCCCCAAGAGACAGTTCTGCTTCCTCTCGTTTGTGCTCTCTCAGTTCCCTAAGCAATCATTCCCAAATTTCCAAAGTCAAAAGCTTTACATACTGTCTATTCTCTGTCTGGCCTGGAACAAGCCACAGTTGCCTTTGCTACTCAGTCAAGTATTACTGAAAATGTGGTAGATAGACAATATGCTATGCAAAGCAGCAAGCCTTTGGGGGGTTTGAGGCATTGAGTAATGCAGCTTCTCCTGTGGGAGTGGCGCAGAAAAACAAACCAGCTGTCTGGATTGAAATCACGAGCAATTAACAGCAGTTTCAATTACCCAGAACAGAGCTTAATAAATATTTGCAAATTACACCCTACCTATTTTCACACGAACAGTGGAAGCCCTTGAGAGCTCAGATCAGAGGGACATTGGCGGAGGGAATTCTGAAGGTCAAGAATTCAGCAGATATTTCAAAATTCTCTTCTTAATTAGAAGAGAAAGAAGCAAAGTCTTCTCTGCTGTGTGGAGTCGGGTATGAGAGCTGCAGAGAGAAATGAAAGAGGATGATCAGAGAGAAATTCTGCCAGAGCTTTCTCTTCACAGTGCATGCCATGGAAGGAATCCCAATGGGAAGAGATCCTACTCCTGCCCAGCCTTCAGAATCCAGCGGAGACACCGCAATTGCACAGTCAGAGAAAAAAGGACCCATTCATATATACTTGTCTTGTGAGAAGAGACTGTTCTGGAAATGAGTGTTGTTGCATACCAAAAAGTCTCCTCTGGGCTGAGGGGATCTCAGTTTCCTTCTCAGAGCTGAAAGAAACTCAGGGTTCATAACTGCTGCCACGTTAAAGCATATCATGTCATGATAGCTGCAGAGACAGAAACCCTCCACAGATCATCTGATAAAAATAGCTAAGATACACTGGGAATGGAATCCATCACCACTTCACTGGAGCCGCAGGAATCTCTTTCCATTGTAAACGCACTCCATACGACAATGCCAGCTCTCGCAGGAGCGATAGTAAGACATAAATCACACTAACTCAGAACAGCACCCACCAAACAATGCAAAATGCCTATAAAGTGAGGCTTGACTCCACATTTGGAGAAGCATGCCTGAAGTTGGAACATCCAGGAGGGAGGCTGGAGATAAGAGCCAAGTCTGTTCCGACGGTGGGGAGGTGAGCTCCGTAACCACCGACACAGACAGCCCCACACACTTGAGTATTTTGTTACTAGCTCATTCTGGGGAGATTACGTGCTCTCAGCACGTCTAACAGCTGATGCACAGGTAAGGAGAGTCCTAGTTTCTACAAGAGCATAAAGTCACAGATCTGTGGTACCTGTATGGCTACCTGTCTTTCTTCCAAAATCCTTTCATGTGCTCAAGCAAAGTTAAGCACTCCTGAGCATCTCAAGCATCCAAGTGTTTGCCCCGTGTACCTAAGTCCTTTGTGGATGGCACACTAAATGCTTAGTAATGAAGCAATAAGGTGTTGTTCCACATGAGTAAAGACAGCAGAATGAGGTTCAATGAAAGAAAGCTTTAGATTCACAAAGAAGGCCTGATTTTCACAGGAATCTAATCAAAGTCAGCTCCTCCACCATGCATCTGCAAATTCCCATTGCAAGCAGCTTCAGAAGAGAAATAATTTGGTTAAACCTGAGAGTGACTACATTTTGCTGTCATTCATTATTTAGAGACCATCTAAAACTGGATTCAGATCCTGAGGTTGGGTATGCAAATTCGAAAGTCTTGGCACATGAAACATCTCCCATGGCTTCATTTTTGTCACAAATTTCCACATAATATTAATGAAGACAGAAGGAGAGTGATTTCTCTTACGATGCACTCTAATTGCCCACTTACTCAAAGGGACGTGCATACACATCCTAAAAATCCACCCAGAATTTTCTGCCAGTGGTGGTAAAATGTAAATTGAATAAAGGTTCATCAATCCGTATCGCTGCAGTTTCAAAATTGCATTATTCTTTATCTGGATCCACGGGAACACACTTGATTAGGACTGTAAGCACATGACAAAATGCCTGGCAGTACAAATGCTGCCTAGTCATAAACATAACATTCCAATCTTTCCCCCGCCCCCCATCTACAGACATCATTACTTCACACAGTATTTTATAGTATTGAGCAGGAAACTGCAATAAATTTTTCAGATGCTACAGTCAAACATGCACTAAGGTAATTTTTCCCTTACTGGTTGTTAGGTGGTTTTCTACATGGCTCAAGACTTCAGTCCTTAAAACAGGGTTTCACGTGCCATCCCATGCCAAACTGGATGTTCCAGCTTTACCAAAATTCTCAGCAGGCACCTAGCACCACAGTAAGCACCAATAGTCCCAGCCTCATAGAATTGCTGAATATCCCAAGTTGGAAGGGACCCACGAGGATCACTGAATCCAACTCCTGGGTCCACACAGCCTCCTCATGGCTCAGTTAGCCTCACTTCTACAGCACAGAGAAAAAGCCCCTTCTGAGTTCTGGATGCTGAGGAAGAAGCCCAGCACCGAGAGCATGGCAGAAAGGCAGTCCTCTCCTCATTAAGTGCCAAAGCATCACTCTCTGGAAGTACTTCAGAAGAAATCTGTACTGCTGTGTACCTAAAGTACCTGCAAAGGATCACTGCTTCCCCCTTTCTCGCCCCCTCAGAAAAGGCCTACGTTACAAAGGGCACAGTTATCAAGGTAGTCAAGACGAGGGATGCTAGTTCATACCGGATAAAAGGCACTTAAGAAGCACATATAAGACAAGTAATTAAAGGCCTTGCGACGACCACGTGAACTGGAGCTCTAGAAAGCAAAACAGACCTCAAGATCCTCCCTCTCTGTAATTGCTGTCTGTAAATTGCTCTTTTATTAAATATTTATGGACTTGCTTGCCGGCTACTCCCAGTCAGAAAAACCACAGTTAACAGGATTATCTGCCTGTGCCAGATGCAAGTAGCAGAGATAAGAGAAATGGAAATAAGGATAACTCACCTGCATTTGGAGCATGAGCTGCCACTAACCGAAGGTCCTGGGGTGTGATCCTGCACGTGGGCTGTACTCAGGCATTTTGCAGCTCTTCTATAAGCATTCTGAAGTCCAGAATCGTTTCAATTGGAAGGGACTTTTGAAGGTCATTTGATCCAACTCCCCTGCAATGCACAGGGACACCCACAGCTCCATTTGGGTGCTCAGAGCCCCTCCAGCCTGACCCTGGGTAAACCCAGGGATGGGGCATCCACCACCTCTCTGGATGACCCATGTCAGTGCTTCACTACCCCTATCACAAAAAACTACTTCTTTCCATAAAAAACTTTTTCCTTACATCTAATCCAAATCTCCTCCCTTTTAGTTTGAAACCATTTCCCCTTGTCCTATCCTAACAGACCCTGCTCAATCATGGCATTTGCACTAAGATCTGTCGTAAGCCCAGCAGTGTCAGCCTGAGGAGACGCGCTGCTTTCCTATATCTTTTCCTTCTTTTCTGCATCTTCCACCTCTCTGTTCTGCCTTGCGTTTTGTAAACATCATTGAAATGAACTCCACTTGCATTTTTAAATTTAATATTGAGTTCAATTTGCATTTGAAACACACACAATTGCACTTCAGGAGCCTAGATCACTTGAACATCATCTCCTGTCTGGCAATGGGAGTATAATTACAATAATGTCTGCTAAAAATTTCCTCTGGGTAGAACCCAGTTTTTTTTTTTTTTTTTTTTTTCCCCATGTTTGAATTTCTTTACTTTCTGAGAAACAAATTGCAGTAAACAATCAACTTGAAAGGTGAGACAGTGTATAAGAGGTGTTTTGTCTGTTTGGTGTTGTAAGGAAGGAACTCTTTCCAAAGCAACGCTTGTCTGTGGAAATTAGGAAACTGCACAAGGAAGAGAAGGTTGGTTCTTTCCATCCCGCTTCTTCCATTCCAATCCAGTCTAACCCAACTCAAGACAACGTGGCGGTGCTAGCAGGGGAGCGCGCTCCAAGACCACCGGAGCCATGTGGAACGTGGCCTGTCTTTCACTTGCTGAAATGCACCACCGCCGCCTTGCTGTGCTCACACCCTCTGAGCGGCCCCCATAAACATCCAGCACGCACAGATGGATGTCAGTAGGTGCCATTTCTTCCACAGAGACGAACTCAGAGATGCACCTTTGCTTCGTACGCACCTCTGCGTCAGGCAGCCTTCTGGCAGAGCGCCCTTCTGCTGCCCTCTGTCACACGGCGACAGCGTGTAACGGGGTGTTGGTGGAAAGGTTCAATCCCTACAGTCACACCACCGTCTGCCTTTTATGTTGGCGCAAGGAAACAGGAGGCATTACTTTCGGAGCAGCCCTCGTGCATTTGCGCAGCCCAAGCCGACGCGATAACTTTCCCCAACAGCAACTTTAAAAGAAGAAAATCGGTTTCCGCTTTGGAAAAAACCGCGGCCATCGCTGTTGCCGTATTGAACTCTGCCGCCTCTACGCCTCCCGCCTTCCCCAGCAGGCAGCGGAACGGATCCGGCGAAGGGGAACGGCCGCTTCCTCAGCCCGCCGCCCGCCGCTCCAGCTCCCACAGCGCCATCTACAGAGCGGCGCGGCAACAGCAGCCTGCGGTGCGCCGGCTCAGGGCGAGGGGCTGCGGGGAGCCCCCAGCGCCGCGGGGCCTTTCCCAGCTCTAACGAGGCACCGTTTGTGCTATCATCTCACACGCAGCAAGAAATCTTTAACTGTGGGAGGAAAAAAGACCCGATTTCGCTGCGCACCACCCCTTTCTCTGATGAACAGGGAGATGGCAAGTGCGTCTGCCCGCTGCTAGGAGCTCCTGCCAGGAGGAGAGGATTTCCAAGTTAGGGGATGGTTCATGCCAGTGCTTCAACAGAAACTGGTCACTGACGTATAATAAACATCTCACATCGGGAAGCTCGGTTACAGAACTCCCTTTGCATTTTCTCCTCGTTCTGAATTAAAGATTATCCCCGTAGGGCCACCACAGCTCAAATGAGAGCAGGCCTGTTGCAGGTGGCACCAGCACTAGCAAAAGGCCCACCGAGGCCCTCAGAAAACACTCAGCTCCTTGAGACACCCGCACTGCCACTCATCTTTCATCACTCATCAGCTACAGTCATCCCTGCACATGGGACTCTGTCCCAGGGTTTGGTTTCCAGCCTACTCTGCTAAGAAATCATAGAATCAGCAAGGTTGGAAAAGACTTCCAGGATCACCTAGTGCAACCATCCACCTCCCACCTGTAATTCCCCACAAATGTTATTATTGTGGCCCTTAACGCTATTGGGCTTGTAACTCTTTCTCAACAACCACAAAGGAGTAGTAGCGGGAGAACGCAACTGACACGACACAAGTTTTCCTTTACAAACCTGCAGATTTGTCTGCACCAACCAGAGGAACCCTTTCAAGCAATTAAGGAGGGGGTAGATTTAAGTTACCATAGAAATTAACTCCTTAGAAAATTTTTACATGAAGAATGTGCAGACTGTTTGAGGGAAAGGTGATATTGAAGAATTTTCTTACCTTAAGTCACTCTGCAGGACTTTCTTCACCCCTACATTCAGAAAAGTATTTCAACTAAATGGCATGGTCTTCTTCTAGTAGAAGCCAACAGGAAAAACCCAATAACATCTTCTCTTGACAGAATAAGTCATTTCCTAAAACATTCTCTCTTTAGGACTACCAGAGTCTTTTTTTTCCCCTCCACCCTAAGCAAACAGAAGAATTGCTTATTTTACTGGCTCTGAATGTTACTAAGAAACCTCTCAATTCTACTTGGACTCAGCTGTAGAAAATACTTAGCAAATGTTTCTCCGTTCTGTGTTAAGATTTTTCTTTGAAGATCAAAAGATTTCTCTGCCTCAAGAAAACACTATTTGATAGTAATTTTGATTTTGTTATTGCATCCCAGTCAGTATGCAAATATATTAACTCATGCTGTCAGTCTAATTTTCATAAAATAAAAATTCAGTTATCTAATATCAATGAATAGCCAGCATCACAGCAACTTATTCTGCACCAAATACAGTGAGTATGTTGTCAACCCATGAGTCGAGTGTGAATTTTATTTCCACACCAACACACAAAAGTGCCCCATGACTACAAGTCAATCATGTGATATTAAGAGGAGATAATTAACTCCTTGCAGATGAGAATTAATCTGTGCTTCCATTCAAGTAGATAGCTAACTTATTTACATGTAAATTGTAGTAACTCAGATTGCTTCTTCGGAGATCTTAATGGCCTAAGAAAACATTTAGGCCCAACTTCTTTGAACATTTTAGATGGATGAAGAGTATTCACTAAGTAGCTAATAAACCTGCTGCTTTTTTAGAAATCAGCATCCTCAAAAAGCAGCAAGTTAGCTTCAGTGCAGGAAAGACTGCCAGGCTACCAAGCCAATTCCATTTATAGCAAAAAAAAAAAACCAACCCAAACTAGATTATGAAGAAACACCTAATGAATTTAATGATGAAAAACATCTGATGTTCAGAACACATACATACACAATTTCAACAAAGGCCCAAATTATTTGGATAGTGTTTTCCTCCAGTATCATTAAACTTGAGTGAAATAAAATGTATTTATTGTTCACAGCTTCCGGATGAAGTCTAAAAAATGGACTTTACTCCTTTTTCCCCATTTTGTTTGGAAATTTGTATCAGCAACACACACAAGGACATTTGTATCCATACATACAGTTTTTCTTTTTTATTAACAATGTATGTCATTACTGAACAAGGCAACTGAGAAATACAAGGACTGGACATATACATCAAAATTTTACAACCTGACAAAAAATTGGCATATGACTTATATACAGGTGCGATTAATAAAGATTACAACTCTACTGTATTTGATTAAACACAGTCCTAATCACTTACGTTATGAAAATATGAAGTTGATCATATAGAAGTCAAATTCTGGAATCTAAAAATAATGTTTAAAAACTTCAAAGCTTTCTATGTCCATCCATTTTACAGAACATCACTACAGCTCTTCCTAATACCATATACATGAAAGATTATCAAAAATATATCGATGGGTCTATGCTAATGATGAATGCTTGTATTTACATTAAGTTAGCAAATACTTCACCAAATACTTTATATACAAAACTCAATTTGTCGTCTGTGAAAGAGTCATTAAAAAGTTAAAAACCATAGAAATGCCAGTTAGAAATAATGCGCTCCAAAAATTGGACTTTACAACAACTGAGAACAATTGAAAATAATTTATGAAAAAGCATGTTATTTTATTACGAGTACTCCCACAGCTCTTCAGTTTCAATACGGAGTAGCAGAAACTTTGTCCTGGGTGTTAAGTGGTATCTCCTCTTCTAACAATGCTACAAGAAAAAAAAGAAACATTCTCAAGCAGTTTGTCACACAGGCTTTGAAGAAAGTAGAAATAATTCAAGGAAGCAATACTCTTCCCCTCTCCTCAGTGCAGTAAGCTCTGTCCCCCCATAGTAGCTCAAATACTCCTCATTTCTTTCTCCTTAGAGACCAGAAGGGGAAGGAAAAACACAATCTCATACTCTGTATTTTAATACTGTTCTGAATGTAAACATCTTTTCACCAGCACTGCTTCTCAAAATTTCCTGCCTGATTTTTACATTTTACTGTGATGTTCTTTTCCAGAATGTTTTGAATGCCCATACCAAAAGCAGTCTCCTCTGCCAAACTAAATAATCCTCCAGCCTGTCTCTCAATGGAAAAACTTAGATGGGAACCAAGCATTTGCTCTAAAGACATTTCTATACAGACGTGAGCTGCAACGCTAACCATGGATGCTGAATTAATGAGCACATATTAACGATTAGATGTCTACTGAAACATGGACTCTTGAGTTGCATTCCACTCAGGCCCATCAGAATACCAAAATACGGTTTGGGAACACAGAAGTGCAGTTTACAGGCTTTTGGGTACGTGCCAAAATATCAGACTGATCAGACTCTGGTTTTCATCTTCTTCCAGAAAGAAGCGACAGGCAGCATGAAAGCAGTGTTCTCCACTGAATCAAATCAGCGCAATACAATTGTTCATAATGCACTGCAATGACTTTGTCAAAGTGCTGACACCACGTAACAAGCAAAATTAGATCTTCCTGTCAAAACTAAATGAAGTAGATTGAATTTCTCTTTTTATCTCTGGAGATGCTGACTGCATTTTCTATGCTTGCTACATGGAACTCCTATCTTCCAATTCCACCAAAGCCTAACCATGCTTATTTTTTGTTCCTTATTCTTCAAACACTGTAACAACCAAATCTTAAACCTCTTTTCTGAAAGTTAAGGATGCAATGACATGTCAACCACCTTTAATCTATAGTCTCTCCTACCATCTAACTTGTCCCCTTTTTCAGCAGATAGCCTTTCATTCTTTGCCTTTTCTTCTAATTGCTCTTTAATATGTCTTACAGAGTATTTCCCTTGTTCCTTTCAATTCACACTCACTGGGAGAAAGGATTTAACATCTTTGGTATGCTCTCCTTTCTCCATACCATTAACTGTACCCAAAACACAAATTCCAGTTAACTTCCCTATGTTGATGATTGCACACAAATCCAACTTCTTCCTCAATTGCTTCTTTCTACACACTTTCACATCTGTCTATATGTATCTAGGAATGACAAACTACCAATCTGAACATTGTGCCCAGGTTGCAGACCAATGGAACACAATCGAGACATCAAATCCCTAGGCCTTTTCATCCAATAACTACAACAGCATTCTACACTCTTTGTGATGTCTAAGATATGCTCTCCTTAGTCCATTTGAACATCTAGGACAAATCCAGGCTCTGAGATTTGCCTTGTAGGTTGTGTTACTCTTCTGACTCATGTTAGAAGCTGCTGGCACAACTTAAGGCGAGATGCAGGAGAAGCAGAAAGTAACTGAAGCCATATAAGCATCTCTGCTAACGTGTCTGAAACCAGTTTAACCATCTTCCTTAACATCTCAAAGAACGTGTCCAATAGCCTTTTGTTATTTCTGTAACTATTTCCTTTCAGGCTTTTTTTGTTGTGTTTGTACAGCACCTGCAACTGAAAGAGCTAGAGAAAAAACTGAAGCTCCTTTGCATCGCAGCAATATGGATGTCAACACAGATGCTGCACAGAACATCTGGTAAATGTGTGCAGCAATTTATTCATTATCAGGATAAATGTCAGGTTTCTCACTTCTTACCAGTTTAATTTGTGCTCTGCCGCTGGACTTTTGGCCCAACACTTTGAGTTTCTTCTTCTGGATTTGGGCGTTTCCCAGCGCTAATGCCAGTACCAAGAGATGCTCTTCCTGATAATTTAAAAATCAGTATTCATAATCAAGACACTACTATTGTACTTTTATAAATTCAGGAAAAGGTGTTCTGTTTGGCTGGTTTGGGTTTTGGGGTTGTTTTTTTTTCCCTCTTAATTACCTGGTTGCATTAAGTGTGATTGTTGATTGTCTCCATGAGCGTAGCGTAAGATACTACTTGCTTGACAGTAACCTGTTCAGATACAGTAGATGACAAATAAAGTTCTGAACTTCAGAACGTGTACAGTTACATTACTAACACTAAGAAAAAACACAGTTTATTCTCCATCAAGAAAAATCCTCAGATAGACTGTCCTGAACGTATTACGTGCACACAGTCATGCACTGCATTTGTAGCAAACAGAGTAAGGTAGTCTGTTTGGACACAGTAAAATATTTTAAGCTATTATAATATTTAGCATTGGCATTGTGAGTTCCCCTCTTCCTTTTAAACTACTTGGTTACAGAAATAGTAACAAATCCTTAGCGTAACGAAGCTGTAGAAAAAAAAACTAACAACAAATAAAAGCTATTTGAAAAAGCAGGCCAAATTAGCAAGAGCAGCTGCAGTTTCTTGTTCTGTTGTACTCTGCTTATGTTCTGCATGTTGAAACAAAAAGATTACAACCTTTCATGATGAATAAACATACACTGAGAAGACAGTTGTGCTTTGTTAGCTTGCAACTTTGACCACTACAAGCCACATTTTAAAGTTTTTGTGGGGTAACCAGAAATCTTACACATCACAAAAATATCCAGCAAACAAAAAAAAATACCTGTGGAATTTCATTATATATGGAAGAGTGTTAATGAAATCAGGGAAAAGGTAACATGTAAATTTTGCAATCAGATATACAAAGCAAACTCGTCTTTCAGTATCATTCATTTAAAATAAGCCTAGAATACATTTCAATAATTTTTGTTTAGTCACACTTGTGATTCCCTTCACTTCCAAACATACCTACCCAGAACAATATTTTTATTTCAGAGATAAAGATAAGTTCACTCTAAGAAACAATTTTTATGTTTCAAGAACAGAAACAAGGCCAGTTCAAGCTTAGACAACAACTTCCACAAAAAATTATCCGTGTTATTTTCATGTTTTGTCCTTTTTTTTTTTCCCTAGTTGCACAAATTGGCAGATCCTCTACAGATGGGTGCTCCCCACAGTACCTTGCTGCTGAACTCCACTTCCTCCTGAATGAGAGTCTCCCAGGGCACATGGCTGAACACCAACTGCCTGACCATCACCAGTTCCCAGCTGAGTTCCTAGGGAAGCAGGAAAAAAAACAAAACAACAGCATTCCAATTTGGCAAATCCAACTGTTTGATATGTGTTGAGAAATTACTTTGAGAGAAAGAAAACCATGAATTAAGTTTTTCTGTTTGAGATTTTTTAAAAAATTGTCTTTATACAAATACTACCAACTCTGAATAAAACTGGAAGCAATTAAGTTGCTCTGGAAACTGTCTTGTGAAAACAGCTCTCTTATAACACACAATGCCAAGGGCCTTACACAAAGACATTTCAGCTATTCAGTTCCAGTATTTCTACGTATTAAAAACAATGCGACTGACCTCCTGCACTGCTACAACCAGAAATGCTTTCTCCTGGTGAAAAACTCATTAGGCCACCATTTCCATTTCCATTTGGGTTAGAAGGCACTGTTGCAAGAAGACCTAAGCAACGAAATAAGATATGTAGCCATAAAGACAGGAAATAAACAAAAAGATTAAAGGTAGTATCCATTGTTCTCATAGCAGGCAATTCTCCATCCTCATCCCAGGTAGTCCACCTTTATAAGAGGATAACATCTCTCTCTCCCCTGCTGCTGAAATCTTCACAGGTACTTCAGTTACATAGCAGGCATTTTCCACATAATGTTCTGCATACATTTTCTAGTATATATTAGTTACAAGTGCCACTACATCGCATTGGACTGCAGCGTATCCTGATTCAATATCTAGTATTATCTGAATTGCAGCCTCCTGAACAATCTAAATGCATGTGGTTTACTTTTCAGAGGAAAGGCAAAGGTCTTTCCTAACTAGGCAGAATGTTAACAGAGGCTGCAGTAGTTTCTATCTGAATAACAGCACTTGAAAATAGAAGGTATGATTGAAGTTATGAATAAATATTCATTTTCTAACCACTGGTATTAAAACTGAGCTGTACAAGAGTAATGAAATGTTCAGAAGAGCATGTGCTGGTCAGTTTAATTAACCAGAAGTTTTCATAAATTCAAAGAAAATTTTCTGGACAAAATTTGTACAGTCCAGCCTAGCTCTTTTGACAGTTCTTGGTTGTATTTAATGTTTTCATTTATTTGACTATACAACCGTGGTTGCAACACTGAGTTCACACCTATTACACCTATCTATGGGATGAAATCATTAATTGCTAGAAAGCGAGATACATCTACAAATAAATAAAGCCAATAGCCTATAACCATACCCAGTCCTCTGTATCGTGAAAGCTGCTGGTAAATTTGTTTCATCCTCTCAATATTCAGACGGCTTGCTTCCGCATGGTTTACCATTGGTTTGGGATAGTTAACTCCTATAACACATTTTGCAGCCTTCTGGACACTCTCTGGGGCATTCCAAGGATCATAGATGTATTTTGCAGGAAATCCTCTAAGTACAGGCAAATAACGTCTTAAAAAAAGAAAAAAAGAAAGCAATCCATTTTAAATATAGAGCTATTTGACAACGTCAGTGAATTTAATGACAATTCTGTCCTGTGAATTACCTGATGTAATCTCCATTTGGGTCAGTTCTTCTGCCAAAACCCACTGGACAGTAGCAGTGAAAAAACTGCTGAAAGAAGGAACTACAGGACAGCCACATCCAGCTTCCAGCATTCACACTCCAATCTGCATCAAGTAAGAGCTCTTCAAAGACCTCAAGAAATTAGGGCAACAAGTTAGTCTGAACATGGCACATTTTGAAACACTTGCTTCTCAAATGGGAGTCCTCAATTCCAAAGGCAATCCAGCTCTTCAATGGCACAACATTCACAGAATGCTCAGTACATGGTTGCAAATACTTACCTAAATGCCAAACTCAAGAACAAAAGTGTGATAGCCCACTGTGACTTTTACCCTGTAAACAAAACTTGGAGACATCTCAGAAAGGGAAGACTGGAAAGTTATACATCTTTGCTAATATAACCTTAAAAAAAAAAGAATCCTCAAAGGATGGCTTGCTTTCAAGTGCATTTGTTGCTCTTGGAAGAGCTGCTGCTTCACATTACAACTGAGTAAGCTTTGCTAATTTCTACAAAGCAGGACACACAAGGAACTTTCCCAATTCTGAATGCCAGTCTATATACCTCAGACTGTGCTTTCACTAGGTGAGCAGGTCAACAAGTAGAAATCTAGAGTTTCAGGATACAAGAAAGTAACTCAGAAGCTGTATTCTTGAAGGCCACTAGTTAATCTACTGATCCAAGGACACACACTTAGAGATGTATGAACCAACGAGACAAAAACCATCTTCTGTGGTCATCACTATTTGTATTAAAAATAATATATGAGGAAAGGGATTTAAATTTGGAATTCAATCCTTCCAAAGCTTTCAAGTTGCTAGCATTTGTTTGCTTTTAATTAATATAAACAAGCGTATCATGCATTAAAAAGGTTTATCTGCTCACTGATCACATGATCTAACAATGCAGGCTAAAAAGCAGCTTTGTTCTTTGAAGGAAAACCTGAGAGTATTTCTACAAAAGGAGTGTACAAAATAGTTCCCCAAACAGTTACTTCTTTAGCCTGTTTTTCCAAGTTCTCATTTCCCTTTCAAACTTGCACTGCATCCAAATGTTCCAAAGAATCATCATTTTCCTTCACATTAAGGCTCTAAAACAAGATAACACTAACCAAGATCTCTCTCTATATAGAGAAGTATTCATGTTATTTTTGTAACATCCAGTGTATACTGTAATGTTTTCTAGCAGTTAGAGATATTTAAGGAAGAGTTGATTAAAAACAACCCTATTTTTCAAGTGATTGCCTAACAACATAGCAAGATTTTTAGATGAACACGAAATGCTTGCACTCAACTGCTCCACTAGATGCTGCCATACAATAAGACTTGGAATCACATTTCCTCAGAAGGCCAGGTTAGCATTTGCTAGCTATGGATGTACTGATTTAACATCCTTTGACTGCACAAGTCTGTATACATGCACTGTTTCAAGAGTAAGTAGCACTCATCTGTGAAACACAGCCTTTTCATCTGGCCGAATTACCTGTGCATATTTAATGAACTTCAATGAACTGTAAAAGGAAAATTCCTAAGACAGCTTATGTCCTTATGTAATCAAGACTTGTCTTTTAAATGAATTGTGTTTACTTGCAGCTGATCTATTAAGTGAGATGAAATTTCATAAGACTGGATGCATATATAAGATGCAAGCTCAAAATTCAGAGGACAAGTACATTTAAAAAAAATTTTAAATAAAAAACTATTTGTCATCATCATCATCCAAGTAAAAGAAGTGTGACCCTTCCAGAAAAAAAAAAATGTAGAACTGACTGAAATGATAAGATGATAAGATTAAGTTACCACATTCTTTTCTTCAGAGGACTGACATGCACTTTCAACTTCAGCATCTCCTGGGTATTTGCATAGAAATTAATTGCACTGAAACTAGTAAATGGCATTGCCCATACTCACACTTCTAACATAAGGTGAAGGGACAGAAGTGGCTAAAAGGACACTCTCAGCTCTTAGTCTTCTCCCTTAAATTCCTGTGTTTTTCCGTAGCAGGGAAGCTAACATACATTGTGAGTAAAGAAAATTTCAACTACAAGGTTAAACTATATTTCTTAAAATCATAGAATCCTTAGAGTTGGAAGGGACCCCTGAGGGCCATCTAGTCCAACTCCCCTGCAACCAACAGGGACACTGCAGCTAGATCAGGTTGCCGAGGGTCGTACCTATCCTCACCTTGAAAGTCTCCAGGGATGGGGCATCAACCACAAAATTTATGTATAAATATAAATCAAAATTCAAAACCAAGAATGAGAAAGAATACCTTCATTCCTTCTTCCCAGCTAATCCACAGGTCACCTCGAGTCAAAAAGCATGCCACAGCATGCCGAGCTAAGTGGTGAATCCAGCCTTCTTGACGAAGCTGCGTCATAATTGCATCAATCCAAGGAAAACCTGTCCTGCCTTCTGCCCATTTGGCCAAAGCCTCAGGATTCTTATCCCATGGAATTTGAACACAGATAGGATTCCCCTCCATTTTATCAAACCGTGGATTGTTAGTTGCCGCTGTGTAGAAAAATTCACGCCATAACAGCTGGCCATAGAGGGAGAGGGGAGGGGAGCTGTTCTTTTTTACCTGAAGATTATTAAAGGAAAACATTTTATCAGGAAAAGATAGGGGAAAAAAAAAAATCACAACATCTAAGAACGCATAGCTGACCATGTAGAATCATACCTTTTTGTACAGGTCCGTTAACTTGAAATAAAAGAGTCGACAAGACAAACAGCCAAAGCGGAGGTAGGGACTAAGCCCCGTAGGACTTGCCAGAAGGGAATTGGCGTTCATTCGTGGTCTTTCAAAGTTTGCTACCCAAGCCTTTAAAATAAATAAATAAATAAACAAACCCCAAACACGCTAACATCAGACTACAGAGTAGGTAACAAAAGCTAGCAAGCTTAAAGGGAGAAATCATGCACAATCAGTAACTGAGCCCACGTGCTAAACAGGTGATCACATCATTTTAGAGCTAAGGTGATCAAGTGTTCAAGGGATTCTCCTCAAATCAGCAGAATCTCTAGTAAATAATTCACCACAATGAAAAGGTGTGAACTGTCCTCCAGAACTACTTACCCTTCTTTAAAGGTAGAGGAAACTGTGACAATTAACAGTACTTTAGCTTTTAGAGGAACTGCCCTTCAAAGCTGTGAGAAGCATTTCAAGTAAGGTTATCGCCAAAGAAAAAAAAAATCCATTTCTCAGAACACACAGTAGCATGACAGACTTTCTCCAAAGTTCAAGTAGGTGACAGTTTGCTGTCATCTTTTAAAACTAAGAAACAGCAACTTGATTTACATCATTATATAAACGTCCTAAGTATAAAGGGTTATTTTTTGGTTCTTTTTGGAGTTTTTCGGTGGGGAGGGGGCTGATAGTTAAAAAGAAAAAAAAACAATTTGTTCAATTCTCCTTACATTTCATTACTAAGAACAATTCTATTTTCCAGATACATCACGCTCCCAACAATATGAAACATACCTTTCGTTCTAGATGTCTTTCTAGTCGTGTGAGAGCTTCTGTTTCTCCCCCAGGCCATACTGCAGAAGGCAGACCATCTGTATCAAAACCTGAAAAGCAAATTAAAACAAGGAAAGTCCTTGTTTGCCTCTACTGAAGGGCAATACATTCTAGAGTATTGATACTTGATGGCATATGATTATATGCTGAGAACAGCCTTAAGATGGACACGTGGCACAGTACAAGTTCTACAACAGTTCACAACCAAGTCTTATCAAACCACATTCAACAGCTCCAACTTGCAGGAGAATGCATGTTTTTACATTCCATTATAAAGTTTAATGTTGAATGATTTTACTTCAATTCTACTACTTTTGTTTTTGCCCAAAGTGACTTCCCTTTCACTTTCCAAATTATTTTCAAGTTTCCAGCTCTGCAATATATTGCTTATCTCTAATCTACAATTTTACTTTTTATTACCTCGCTACTAAGCAGCAAGAATTGCTTCATTAATTTATAGGATGCCTAAAAGCTTTTTGAATCATACTAAAGGCATCCATGCTACCTTCAGAACTAACATTCCTATGTTTCATTGACTGACATACATAACAGATTGGAATTACGATTAGTAATTCTACTGCAGAAGATGAAAGAGGCAAGCTTTTTTCCCTCCCTTCCTCTCCCCTAAGGACTGTTCACCAAGTACATGAGATAATGT
This sequence comes from Phasianus colchicus, assembly GCF_987193195.1. Taxonomy (NCBI): domain Eukaryota; kingdom Metazoa; phylum Chordata; class Aves; order Galliformes; family Phasianidae; genus Phasianus; species Phasianus colchicus. Next base: position 54,276,689 of record NC_143436.1, read on the forward strand.
GTTTAGTGAGAACTTTCTTTCTGAAGAAGGCTTTAAAAGACAGAGCAGCAAGAGCGTAGCCAAAATTTGTCCAGAGCCTTTTCTTAGAGATTTGGTGGTCACGCTGCATTTGTTTGTATATATTTCTGAAATTAAAAGTTATACAAACAAGAGAATTTAGAATCTTCTAAAATAATTATTCGCCTCATTATCATCTTTTATGGTATTGCAGGATAAGGTTTTTGGGCTTTGTTTGGTTTTAAATTAGATTGTAAAGTGATAGGTCGATGACAAAACACAAGGTCACCAAACACATATAATGCAAAGGAATAATGAAGACTGCAGCAGCTTGATGATGATTTGGTATCTCGAGAAAGTGGCTGTGCTGTACTTCAAGCAGCTCAACAGTACTCTGTGTAGTTCCATCTGCCTGACCTCCCATTTAACCAAAACAAACACCAAAAAAGCACAGAGCTCATTATCCTTTTTTGTTCTACTTGTTTGTCATAATTGCCATCAGCTAACAATTAACTAGAAATAGAACCTCTTTCATGTGGTTATTTTAAGTGTTACACTTTCGTGGTAGGCTACTTCTCTACTCGTTCCACAACATCTAAACAGTGTAAGAACTTACCTAGCTCTTCAAGCGATGGGACGCCGTACTTCTCATCGTGGTCATCAGAAACTGGAGTGGTACATTTCTGCATTACCTCTGGGGTTATAGTCTCCACTGGCATCTCCAGTGGTTCCATTCTACTAATTAGAGTCTGGAATCGTTTGTAAGTAAGAGGCGGCTGTCCTCCATTTAATTCTATTATTCTGATTTTAAAAGGAAAAAAGAGTAAAAACAAGGTATGTTAGACAACAGGATACTACAACATTTTTCTTTGTTGTTTTTTTGTTTGTTTGTTTTTTAATATATACATCTAGACACACAGAAGAAATATTGTACTATACAGAAAGACAGATATGCATCATTACCCAGACAGTTTGAACCTTATTTTACACCATTTTTTCCTCACCGGGAAAACATAAACTAACTGTTTAAAACCTAGTTAATTATTCTTAACTTCTGGGTTGAGGAAAGTTCCTTAAGAATGAGTAATGAATACAAAAATCTTGATGCAAAGAAAACATACAGATTAACAAGGCAGCAACAAACAAAGCAAAAAGACTGCAGCAACACAGGTGAGTTAGCAAGACCTTATTTAAGATGCATCCACCTGCATAAAAATATAGCATTTTTCTACTCTGGCAGAGTTCAGTGGTATAGCTGATTTAATACTGAGAAAAGGTTAGGCTTCCATTTGTATGCAATGACTTGTTAAAACACAGTTTTCACATTCTGTGCTGTCCATCCTTAAATCTGCAAACTTGGAAATAGGAAAAGTTCACGAAATAACTTAAAGCAGTAAACAGAATCAGCTGTTCACTTAAGGGCAGGGGGAAATGAGAAGGAATTTTGACAGAGGGGTGGATTTTCAATTTAAGATTTAAAAAAAGCTACTGGTTTCAAGTCAGTGTAATAAATTCCCATCCTCCCCCCTACCCCCCAATGCATCTAGCAATCTCCCATACATGTGGCTTATAACACTAAACCAGCATCTACCATAACAAATTACTTCATGTTAAGAGAAGCCAAGTCATATTTTTGAACAGTTTGCAGATTATGTTTCTATAATAAGGAGCTGACACTAATCCATTTAAATAGATCTGTGGAATAACAAACAACACATTAAGTAACACAACACAAGGATATCAAACAATCCCTAGAGTATTACTGGATACATAACTTATAGAAAACAGTTTTGGAAAAAATTGAGGACCTTTTGCTAACTTGTATAGAAATGAAATTGAGACAGAACAAACTAAAACCAAACAAAAACAAATACCAGTTGTCAGAAGTTACAGTTTTTCTGCAGTGCAGAAATGAGCACGCGCTATATAAGAGATACAGTGTAAAGACCTACTTTTTTCTTTTATAAAACCAGAGGTAATAGTAACTTACTTGTCTAGATCATATAACGTGTGAGAAATTCGAACGATGACCTCCACTCCAGCTTCACTAGCCAACTTCTTAATTGCTGCATCTCTCTCCTTCCCAAACGGCTCAGAATCATATTCAATAGAGAGTTTTGCAATGCTCCATTCCTGAAACATAAAATAAATATGTGGTCCTTCAGCAAATCAGCTGCTTGATAGGGACTGAGGAAAAGAAGAATGGAAAGGACATGTTGTAACACCAGCCATTGTCTGTGGAGAGCTGGTAAAAAATACACAAAGGAACAAAATACAGAGATATAGATAGCTTGACTGACAAAAAAGCAGCCAACATCTTGGCATCTAGATTGGAATGAGAGCAAAAAAAGCCTCTATTGATCTGTCCCATTACATTTCCATAGAAGTTTTGAAAATTCAGCTTTAACTTTAGGATCCACATACTTAAGAGGCATAACAGAAGGGAAAGATGACACAGGCTGTCTTCTGAACATTTTTGACCAGTGGTATCTTGCTGCTCTGCAAGCTCTTCACATATGCCTGTTAACTTTAGCAGCAGAGCTGAAGTTTCTGGAGAGAAACTAATTTAAGGTAACCAAATTCTTTCCAAAACAGCTTCAAGTGTAAAAGAGGAGAAGCAAGTAACATCCCTTGCTAAAACCAGACACCACGTATTTTTCCTTCCTGTCCCAAACTCTCCAGCCACCAAGCCCTACAAACATGTAATTAAGCTTGCAGCAACAGGTAGGGGAGAAGAACTAAAGGAAGGCATCACTCACAGCTGTGATTTTTGCAACAGCAGAAAATGGGTAAGGTGAAGTGTGCACAAATGATCCTACAAAGACATCTTGTCCATCAAACTCTAAAGCAACATGCTTCTAATCCCAGTTATCTTAATCAGGAGACCTAAACACATCAGCCAGATTATTTCAGAGAGGTAGACTTATACCAAAGGCACAGGGATACAACACTGTTAACTTAGGGCATTGCTTCACTTCTAGACTCTTTAGCCCCCATCTAGATGGAGCATAGGTACAGTACTTAGGATAAACCACTCTAGGGAATGCTTGGCATCCTTCCACCCTTACATCTGCCAACACCGACACAGCAGGCCCCAAACCCTTTAGCAGCCTCACTCACTCTTACACAATGTTTATTTTACATTTAGTGGTGTAAAAACCATCCATTTGACAGTTGGCAGCACATTTTCTTAAACTCTTCTTTCCTCTGGCAAGTTGGAAAGAAAATCATGAAAAAAGCATCCAAGGGCCAGAGCTACACTGTACTTCTGTCTCTGTGCACTACTCCAGAAGATGAGGACCTACTGTGCTTTCAATAGCAATACCAGCCAGTAGTGCTGAGAACGGGTGACACTGAATTAAGTCTTAAGGGAAGCAAAGCTGTTCTGAGGGATGGAAAGTGGGAAGGAAAGAAGAACACAAACAAATCTCTCTCTCTAGCTCTACCAAAAATCCTAGAGTCCTTTTAGTCCTTTTTAACAATTAAAATATATCAGTGCTCTGTCTTTTGAAAACATTATCCTTCAATCTGTGAAAAGGAGAGCCCTACTAAAAAACAGCCATGAAGTATTCACCCTCAGGCATCTTGGATTAGGTTTCTGACACAAGAGCTCACAGGAATTCCACTACCTCCTACCATTATTGGCTTGAAGATATCACCTTTCAGATAAAAAACTGATGTGTCAGAATTGTTGCTCACCTTTATGAGACATTTAATGAGAATGATCTGAAAAACTTGATTCAAGGTTCCACATCACCTTGCAGGGCAAGTATCTGACGTATAGATTTTTGCTCTGGCACAAGAGGCTACAAGAGTAACTGTATGAGATACAGTTGGTATCAAGGTAGACTTCAGCCGAAAGACTAACACACCCAAGAGATAAAACAATGTCTCTTGTTTGTCTAGCCTGGTGTTGAAGACTTGATTATTAAATCTCTTGAGAAAATAGTCTTTCCAGAAAAAAGACATTTTTTTTTCCCCAGTCTTGCTTATCTCAGTCACCTCAATCCAGTCATTCCATAAAACCTGTTAAAAATCAGTATGCAAAGCATATTGAGCAGCCTGGAGAAGAGAAGGCTCCAAGGAGACCTGATAGCAGCCTTTCTGTACCTGTAGGGGATGTACAGGAAAACTGGGGAGGGACTTTTTAATAAGGGTGAGTAGCAACAGGACAAGGAGAAATGGCTTTAAACTGGAAGAGGGCAGATTTAGTCCAGATATCAGGAAAAAATTCTTTACTTTGAGGGTGGTGAGACACTGGAACAGGCTGCCCAGTGAGGTTGTGGATGCCCCCTCCCTGAAAGCATTCAAGGCCATGCTGGATGGAGCTCTGAGCAGCCTAGTTTAGAGGGAGGTATCCCTGCCTATAGCAGCAGCATTGGACCTACATGATCTTAAAGGTCCTTTCCAATCCAAACCACTCTTTGATTCTATGGTTCATTTCCACTATCCTATTATAGTATTACTTTAAACACGCTATTATTCAGTAAGAAATTACTATCAGTAGCAATTTCTCAGGTTTTGATTTCTCAATAAAACTCTTCCCTGCAAAAAAAATTAAAAAGCAATTTATGATGAAAGGAGTTTGATATCATTAATTACCCTGTAAAGAACAGGAATCTGATGAAATAAAATTGAAAATTCTCAACTTTAAAGTTCAACTTCACCATTTTCATCAAGAACAACAGCAACTTATGCATAAGCTACTTCAGAAAAATATTATGAAGTATACAGGAACAAGAGAGCTAACCCTGCATTTGCATCTGGCCTATCTCCTGTGAAAAATCAGTGAACCACTTCTTACTGCTAAAAAGCACACCAGCAACTTGGTCTAAATCAAGCACTGCTTTTACAGGTCAGACTTCGAATCTCTGAATTCACATATGCATTATTTCACAGGGAACCCAGAAGGAAAACTTAGACCAGGACCTATACATAGCAAAACATGATACGTTAGTCCTATTTCTGGAGAGGAAAAAAAAAATTAAAACTGTATAGTCTAAGAAGAACTTGGGTCAGTTGATGATATGCACAGTAGAGAGGGAGGGAAATCCAAATATAAAAAAAACCTGAAACTGCAAAAGTGTATTAAGCAGTTGCATGGAAAGCAACTTGTACTTAAGTAAACTAGTACAGGAAATACTTCCAGTTGAAACCAGTTTGACAGTCATAGTCATGGACAGAAACAAACTGTAGGGTAAAAAGAAACCTGTATTTTAGTTGTACACATGTCTAGCATTTACCTTAAAAAGCCTGGGGAAAACATCTGCTGGCTGTCCACGAATAACAAACAAACGTGAATTCAGTTTCCGTAGATTGGCATCAAGATCCTCAAGACACTGAAGTAGAAACCTGCAAAGAAATGGAAAGAAACGTTTGCTTTCTGAGGTAGACCAAACAACTTTACAGTAGAAGCAGGGATCAAGAGGAATAGCCCATCTGTTATCAGATCTTCCATATTTCATGCGTATTTTGATGATGCATGCATGCATATCCACATCCTAGTTACACTTAGTTTACAGTAATTCAATAGCTCTTATTAAGCAGCACATAATAAAAAAAAAAAGAGCTCTCATTGAAGTTTTCACCTCAATGCTATTCAGTTTTGGAACACATTAAAACATACTCAAGTCTTAACTGAATCTACAAGTGTCTTGACACCCTGATGGGGGAAAAAATAGCACACCACAAAAAAAAGGAGACAATCAGCTATTGGCATACAGCAATGAAACTTAATCCAAGTGCCCCTTACAACACAGGGCCTGAACTGTTACTAAAAACAGCACGTCAGGAGACTAGATGGTCATACATATGCCTTTGGCCTTCACTTATAAAAATAGCTCTCTTTCTAAGGAGAAATGTCACAAACCAGCTATACCCTCCCTTGAATTTGTAATGAGCAAATCAGGAAACAAGGAAAAAAAGGGGAGAGAATGGGGTACTGCAAATCTGCGAGTCTTCAGGTGAAATGGGCATTTGCACAAATGATGTTGAGGCAGATCTATGCACCAAAGAATTATGAGTGGATGCAGTTACTAATGATGACTAATGGTGAGGACTGTTTGGGGAGAGACAAAAAAAATTGACAAGAAAACTGTGGCTGGTGGACACCTAGAGATGATGGGGATACTCAGATGAGCATCCAAGTCTCGTCACCAGCATAGTGCTTTCCCCACAACATCATCTATATGATAAAAGTAAGGTTTTAATCAGGAGCTGTTCAAACCCTCTACCACGATGATGTTACTGTGCAGCAAACCATGTGCTGACCAGGGCAGCTGCTAAGTTCTGTGCATGCATGTGTCACTGGATTCCCCACCTTCAACCAAAAGTGATCCCCTGAGAGGCAAAGGAGAGACTTTCCAGCTGGAGGCCATCATTCCTGTGAGGACCTGCCATATCACCAATACATCTAAGTGGCACAACAGCCTGAGACCAACCTAGGGACAACACTGCCAGGGAGTCTCTGGGAACGTGGCAGCACAGGTGCAATTATGTGGAGATGCCCACTGAGCTGCAGGTGCCCTGTGTGGTACCAAGACCAGGCACCCAGCAAACAGGACCACTGAAACACCTATTTCACAGAATGAATTACAAAAAATAACCCACTGCAATTAAAATGCTATAGATTCTAAGAAGGATATAACATAACAGTTGTAAACCTACTGAAACTGTGAAACAAGACTTTTTTTCCCCCCCTCTTACATTTTCAAGAGATTTTACAGTTGGTAAGTGATGACTAACATTTTTTCCTTAAAAAGTTGGAGGCAATGTATGAAAAAAATAGTATGTATGTGACCAAGAACTGCCAGAAATGTATGGATCACCTGACCTGAAAGGGTAACAAGTGGCAGAGGAAGCAGGTGTGTAACAGCACAGCAGCTTCTTTACTGACAACTACATTATGTGTTCAATGACAGGAAGAAAAAATGATGCCCAATTCTCTCACTTTGCTTTTTTCATCTAAAAAAACCTCCAAGGCAGTTAGACAATGAAGATATGCTGTATCTAAAAAGAAACATCTGTATGAGAAGTCATTTTAATATTAGATTCCAGACTAGAATCGTATACGCTTCTATTTAAAGAGAATGTGGGCCCTAAGTTTACAGGCCAAAGTTGCTTCCAGGCCTAATGTAGAAAGTACAGAGTGTTTTTCTGTTGTTGTTATTTCTGTTTTAAACTTGGAATTACAGATCTTATCGTGAATTTTGACTATTTCAATCTTTCTCAATCTTGCTTCCCAGGAATATATGCGTTCACAAATTCTTCACAGACCACTATAAACACAAACTATAGTGTCCCAGATGGCTTTGGAATGCTAGGAGAGATTTATTTCTGTTTGTTTGATTTTAAACTTCAAATCACAGAATATAGGGGAAAGGTATTAAAGGAAACTGACAAAATAAAATGCTCACAGCTATTTCAATGCAAAAAATGGTTTCAGGAAATTGTTTTTTCCTATCTACACCTCACTTCCCCCTATCTTCTCAACCCACTTTCTTCCTAACTGACCACAGCATACAACTTTAGTCTGGACCTGACACAAAATCCTATTCAAGAAGATTACATGCACTGACCCAGTCTTCAATTCACATCCAAGGTCCCTAAACTTGCCCTTAATACCATTTAATCTCTATTTTGTTGGTTTTCCAAATCTTCTCTACTATCTCTAATATCTCTCTGTCGCCATAAAACTTTCACGTATGTAAGAAACCAACAGTCTAGACTGGAGTTGTCAAATACATGGAGGAAGAGAGAGGGGAGCTGAGGGGGGGGACAGGGAAGAAATCACACACTCTGCTATCTCCTCTCACCCAAACAAAAACAGAAGCAAACCAAGTCCCAGCTTAGGCTGCACGACTGTCACTAAGAACACACTGTTCGGAGATGAAGACCAAATTAAGCCCTAGCGACCCTGTGGTATTTGTAGTAACAGCAGTGCAAAAGAACACCGCTTTCAAATTGGAGAACAAGGGTTCAGTTTACAGCAAACAATTATTCAGAATGAACGTGCGATTTCTTAAGTCTATTTGAACCTTCCATCTGGTCCAGATGTTCTTAACAAGATGTGCTGCAAGTGATGAAACTAATCTATTTTGTTTTCACCAACCATATTCATGCAATATCACATCTAAAGGGCATTTTCTTGTTAAAATTAGAACAATTTTGTAAAAAGAAAAGCCCTTTATACAGGTTTTTTGTTTTGTTTGTTTGTTTTGTCTTTTATACAGAGGCTGGAGCACCTCTTCTATGAAGAAAGCTTGATGGAACTGGACTTGTTTAGCTTGGAGAAGAGAAGGTTCCTGGGAGACCTCATTGTAGCATTCCAATACTTGAAGGGAGCACTGAACAGGAGGGGGAACGGCTGTTTACGAGGGTGGATAGTGATAGGACAAGGGAGAATGGTTTTAAACCGAGACAGGGGAGGTTTAGGTTAGATATTAGGAGGAAGTTTTTCACACTCAGGGTGGTGAGGCACTGGAACAGGTTGCCCAAGGAGGCTGTGGATGCCCCATGCCTGGCATTCAAGGCCAGGCTGGATGTGGCTCTGGGCAGCCTGGTCTGGTGGTTGGCGACCCTGCACATAGCAGGGGGTTGAAATGAGATGATCACTGTGGTCCTTTTCAACCCAGGCTATTCTGTGATTCTGTGATTTTCCTTGCTCAATTAGAAGCAATAACTTAAGAAAGCTCATTTCTAGACATAACCAATAAGTTTGTAGTTGAATCAACAACTCATCATAACTTAAGTACCCACCTTTTTCATGTGTACAGAAGTTTGATTACTTCTAACTAGATGCTAACATCTAGTTTTAGATATAACTGGACACAAATTACTTTGAATTCAAACATTCCAGAATTCCTGCTTTCATCTAACATGCACTAATGTGAAAGGAAGCCGACAGTCATGCTAGCTCCTGAGACAACCTCTAAGCCCATCACTTTCCTTAATATTGGCATAGAATTATAATGCACACCTTAACAAATCAATGTTCCATTGATAACGTATGTATGTATGTCAGGGGAGGAGTAATAAGCTATCTACAACATGCACCTCCCCCACATTAAGCAAACAAAAAATGTTAAAACAGCAATTCTCAGCACTCTACAAACTGTTACAGTGCATCATTATGGGATCTGGAAAGAAGAGTTACAGAACTACCTTTCCAGGTTCCACTTTGAATGGTAGCACTTGACTACACGTGAGCATGCTGGTTCTGAAGAACCAACTCCATGCATGGGTACAACGCAGAACAGCAAGATGCAGGCATTTTCCTCAACTGCAGGCATCTAAACGGAATTGGGAGCAGCACTCTAGCACAGACACAGCAAACTTATTTGAGTTTTCTCACCAAAACCATCAAAAATGCATTCCCTCTTCAGATTAATGTACTTCAAAATTAGTCTGTGAACTGGAACGAGCATGAAACCCTCTAATCTCATTAAAAAGTAATCTCTCTTCAGTATATGAACTCCTGGAGCAAAGTTTCCTAACACCAGCTTTGAAGTAACAGTTACTAGGCTTGAACTCTATTATACTTTTCCCCCCAAGTGTGGCAATTAGGAGCTATTTAAATTGCTCCCTATAGTAACAGGTCACATTCCTAAGTCTGCAACCTGAAACAACTTTGTCCTCTCAAAGTGAGAAAGCACTTCCTTTAACATTTTGAGTAAATATAAGAAGTGCACAACCCAACTTAGTTAAAAATGCACAAAAAGGATGAACAGATGATTTTAGTAGGTCAGAGCATCAACCCATGTTTCTTCAGCTGAACCAAGCGTTCCACTCCTCTGCTAATGCTGGGAGCAGGAATGGACTGACAAGAACTAAAACTTGTTTGATTCCTCAATCACTAAATATTTTACTTATGACTGCACAAACTCCAGCAATCCATCCAAAATACTGTTGAACCAGTATTTCCGAATGCCTCCTCTCTAACCAATAGTCCTCAGGCCAAGTCCTTAATTTCCATCTCTCCAACAAAGAAAAGCAGCATCACACAAGAGATCTGCAGCACTGTGGTATTCAGTCATCACTTAGGCTTTGTCTCTCAGCATTATGTTATGCAGCCTAGTGGTTGCTGGCTCTATTTTTCTATTCAATTTTTCTTCAGCTTTTCTATCAGATATTGCTTTGTCTTTCATAAAGAATGGGATTCAATAAGAAGGAAGAATATTACACACCACAGAGCATCAACCACACCTTTATATTTGAATGAGTGCAGTTTGCAGCATTAGGCACTGACTGCACTAACAGATCATGTTAACATGTACCTTTACGCATGGAAAGAGAGAGATTTGGCCTTTCATACATATCTTCTGTTTTGCCCTACGTTCAGTTGCATCATTATGAAATTCCAGTATCACTTAGGTAAACACACTTCTCCAATTAGCTTCTACAAGATTTCATCCAATACCTGCAGCTGTAAAATACTGAGAAGTACCTCAAATTTGATATATTTAGTATTTTATCAGTGCATTTTCCTGTTTACCACTAACCAAGCATCTTAGACAGTGCAAGCAGTATATTCTTATGAAACCATAAGAAGATTAAGCTCAGACAGGATTTAATTGTTATGTACACTCCACAGCATCCTTTGGCAGCTCGCCATAGCAGTATTTTCCTGTTACCAAATCAAGGTCACATAGAGGTATATCTTATTATATTACGTGGTTCCAATGAATACAGCATTATGACTTAATTTCCCCAACATATATACCTTTGCTAGTGAGCTTATACACGAGAACAAGAAAAAGTTGACTTCATTCAACAGTGCATGCAGAAGTGAGCTGGCCATGGAGCTAACTAATCTTCAGATTTGCTTTACAAACAGCAGAGAAGGAATGGCTCCTTCACAGTGCAACTCAGGACTTCAGCACCTTTCATAACTTGGTATGAGCTGATCCATGCACAAACCAAGAAGTGCATCGTTGGCCTTTTTTTTTCCTTCTGGCATTGACAACTGTTATTATCTCTAAGCCAAAGCAAAGCAGTGATGGATGAAGGAGACAAGATGCACCCAAGCCCAAGTAGAGCTGTGATATGCATAACTGCTATGAAATAAGCTCTTAAAGAAAAGCAAACAACACAACGGCAAATTGAACTCTTCAGAAAAGGTTGAAAGAAGGGGTTTCAAACAGTAAGTATTGCTTTATAGTGGTTAATATCTACACATGTTCAAGTTGAGCCCTTTTCAGTGGATCTTCTGGAAGCTAAGCAGCAAAGATCATCTCATCATGCTGGACACGAACCAGCAGTGTGCACTTGCAGCCTGGAAGGACTACTGAGTTCTGAGCTGCATTAAAAGAGGGGTGGTCAGCAAGGAGAGGGAGCTGATAGTGCCCCTCTACACAGCTCTTCTGAGTCTCCATCTGGAGTACTGCATCCAGGCCTGGGGCTCCCAGCACAGCGAGGACATGGAGCTCTTGGAGTGGGTCCAGAGGAGAGCCACTAAGATGATCAGAGGGCTGGAGCACCTCTCCTGTGAAGAAAGGCTGAGGGAACTGGACTTGTTTAGCTTGGAGAAGAGAAGGTTCCAGGAGACATCATTGTGGCCTTCCAGTGCTTGAAGGGAGCATATAATCAGGAAGGGGAATAGCTGTTTACAAGGGTGGATAGTGATAGGACAAGGGAGAATGGTTTTAAACTGAGACAGGGGAGGTTTAGGTTAGATATTAGCAGGAAGTTTTTCCACACTCAGAGTGGTGACGCATTGGAACAGGTTGCCCAAGGAGGCTGTGGATGCCCCATCCCTGGAGGCATTCAAGGTCAGGCTGGATGTGGCTCTGGGCAGCCTGGTCTGGTGGTTGGCAACCCTGTACATAGCAGGGGGGTTGAGACTCGATGATCACTGTGGTCCTTTTCAACCCAGGCCATTCTGTGATTCCATGATCTCACATATGAAGTTGGGTGGAACTACAATATGCAATACCATTCTATTAAATAAAACAACAAAATAATTTGAATCTAATCTAGTTTACACTAAGATATAGATCTACTATTCCCTTCCATAACATTCTCACAAGTGAGCTACCTTTTCAAAGGTAGCACTACCCAAAGGAAAGGAATACACAAGAGATGTCTCTTGAATTAGGACACCTTTTGATAGGACATGCATAACCTCCTCAAAAGCAACCTATATTTGGTTCCTGTTTTGTGATCCCTACTTCACAATAGATAGCATATCTAGTCTTTGTAAAGATCTGGATCTGAGCTCTGCACTTAGAGAACACCTATTACTCATCCAGACTCATCCCCACTTAACAAGCAACAAACAACTCAAATTACTTGTTACAAAGGTCAGCTTTCTGGTGATAAGAGATTAACAGGCTCACAGTTCAAGTCTCTTCTCCACAGTCTTCCACTCTAATATATGTACTCCGTGTTTACTTTTCACGAGCTCCATAATCCCAATCTGCTGAAGTCCTCATGATTTGACTTAATTCCTTATGCTGACTCTTTCCAGAATGAAACTACTTGGATCCATAGAAGAAAAGTCAAGAGCAAGCAGCCGTATCTGCAGTGTGGACAGCTGGGGAAATAGGACCTAAAAGCAAATTATAAAATGTAGCTACTTGACAGTACAGCCATGTTCACGTTTAAATAAACTTACAGCTCCCTATTCTCATGTACCCACATAACCTTATTTAAATGAGCTGCTCATAAGGCTTCATGTAATTAAACAAGAGCTGGCCTTATTTTTATTCCTGTCACTAAATAAAGTAGTTCAGTCACATCACTCTCCAGAATCCACGCTGTCCATGAGAAAATAACAGCCAAGGCTCATTTCAAAAGAATAAGAGAGACTGGAGCTCCAGCAAAGCACAATCCTGCAGCCTGATTCAGAAGGACAAGTCCCATACTGACCCTCACTTTAACAGAATTTTTTAAAACTTTTCTTACACCGAAGTCAGCTCTGTAAGATTACAATTACTGCTAATAAGATTTTACAAATTTTACCAGAAAAAGAAGCAGTGAGTAAAATAAATGTATTTCTCAACTACACCGTATAAATCACAAGTCTCTGGTTTCCCATATCAAAACAATCTATTCTATCAACTGAATAGATTAAGGATAGAGATGAAGTCAACTAACATACACAAGAAAAAGTAGAATGCTTGGATGACAGAAAATATCCAAAGTTCTTCATTAAAAGCAGCCGGATTTCATCTATTGCTGGCCTCATGCTGGTCAGCCATTCAGCATCACCCTCACTTCCCACTGCTACTCTAATGAACCAACATGGCCAAAAGCTTCTGAATGAGCTGTTGAAAACTGAAATCCCATCTGAATACAAGGTAAGTGAAAAGAAATCATCTCACATTTCTAAAGAAAAAAAACACCACCACAGGAAGAAACTACATTTTTAAGTAATATCAAAAACCCCAAATAACAGCTTTGTTTATGAAGCTGCACAAATTCAGAAACATTCTTTTGTGTCCCCAGCTCTCTCCTTGTGTGAGCAGGCAATGGTTCCCTTCAGTCCGCAGGAGCCTTACATATCAAAGTCTGAAACTGACAAAAAAGATGCACTGAGCTCAGTAATGTAAGGGCTGGTATAAAAAAACAAAACGTAGTTCATGGGATAATAGCTGAAATAATAAAATCTAGTGACATCTAGATAAACATCTAGATAAACACTATCCAACCTGCCTGTTGGTTAGGACCAACACCAAGGTCAAGGACCAACATTCTTCACTTGAAGAAACTGAATTTAATTTATCTAAATTGAGTTATTGCAGTGGTGCACTTAACTGCACTACATCACTAAAAAGTGATATTCAACCATCTCTCAAGAAGTAAAGATGGTTCCGATGAATTATTTTATGAAAAATGCAGTCTTTATAAGAAGTGTGTTTTTTCTATTTCAGCTGTCTACTCATTGCTTTCATTTGAAGGAATTGCCAAGGAACAACACTTTCATCGATTCTTGACATCTTGACTGTAGAAAGAATAACGGCAGACAGCTGGAAAACATCCTCCACACTGTCAGTTTTTTCCAGTTTGCTTGTGCCAGGTTCAGAATTAACAGCACCACAGCAGATGCAGAAGGGAGCACTGCCAACGTAAACGCGTAAATGGAAGGCACAGGACGGGACGCTCCAAGCCCACCTTCCCAAAACTGGATAACTTTCAGCGAAGACAAAGTGCTTAAAAACCAAGAAGTACAGTGAAATATCAAGCAAACTGCTGGCGCTCCAGGAAGGAGATGCCTCTCTTAAGAAACCGTGTATATATTTTTTTGCTTTAAAGCTGTTTCCATAGATGAAAATAACAGGGGAACATGCGTAGCCTCTGAACTAAAAACTTGCTTAATCACCACTGATGAGTATTATTGCTATGCAGAGCCTCGCACAAGAGATTTTCCTTCTCCGCTGGAGGTCAAACTGAAGGAAAAACAAACCTTATTTGCTTTAATCCCCACACTTCAAGGTCAAGGGAAAAAGATAAGGAGGGAAGAAAAGGAAAAAGAAGCCTCCAAACTCCGCATTCATTACTGCATTGCTCATAACCTGATCATTTCCTTATGCCGTTTGTAAGAACATTTCAATATGAATCAACAAAAATAGTTTCTTAAAGTAGGTCGTTGCTGCAGCAACCAGTTGGCTGTTTGGACTACTCCCTGCCACAATGACCTACTTTTCTAGTTATATGTAACTGTTGTAGTAGGAGCTGTAATTCTAGTTCACTTCCGAAGGGTTGCGAGAGGATTTATAACTTGCAGTTGAACTTTATTCCTAACAAAGACAGATAAAAGCTGCGAGCGTTTACCAGGAGCAGATGGGTTCTGTTCCTTCGTTGTATTTAGAAGCGCTGCCACCAAAAGGTTAAACGAAATCTAATACTCAAAAAGCACCGAGCCAATATGCAAAATTGGGAACTGACAAAAAATAGAAAGGGAAGCTGTCAAAACAAACAGCTACTTGTGAACTACGTGTTCCGAGGCAGCACCAATGTCTGGCAGCAGTCTTTCTATATAGACGGGCTGCTCAGAAGCTAATAAACTCCATCTAGTGCTGTGATTAAAGATCATTTTAAACCTGCACAAAAGGCAAAAAAACTTCTGTCAATGACAGGTAAACTAATGCATTTCTGAACCTTATTTAACCCTGCAGGAAGGGTGCAGTAGGAACATACAAGGATACAACCAAACCCAGGAAGTAACACTGACAAAGACTTAACTCCCTGCTTGCTGTTGCTATGGATGGGCATTATCCTCACAACAAAGGAAAAAAACATTACCGGTACTTCATTGAACTGTATCCTAACCTCAAGGAGAAAATAAAGATCATTTTTGTAACGCTAAGCCCACAGAGATTCACGTTTTAATCACACTGACGAGCATAGGTATTTTTGATCAATCTATACAACCCCACGTTCAAAAGCTGACACTCAAGTTAAATTTGATGAGGTAAGCACAAGAAAATATCACTTTCAATGGGAAGTCAACACAATCCAACAAAAGGCAAGCTATGTATTACCATCCAGCACATCCTAATTAAAACCTCAGTTAGTAGAAAGGTTCTGACACACATCGCTCATACTACAAATGCAGGAAAACAACGCACATGCACCACATTCCTCCAAAGACTATTTTACCTTTAGTCATTTTAAGTTCAGAAGGAAGAAAACCAGAACCGATGACAACAGCACTGCAAGTGGAAAAGTTCTTGAATTTTCTCTAAACCTTCATTTTTGGAACAAATCACACGTAATGACTGTACTCTGCAAATATGACTCTCTTCAAGCAGAACATCAAAGAAATAAAATAAGTATTTATTTACTTTACCAGCACACTGGATGAGCAGTACAACAGCAGCCAGAGCATCTGCAAAGATAGGATTCTGGAAGAAGGATGTAGCAGTAGAAGATAAAAATGTAAAGTCATTAAAAAAAAAAACCACAAAGGCTGTTGCTGCAAGAGCAGCATCCGATCACTAGTAATGCTGCTCAGTTTGAAAGCCTGACCTCCAGTGCCAAAACTGCAAGGTCTGCTGTGCTGTCTCCTATAGAAGAAACACAGAACTCTGGTAAGGCTGTCAGTAAATGCAGAACTGAAGAACATTTCTTTGGCAAACTAACAAGCCTCAGAGCTGGCAGTTAAAAAAAAGTATGGTGGAGATTTCATGAATGTCACCCAACAAGCATTCATAAGAAATAAAACCAAAATACAACCTCACCTCCATCCAAAGACCCATCTGAAACCTGGATGACAGAGATTCCTTTTTAGAATATTTTATTTTAAAAGCACATCTCAACTTTTCAATTTATGGTCACGCCTCTCCCATGAGAGCGATAAGGAAAACAGCCATCCATCTCTGCTAAAAGCTGTGTTATTCTCTTTGTATATTTAAGACAGTTTTAAGAGACAGTTGCTGAAACCCAACCGGACACATAAATGTGCTCCTAGAATATGCCATTCGTTTCTTTCCAAAAATGTGAAATGTGAGAAGAGGGGGGGGAAAAAAAAAAAATCCCTTGATACCATGGAATTTATTAGCAAAAAATCAAACCTTCAGCTCAGAGGAAACTCAAAACAGATCACCACAAAGATTTTTCTCCATTCCTCAATTCATCCAATGTACTGGAGAACAAATATAAGCTATTTTTAAGGTCAGCAGCTCTATGAGCCAAAGTGCCACAGTTCTTTAAGCATTTCTCCTGTACTTCAGAACTGCAGAGGTTGCAAAACTGAGATAAGCTTGCCATGGTGGTGTAGTGCATAGCATAACTGTGACCCTTTGACACACTACGCACTAGGCGTGAAGCTGCCTACATGGAAGAGTTACCTATCAGTGTACTTGTTTTTCCCTGAGAATGACTGCCCTCTCACTTCTTTTCTTTTGATCCCTCTTCTGCTATTCCAACACAAGACACGCAGCGGATTATCCTTCACCTATAAGGTAAGCAGAGCATTGGCATCTTCATTAAGGAAAAAAAAAAGTTCTGCAACTGCTGGCACGCATAGGCTCTTTACTGCAAAAAGAATCAACACATTTCCCAGACCATGTGTTCCACACGCTTGGGAAAGAGACATCACATGGTCAGGACTTCCTTCCAGCACTTGCACACTTACAGAATCCAAACTGCAGGACATTACCTTGATGTAGCACCTGGCTCCACACGCTACAAAACACAGCAGATTACAACCAATATAGTTACTAACCAAACATTTCAAGTGCAAACATGATGAAAAAGAAAACAGAAAAATCCAAGTATTCATAACAGGAATTGTTTCTAAGTAGCTCATGTCATAGGTATTTCCTCTCTGTTAGCGAAAAATCAATAACAATCCACATTCATGCTTTATAGCTTCCACATTTGAGCTTCCAGATTTTTTTTTTCCCCACCCACCCATTATTTCTGGTTTTCATTTGTAAAGGACAGGAGTTTGTATCCTGGGAGGAATCAAACCCACAGCACAAGAACTTTTTGTGGGTATGCAAATCACAAGCATACAAACTCACGCTGCAAGATGTATGTAACTGAACAGGAGAGGAATCAAGGAACATGGACGTAATGGAAGTTTCCAAAGCAGGTCCTGACTTCAGTTACAGGAAGAAGCAACGCAGAACTCAAAAGCTCAAATGCAAACATGACATGCTCATCACTTCAGAAATTAGATTTGCCGGAAATAGTTACTATCCTGATCAATGTTCAACTGACAAAGTCCCTTCCCTCTCTGGTACTTTGAACAAGTTCCATCCCATAGCAACAAATCCGTTGCGTTAGCACTTTTCAAGAAATTATGACCAGTGGTTTTGATACTTAACTGCTTTCTGAAGCCACAATATGAAATCCCTGTTTTCTACTCAAGACAGTCATATAGACATCCAGGCCTTTCAAACACTAATGCGAATTAAAAAGAAAATAGATCTCAGTTTACAATTCAAGAAAAAAAAAAAAAGCATATTTTACTAAGTTATGTCAATTGCAGCTCTGTTACAGTCCCCAACAACACCTACAAAGCTAACATTTTTTTTTTTAAACCATGAGCAATTGCTATGCTCATAACATATAACATAACATAGACTTTTGCTGCAGTTGTCTCCATTCACACCCTCAAAACAGAACTCTGCAATATTGACCTATTTTCCCTGGTCCTTTCTGCACTATCCTTTAGTAAACCTTTATCTCCGTGAAAAGCAACAGTCACATGCACATTAAACTCCAAAGTAGTGGAAGCAACTGCTTAAAGGTGACCTGAAAAATATATGGAGGCTTTGGGGTCAGAAGAACATTGCAATTACAGCTCACCCGTTGGTTGGCCTAGATTGCAAAGAACCTGAAAGCCACAAGTACACGGAAGCACAAGAACTAACCATGCTCCACGTTTAAAGTTGTGAAAACTTATAAGTGTGTTTCACCAAAATACCCCACAGTTCATAACCGGCTAATCAAGATGTAACCACAGGAACTGCTATCAAATCTGCTAAAAGGTAATATGCAACATACTAAACCTATAAACCACAAAGCCACAAACTCCACATGGCTTACACAACCAATCCAGGCTTAAATTGACTTCTGCCTTTTGAGTCCGCTATGGGAACACCAGAAGCACAAGAAGCCCTGAAGTAAAAGGTTTCTTTCAGTATACAGATTAATACATTACAGACCTTAGTGCCACTTCTACACTGAAAAAACGGCTGACTTCACCAGCAGCTTGACCTTCCTCCTATCTCTCGTTATATAACTGACCTGAAAGCCTGCCAGGAACTGAGTGGGTATGGAAGAGAACCACTTTCCTTGAAAATAAGGCTTTCATTCTGTAGATTAGCTGTCATAAATGAAACAGTTCAGGTGGCACAATGTGAACAGCTCTCCTGAAATATTTGCATAATGAAATACGTTTCAAGAGTATCTGCTATTTGTGGCATTTAAGACATTTTTCACAGGCTGGAGGGAAATATACTTTCTTACATGAAAATTAAAGAGAAAAACAAAGTAAAAATTTGTCTTCAAGAACTGATACAGAATTCATTGATAATAACACATTTATCAGTTAAAATCAAATCTGTATTCTTCACTGCATAATAAAGCTGTCTGCACAGATAGCACTTGCGTGAGGTTTGTCACCCTCTCCATGACCAGAGGACATAGCAGCACAAGCTACAGACACATTACTTGACTAGGGAGAGGTAAAGAACGCAGTTTATTGATACTTCAGTACAATAAGACAAAAAAAAAAATGCTAGTTCCAAAGAAAACAAGTAATCCTATGGACTTGTTTCTAGAGCACATCTCCCTTGATCTCAGTCACAAAGTCCACGTGCTCTTCTTTGTATCAAGAATAATTTACTCAGACCTTCTCCTGCAGCCCTTAAACCTGTAGATCCATGGTATAGAACTAGGCCTCCAGAACTGCTTTACTTGAGGAATTAGATTCCTGCAAGATCCTTCTTGCAGCCACCAAGCTCATTGTATAAAGGCTGACTGGAATTGTTCTGGCCTAAAATCACCACCCAGAAAAAAACAACGTATTGAGCACTTTATGTAAGATTTGGCTTGCTGTACCACCCGCTCTCCCCAGAGCAACCAGCACAGACTTGTCTCCTGGTTTAATAACAGTTACGTTACAGAATCTGGTGATACAAAGCTATTCACCATGAGAAACAGGCAAGCATAGGGTAATTTCTCAGCCAGCGGAGTTATTTCTCACCTTCTGACAGCACGATAAAAAAAATAAATTGGGCCTTTCTCCTCGCACAGTAAGAAGGCCAGCACTTATTTTCGACAATAAAACTTCAAAGGGTGTCAACAAATGGAGACACCACAGAAGAAGCCAATAATCACCTTCTGAAAAACACCCAGTGGTTACCACGCACCAACATCACAGGCTACAGTTACACGGTCATCTCCATCCACAACCAAGCCATGGAAGGAAGGCACCCGTCCCTCCCATTCCTGCCTCTCCACGGCTATCACCACCACCACCTTGTCGTGGCACAATCTAATCCTACCAAAAGCAGGCATTAAGCTGTCCTCGACAGCCCAACGAGCTAACCTGCTTCACCAGAGGGCTGTGCTGGCAGTAGCACGAGAGGGTGGAACCAGCCCTTTCATCAGCGGTGCGGGATTAAAGCTGCGAGGACATACGTCAGCACGGCTCAGTGACGTACTTTGCAAATTACAGGACTAGATCATGTAACATTGTAAACTATAGAGGGAATCGCTGCACTGTGGGCATTTTTAGGGTAGATGTGCCCTTCTGGGAAAGAGAGCAGGTGGGCAATTCATGGGTAGGATGTAGAGTGTTTCCCCAGTCTTACAGGATGTACCGTAATACTCTAACCTAAGCGAGTGACCTCTAAAAACAAGTTACTACTCCGAAATAACAGACTTAGAAATTTACAGGTTAATCACCCTCAATTTAGAGGGCTGGCTGAACAAAAGTTCTGCAAGTTGCGCACTGAACGGGCACTGATGCAACTCGTTGAAAGGCACGACAGGTATGTCTGCAACAGAGCACGAAAACCCTGCTTCACCTGAGGACCTCGTACACATGAGCTATAGCAGCTGAGACCGGCTCACGTAAAAGGAACCCCAAGAATCTATAAAATACATATAAACAAACGTTTCTCCCGAGGCTGATGCACGTCCAGGTTGGTATGTGAAGGACCACAAGTCTTGTCATTTATGTATATAGTTTAGATGACTGGCTTGATGTTTAGTATTTCATAAATCAAAGCGATTTTAATCTTAAGCATCAGACCATGAAAACAGAGGGACATTCAATGAATCAGGCCTGTTTATTTTGTGTGAGAGTGGTAGGAAAACAACTGTCAATAAAATTATTTTGAATTATTTCGGTATTAAATTGTTCTCTGTCTTTAGTTCAGACGGGCAAAAACTGCGTATATTATTTGTTAAAGTTGGTGAAATGCTTGGTGTGGGTAAGGGAGTTTGTTTTCGTGCACCTGCTAAAACTGTTAGGGAGCATCCAGAGAGCAAACCACTTCCTTCATGACTTGAAACTACATCTGGTTTTGAGAATATGCCTATAAAGAATAGCAAAAGTGAATCGATGCCTCAAAAAGATGCTCAAGTATTAAATTTTCAAAACAATCTTCAATTTCCATGAATTGCAGTGAATGTCCTGGAAATTGAACATTTGTCTTGGTCTTCAGTTTTTAATACGTTTTGAGGTATAAGCATCACACCTCTTCCTTCTCCTAAATCAACAGGACCAGCTGGCACAACAGCAACAAACTTGGCAAGATGTATGTGAACATATCAATATTCTCACTACTAGATATATGAAATGCCTTATTTCTCTTCTTCTAAAAAAGAAAGTTATCATCTCCAGGAATGATTAAATAGGGAAGGATTGGCAAGACTACATTATCCATCTTGTAAAATCAACTACCATATCAAAAACATACACGCAGACTCAAAAAAACCAGTAAATAATTAGCCAAAGTAAACCCTTATCCAGCAAATAATGGAATGTTTGCATTTCTTTTTCCATATTTTGATCAGGTGCCATTTTGTACAGAACTAGGGCTAAAGAAACCCTCCCCTAAATCATGTTGCTCACACGAGATTCCGTTCTCCTTAATACAGAAAAGTGTGTGAGAACATGCCAGCACATTTTTTCTTATGTAGGTAATGGTTACTTGTTTGAGTACGTAAGTTACATTCTCTGCCTATTCTGCAGGCACAATTAGACACACACTGTGTCTGGTGCCAAAAGTTTAAGGGCAGTTATCAAAATCTGAGCAGTTTTCTATTTAGCATTTTTCCCTAGCATTTCTCCATCGCCTCCTTCCTTATACTGGGTAACCACTCTCGTGCAAACCTTTATCTGTGAATGACACAGGAGAACTCATTACGCAGGAAAAGCATGTCTCAATGGAAGTACGTCGTCATGATTTATTTAACAGCTCAGGAGAGTGAACAATAATAAGAAACTGAAGAGAACCAGAAAAATGGAACAAGTTGATGAAGGCCCTCGAGTCTGTTACATAGCATTCATGATTTTAGCACAGGTAGGCTGCATGCCAGGAGAAAGGAGGTCAGTAAGGCCATGTGACTGCTTGGTAATTAGGCTTGCTCAATAGTGCAGTTACACAAAAATATTAGTTCATGAGTGTTACATGACTGTTTAAAGAGAAAAGTTCATCAGAAATGTATTCAAGGTTGCAAGATTCAAAACACATTTTGAAAAATGAACCGTAACTGTTGAGTCTGCAGAGTAACAATATTGTTTCCAACAAGAAGATAAACCTCCTGTTTTCCTAGCGTTCTTACACCATTTTCCTCATGTTCACTGTTAGTCATACTTCAACCTCCAACAGAAGAGTTTTGCTCAGGTCACTGGAACCACTAACTTAGCATAACATAAACTCTTGGTATAAACCTACCCAAATCAAGGAAAGATCACGGTAAAACTACCACAAGAGATTAAATCTGACTCATCTTCCAAATGCTGAGGGGTTTCTGCTCCTACTCTCAAACATTACGCATTTTTGACCAATGCAACACCCTACAGCACAGACATGCAAGCATCCTGCTAAGAGTCATCCAGTGACCAAGGAGATAAAGTGTTTGGTTATCAGTTACAAGTGCTGAACGAGACTGGCAAGCCAAAAAACCGCATCATAAGTCTTGGGTATGCATGCTATGAGAGTGTGCATTACCATCAGTTAAAAATAGCTCATTAAAACCACTGGATCCTAACATGGACCCATTCCAAACTACTAAGCGTTCATTTAAATATGATTTTATGGTGTTCATTCTAACAAAGCTCTGTCAATCACCTACTTTACAAAAATTAATGTATTTCTTCAGACGTGGGGAAAAAAAAAAAAGGGCTTACAAAACTGGGCTATGAAAGCAGGGAGATCTTCTAGTCAAAGCCATGTACAGCACGTGCACTGAGCTGTACAAGTCCCAGGAGGCTGTCTGAACTGCTTGGGATAGCAGAGTCAACTCACCCTCCTTCTATAGGCCTCTGTTCATAGAGAAAAAGGAGTGGAGGTGAGGAGGGCTCCCTCCAAAAAAGAAAAACATAGAAAATTCTCTCTTCTGGAAAAACCAAACCAAACGAAACCAAACAACAAAGAAAAACAAAGCCTCTAACCATCAACTGAAAAAGATAATTTTCTTCAAAAGCAAAAGACAGTGTAGCAACTGTCCTTTAGAACACCAAGAACTGTGCAAAAGCAAACAATTTAGTCAAAGCAGATGAGTACACAAAGGTACTCAGGGACTGCATTAGCTGAAGCTTGTATTAAGTGGCCACTGAAGAACCAGGACTGCAGCACTACAGACATAAGCTTCCTTTTGCTAAAATCCAAGTTCATGTTCTGTTTACAAGGGTGAGTAGTGACAGGACAAGGGGGAATGGTTTTAAAATGAGACAGGGGAGGTTTAGGTTAGATATTAGCAGGAAGTTTTTCACACTCAGGGTGGTGACACACTGGAACAGGTTGCCCAAGGAGGCTGTGGATGCCCCATCCCTGGAGGCATTCAAGGCCAGGCTGGATGTGGCTCTGGGCAGCCTGGTCTGGTGGTTGGCAACCCTGCACATAGCAGGGGGGTTGAAACTAGGTGATCATTGTGGTCCTTTTCAACACTGGCCATTCTATGATTCATGCCTGTCCACCATTCACGGCTCAGAGAACACAACCCAATGGCCTGGTGTTATGTAGCATTTCGCTTGCAAAACACATCAGAAACCTATGAAGTATTCCTAAGACATGTGATTTCCTTAGCACCGAGGCCTGTTCCTATTGCCCAGATTCTTTCAAAACATAAGCACTGACCATACTTTGTCCATAAAGATCAACACTGCTAAGCATTAGGGCTCATTATGCAAAAGGAGTTATTCCCTTCAAAGCAAACAAACAAAATAAAAAGCCACTGTGAGAGAAACGCATATCGGACCTCGGATATGGAAGAAATGATAACTAAAAGCTATTATTGAATGCTATGAGCCTCACTGTTGTCAGTGGAAGCGCCCATCCAGGAAAGGTTAACGTAAGAAATCTTAGTATTCCTATCCCCTGAAAACCAGAGACTGGACCACAACCCGCATCCAAAGCGACAGAAGTCACGGGGTCCGAAGGAAACCATCCTCGAGGAGAACCGAGCACGGGACGATCCCAACTCCGTCCCCGGTCATGACGTGGCGCAGTGCCGTCACGCCGCGCCCGCTCGCTCCGAGGCAGCGCTCAGCTCCGCGCCGCGCTCCCGACGGGACGGGTGGCGCCGAGCCCCGCGGTCACCGCCCGCGCGCGGGGCCGCAGCCGCCGAGCGACGCCCGGAGCGCCCCACGGGGGCAGCCCCGTTACCCGCTCCTTATATGGCGCGCACGGAGCGTCCGTCTCCCCGCGCGGCCGCACGGAGCTCCCCGCCCGCGCCCGGCCCCCACTCACCGCCAGCGGTTGATGCCCACGTTGGAGGAGCCGGCGAACCAGGGGTCCAGGATGTAGACGCAGCGCACGGTGTCGGCGCCCCGGATGCACTCCCGCAGCGCCGGGTTGTCGTGGAGCCGCAGCCCCTTGCGGAACCAGTGCACGGCGTTCACCCCCATGCCGTGCTCATGGCCCGGCGCCCGGGCGAGCAGGGGGCGGCCGCCGCCCCGCGCGGTGCGGGGGGCAGAGCGGCGCGAGCGCTCTAGGATCCGGCGGAGGCGGCCACCCGACGGGGACGCATCACCCCGCGGAGCCCCGCGGCTCGGCGGGAAGGGACGGCTCGGGGACGGGGAGCAGCCGCGCGCTCTCCTCGTGCCGCGCCGCCGACGGCCGCCACCTCGCCGCTCGCCCTGTGACTGCGCCGGAGCTCCGCCGGGCGCTCCGCCCCGCCCCTCGCCGCCGATTGGCCGCCTCCGCCCCCACGTGACCGCCGGCCCTCACGTTTCTGAAGTGTGTTCGCCGCCGGCCGCGGCGGGAGGTGGCGCAGCGCGGCGGGATTCCCGCCCAACCTGGGCGGCGCGAGGGGGCGGCGGGGCGCGGGGCCGCGAAGCGCCTCGCGGAGGAACCGCCGGCCCTCCGGGCGCGTGCCCGCTGACTGTTATGTATCGCGCCCCGCGCGCTCCCGCTGAAGGCGGCGCGCATGCGCCGCGGTGCCGCGCCGCTCCCCTCGGGCGTCCCCCGCTTTCAGCATTACCCCTATCCCACCCCTCACGTCTCGCTGCGGGTCTGGCGGCACCGAGGCGGAGTACCGATCCCCTCTCCGCCTCCCCCGTCTCCACCGACGGGCCGCTTATGTAAGGCCTACGCAGCCAGCCCGGCCCGCCCGCGCGGCACCCACCCCCTCCCCTCCCCCAGCGGCGATTACAAAACTGCCAAGTACGCGGGCACAGCGAGGCCGCCTGCTCGTTATTCGCAACGCGGTGTTTGTTTATGAGGTTGGAACTCCTCTCCCCGAGCGGCTCGGAGCCCTGTCTCTCGTCATCGCTCCCTGCCAGGGCTGAGGCGCCGAGCAGCGAGGCGGCAGCCCGCCGCCAGCCCCGCTTCCCGCAGCCCCGCTCCCCGCAGCCCCGCAGCCCTCCCCCGCGGGTTTCGTAACCGCCGCTCCCCGAGCCGCGCTCGCTGCAGGCTGAGCGGCAGCCGCAGTCTGCCTAGCACTGGGATAAAGCACCTCCTTCTGACCGCACCTTCCTTGTTAGGCCGTTGGGCAGCGGGTCAGAAGTGGAAGGGAGGTGAAGAATATATTAATTAAGGAGGCTGTCTGAGCAAGGAGAGAAATAGAGCCGTGGTTAATCGAGGATCTCGCTCGCCTCGCTGCTGTGCTCTCCTGCGGGTAACTTTCTGAAGGAGCGCTAATTGGGCTCATTTAGTGCAGACCATGAGAACAAGGTCAGAAAGGGAAAAGGATAAGACAACGGTGTGACATGATAGGAATTGAACGTGAAGTACATACATCAAGTATGCGATATGTTGTGTTAAGAATTAGGAGTGCTCTTCAGGTCCCTGTTCTTAACATCACTGGATGCTGCTGTGTGGTACGCATTGACAAACACCGACTGTTCGTGAAAGTGTAGCACAGTGGGAAACAGTCCCAACTGGGCTCACAGAGTGGCCCTTCTGCAGTTCTCTCAGACTTAGATCTAACACAGGCTACTGAATGTGCATCTGACAACAGAAGGGTTTCCAGAGCCAACAGTGCCAATTTTAATGCTCTGAAGGATATGAACATGCAGATCCCATGCTAGTTTGAAAAACAGTAAAATCACAGAATGGTTTGGATTGGAAGAGACCTGAAAGACCCATCTATTTCCAACCCCCTGCCATGGGCAGGGCTGCCACCCCGCAGCTCAGGCTGCCCAGAGCCCCATCCAACCTGGCCTCAAGCCTCCAGGGATGGGGCACCACAGCTCTGTGCAGCTGTGCCAGCGCCTCACTGCCCTCCGAGTAAAGAATTTCTTCCTAACTTCTAACCTAAATCTCCTCTCTTTTAGTTTAAAACTGTTCCCCCTTGTCCTATCGTTACCTACCCATATAAAAAGTTGATCTCCCTCCTGTCTCTAAGCTCGGTAATTTTTGTATGAAAGTGCTCGCATGTCTACAAGTTGAAAAGATTTGTGCGTCACTGATTTGTTTTCTAACTTCAGAAGAGATCCAAGGCAGACACGGCTCCAATCACCCAGAGGAAGCAGATTCTCACCAGCACAGCGTGTTCAGCTTCTGAAGCACCACCAGCACCCCCTGCTAGCCCGATGACCACATCTGTGAATTTACTGCTTTTTTCTGTAACAAGTGCAGCGATCACATGGAAGCACACGCGCTGAGGTTACAGAAGCCTCCCCTAAAGGCATCAGCGTGCCTCTCCTCAGGAACCTGAGGTGATTTCCCATCACGGAGACCACGCAGCGCATTCACCGCACTCTAAGAACAAAAAGCACCAAGGCATCACCTACAGCACACTAAATATGCAGCTGCGGGATGGCAAAGTCCTTGTTTACGGGAGAGATCCGCACCCCACAGCAATCCGTCCGCGCGCCATGGCGGTAGGGCGGCTCCGCACGCCCCGACCACACGCTATGCTACGTTCCGTTCGTTCCGCTCCGCCCCGCCCGCTGACGGGGGTCGGGCCCGGCGCGGCCGCGCAGCGCTCAGCAGGAGGCAGGTCAGGCGCGGGGCGGAGGGGCCGTGCGGGCGAGGGGGGCTGTGCTGTAGGGGTGCAGCTGGGTGAGAGCCAGCAGCCCATTCGGGCTGCCTTTTGGGTTTGTAATCTCTCCATACGTAGACCCGCAGTCCCCGTTGCGATACAGATATCAACCGCTGTCCGGCATGAGTTTATGAGAGCTCTGAACTCTTGGCACAGGTTAAATACTCAGGCGCTGTTGTCATCTGCAGACTCTGACATGCATTTCAGACACCAAGCGTGACCGCTAAGCTTCTTCTCAGTTCCTGCTGCACGCCGTAACATTATCATCTATTCATCTCTTTTCAATACAATCTGCTCACTGTTTTACAAAAGTTCCTGGGTATGCAGTCAAATGTGGTTTAGCAAGTGAAGGCTTCCTTCCTTTTACAGCATTCTGTGTTTGCATGGAACATAGAATCATAGAATGGGCTGGGTTGAAAAGGACCACAATGATCACCGAGTTTCAACCCCCTGCTATGTGCAGGGTCACCATTCTCACTATCACCAAGGAAAACATGACTGTGATGCCAAACATAATTCCAGACAACCTAAAGCTTCTCTAAAGCAAACTTAACAAGAATTTCCATGTCAGATTTTGGAAAAGCGCAGTTTACTGTTGCAGAATTTGGCCTTGTTTTTAAAAAGCTCCATAACTAATCTGTAAGATGACTCTCTATTGTAAGTGACTGCATTACTCACAAGGCAATTTAGCCTAACAGTTGGATTACACATTGAAATAAAAGTCATGGTTAGTTATTTTCCCAGTTTGTACTTTGCAAGCATCACCTGACACCCCAAACAATTTTAATAATTGTTTATTTAGATGGCAGTTTTCAGCTGAGCTAAAGCATTAATGCAGAAAGCCCCGACCCTTCAGAGACTGATTACTTTGACTGGACCCAGTAAATAGAATAGAACCACTCAGTTCTCAAATGCAGGCAGTTGTGTCACTTCCTATGGAGGACAGGCTTCAGTTTTCAGTCCTGGTGAAAGTCGCTTTTTCAGGATACAAAAGGAACAACACTGGAAAAATCTTACCTGCACTTTGGGTTGATTTCATAGCTACTTGGAGAATCACTGTGGTGGTGAATGGAGTTAAATCCAGCTGGTGACCGGTCATGAGTGGTGTCCCCCAGGGGTCAGTGCTGGGGCCTGTCCTCTTCAATATCTTTATTGATGACCTGGATGAGGGCATCGAGTGCACCCTCAGTAAACTTGCAGATGACACCAAATTGGCCGGAATTGTGGATCTGCCTGGGGGTAGCGAGGCCATACAGAGGGATCTGGACAGGCTGGATAGCTGGGCTGAAGCCAGTGGGATGAGGTTCAACAAGACCAAATGCCGGGTCCTACACTTTGGCTACAACAACCCCAGGCGATGCTACAGGCTTGGGGCGGAGTGGCTGGAGGACTGCGTAGAGGAAATGGACCTGGGGGTATTGATTGATGCTCAGCTGAACATGAGCCGCCAGTGTGCCCAGGTGGCCAAGAAGGCCAATGGCATCCTGGCTTGCATCAGAAACAGTGTTGCCAGCAGGAGCAGAGAGGTGATTGTTCCCCTGTACTCAGCACTGGTGAGGCCGAACCTCGAGTACTGTGTCCAGTTTTGGGCCCCTCACTGCAACAAAGACATTGAGGCCATGGAACGTGTTCAGAGGAGGGCAACAAAGCTGGTGAGGGGTCTGGAACACAAGCCATATGAGGAAAGGCTGAAGGAGCTGGGATTGTTTAGTTTGGAGAAGAGGAGGCTCAGGGGAGACCTTATTGCTCTCTATAACTTCCTGAAGGGAGGTTGTAGTGAGCTGGGGGTCGGCCTCTTCTCTCATGTCATTAGTGATAGGACCAGAGGGAATGGTTTCAAGCTACGGCAGGGGAGATTCAAGCTGGACATTAGGAAGTATTACTTTTCAGAAAGGGTGGTCAGGCACTGGAATGGACTGCCCAGGGAGGTGGTGGAGTCACCGACCCTGGGGGTATTCAAGGAAAGACTGGATGTGGTGTTGAGGGACATGGTTTAGTGGGAGCTATTGGTAATAGGTGAACGGTTGGACTGGATGATCTTTTAGGTCTTTTCCAACCTTGGTGATTCTATGATTCTATGATCACTCATTCAGTGCTAGAGCTCACTGGGCAGTAATTCTCAAGCCACTAAGTGTATGAAGATAAAGCCATTAAACCTGGAGTTATGACATACAGCTTCGTTGAGCTGTGAGGTTGTGCCTCAGAAACTGAAATATGACTAAGAACCAAGTTACTGATGAACAGCTTTCTGCTAACGGCAAGCTTCAATGTAGTTCAGCATTTTCTATGTCTTAATCTACTAGTTTATGATGTGGCAACATAATGAAAGTCCAGCTACTAGAAACTGAAAAACATCAACTTAAAAGCAATGATACACATTATTGACAAAAAAGTATTTTACCACTAGAAAATGTTTAACCATACCTGAAGTTCTGTCACTTTGGTCCCCTAAACAAATCATGTATTTTCATGAAAGATGGATAGAAATCAGATTGTAAGGATTTCATGTTCTGCATGAAGCTTCTTAATATATGTTATGCAAGAGATCAGATTGGGTGATTGTAACAGTGCTTTCTCTCTAAAAAAAAAATAAAAAAAACAACCAAAAAAGCCTTACTTAATACTCAATGGGTGCTTTTTGAAGCACATTATGCTTTGGGAGAGGTGAATGTGACTGTATAAATAGGGTTGTCCAATACACAACGTAATTTTCTCTTCTTTCCCCCTTTTGAGTTAGGGCAATTTTCAGTGTGTTAACAGCAGCAGCAATTAGGTCAAGCATTTCAGAGACTAGAAGTTCTCACTTCCACCTCGGTGCTTCCTAAAGGTTGTTACAAAACCACCCCCTAAGAAGTTAAGGATACATCAGTGATATCTACGCACGCATGACTGCCGCTGCAGCTCCTCCGGCTGTGGCAGAGCAAGTGGCACTGCCTGTGCTATTCATGATACCTGGCACTCAGCACCAGCAAAGCTGCCCCACTGGGTTATCCACAGCTGCACGGTGGTTGTGCACTTACCCAAAGGGCTGCACAATGGCTCTGGGCCCACTGGAGGTGGCAGGCAAGGACAAAAAGCAGAAGTTGGAAAGAAGGTACTGTAGAGGCAAGTAAAGGCCTGAAGATGTAGCACTGTGCTTGCTTCCTCTCCCAAATATCAGGGTGATTACTTAGCCCCAGTTAGCAGATTCAGCTAATGAAAAATGCATAGATACACAAGCGGGTTCAATGATTTTTTCTTTAATTGCACGGAGAATGAGTTGATAAGGCAGTTAAGCTGTGAACTGCTACTGAAGGAGCACCTGGGAGTGCTCTGACACATGAAGGAACATGTCATGCTCTAAACAATGCCTAAGCAGTTAAGCAAATACATTAAGAAGAGCTAAGAAGTATGTTTTAAGCTGTATTTTGGTTTTTTGTTTTTTTATTCATCTAGTAGAATTGCTGTCAAATTAAATTGCATGTAACATTTTTCCACTGCAGTGTGAGTGAGCTGTAACACCGTCACTAGCAGGAAATAGCTGACAGCTTTGTTCTTGTATGACTGCAGCATATCATGGACAGAGTACTGCCCCCATAGCAGCACAGTTGCATCCACACGTTATGTTCTGGTGAGGCATCAATCAGAACATTAACCTTTCAAAAATCTTTTCTTTCCCTTCTGCACAAAAGCTGATTTTTTGTGCTAATAACAAAAAATACTGTTAAGAGTAATTTCTTATGCCAGCTCAGTCTAAATATCAATGGTTCTGCGAACATTACGAGGTATAATTTGTGTCTTCAATGTGTTTTCAAAGCATTGTTTTTCCTCTCTGCGTAGAGCTGCATTCCATGATGTTGAGAGGAGTTGCTCACAGTGCAAAAGATACAGTTACATTTCTGTTGGCAAGATGTCACTGCAGTAGGCCTGGGTTGAATATTTTGTCCTTACGGCCTGAGATAACAAAAATAGGCTTCTTAATCCATTCAACGTACACAACTGATACAAAGTCAAGAGAGGAAAATAAAAAAACCATTGAGGATCTCCACAAACTGTCAGTTGATATTAAGAAAATACGCAGAGGAAAGGAATGGGTCCTTCTCCAGGATGTGGCCTACGTTCCAGAAATCGCCAGAATTCTACGAGCAATGGGTGCGGATGACCCCGCTATTGCCAGTATCTTGGAACGCTGCCCAGAGGCAATGCTGCGTAGTCCTGCAGAGGTGAACTCTCAAAGAGCTCTGTGGCAACTGGTATGCCAGAAGGAAGACCAGCTGATTAAATTAATAGAGCAGTTTCCAGATTCTTTCTTCACTACCGGGTATCACGAGAACCAGAAAGCAAATATTCTATTTTTTCAGGAACTGGGACTTAAGAATAATATAATCACCAGGTTCTTGACGAGCGCACCCAATATCTTCCACAATGCAGCTGAAAAAAACAAACACGTGATAGAGACATTACAAAAAAGTTACTTAAGTTTAGGAGGTTCTGATGCAAATATGAAGATCTGGATACTGAAGTTACTGAGCCAAAATCCATTTATTTTGTTAAGTACCTCCTCGGCAATTCAGGAAAACTTGGAATTTCTGCAAAAGAGTGATTTCACTGACCACGAAGTCCTACAGCTGCTGTCCAAACTTAAAGGTTTTATTTTTCAGCTTACACCCTCCACTATGCAGAAGAGCATGCTATTTTCCAAAAATGTCTTTAAGTGCAGCGATCAAGAATTCAAACGACTGGTACTGAAATGCCCAGCCCTTCTCTACTATTCTGTTCCAATTCTGGAAGAAAGACTTGAGGGACTGCTGAAGGAAGGAATTTCTATAGCACAGATTAAGGAGACACCAATGGTGCTGGAGTTGACGACACAAATTGTTCAGTACAGGATTAAAAAACTTTCTGCTTTGGGGTACAATATAAAGAGTGGAAATCTAGAAAACTTGAATGGTACTAAGAAAGATTTTGAAGCAAATTATGGTAAGATACAATCAAAGAAGGAGAGACCAATGTTTAATCCTGTTGCTCCTCTAAACATTGAAGATTAATTTGAAAACCGTACT
Organism: Phasianus colchicus; assembly: GCF_987193195.1. Classification (NCBI taxonomy): domain Eukaryota; kingdom Metazoa; phylum Chordata; class Aves; order Galliformes; family Phasianidae; genus Phasianus; species Phasianus colchicus. The sequence goes on from NC_143436.1 coordinate 54,308,845, forward strand.
TAAAATTATGCAATAAAGAATGATTAAAGAGAAAAGAGGTTTTGGTTCTTTGATAGGAGTTGAAGGAAAAGTCATCTTAACCAGACTGTAGTCTTATGCTGTCCTTTGTCGTGGAGTGGGCTTCATGCACAATTTCATTATAAAATTGCAGCTTTTTAATGCTGGTTATGGGAAAGGTTGATTAATCCTTTACATAAGGATTATTTTTTTTTCCCCCAGGGAGCATCTTACATATCTTTTTGGTTCTGATTTCCTTATCTGCCTGGCCTCTAGCTTCTGTGGCTTTTCAGCTCCATCACTGCACTGTCTGTGGTAGTGCTTAGCATAATCTTTATCTGAGAAAGAAAAGGAGGATTATTTTGCCAGTAATATGAATCCACCCACTGGTCCACCGCCTTTGGAGATGTATATCGAGTTCCATTCCTTATTGCTGCAGGAAGTGGCTACAGCTCCTGCATCCTGAATTGAAGCAGATGTGACTTTTGTGCGTCAGGACCCAGATACAGCATTGTCTGAAAACAGGCAGAATACAGTATTTGTATTTAGCAGCTACTATGGTAATATCCTAGTGTGTTCATTTACAAACCATAATGCAAAGAGACTACAAGACAGCCTCCCTGAAATTTCCATGACTATAGAAACTGATTCCTTTTGCAAAAGGATGGAGGGTCAGAAGGAAATACATTTATTGCTGTTACATGGTTGTTCATTTCATCTTTTCTAGCAAGGCATGGAGAGAGAAAAGGCTATGGAGTGACTTAAACAAGTCTCACATGACTGAAAGAGAAAGGGAAAAGTCCTTTTTTGTATGGGTATAACAGAACTAGAGTCTGAGCACACTGGTGGTTAAAAGTGACCATCAGATTTGCAAATAGCTGCCATAGTTTCTAAGTATATGGGTGACAGTTTCTCATGTATCACTGTGATTGTTGACAAGTGCTAGCTTTTAAAATAGTACCTGTCCTACAGTGTTTAAGTCCTTGGGGGATTTTTATTTATTTTCATTTATGGGCTGTGAATAATAAAAAAAAAAAATAGCAGCACCATTAAAGTTCCTCTCAATAAAATTAGAATCAGCAATATTACATGTGAAAAATAAAGGCAGACTTTCTTAAGCAGCTGTTCTATACAGATTCCCCTTTGGCATCAAGAGCTAAACCAGCCACACCCCCACGCCAGGCCATCCCAATCCAGGGTTCCTTCTCTTGAGGAGGAGCTTTAAAATACAGAAGAACAGTGGTATTGAATTACTTATCTAGAAAGTGAGCTGCAAGGTGATGCCACACAGCCTGCCACATTAACTAGTGCAAAATCTGGTCAAAGCCGTGAGGGGATGCCAGGAGGTCATGGAGGTCTGGCCAGAGCACATGTAGTGGCAGCCAGAATTCAAGTGACACCACCACCAGCCACCACAGATGTTCAGCTGCCTTACTAAGCCATTTGCTGGCTGACTCTTCAAAACACACAGTTGATTTATAAGAGGGAGCAGAGACAGCCATATGAAAAGATTGCAGCAGCTAGCCTTTGTCACTGTTTGACTGTCCTCCAGCACTCGGCTTTTACTGTGATCACCATATTTCGATTCAAAAGCCTCCATCCCTCAGACACAAGGGGGCATTTCGGATCTATGGAGGTATCCATAATACCATCTACTGTAATGCTGAGCCCCAGAAACAAGCAGTCATTCAGGATGAAAAGGAAACTGAGACATAAGAGAACGTTTTCCATAAGAAGTTCTAGCATTTCTACTGGTATCTGGTTATACAATTCCTGCTACTGTTATTCCCATCATGTAAAGTACTCCCAGCAGCAATGAAAGAAATGCATCATTTTCCTGTTTCCTCAACAGTCACTGCCAGTTATTGCAAAAGCATTTTCCCTTCTGCAAGTTTCAAAACAAAAGCATAAAGACTCCTTTTCTATACCAGCCAGCCAAAACTCATTCAGCCCTTCATCCATAACTATACCTGAGGCCCATCTCTCTGCTCTTCCCAAGGTATATTCAATAACAAAACCTCAGTTAAGCCCTTGATTGCCAAAACATTACTCAGTGACTGCTACAGTGAAATCCTCTTCTTAATCTCTGCTGTTATAGCAAACATGAACATAGAATCATTAACACTGGAAATGACCACAAAGATCACCCAGTCCAACCATCAGCCCACCCCCACCATGCCCACTGACCACATCCCTCAGTGCCACATCCACATGGTTCTGGAACACCTCCAGGGACGGTGACTCCACCACCTCCCTGGGCAGCCTGTGCCACTGCAGCACCACTTTTTCCAGGAAGAAATTGTTCCTAATATCCAACCTGAGCCTCCCCTGGCCCTTGAGTCCATTCCCTCTCATCCTATTGCTGTTATCTGGGAGAACAGCCTGACCCCCCACCTTCTCACTCAAAGTCCGTGGCCCAGTCTTTTTCTGCAAAACTAGCAGTCATGTTTATCAAGATGATTTGTATGCATTTCCCATTTTGAAATGGGGGGGCTGGGAAAGTGTGAGTTAAAAAAAAAAAAATTCCATACTCTATTCAACTTCCTACAATCTTAAAAGCGGGTATCACCAATCCTCAGTTCCCAGGAGAAAAACGAAACAAAAAGCAAACAGTGAAGATGATTTTGCATTGTGTCTGTGCACAGCCAACAGCACAGTGAAGCGTGGGTTTTGTTAACAGCAGCTTGGTGCTATTTAGGTGCAGATTGCCTGGGCCACCGATACAGTAAGAAGATTCAGACATAAGCATTTACTGATCTGCCTTTCTCCACAAAGTAACTAAGGAAACTTTGGTAAGTCTGAAACAGCAACGATTTAATGTTTCACAAGTGTCAGGACAGAGTCAGAACAAGTTCTTAAGAAGGGACCTTCTTAAGTGAATGGAAAATATGCAGAATACAAGAAAAAGTTCTTCTCAAAAACTAAAACCATATGCCACAGTAAAGCATTTCAGTTACAAGATTCAGAAGTAATAACTACAGGACATGCTAAGAACAAAACATACCAAAGCACTGGCAACCTTTTACAGTTCTAACATTGCATCTCTCCTAACACGCTTGTTCTGCAGCAAGTTTCATAGCATAAAAATTAAAGAATGCCATAAAAAAAGGAGTAAGACAAGTTCAATGTTCGAGTATTCAGAAAACAGTGAAGGATTGGATTGAGTGTTACAAATCTTGCTATGCTTCTAAACAGCTGGCGTGCAGTGCTCACTGGTAGTGCCCTGGGGTACGCTGGAAACTGCCCCAGGCTCAATAATTTGCTGCTGGTGTCCAAGGTGCTCATCCCTGCAGCTATCTGGGATCTTTAAACTACGCGGCATTCCATCACCTTCTGACTATAAAAATAGTTAAGGACTGCATTTATTGCTTGACCTTACCTCATGACACACACTTCCAACAGTTTAGAGATAAGCAACTGGTGCAACTAAGAAAAGGAGCAGAGAGTTCCACCTGCTGTGTTTTGCTGTCCCCACTGCCCCAGTCAGTAAACCTAGTAATACATAATCATTACTGATCGCCAAGTCAAGCTGTTCCAGACTGCAGCTGAAGCACCACTGGCTCAGAAAGACAGGGTTACCACTGTACCATCATGTGCACAGTTTAATTTCAACATCCGTGAATACAGGAGCAAGTTTTAGACACGTGATATACTTTTGTTTTTTTTTTTTTCTTTAATTCCTAAAAAGTCTCTATATATCCTTGAACAACCACAGCTACCTGAAAAGTAAGCTTATAAGCTTAGAAGTTTTTGGAAGGAACACAACTTTTTAGAAAATACTGCTTATACAATGTTCACAGCCTTCTTATTTGCAAAGTCAGCACACACACAAAAAAAGATCACCAGCAGCTTCTACTTTAAGGCAACCTCAAGCTGCGTCCTTGGAGTGCATTTTGCCTCATACACTGCAGAGGACCTACAGATGTTCCCATATGAGGAGTGTCAGAGTTTGGCATTTGTCAGTAAACAGCTTACTCTGATTTTTTTTTTTTTTTTAAATGGGCTCACATGCCATTTTTGGTTTAAATAAAAGTACTGCATTTTACTCAAAATGCTAAGTATGAGATAAAGATGTAGTGAAAAAATTATTGCATTTGTTTGAACAGAGCAAGAAGCTAACCTGGCACATCATGGAGTCAAGACAAGAGCTTTGCTGGTTCTTCAGTGGTTTCCAGCTATACAAAGCAGTTTTTTCAAGTTACATAGCTGTGTTAGATGACTACAACCACCTGCTCACTTCCATTAAGCCATCATTATTTTCTGGTGTCTCTCAGAAGCTGATCAAAGCAGTTTCCACTTGCAGGAGACAGATGCCTATCATTAAATACACCTGAGATTTAGCAATCTTGTATTCAGTAAAAACTGAGCAAGTTTCAGGTATCTGGAGTCACAGAGTCTCTGAAGCTTGTTCAATGAACTGCACAGAAACAATAGAACAGCTCTTTACAAAGCTTCACCTAATAAAGAGAGATTCTTTTCTAATAAGGCATTTAGATTTTATTATCCCTTGTACCACACTGTCAAACTTTCTCACCTCCCATCTCCCTCTCATTTCCAATCTGTTTGCTTCCAGTTTGCAATGGCAGAGTGGAATCATTGAAAACTGTCAGGCTGTCTGCAAGTACTGTTTCCTACCTGTAACTACTGAGGCACATCCCATGGTGCCATTACACAGCTCAAGGATCCTTAGCAGGAGGATGCAGAAGCCACTGAGGACAGTAAGTGGCACCTCATCAAACTGATGATACGGCAGATTATCAACTTAAGTTTCTACGTTCACATTTCAGTCCAAAACTGCAGAAGACTTACAGTAAGTGAATATTCAAATATGCATTACCCCTTCAGACACACATACTCGCTCCTATAGTTATCAAGTGTAACATTTCACCAGATACAAAGCTTGAAACTAGGCCGTAACAAATCTTCATATGCTGTGCTAGCCAAGCTTCTTCTGTCCTTTCCGGATGAAATCAGCTTTCTCTTCAGAAGATAGTGTCTAAGACACATGGCTTCTCATGGTCCAAATCTTAGCAGATTTTAATGCCACCAAGGTAATATTCTAGAAAGTCAAATACTTCTCTCAGTTTTGGCTTTAGTCAGACTTGTCTTTTTTCTTTCCTGTTAAAGGCACTTTGCTTGCAACAGCAGATCCTACTGCTGTAACACCTCCAGCCACAGCAGAAACACTTCCTTTGACCAGCCCCACTCCCATTGAAGGCACTGATGTGACTGCTGTTTTGGTGATTTCCAAGCTCTTCCCTCCAATCCAAGCAACACCCCCGATCGTGGCACCCACAGCTCCCTTTGTCACACTGAAGATACCACCAGTCACACGAGAGAGCATACCGGGCTGCTGCTGTGGGTGGTCTTTGATTGAACCTGAGGGAGGAAACAGCAATCAAGTCAATCACGGTGCCACAATTAAAGCATTTTCAAAAGAGTTATGAATAAGTATTTCCTTTTACAGTCGAACAACCATTGCATGCAGTACATACTTACTTTACAGTTTATTTTTCTTGGATGCTCATACAACACCATTGTTCCAAATAGGAAAGTGCAGTGCAGTGAGATACATACACCTCAATGCTGTTTTCTAAAATGCAAGTCAACATAGGGTCTAGAAATATCAGGCACACAGTTTCCACATAGTTTTAAGTGTGGAAATCAGTCCTTGCCTGTACAACCACCAGCCTCTTTGATGCTGCCAAGTCTCGCAGCCAAGGGAGTCCACTTCTGGATCTCATTAACGGCAAGGGAACCTTGCTCCCCTCCAGTTCCACAGGGCAGGGTGACAACTAAATAACTCCTAGTTTAGCTCAAGAAAAGTGGTCCCCAAAGGCATTAACAGCTGTGCAGGCAGTGACAGGCTCCAATCAACAGAAATCCCACTGTGACAGAGAAACAAAAATCACTTTTTTTTTTCCTGCACGTTGTTGATCATGGAAGTCTGGTTTTCCTTTATGTTATGTTTAAGCTGTGTTTTGAATAATGGTTCCTTGCTGTGTGCTGGGTAAGTCAATTCACAGTTTCTGTTTATGGTACAATTACACAGCTTCAAACTAACGGAAAATACTGAAGTAATAGAAAGCCTCCCAGGTTACTACTTAGCCTCTTCGAAATTCACTAAGTACTTCATACTTCTAACTGTAGGCTTTTAAATCCCGAGGAGATGCACATATCTTACCTCTGAGGTGAACTAAGATTCAAATCCACACGCCACTACTGCATAAGATAATTTCATCTTCAAAGACCAGGACTTTTGGAGCAGTTTGGTTTGCTCCGATACTATGTTAACACTTCATTTCAGCACAGAAGAAAACATAACTCACTGTACCTAAAAACTGGCACATGTTGGCCTACAATACATTTTTGGTGTGAACCTTGAGGAATTTCTGGTCTTTGCAGCAGCACTGCATAGGTGTGTCTCAGCTCATGCCTTGTCAATTCCTCACCAACCACAAATAGCACTACAAAAAAGTTTCAGATAGAACCACGGCAAGAGACAGACATTTCACAAGAAATAAGGATAAAAGTCCCACTGTTTGTTGGGTTCTGTGTGCACATGCATGATTTATAAATAGCTGTAGGTAGAATATGAAAAAACAAGAGGAGGAATCAAAAAAAGAGCAAGCGGAATCACAATGGGCAGATGTAGGGAAGAAGTAATCTTAAAGACACAAGGGAGTCTGAGACAGAAAGAACACTCTCAGAAGAAGACAATGAACGTACAGAGAGGCTGGACAAAAAAATTAGATCTAAATCCAAAGACCTGTCAATATCTCCTGAGATATGCCACAGGAGGACCAGCAAAACAGGTCTCTGTTCTCCAAAAACTATTCAGGCTCTCTTAGTTGCTGACACCTGAGAAGACTATTTCTCCCAGCACTCATGAGGAAAACTACAGTGAATGACTTCCTACGTACATCCAGAGTTTATGGTAACGTTAAGAACTGAACCAGGAGTCAGAATTAATTAAAAAAAAAGTTCAGAGTTAAAGGGTGTGCCCAGAGTAATTCAAACAGATGCTGTCTAAATCCAAGAACTGACAAGTTCAGCAAAAAAAGGTATCAAGAGGAATAGCACAACTCAAGGAAGATAGAAAAAAAATATTACAAATGCTTCCATTCCATCTTATATTGGTCTCTGTCAAGAAACTGATACAGATAACAGAATGGCTTGTGGACACTAGAAACATTAATTGACAGCTTTTTACTTAAAACCAAGTAACTCCTGTAGCCTTCACTATGGACATCTCCAGCACAAACACACTGTCAACAAAAGCATGCAGAGATCAGAATTTATATTTACATACAAAAAGCCTTTAAAGTTTTTTTTAATTGCTGGTTGACTACTACTCTAGGATATGCATTCCTGATCTCCTTGATCCTAAGCAGCACAAGAAAAGTAAAGACAGCACGTTCCTAGATTCAAGGAGAAAATGCCATGAATTCCCAGCACAGGGGCTGACTGCCACAGTACCTCAAACCAACTTCCTGCTCAAAGTCAGACAGTGAACAAAGGTCAGAATGAATGCAGCCTGCAAACTTGGTGCCACCTGCAAACCAGAAGATAAAATACAAGAACAGTACTACCCACAGAAAGTATGAGCAGAAAGCTTTCTCTTGTTTGCATTTCCTTAAATTCTCCAGGCAGCATGCTGGACAAGCATCATTTGAGCAAACTGGAACTACTTCTGTCCTTAAAAAATAAAATTAAAAAATAATACCCAACAAGTTGGTTTCAGAATTGAACCTTTCCTTTAAAAATTCATGTTGGCAGCTAGTTCACAGAGCTGGTCTTTTGGCCAACACTGAACTGCATAGCATTCCATCCACATCCATCTTTTTGTGATGCTGTAAGCATATCACATATGGAGACATTGTATGACATTTTTAAAAAAGGGATGTTCAAGGGTATTCCAAGGGTTTTAACCAAGCTCATAAACCTTGAAGACTGTACATGAAAGAAAAGCAAAAGGGAAAAAATAAGTCCTCAAGGATGGTGTTGCTGTTAAAACTAGTCGGGTATCATTCCATTCCCCCTAGCTACACCAACCCCCTCCATCTGCTCAAAGTACATACTCAAATGCTTATTTTTGTATTAAGCTACTGTGCAAAAGTCCTAGTTATTCACAAGTTTTAAATAAAACCTTGCACATGAAAGCAATGACCGCGCTCTGCTGTTAACACTCTGAATCTGGACAAACTGGACAGCCAAGGTGAGTTTGGAGGGGTTCTGAGCACCCTGACCTAGATGCAGGTGTCCCTGTTCATTGCAGGGGAGTTGGACTAGATGGCTTTGAAGGATCACTTCCAACCAAAATGATCCTATGAAGCTATTCAATATGCTAGGAAGACAAAAAAAACCCCAACACTTCTACACTGTCATCTTCAACAAAAAAAATCAATTATAATTTAATCAGTCAGGCCACCATTCAAATTCTATACATGTGGTTTGGCATGTGTGAAACAATTCACTCTTCAAGGGGGAAGAAAAAAAACAGGAAAATAAGCTTATGAAGTTTGACTTGAATATATGACATACTAGGGCATAGGTTCCAACCAGACATCTGTTCTCAAAAACACTTCAAGGATCCTGACAACCCTACAAGAGCTTAACAAGTATTTTCTCTTAACAATATCCTTAAAAACCCCACTGTGCTACCAAAATCTATTTATCCCTTTCTTCTCATCTTCTTGTCCTTGTACTTCCTGCGTTAAGAATACAGCAAGTTATTCTACTTGATCCGCATCTACTTCAGCTGTGGATAATACTGCTGTTCAAGTGAAGTAAATTGTTCAGTTACACAATATGTAAAAGCTGAGAAAAAAAATAACCTGCGAACAACTAGAGCTTTAAAGTGTCATTATAAACCAAAGAATAATGAAACAGAGGAATCAGGACTTGCTGACCTCTACATGTTTACTATGTTTGGTATTAAGGTGAGAGAAGACGAAATACAGAAGACCTATGTGTTGAGAGTGGTTTTTGATCCAGCATGCCCCCAGCCACGCTACACAAACCAAATCCTCACAGTCCACAGCCTAGAAGGGAATACTGCTCATTCAGAATTTTTATTTCCTCTGCAGATATAACAAGACATTTAAAATTCATTTGGTTTGTGGGACCAAGATGTCCCTGTATTCTTTTTGTCATCTTCATGAAACCATGAGATTAAGCCAACCAGTGAGAACCACAACTAATTTTTATCATGGACAGAGTCCATGGAGTACTTCTCCAGAAGTAGAGACAGACCCATCTTGTCTAAAAGTCACAAATACTACAAACTCAGCAAGCATCCAAAAGGGTAGTGGGCTCTTTTCACCTCATATATGGATTGATTCAGACCTCTGGGAACTGATCTGCAAACTACATCCTTCAGTATCTACCTACCTTCTCTAACTTACCAGCAGAGTAATTTATCACAGTAAACTCAATGGTTAGTATCAGGACAATACAGAATGAACAAGAATCCAGGCCTATCCCATCCCAGAACTGAGTTGTTTACTGTTATTCAAAAGGTAACAGAGTTCAACTTGTAGATCCATTTTTAAAATAGATTTGATCTTTTGGCAAATTTCTGTAAACTTACCTGGTATTATGAAAACTAATACATACCTTCTGGTGGTTCATCATGGAGGTAGGATGAGACTTCCTGATGACTTTTGTCTGTTTGATTCATTGTTGCCTAAAAAAAATAAGTTCACATACACTGCAGATCTCTTCTGCCAAAGCAAGAATACAATTTGTGAATCTAAAAGTCATACAGCAACAGTTCCACAGACAAGGAATTTATTCCCCGTTACTAGATAAGCTGACATTTGCTGCCCAATTATTGCAGCAACTTTTTATTATGAGACTGTGCTGCTGAACTCTTCAACCAGACTGAGTAGTTGAGGAGGAGCCTTCCAGCAGGTCAGCCACTTTGACATGAGCAGCGACCCTACACCAAGCACACCTCAAGCAGCCACCACCATACAACAGCTTCTGATTATGTACTATAAAAGAGATGTGCTATAAAAGAGATTAGCAATCATAGTGGTGGATGCTGGAAAAACAATAGCAGTCTGCCTGTAAGACCCATTAGGACCTAGGAAGCAGCAGTTTAAAGAAACGAGTGCTTGCGGGAGGATTTGAATAAAGGCCAAGAGAAAAAACAAACACACACAAAAAAAAGGTGAAAGAAACATAATGAAAACACTCCATGTGGTGACAGCAGCATAACTGGAACAGTTTAACTATATACAAGCGTTCCAATGAAAACATCTCAGAAACAGGTGACACTAAAACAAAACAACAAAACCACACAAAACCTGCCATAAGCTGCTTCCTAGTGCAGCTCAACATTCTTCTACCTTTCTGCTTTGCCAGGGACTCCCGTATTTTCCTTCTCCCTGCACATATGCAGAAGCCCCTGAGATCACTCAATTTCCTCCTGGGTTTGCTGACAGCACCATAAGAAATGCAGCCCCTCCTGCCATGCCCATTTCTGCAGCTCAGGAGGGTGGATCTGAAGAAGGGATGAGGAGGCAGATGCACAACTCAAGGGTGGGAAGAGTCAGCCTGAAAAAGAGCAACTCCAACCCTCACAGCACAACTGTGAAGTCAAAACAGTGCAGTTAGAGCCAGCACCCGCATGCTAAGTGATAGATCTTTGGATGAGCAGAAAGCCTAAACTGAACATTAACAAGTCTTCACAATCACCCCTGAGGGGATCAGCTCACAGCTCAGGAAACAGGGGAACCTCGATACAAGAAGCTGAACAGGAAGGTGAGCAACAGCATCTATCACCAGCATGATTTGTGTGATGGCAATGGCAAGCAGGTGCCCTTCTGTCTTTTGATGTGGAAGAAGAGAAACAGGAAAGTGATTAACAGCACATCAGTATGGGAGACTAAATACATGAAAGCTAAGAGGCAATTTGGAAAAAAGCAGTTATGTAACTCCTGTTCTTTTATTTAATCACAACTCAGTGAGTTTGAAAAGAGCCTGACAGATCCTAGGAAGAAACAGAAGGGGAAATGAGTTCTGAGAAAGGACCGGATTCAGCACCAAGCCATTTCTTTGTGTTTGTCTCCTTTATTAAAAAGACCTAGCTAGCCTTACTTCAAACAAAGGAAAAATGGTGAAAATAATTTTCAAAATGACTCAAGGGAAACCCAAATGAATTAGTACAGAGAATAATCTGTATTTATAAAAAACTACCCCTATAATGTATTTGAATCCCCAATATCTAGCCTGCTTGCAGCTCCTAAACACATCCCAGATGAAATTCACTGCTTTAATTTCCAAGAACTCTGCCAACATCTCTTCATAAAAGCCTCAGAAAAATAATTTAACCCTCTAATCACAGACAGAATAACATCAGAGATCATAAGCAAGCTTAGAGGGCAGTTGGAAACTGGTTTTGAAGATGGTAGAATGCTAGGAACCATCACAAGATCCTCGCTGTTTTAGTATTTCCCACTGTTAAGAAGTTATCGGATTCAACAGCACCGACAGCACGTACAGCCCCAGAGAAGGGTCAAGAACCTACTGTGCGAGCCATCATACAAGTATTCAGTAAAGACAAGCCCTGTTCCGTGGAAAGAACTGGAGTAAGGTAGGCAAACAGGTAACTGTTTCGGAAAAGACTGCTTCACAGCTGTCTGTAATCCAAGTTAGACCACTGTCAGATTGACATACAGCTGCAAGCCAAGAAACAAGTGAAGCAATGTATTGATAGGGGAGCTTCACAGTAGAGTTTCTTGTTTAGGGACAAAAACAAAACCCTGCAGCACTCCATAAAAGCAGTGATGCATTCCCTCCCCTCTCTATCTTCCCCAGATGATCAAGGTTATGGAAATCTTGAATACAAGCTACTTTTTAAAAAGGTAGAGCAGAATTTTACACAATACATCACTCACCTTCAACAATCTAACGCAATTAGGACACCTTCTAAGCCACAGAAGTGCCTCATTCTCCTACAGCTCCATGGACTGCAGTGTCCTACTTCACATGGGTCAAGCACTGGTAACCTGCTGTTACCAGACCCCAGAAAGTCTTTTCTAGGTCTGTAAAAAGCAGCTAACAAAAACCAAGTCACTCTTGGTAGGACTGAATTCATTCTAAAGGGAAGGGAGCCTTGAGGGGCCTGGGATCAGAAAGTTGAGCACTGCTACAGTGTAAAAGGGAAAAGTGGATCACAACATCAGAAAACAAAACAATTCTTGCCACAGAAGAGACCTCTCAATGTACAATTCAAGTCTTTTGGGGTTTTTTTTTTGCAGCTCTTCAAAGAAGCAAAGAATCAAGATCTACCTCCAGCAAAGGACTGAAATGTTTTAGATATCTTGATGACAGCTTGACTCACGCTGCTTTCTTTCCTATTTAATGTGACAGGAGACTTTAGAATCTGAAAAACTCTTACAAACCCTGCATGCTGAACAGAACATAGCTCATCTGGTGAACAGGAAACTCCAAGCACAGAAGCACACCTCGAATCTGGCTCCCCTCCAGAGACTTAAGGTGAGGACTTCATTAACTAGAGGTCAAAGGTCTGGAACAATTCTCAGTGGCAATGACTTCATCCAATCCAAGAAGAAGGGGGAAGAATACCATTTTTCTTTAAAAACTGGAGTTGGCAAACAGGTTCTGCTCTTCTATCTTTAACATAATACCATCACAGTGAAAGCACTCACCTACAATTCAGTGTCTCCTTGGTGTGATGAGATCCAAGTGCTTATGTCCCACCTTGGAAGGGAGCCCACAGTCACCCGACTGCTGTTTCCTAAGGGAGGCTCCTCTTCACTCTCCCAACTAAAGGTACGTCCCTGCAAAGGAAGAGAAAGCAAAACCCATGATGGAACTGACCAACACCTGGTTTGTAAGGCATCTGGAGGTGCAAGGATAAGTTTTGCCTGGAGAATTAGATCGTTCAGACACAATATTGATTAAAGCATCTTGGAAACATCCAAGTTCAAATCCCCCGCACTCTGAATCTGCAAACACACAGAATGCAACAGCACAATTATTATCAGCATTGCAAGTACATGCAACTAGACAAAGACTGAGCATAACTTGGGAGCTTTTCTGACACATTTTATAGCATCTTACTCAAATTATGCTAATGCTGGAAAGAAAAAAAAGATGAAAAAAGGGAGGCTGGGGGAGAAAGGAAGCAAACATCTCTCCTTGGCATGTTCATCCTACGATGCTGAATTCAGTATCTTGAGTCACTGGTGGAAGATCCCTGCTTCCCTTAACACACACATTAAGTGACCCCATGGAAACAGACAGGATATGGGATCTTGATCTTGAGCACTGGTACAGATGGACAGCTGTGAACAAAACATCTGGGGCATGAGTGTTACTTCCCAATCTCTTCTCTCATCTGTGCAGATGAGCACATAAGCTTCATGCATTCTTACGTAAAGAAGCAAAAACAAATGTGGACCTTATGGGAAATTCTGAACAAGAACACAAGTGACTGGATGCTTTTTTCCCCTCTCTATGCTCATAAAGCCCCTCCTCTCCTCTCCAAAAAAAAAAAAGAACCCACTTTCTCAGTTGGTTTTGAAGAAGAAAGCACATACTTTCAAACTGTCAGAATACAAATATCCAGAAGCTTCAATGATTTATACAGTCGTAAGGAAAGAAGTGGCTCAGAAGAGGTTTTACGGTTGAGACCTAATGCTGTTACAGGACCCTGAGTGAAGGCTCCAGGAAGTGCTGGAGGTCCCAGTACAGCCATGCATACATCCACATCCGAGCCATTAAACACAAGAATTTCCTCACCAAAATATATTCCTTTGCGAAAGAGGTGTCAGGTCAGCTGTTTCCCCGGAGATTTTCTGCATCCACCTAGAAGAGAAGTGCTGCATTAATGACATCGTATGGAGCAGGGCTACCACTGTGTTCCTGCCACAGTGGGGAGAAGCTCTCAGCACAGCCTCCAGGAGCCCAGCTGTTATGAGATTCAGCTCTCTGAAACACCGAGGACACAACCTCTCCTTTGTGAGTATGGATGGAGCTCCTGGACAGCAGTCGGCACTGATGGCCATCAGCCTTCAGCTAAGCAGCACGTGGACACGCGTGCCACCTCCCTGACTTCGTGCAACGCTCACGGTGTCTCCCAGACTTCGCAGACAAACAGCCCCACTGTTTGAGCTCAGCAAACCCAGCCCAGTAGCTGCCAGCAGCTGGTTTCTCTCAGTGCCACTGCTCAGACGTCTGTGGGCAGCAGCACAACGACCCGAAGATGAGGCCAATTTCGCTTGGCAGCACTGCGCTGCTCCGGCGCTGGAACCACTCCTTGGGCAGAACTGTGAGCAAACCGACCGTCCCAGCTCAGCCCAGAGCCCGGAGGGAGCCGAGAACGGCCCAGAGCTCAGCCATCGTAACGCCCCGCAGGTTACACAGAGGCACGCTGCCCACAGCGGCGCGGAGCAGGCCGCCTCCGTTCTGCCTTCATCTCCCGCAGAGAACCACGTCTCCGCTCGGTGCCCGACCAGGCTGGGTCCCCACATCGCTCATACAGACAAAACCAAGCGCTTCCAGGCTCCTCTCCGTGCAGCTCAGCTTCAGGAGAGGGTGGAAACAGAGAGAAAGTTACGCGGGAAACATCCCAACGCGGAGCAGCATAAGGAAACGGACGGCACGGGAGGCCGAGCAGCGCGTCCCCGACACGGAGAAGTTTCGGGAGAGCAGAGCGAAGCGCTCCTCCCGCTGCCGCGGGGCTCGGGCGGAACGGCGGCCCCAGGCGCCACGCAGGAGGCGGCCGCCCCGCCGCGTCCCGCCGGTACCCCGAGCCCCGCGGGCCGGCGCTGGGCGGCGGCACTGACGTGGCACCGAGGCCGCGGCGCAGCGCCGCGGCCGCCCTCCTTCCCCCCTCCTTCCCGTCCTCACGGCGCGGGGCCCCGGCAGGAAGCACAAAGGCTGCGCCCTCCGCGGACCGGCGGCCCCGCGCGGCCGCGGCCGAGGCCCTCCGCTCGCTCCCCGTCCCCGAGCGGCAGCGGGAGGGCGGCGGAGCGCCGGACGGGCGGTCGCCCTCCCGCCCCGGGATAACGGCGGCCCCCCGCTCGACGCCCACTCACCGCGCGTCGCGGCGAGCGCGGCGCGACCCGGCCCGGCGGAGACTTTACTCCCGCTCCGTCCTCCGCTGCCGACGTGGCGCCCTCCGCCGCCCGCCCCGTCGGCGCCCGCAGACCCCGCCCCAGCGCCCGGCGCGGCCCCTCGGCGGGCGGGGGGCGCGCAGGCGCCGCCGCTCCCGCCCCCTGCCCGGCCCGCGGCTCCGCGCCGCCTCCGGGTGCCTCTCGGGAGGGTCGGAAGTCGCGGCCCCCGCAGCGCCCCGCGGCGCCTTCGATCGCTCGGGGGAGCGACCCCCGAGGTGGGGGAAGACGTATCGGAGTGTCCTGAGCGAGCTCGGCTCCGACGCTGCAAGGAGGCCCTTGTTCCCGGAGGTCCGCCCCTGCTGTTCCTCCAGACGCGGGGATCCCGTGGCTGCCGACCATCCCTTGCATTGAGGCCCTGTCCCTGTGCCATACTTGACACGCAGGCCCATCTCTTCGTGTTCAGCATTTCCTCCATAACGCAGCCAGTCCTCCATAACCTTTACAGCACGAGGCACCTAGCGATAGCAGCCCTGCTTGTGCCAGGGGCGTTGGAACTTGATGATCCTTGAGGTCCCTTCCAGGCCAAGCCATTCTGTGACTCTGTGATCTGAAAACTCTTCACCTGCTATGATCTGAAAATGAAAGGCACCACAGTGATAGAAATCACTCTCCTTCGGGTTCTGAAAGATGTGGGGTGGAGCAGAGGAGCACACGAGCCAAGCGCTGTGTGTGAGTGGGCAGCCTGCGTGCCCTGAGCCCCCCAGCAGCAGTGCCCTGGGACGCAGCTCTGCGGGCACAACAGGAGCTCCCCGACCCACACCTCGGCAGGGGGAAGGGCTGGGCTGCAGGGATGGCATCTCGGTGACTTTCTTCTTATTTCGTTTTTCATGCATGGAACCTTTACATCGTCAGTGATCTCCAAAGGTCTGTTGTGAATATATTCCCGAAAGACCTCTTCAATACTTAGCTTTCATGCTACATAAATAGCCCTCTTTCACTAGAAATAGCTATTCCAAAACAGAAAAAAAACATTCAGTCTTTCCCTGTGGAGGAGTGGTCCCTTCCCTTAAATTATATGTTTTTAGGTTGTCTGTGAATGCACTATGATTACGGATGAAGGAAAAAAATGAAAGGAGGTCAAAATATATACATTTTGTATCCCATTATTCTGATTATGGTTACTTCTCTGGCTGCAGTAGCTGTGGGGAACTGCAGCCAGACTCAGCATTTCACTATGCTGGACTCAGTGCAGACTGCCCTGAAAGCAACCATTCTCATCCAGTGCAAAACTTCATTAAAGATGTGAAGTGTGTCCCCTCATGGCCCCCCTCATGGCTGGCTGGCAGTTTTTTTTCTCCCTTTGTTGGCATCAGTCATGAAAAGACAGAGCTGTGGAGAGAGCATCAGTCTCCTGGATCCAGTGAGGTCTGTGGGACATGCCTGGCCAGCAGACTCCAGTGGGACTGCTCTGCAGGAGATCTGAGAGAGGAACACAAGAAGGAAATGCATGAGATACTCTGTCTGTGCTGTTTCAGTTCATTTTTAGAGATAGC
The DNA here is from genome assembly GCF_987193195.1 of Phasianus colchicus. NCBI lineage: Eukaryota > Metazoa > Chordata > Aves > Galliformes > Phasianidae > Phasianus > Phasianus colchicus. The sequence continues at coordinate 54,325,487 of NC_143436.1, forward strand.
TGTCTCTAGGCCAAACGGAAAGACCACATAGGATGAATGGATGATGGATGGATGGATGGATGGATGATGGATGGATGGTGGATGGATGGATGGATAATGGATAGATAGATGGATAATGGATGGATGATGGATAGATGGATGGATGGTGAGTGGAAAGAAGGAAGAAAAAATAGGAGAAAAGAAGAAGGAAGGTGATCTATCCAAGATTTGTTGTATTGGGAATGGTGAGGCCAGTGGCCAGTGTTACCTTACTAACAGAAACAAGACCAGCATACACTACTCACACATGTACAGTGTCTTCACTGCATATGAGGAGACACGCTTACTTAAGTGTGATGCCTCTCCTGCAGCTGCATCTTGTCTCATAGAAAACGAAACTGTCTGCTAGGAGTACTGGGTGACTGCAAAGCATGGGGAAAGAAAGTCAGAGATACACATGGTTCTGGTGATGGGTCAGAAAGTAACAGGTCACACAGGCTGCTGAAGTACAGTACTGGATACCATTATGAAGCCTAAGTGTCCTAATGCCTTTCTAGAACACAGCTGACTTCAGAGTTGTAGCAATACAAACTGGGAATAAACAAGAACTCATTTTTGAGTCTTTGACTGTAACTGTTTTTTTCATGTGAACTCACTGGTTCAAACCACTATCACAATATGAATATATATTTTTAAAAAATTATCAGGAAACATGATGAAGTCCCTTCCAACCCAAGCCATTCTATGATTCTGTGATTTTTAGATTGTACAATCTGTTCACCACTGAACCATTAAACAACTGTTTCCAGCAGAGGGGCCATTAATGAGCTTGTTTCAAGCTGATTACTTGGTGCTCAGCATCATCTTAATTGCTATTTTAAATGTACATTCTGCTATTTAACCATGTGGTGCACTGATGTTTACAAAGGTGAATGGATTTTCTCGTCTCCTTTTATAGGTCAGACACAGTGCCCTTCTGGGGTCAGGTGCCAAGACTGAAGCCACGCAAGCCCTGAAGCAGTCTGGATCTCCTGCTCGTCCTGCTGGGTGGCATTTTTTCTGTGCAACAGAGACAGTGCTCAGGTGGGCATTGAAAAACCTGGAACAAAATAATTTCTTATAATGAAGTATTACTTAACTGAACGATAGTTCCCTGTTTAATCTATTCATTAAGTTTTGTTGCCAAGACACAGAAAGGTTTCATATCTGTGGAAGTGCAATGGGGAATTTAAAAATGTACCTTTGATAGGAAAATGACCAAAGTAATTGAAGCAATTTCTCAGAGTACAAATTAAATTCTAATAGGAAGCAGGATTGTTCCTCCTATCACGCTTTTTTTACATTATCAGCGATTATTTGATGTTCCAATCTTATGAATATGAGCAGTCATGAGTAGCATGAGCAAAGTTTGCTGAAACAAATGAGCCTGGAAAGGTCAGCTCCCTGCCTTGGATAAATAAGGTGAGCTGTACCACTTCTGTTTAGTCTCCTAGGTGTGGTGTGCTGCACAGAAGAACAGCAACTTTTTTTTTTTTTTTTTTTAATCCTCTTTTAAACAAGTCCTTCTTGCTGTTTCCCATCTGTGTGCTCTGCTTACTCGTGTGTATGCATAATGTTTTGCTGTGTGTTAATAAGGCTGAAGGTTGACTAAGAGTTGGGTGTGTGCTTGCCCACTTTTGTAGCTTCTGAAGAAAACTGCTGGCATGGAAACCTCCCCCAAAAGACTGACATTTCAAATAACATGCTGAACAAGCTGTCCTAAATATGAAGTCAGCTGAAGTGTCTCTCTGCCATGCTTCCATTCTTGTTGTGAAATAAAACATTAACACAGCCGGATTCACCGATCTGCATAGCAAGAAGGCCTTCCATGTTTCTGAGGTTACAAATGTAGCACAGATAGAACCCAGGCCCGCAAGCATGCTGCTTCTTGCTTTTGTCTCCCAAGTGTTCTGTGCAGAGCTGTGTATCTCCTATCAGTTTAGATATTCAGCTCCCTGGTCTGCTTCCTCCTTCCTGGTGTACTGATGAGACACCTGAGCAGTTGGAAAATCAGAAAGATACCCCCATGCTTTGTTACAGATACTTCACTACAATAAACAACTGCTTTCCTGTTCTCTTGGTTCCTTCCAGAGGTGAATAGTGTGAAATACTCCATGATCTGACTTAAGGTCTAGTAAGTGGTCTAATTATTGCTAGTTGTTAATCAAGAGAGACAATGCTGATTGCCACTGGTCCTCAAGGTGTGCATAGTGGCATGCCAGAGACTCTTTCTGCTGTTTGTATTCTTCTCTATGTGGAGTACAGTTTCCTTCCTTCTCCTCATTTTCTAATCAAATCGATTTTTCCTTCAGTTCCTTTTCCTCTTCAAGAGTAAATATAATAACAATGACGATGAGGACAATGGTGTAATGCTTTATTTGTATTTTATAGCACGGACACTCCTATACTGCTGTTAAATCTCTAGGAGATGGAGAACTGTTTTTCAGGAAGTGATAGGATTGCCCATCGCTTGCTTGAGTACTGCTGGGACATCCTGTGGAGCAGACAGCAGCTGGGCGCAAGAGGTGGGGTACATGGTCAGCCTGTGTTCTCGTGGTGGGAGCTGGGCTTTGCATGGTTCTGCCAGGAGTGATTTGGGAATACTTGCTGGGCTGCATGGATTTGCCAGGAAGGCAAAAAGGTCACTGTAGGCTTGGGCTTACAAGGGTTTACGGAGTCTTTGCCAGCCAGTGCACTGAGTGACTTTGCAGTTCTGCAGTCCTTTTCCCTTCATTAGTCAGATCTCTTCACTGACCCATCGTTAACCTCTGACCATCATTAGCTACATGATCATCCCTAGCCCTGTTTAGAGTTCAGACATTAAATAATGGCATTCTTCTCAGCTTGTTTGACTGTGAGTGATTTCTAAACAAGAGACACCTAGAATAAAATAATAATAAAAGATTAACTTTTTCTGAGTAGAACCATGGTTCAGGTAAAAGCCTCACAAGAATGTATTACCCTTGGAAAAATATAGTGCATTGCATCCACTGTTTTTTACAAGGATAGGGAAAACAAGGGATGTGGTGCCATTTGTTAATAGGAATACACTAGAGAATAAATTAAATAATAAAAAAGGAAAGTTCAGACTTCTCATTGATTACAAAATAAAAACATGATGACTGCTTATAAGCTTTGAAAAGAAAACTCCCTTGAATTTGGAGGTGATGTCAAATTTTGGAAGGTTGGTCTTTGCACTGGTCTTTGCTGAGATAGATGGCCCTGCCTCTAGATTTGTCTGATGTTTCTTCACAGACTTTAGATGTGATCTGGAAAATCCGTAGCATTTCTGCCTTGGTCTCAAAAAGAGAAATGAGAGGACAGCTCGAGTCCATCTCTTGTTAGCTTTTCAAAGAATCCCAACTTTTGAGTTGGGAAAGACCCTTAAAGGCCATCCAGCCCAACTCCCTGTCCCCAGCAGGGACACCCACAGCTAGAGCCACTCCAGTCTGACCTTGGGTGTCTCCTGGGACAGAACATTCACAGCCTCTCTGGGCAGCCTGTTCCAGTGCCTCACTGCCCTTATTGTAAAAACTTCTTCATGTCCAATCTAAATCTCCCCTCTTTTAGTTTGAAGCTATTTCCACTTGGCCTGTCACCGCAGACCATGCTAAAGAGTCTGTCCCCTTCCTTCTTACAGCCCCCCCTTTGGATACTCGAAGGCCACTATCAGGTTTTCCCAGAGGCTTCTCAGCTCTCACAACCCCAGCTCTCTCAGCTTGTCATCATAGGAGAGGTGTTCTACCGTTGGATCATTTTTGTGGCCCTCCTCTGGATGTGCTCTAACAAGTCCATGTCTCTCCTGTACTGAGGAACCACACCAGATGAGGTCTTACCTGTGCAGAGCAGAGGGACAAGATCACCTCCCTTTCCCTGCTGGCCATGCTGCTTTGGATGCAGTCCAAGATACGGTTGGCATTCTGGGCTGTGTGGGCACACTGCTGGCTCGTGTCCAGCTGCTCCAGTTCCCCTGAGTCCTTTTCAGCAGGGCTGTGCTCCATCCTTACATCCTCCAGCTTGTATTCATAGTGGGAGATGCCACAACCCAGGTGCAAGACTTTGCACTTGGATTTGTTGAACCTCCTGAAGTTCTCCTGTGCCCACTGCTCAAGCCCATCTGGGTCTTTCTGGATGGCATCCCATCCCTCAGGCACGTTGGTCACTCCACACAGCTTGATGTCATTGACAAACTTGCTGAGGATGCACTTGACCCACTGTTGATGTCACTGATGAGAATATTAAAGAGCACTGGTCCCAGTAATGACCCTTGAGGGACACCACCTGTCATTGGTCTCCACCTGGACATTCAGCCATTGACCACTACTTTCCAGGTACGATCTCGTAAGCAGTTCCTCATCCATCAAACAGTCCACTAGTCAAATCCATATATTTCCAGTTTGGAGAAAAAGATTTTATAGGGGACCATGTCAAAGGTCTTACTGAAATCTAAGAAGAATCATAGAATCATAGAATCACAAGGCTGGGAATGACCTGTAAGATCATCTAGTCCAACTGTCTTCTCATTACCATTGCTACCACAAACTAAACCATATTTCGTAGCTCCTCATCCAGGTGCCTCTTGAACACTGCCAGGGACGGTGACTCCACCACCTCCCTTGGCAGGTCAAGGGAAAAGGAACATCATTGGCTCTTCTCTTGTCCACTGATGCAGTTACACCATCATAAAAAGCAACAAATTTGGTAAGACAGGATCTGCCCTTGGTGAAGTCATGCTGGTTATCCCGTATCACCTTCCTCCCTTCCATATGCTTCCAGGAGGATTTGCTCCATGATCTTTCCCTGCATTAAGGTGAGACATGAGACAGAAGACATTTTTCTGGCAGATGTGAGTGGCTCAGGGGGAGCTGGGCCCACACCCAGCTGGCTCTGCCTACACCCAGTGCTGAGCCTGGTGAGGAATCATCCTCTTCCCTACCTGGACTTAGAGTGCAGCCCAGGAGAGGAAAAGCAATGGTAAGAATCCATAGTTAATAGCCTAGTTTTTATTTCCTGATTCAGTCCATCACTGTATAGGTACAGGGCACCAACTTGTCTCTATTCAGGTAGAAACTGCCTCTTAGCATCGTATCCAGACAGAAGTGTGCTGAGAAGGGAGGCCCTAAAGCACTCATGAAATATTTCTAAAATTCATAATAATTTAGCCACTGCAAATGATTGGACCCTAGGCTGTTACGCAGACTATAGTTTAATTAAATACTCATGGTTTTCCTGCTGTTACTTGCATCTTTGACCTTAAGGTGTATTCACAGAGGCCAATCCCTGTAGCCTATACAAGTTGTACAGGTAGAGGAGGACGCCCCTCTGTGCCTACTTGAGTTGCCTTGTTTCACCTTGGGCATCTCCTCCTCTCTAAGCTCTTTCTGGAACAAGCCTGGTTGTTGCCCTGAAAAAGAAGTCTGGTTTTTCCTAGGTGCATTTGCCTGGACAGTTAACCATGGGGCCTGCTTCTGTCAGATGTTGGTGTCAGCTGCACTAACTTTGGCCTCCATCCTCCCCCAGCAGTCTTCACACCCTCAGCTGCCTTCACCCCACACCTCAGGGCATACTGCACACCCTTGGCTGTAAAACTGCTGCTCTGTCCAGCTGTGACACAGCCCTCCCAGTACTGCAGGCATTTGAGATTCCAAAATCACACGAACTGTGTTTTATGTAGCATGTTGGTACACAAGAAAATGGACTTGCTGTAGAAATCCCATCCATTTCTGCTGGCTGGAGAGAGAGGACCCTGAGAGATGAAATCTGCCAGGCTAAAGCTGGCTTTGTGGTGGAGAGCCCTTTCTGTGCAGAATGGTATACGTTAGCTGAGACCACAGTCAAATGGGAATAAACCTATGTGAGGATTAGTGCATATGAGCAAAATATTCAGCAAAAGTGCTTCCCAACTGCAAGCACAGATGCCTTTTTTTCCTAATCTAACTAAGCCCTGACGGCATAAAGCATTAAACAAACCTGATGCTTGAGCACAGACAGATGCATTAAGGCAGGCATGGTTCATATGATCTCAGCCTTCTACTTACATGCAGTTAAATACGGAGCAGTGTGACTGGCTCATGCTGACAACTGGAATGAGTTCTAGCTCTACACATCTGTCTTCCAGCGACAGTAGCAGCAGTTGCTGGAGGTTCAGATCGCTTAGTGAAACCAGCAGATGGCATTCGTACACTGCAGGCTTCCCTGCTCTGCACCTTTTGCAGCTACATGGTCCCTTCTCCCCTTATTAGGGGAGATAGAGTTCCTTGCACAAGAGTATCTTCCAGCTCCAGTGCAGAGCTTTGTTTTCATAAAGGTAGGAGCATTTCCTGTACTCTGTCCAACCTGATAAATTACTGGACGGTGAGGATTAGATATGTTATCCCAGAGATTAAAATTTAAATTGGATATCACAGAAATAAGCTGCTATATGCAATCTGTCATTTTCGCAACACATTGATGAAAGCTGGGAAGTATCCAAGCATCTGCTGTCTCTTACTTTTTCCTTTGACCTGTTTGAAGCCATGTCACTATTCGGAGATGTTAAGATGGAGCAGAGCATATACAGTCTGTAGAACCACAAGATGGCCTGGTGGGAGGTGCCTCTACTTATGGGGGGGGGAGGGATGGGACTACATGATCTTATAGGTTCCTTCCAACCCACACCATTCTATGATTTTGCAAACTGAATGAGAATTGCTTCATGTATTGAATATTATCATGGCCAGTTTGCTGAGAAGGTACGTTAAAAATAATTTTTCAATTGTGGGTGTGAGAGCAGAAATGACACTTCTGCATTCCCACTCTTTCAAGATTCACAGAAAGCAGTTGGAAGTAGCTGAGGTTTGACTGTTTAGCACATTTCAGCTCAAATGACAATGAATCTAAACAGTGGGAACTAAGTTTTAAACCATTTCTGATGTGACAAGGAATGCTGGTACATATCCGAAGGCAAAATGATTGGTGAGCTTCACACAGACCAGCTGAACAGATATCAAAAGCCAAACAGGGGACTTGAAATACTCTCAGAGGAAATACAAATGTACGCAAATACAAATGTATTTGCATTATGCACGTTTTCTAAAAGACACAGCGATGGTGGAGACTGACATTTTAAAGTGAAGTTGGGTCCTACATTCTTTTTTATGTTTTTGGGAGTAAAGATTTTAGCGACTTGAAGATTTGGCTTTACATGAGAATAGGTCAGAAAGTCAAATGATGGACTGGAGGAAAAGGGAAGCCTCCCTCAAATTTCCCGATGTATAAATCCAGTGTTATTTTAAAAGCTTCAATGGGAAACCTGTGACAGAAATGAAGCTGGAGAGTGCAGTACTTCTTTGCATAGCTAGATGGCTGTAATGGCACACTGAGAATGGCTTCATTTCCTAATTCGTTGCAGACCCTGCTTTATATTTCCTTTGATATGAAACAATCTTTTCTGTATTCACTTTCTTGACATTTTATCACACACAAGCTCCATCCACATTTTTTTTTTTTCATAAAAATATTCTAAATAAAGCTTATCAGCTTTCAGATTCATATCAAATTATCTTCGGCAACGATTTTAAGCTGCAACTGTTTCACTTTTAAGGAAAATGTGTTTACTTCCTCTGCTTAGTTGCTCCCTCTCCCACAGAAATAAAGACATAACCAAATTATCAGGGAAATACACGCATTTAGAAAAACATCTTTTTTAAAAAGAATTTTTTTTTTCTTGTCAGGCGACCTGTTTGATCACCATTTTATAGCCTTAGAGAATATGATGTCTTAAGAGCTCTGGCATTACCTTGAGGCAGTAAATTGGCACAAAAGGAAACCTAACACAAAGGCGAGAGGAGCACTGGGGGGGTTGGATACATCTCAGCAACTCCCACAGGCATCTCCACTTCTTTTTTTTTTTTTTTTTGGAGGGGGGGTGGTCCTGTGAGTGTGTTGGTTTAAAAGATTAAGATTTGCAATCTGCACGGAGAGGAGAGTTCTTGCTGAAGTCTGTATACCAAAGCTGGCTGTGAATTGAAGAACTGTTGTAATTAGATTACTGTAAATACAATAAGAAACTCACTCCTGGTGGTCTGGGGAGGGGTGTCATAGGGCACTGGAGAATTGTGCTGGCAGGATTTGGGACAGTTTGACTGAAAGCAGAGAACACAATCTCAAAATCCTTTTAATCTCCCCCCCCCCCACCCCCACCCCCGTCTTTTGGGGATTTGTTTGTCATTAAGCAACAGTCAAAAGATTAAGGAAGTCTAAAACGACATTAAAGCTCACAAGTACTTCTATAAAATTATCGGTGCCGGTGCTGCCTTCAGCAGGGACCGCTTCTGCCAAGACTTTGGAGAGCTGTGCACAATGACAAGGCAAGCTCCGAGCGGCCACAAAAGCAAACCCATGAGCTCGGGCCGCCGTCGTGCTTTCTGCAAGCGCCTCCGACGGACGGTCGCCCAACGCGCGGCGGCTGTTGCTATGTGTCTGCGCTCAACAAGCTTAAACTTTGCACGGCCCATGCAAAACTAATTTGAGTCAATTTGTCTACATCATTTCAACAATCGTCCCGTGCATTTTGAATCGTACATACAACGCTGCATGATAAAGGCCCACCGAGCAGATGCCGACTGCTCATTCTGCCGTGGCCTAGCTGTTGCTAGCTCTTCACCATGGTTTCTCCATATCCTAGTGACAATGTTAGTTTTTCGATGGTGAGGTTAAGTCTGTGCCTGGCTAGTTCAGACTTTTCTTTACAGAGGACAGCTCCTATAACAACTGCCAGCTCTAAGCGTGACCTTTAAAAATGAAACGGGGGAGTGTTAACTGGAGTAATTTTTTTTTAATCTCCCGAGAGAGTTCAAAGGGATGCGAGGAGATTTTGCAAGTGAAGTTTCAAGCCTGCACAAGAAAGACGCCGATATCAGAAGCAGTTATCAGAAGAAAGCTGATCTAACTTGCTTAACAATTGAAGAGTTTCAGTGTAATGGGTTTGGATTTGCTCACAAACATTCACTTTGGAAGACAGTTTAATTTTTGAAACTGAAATCAAATGAGAATAAAGCAGCTGCACTCTGTGCCTAGGCAATAGAACGGGATGATTCCCAGCTGGTGCAAATCAGTAGAGCTGCAGAGGGAATCAGCTCCGTTATCCTGTTTTCTACCAGCTAAGGACTTAACTTTGAAAGCAGAGCGTCATGTTCGGAAAACTTTCATGAGTAAAAGAGAAAGAAGGAGCAGTAAAAAATAAACCTTATCCTCATGTGTGATAAATCCCCTACGAGGCCTTAAGATGCATGTGTTCTGTAGTGAGAGAAAGCCTATAATTAATGCTTTTATTATTCTTGGATTGCTTTTACGTTTGCCTGCAAGCCTCTGCTGAAAAAGGATTACCTGGGGAGGCCTGCCAAATTGGAACCCTGTACAACTCCAGAGACTGGCTGGCTGTTCCTCTTTCTCTAGCAAACTATTAGGGATTCTTTCCTGTACCAACTAAAATGGCGGCCGTTTTCCTGTAGCAAACTTTGAGATCACGTTCATTTTTTGATAGGGTTCCTTAAAACAACATAGTTCTGCCAAAGTTGCCAAAACTGAAACCCTAGTGTTTTAGCTCATTTTTTTTCTTTTACAGTTTTTTTTTTTTTCTTTTTAAATTAATTTTTTAACTTAAGAGTGTTAGGTTAGCCCCTGTCTGCTAACCATAGCTTTATTTTGATGAAAAATAAACAAGGGTGTATTGTTTTAAGAGTCACTTTACCCCTCCTCCATAAAAATCTCAGTGAAAATCTTTCAGTGTGGTGTAGTTTGGGGGCAGATGTTTCAATATAAAGGGCTGTTTTTTGTTTTTGTTTTTGTGCTTGCTCTCCAGATGATAAAAACTGAGAGATGGTTAACATGGGTACAGGTAACATGAGATGGCTAACGTTTACTATTGCTCAGTCTCTCCTATTTTTAAATTTACATCCTCCTGGTGTGTGCTCACCACACTGTGACTTGACTCTGTCTTTCCTGAAGCATTACAGCCAGGGCAGATGTAGTAGGAGTTCAGTGCAGTTGAAGGTACATGGTAGAAAAGGTGGGTCTAAGCTTGGGCACGTGCTGATGGTGGTGCTGTGAAGTGCTGCAGCATTATCAAAGCTGCTGAATTTTGGCATGGGGATGCAGGTGCTGGGTGTAAATTCTGGGGTGGAAAGCCAAGCACATGTATGAAGTCCAGAAGATTTGTGTATGCTATTGACAATATAGTCAGACAATCAAATAAAAGAAATAAAAGCAGGCTGACTGCAGTGAGGTTTATCAAGAGGCTTTGAAAAGCAGTATCTCAAAAAAATCTGCATTCGAACAGCACAGGTTTGTAAGATAAATGTAAGAGAAGGTGAATGCCCAAAGCTAGAAAATGAGTTGGGTGCTACAGTAAATGACTGTTGGGCACTTCAACCCAAATTCCACTGCAGCTCTGTCCTGAGCGTCAATGCCCTGTATAAAGGTCTGATGAAAGGTGTTCACAAAAAACAGGATGCATTTTTTAGCACGCTAGAGAAAGAAAGTATACTATGTTAAGTGCCACATTACCCTGGCTGTAAGTGCCATGACAAGTACAACCAAACTCATGGAAGGGTGGCATTATATGTTGTCCTCAAAAGGCTTCTGGCCCCATGACTAAGGCCTTTTTCAATGCTATTAGAACAAGTCTCCATCCAGTTGAGGTGTTCTCTTAAACAGGTGTTTGTCTTTCAGAGTATTTATAGACAAAGTCCTTCTCAGTAAGTATTCCCTTTCAGACAGGAGGAACCAGTGGAGTCAGTAAAGATGTCCATGTCAATGACTGAAGAAGTGTCCTTTTCCTCCAAGATCTATGTGGGCACAATTTTTAAGTCATGAACGAATTACAACACTTTTCCCCCTAACACTTTTTTCAGACTGTACACTTATGGGGAGCAAAAATAGAGAATGAACATAGGAAGAGTTAGTCCTTAGTTAACAGTTAACACATCTTGCAATATCTATAAAACTTATCTGAGGAAAAGTGTCTGGTGAGAGCCTGCAGGACCCAATTCTCTCAGCCCCTGACTTTTCTCACATGGAAACAGGTTATTTGCAGAGCTGGGCATTGAGCATCCTACCAGCACAACCCCCAGCACTGTGAATTCACCACCACCAGTGGAGTTCGGTTGAAGAAGCCAACCAGTCACAAATACCACAACAAAAAAAAAGTGAAAGTTTGCCAGATTGTTTCTCAGAAATGGAAGAAATCCCTGTAGGAAGCCTTGGGCCGCCAAAACCTCTCTCAAATGACACTTTGTTCAAACAGCACTGGAGGAAGCAGCCCTGTGAGAGCACCAGAGCAGTGCTGGGAATAATAAATATGACAAGGCAAATCTGTCTGTCATAAGGAAGATAAGAATAAAAGGTAGCAGCAAAGACTGGACAAGGTTAAAGGTTTTGGCTTTCAGTTTCTAAATAGGGGTGCAGCTGATGAAGGCACCTAAGAGAGACTTTTCCAGCATTTTATGTGGATGTGGTGAGAGCAGCCAGGGTTAGGAACCACATGGACATAGGCTCATCAGCTTGATAAGTGATTTGAGGAAAGATGCAAGACCTCCAGGACAAAATGCTTTGGGTCTGGAGGACAGAGAGGCAGGGAGATCAGACATTCTCAGAGGCAAGGCTTAACACTGTGCCTTAAGCAAATTCTTGAAATACTTCTCTATCAGCTTAGATGGCACAGAGAGTGGGAGCCAGAATGAGGGACAGGGAGGACGCCCTGGTGTGAGGAGAAAGGCTAAGCATGAACATTCACAGCCCAGTTACCTCAGGGTTGATGTGTGAGCACTGTAGTTGAGGTCTCTGGGGAGAAAGCTTTCCTAGCCAGAAGGTCATCCATCTTTGGGCGACTTGTGAGGAGCAAGGCAGGAGCCCACCAGGAGCTTCTGTCACGGTCTTCATGGGAGAAGTGCTCTGTCATAGAAGAAAGTGAGACATCAGCCTTCAGACCAGAGTTCTTTGGAGGCATCATGGCCACGTGGGCAAGTGGAAATGGTTCCTCATCTGCCAAAAGATGAAAACATGATTGGCACCTGTGGAAAGTGAATTTGTTTTCATGGGATACTTCTGTTCTATACGTTCTCTCTCACAGAAAACTGGGTTTATACTGAATAATTTTCCCCTTACCCTGTCATGTCCCTTCACTGTGACCCCCATAATGAGTAGCAACTTGTTACGTACCACTGTCTCCACAAGCATCACCATGGAGGACAGATGGGATGCTTTTGGGTAAATCAAGTTACCAAAATCTGGTTTTACAAGCATTTGTATCAACAATCCAACCTGTTGGTGCCACTGCCTTTTTGATCAGAAAATGAGCATAAAGTTATTAATTTCTTGCATAATAAGGCTAGAGTGATAAGATCTTTAATGTTTTTAAGATGTTTGGTTCTGGTCAAAATCTGAAACTGCATCTGATCTGGGAAGCAAAGCAGGCTTTGCAGAGAAGATCTCTTGCACTGAAACTCCTAGAGTAACCAAAGAACCACCACTGCAGATTTAGTGAAGACCACAGCCAGGAAAACAAAGTGGGAGGCTCCAGTCAGGGGTCCATGATTACTGCTGAGTTGATGAGGGAAGATGGGGGAAGGAAGATTGTTCTCCGTAGTGCTTGGAGGCTTCTAGAAGGGAAAGGAATGTAATTTTGCCTTCAAACTGTCAAAGCCTGCGGCTTGTACTGACCACTGCCACTGCCTTGTCCTGGTCCAACAAATTAAGCCAGTTTTCAGAAAAAACGTATCTGTGAAATTTGAAATTCTTCTTGGCAAGCCTTAGCTTTGGTGCTAAGCTCTGGCAAGGCGTGATGCTGATTTCACAGGACTGGCCAAAGCATGGCCAGCATGCTACGGCAAACGTATTTTCTGTACTAAACGCTGAACACCAGCGCTACTCTTATTAACATACATGGCCCCTCATATTTGGACTGCGTAAACTGCTCCTAACAGCTCCTTTCCCCTCTTTGTTCAAACAAACAATGGCTTTTGGAAATTTATTTTAATGCTGCCGAGACCAAATTGTTATTTAATTTAACAAATGAATAGGTCTCCTTTCCAAATCCCCATTTAGCTCTACTTGCATATTACTTAATAGCTTATCTATACATCTATGTAGATGAGAAAATTCTTTCTCATCTGAAGGTATACAATGTGCGATCCTTTGCTTGTACAGCAGATCAGTGGAGGGGAAGGGGGGGTACACATCCTCTCCCCCATCTTTCCATAAACAGAGAGGACATACTCTGGTTTCCTATAGACATGCTTGCCAGCTTTATTTGGCCATATGATATCACATTTGGAGCTGCCTCTGGGAAGATGTTTCTGATAGGGAATGAAACGCAGGAAACATATTTGCATCATTAACCTCTGCTGGTGGAATAAATTACTAATTATTTTGTAGATTTTAACTTAAAAAAAGTTATTCCTTTTTTTTGTTTGTTTTATGCATTTGTGATTTATATTGATGAGGACCAGCTAACTCTCCAAAGGCTCCAGACTGGAGCCTCTGCATACCTGAGGAGCTACACAAATGAGTAGAGGAGGGAGAATTCATAGAAGACAGTTTGCTCAGGGCAACACTCAGACCTATTTTGGGAGCTCGAACCTCCCTGACCTTACCTCGAACCACAGCAGCCAAGGTGGATGCCCAGCATGATTCCTTTCTGCCTGCCTAAGGAGGGGGAAGAGCTTACTGGGAAATGAATAAGGTGGATGGAGCGGAAGGACAAATCCAGCTCAGTTCGGTGAGACCCAGTTTCCTTGACCCTGGGAGCTGGCATGATTTAGAGGGATGGCCTCTCTAAGTGGTGGCTCAGGAATCGTGTGCCTTCCCAGGCTTTGTAAAATTGCCTGTGAGGCTGAGGGCGGTGGAAAGCAGCAGCTGGACTGCTCTGCAGCTACTTCAGGTATTAGCCTGGAGAGTGTGAAAAGGGCTCTCTCTATAGGACAGAGCAGTCAGCATCGGCACAGCCTGCTGGCTACAGATAGAACTTCAGGCCCTCAATTGCACGGACTGCTTTCCTTATACTTTCTCTTGTGCCTCCCCAGCTTCTAATGGTGCCAGGCTGACATCAGTGCCTCATTCCCCAGAACTTAAGATCTAGAGAAAAACGTTCTGAGGCTTACCCTGTTTTACATTGTCATTTTATACGGGGACTTTCAAATAAATGAAGCTATGGAATGGTACCAGAGGCTATGCAGTAGGACCCACCATGTCAAGCTGTAAATAAACTGAAAACATTGAACTTTGTGAAAAGAGCCCCCCCCTTTCCGACCTACCCCACGAAAGACAGCACCAAAAACATTCTTGTATTTAGGTAAAAATGTGAGGCCTAAGCAGTTAAAAAGCCTCCCTAATCTATTTTCCTCCAATTCTTTCCACCTCTAAGAAGCTTGAGGAGTTAGTTGCCGATTAACATTCAGGAAGATTGTACTCTGTCTCCAGTTCATTGCTCTCTTGTTGGCTTATTGTTATTCAGAGCCCATTTATTGTAGATGAGCCATTCATTTTCCTCTAATTGGATGGGATTGGATTTCACTTTCATTGTTGGATGCACTGAAAACCCAGGAGGGGCTGCAGGGATCAGCCCAGGGTTGGGGAGATTTAACTGAGCACAAAGTTTAGGTTGCAGCTGAAAGAAATCACAGGGGTTTTTTTTTTAAGCTTTTTATTTTTTTTACATGTAAATGCCTCTTGGCTAGGTTTGCCTTGTTATCCTGGACACCTTGTTTTTGGTATTTTTATACAGTTTCTCACCGAAGGACTTACCACAAGAAAAATTTTATGCACTGTAACATCCTCCCCTGCAAGATCTCCAATTCATCTGGAGTAGATAAGGCTCTGCAAGCAGAAGGCATTTTGGACCCTGCTCTCCATGGCTATTTGCCTGGCAGTGGCTCAAGTCTGGACCAAGCTCCCGGGCACTTCAGCCTCCTTGCTGCTCACCAACACAGGGTGGCTGTGACCTTCACGACACTGCCAAACATGTCTGCAGGTTTAGAGGGGGCACAGGGAAAGCAAGGAGATGTGTGTGTACCTGCACAGAGTGGTGGTGTGACTGGAAGGGACAAGAAATTATCAAAGAAATCCAGCTGCAAAATTGCCCAGGGAGCTCTAAAAGTGGGCTATGCACTCACAAGGGAAGAGGCCAAAACCCATCTGAGGCTGTGATGTACTTTAAGGAAGTCCCTTTGCACAGTCCCTCTGTTCATGCACACAAGAACCAAGCAAAGCCACTTCCTATACACCTGCATCCAGCTGCTGATAGCACCTAAGAAGGTGCCATCTTGGCCCCAAGCCTCACCTGCATTAAGGTGTTCATTAGTTTCTTCTTCATGAGGATCTTCTGGTGTTTCATGAATGGTAAGCTCACACTTGAACCTCTCCCTCTCCTCTCCCTGCCTCCTTTAGTTAAATTTGAGGTGACCTGATACCTCTGAGAAATCAACAGCTGGTGGAGGGAGACCACCAGGGACCACTACAGCCTGGGGAACAGGGGGACTGCACACTGGACAGGCTGAAAACAAGACAAGCAGCACAGTCTCATGAAAAACCATGAGAAGGCATTAACAAGTAACACAGCACCATGAGAAAACATGAACTGTTAAAACTGACAGACCAAGTGAAGGATAATGTGAAGGGTCCCAAATAAAAAAAATATTACAGGCAAGAGGTAACATTTGGCTTACTGGGAATTTTTAGTTTAAAAAGACCAGTGTAGACACTGCCTAAAAAGTTTAACACGAAGACCTGCAGGCAGCTTGTGCAAAGCAGAGATGTTTTGGGGTCCTGCAGGTCCTCATAACATGAATAATACCAATGGTGGCAGCAGGGCTTGCTGCCCAGACTTACAGGTGAGACAACCAACTGAACAGCTTTGGGTGACAGCAAGCCCACCAGACCCCACAGTCTATCTCTTCAGTACCCAATTGTGCACATAAAATATTGTTTTTTGTTCTGTAGCTACACTAAAGGAGTTACATACCTTCTTCCTACAGATGTATACAGTGGCAGTCAGATCCTGGCTCTTGGTGGTTCCTGAGGCCTCCAGACCCCTACTGAACAGTTTGTGAATGGTAATTAAACAAAGCAAGGCTATGAGCTCAACAGCCGCTATCCTGGACTTGCACCTCCCATGGAAAATTGTAGTGGTCTGGAAGTCAGAAATTACAGAAAACATCTGTGCTGGCCCCAGCACAAGCTTCCCCTCAGCCTTCCCCTGAGCTGCTCGGCAGCATGACCGTAAATTGTCCCACTGGGCTTTCCAGGCCTCCACAGCCCTGTGAGGCATGGGCACTGAAGCCGTCCATGGTCATGATCTTGCCAGCAACGTACAGAGGGGATCATCTCCTCGCAGCTGACTGTGCTTCCCTACATCCCCCATGCAGGGATTAGGGAGCTGCTGCATAACTCATCGGCCTTGGCCATTACACACCATCTCTGGGCTATCTCCAGCACTGTTGTTTTCCAAATCATGGATATAGATGGGCCACAGGTCTTCTGGGAACCTCTTGGACATTGTCCTTTGGATAACATTCTCCAACAGCTGTTACTGTGCAGACACTACTGAGATACCTACAGTCAAGCTATAAGCATTGCATCAAATTTACCACTACTTTTTCTTCTAATGTCACATTTTACTTAAGCAAAAGCCTCGAGTCTACCCAGCACCAGAGGAATCGGTGCATGGGTGAGCAGCTTTTTCTGGCCTTATCACAGAATGGCTTGGGTTGGAAGGGACCTTAAAGTCCAGCCAGTTCCACCCCTCTGACATGGGCAGAGCTGCCACCCACCAGGTCAGGCTTCCCAGGGCCCCATCAAGCATGGCCTTGGGCACCTCCAAGGATGGTCTTGGGAACAACCCTTCCCTTCCCTTCCCTTCCCTTCCCTTCCCTTCCCTTCCCTTCCCTTCCCTTCCCTTCCCTTCCCTTCCCTTCCCTTCCCTTCCCTTCCCTTCCCTTCCCTTCCCTTCCCTTCCCTTCCCTTCCCTTCCCTTCCCTTCCCTTCCCTTCCCTTCCCTTCCCTTCCCTTCCCTTCCCTTCCCTTCCCTTCCCTTCCCTTCCCTTCCCTTCCCTTCCCTTCCCTTCCCTTCCCTTCCCTTCCCTTCCCTTCCCTTCCCTTCCCTTCCCTTCCCTTCCCTTCCCTTCCCTTCCCTTCCCTTCCCTTCCCTTCCCTTCCCTTCCTTTCCTCTCACATTGGCCACACCAAATTCCACTATCTTGAAAAGAAAAACGAATCCAAATTGCTCATCCCACAGACACACACCCTCTGGGAGGTATTGATTCTGCTGGTGCAAGGGTTTTACCAAGAGAAATCTAGTGGGAATAGTAAAAATTACAGCCTTTTAAAACTCTCCCAGACAATTACAGAAGGAAATGAGAATGTTCTGTGCCATTTTAATGTCCTGTTGTTCTAGTAAAAAATTGGTATGATTGCTTTATTTAATTCCAGGACTTTTTTCTGATTTCCTGATTTCATCTTGTCTTTGCTTATTTTTCCTTCCTTCCATTCTTAGAGAATTTGCAGAGGTTAGGAAGAACACACACATAAAAAGACCTTGGAAACTGTGAAAACAAATAACCCTGTTTCTCATTTGATTACTTTTTCTAGATTTGTTCTTTTTCTTAATGGGAACTACCAAGCAGGTAAAAAAAAAAGGCAACGAATGATAGAAAAATAAAAGGAGGACTGAAATGGCAGAATTAGGAATTTAAAGTAGAAGAGAAGAAGGTTCTCAATAGCAGGAAACTCCACTCCGTACTGCACGTAGTCTCCAACTATATGGAAGAAGAGATTAGATTCATAGAACCAATAAGGTGGGAAAAGACTTCTAAGATTGCCTGGTCCAACCACCATCCCATGCCCACCATGCCCACTGCCCACGTCCCTCAGTGCCACATCCACACGGTTCTGGAACACCTCCATGGACGGTGACTGCACCACCTCCCTGGGCAGCCTGTGCCACTGCAGCACTGCTCTTTCTGAGAAGAATTTTTTCCAAATATCCAACCTGAACACCTCCTGGTGCAACTTAAGGCCTCTTGTCCTATTGCTGTTACCTGGGAGAAGAGGCTGACTCCCACAGGTTATCTGCAGGCTGAGCAGCTCTCCTGGCCTTACCTACTGCCAAGACTTTTCCAGAAAATCTCTTTCCAGGCCCAAAAGAAGCAGGAGGTGTCTGGATGCCAGGTTCTCCTCAGGAGGCTGCAGGAACTGCAGCAGCACCAATGCAGCAATGCATACTCTCTGTGTGCCTCTGGGAAACACCAGACGTATCTGCAAACAGGTCACCCTGGTGGGTTTCTCTATCCCACCCAGACATGGAAGGAAATCCTCCCTCAGGCCTCTCTTCCTGTTTACATAGACCGCGCACCCCAAACTTCACAAGGATCACTGGAAATGGGACACAGGGGATGCAGAGCAGGAGGGGAGCTCGGCCTCCAAAGGAACGACCATCACCAGCGCCTCGCAGGCTGTTGTGTCCCTGTCTTATTGATCTGTTATGAATAATTACCGCTTCCCTCACCTCTCCCCTCCAGCCCAGGCACAAAGCAGCCCACTCCCCCAAAAGGCAGCGGCATATAAAAGTTTGTTGTTGCATCTCTATTAAACTGTACACTCTCCGCCCACTGGCGATAATGCACTTCAGATAATTCGTTGACGCAATATATTTTCCAGGATAGGCTTTTGTTTTCTTGCTTGGCTGCTCACCCTCTTTCTGTGGTCAGTTTTGCTCATTTCTCTTGTAAGCTGTCTAGAGGCAGAGAAAAGGCTTTCAGTTTTAAGCAGTTTCCTTTTCAGGCTCCCTTTATTGAATTCCAACCTCCATTTTTTTTTTTTTTTTTAAGCATAGGGACATCATTTATCTTGGACTTTAAGTTGCAGGGGCCTTCAAGGGGCTTCTTTTTTTCTTTCCCAGCTGCATTTGTTGACACACAGTCAATCTGTTTTTTGCCTTCATTCCCCCTCTTCCCCCCAGCAGGCCATAAAGTATCGACAGCTGTGCCCTTTATTAGCATAGCCATTTTAAGCACAACAAGGGGGAAGAGACTAAATATATTACAGCCATTACCTCTGTCAAAAAGTGACAATTTTAAAACATTTTAGCTTTTCACTGGGAAAGCCGGCAGCACAAAAGAAAGTGCTATAATTTTATTGTAAATGCTTTTTAAATATGGGTCACTTGGCCATCACCAGTGGAAAGGATGGAAAAGTTCAAAGCTTGAGAACAGTTCAGGCAGATAGCAGAATTTTTTTTTTAAGCCTTGTCTTTAAAATATGCTAATTGGGGCAAAAATACAGCAGTGAGAAGCATGCAAAATAAGATCTCGTTCCTGGTGGTTTTGTTTTCCCTATAGCTCTGTTCATGCTTTTCCCATCTACTTATAAGTGTGTTTTACAACTCGGATGGGAATTATTCCACCCCAACAGGGCATTATGGACAGTTGGGGACTGAGAAAACAGGAGAGAACATGGCCAGCCTCCGCTCTTCAGAGGAACTAAAAAATAAACAAACACTTGTTTTCTCAAACGGCTGTAGAAGCATGACGTTCACAACTGTGATTTACTGGGCAAAGGCATCTCTTGAGCATAAAATAACCCCTAATCCTTAGAATTCCAGTAGCTTAGGCTCAGGCTTGGATTCTGAAAGACACCCTTAGGTTTGCTGGATTTCTCATGGCAGAAACTTGTATTTTTAAGTTCCCAGAATTAGGAATTAGCCTTTTTGGATAGAGCAGGACTAATGCCCACACCCAGCATCCGTTAGCAGCTCTAAAAGGTAAAAGAAGGCTTACAGATGCCCTGAAGCACGTGGATCCAGGCTGCTTTTGTTTGAATTTGTAATGGGTTTATCAGACCTAGAGAAAGGGGCAATCTCAGCAGGGTTTATTTTACACAGCATCACCTTCCTCTCCCTTTCAGACATCTGGAGAGAACTTGTACGCCTTTTCTCTCTTATCTATACTTCCATAATTACAATTTCACTTTGCTTCTTGCATCTCAGAACACGTGCAAAACTTGGCTTACAGTGAGGCAAGTTGTTAAACAGGCTCCCTTCTCTAAAGGATCTGTTTAAGCAAAAGCCCCTGAAATCCTGCACAAACATGCGGTATCAGCATTATGATGAACCATCCATGTCACAGCAGCTCCCAGAGGCCCATATCCCACTGCACAAGCACTCTCCAAATTTGCCAGAGAGCAAGCAAGCATCCTGCTCTGGAAGCGTGCACTCCACAGCAAAGGGGAAGCAGGAAGGAATGCTCACCACCCATCTTCTGGCAACCAATTTAGCAGCTAAATGTAACCAGCTGGTCTCCCCAGGCTCCCTCTGTAGTCAAGGGAGGGAAAGCAAAGCTCCTGCAGAGGGTCATTCAGTGCACCCAAATTAGCCTAACTCTGAATTGTCCTCTCTCTCATCCGTGACTGCAGAAGGAGTTTGAAGAGGCTGCCTGGGTAATTTAGCCAGCTAAGTTGGGTGGTCTGAATAATTCCTTCCCCACCAACCTCTAAAAGCCTGCCTAGGTACCCCACAGAGATCGGCATGCTGGTGAAGGGGCATCAGCAATTCAGTGCCCGCACTCACGCCTGCTCTAGAGAAAGCTGAGGTGCTCCATCAGTGCTGCTGGATGCTGAAGCTCCCAGCTGGGCTGGGGAGCGGGCCTGAGCTACGTGATCTCAGGTGCTGCTGATGGACCGGCTGTGGCTATGGTCTGCTTCCCGCCTCCCTAGTCAACCTGCTGGCCTTAGATCTAGGCAGACCATGTGAACATCCCACCACAAAGGTGGGAATAGCTGCAGCCCTTGGAAGCGCCCCATGTTGGAGTCAAAAGCAAGTACCGGTGCTGTAGAGACACTGCCGCCCATACCTTTCTCCTGGCTGCAGGCAGGAGGGGGCAGTGCGGCTTGTGGGGCCGCTGGACAGGGCCTGACCTGCCCTTGGTTGCTGCCTGGCATCGCAGCGAGACCCCAGCCTGCCCCCACCTGCTGTCTGGCAGCACGCGGGATCCCGGCCTGCTGGGCCTTGCACCACAGCCAGTCTGCGATCCTCAGTTCAGACAGTGGAGCATAGGCTGCCAAGCCAGAAGGACATCTCTTCCTCCCAACAGGCCCGCTCTGAGATGCACCTTTGTACCATCACTAAATCATCATTTTTACACATTTGTCCAGAGAAGAATCCAGCCTGGGCCGCTGGCTGTTTAACTTGCTGCTCATCAAAGACCTGTAAAGTCTGGCTTTCAGCTGTTTGAACAGTCTCTTTACAGATGGCCTGATTAAGGTGCAGGGCTTTATTAGCTGTTTCTGCAGCAATATGGTGAAGGACAATGTTGTGGAATGCTCCTTCAGGAGATTTGGGTTCTTGTGTCCTTTCCTTTTTGGACTGGGATGCTTGGCAACCAACTGCTATGACAGCATGTTTCACTGTAACATACTCTTCCTTAAAGACACCTCAGACCACAGATTTTTCAGACTATTAGAGGAAAATCGGTGCTTGAAGGACTCTAAGGGAACTGTACTACTGCCCAGTTGCTGTCCTCACAGCTTTTTTGGAGAAAAAAGTCCACATGCAAGGCTGAAAAACCTACTTTGGCCACACATATATATAGAAATGTGTATTCAAAACATCCAAAGTTCTGGTAATTTTCTCACATTTTTTAAAAGACTGTAAGCGTCCCCTTTTTCCTGAAAACCACGTTTGGGGCATATAAAATTTCAGTTAGTGGCAGGAATACCTGCCAGGAAGTTTTCATTAACATTTCAACGAATAAGGCTGAGTTGTTTTGCAAAAGAACAAAGCATTCTGACAAATTTCAGCAATTTCCTATCATCTTTTGTTTCATAACTCTATTTAAGAGGAAACAAAGAAAAGCAAAACTTCCAAATCATTGGTGAGCCTTAATGAGAACCGTGTTATTTCTGCGTGTTGGTGCCAAGAAAAAGATGGAAGAGCAAATTTTGGTGTCTGGGTTGGCCTGTGAAGGGCTTCTTGAGAATGGAGGGTACCTGCATTGCTGAAACCCACTGGCTAAATCCTTTACAGTCACTACCAGAGAAATCAAATGACATCTTATTCACGAGTTCCTTTTTTTGCTCAGTTACTACTTGACCTTAAGGACAAAGAAAGGTCCCAGACTTGACTTTGGTGGCTTTTGTAACATTAGGTTCATTCGTGTTCAAGAAACATTTGAAGCGTTAAGAAACATTGAGATATTGTACTGAGGGACATGGTTTAGTGGGAAATACTGGTGATAGGTGGATGGTTGAACTCAATGATCTTGGAGGTCTTTTCCAATTTTGGTGATTCTATGATTCTCACTCAACTACACTCATGCATTCGAGAAGAAAAATGAAAACATGAGTTCATATAATCAAATATAATTTTCCTCATATTGCTCTGAGCAACCTGATTGAGCTGTAGGTGTCTCTGCTCACTGCACAGAAGTTGGACTAGATGGCCTTTAAAGGTCCCTTCCAACTCAAATGAGTCTGTGACTCTGTATGATACAGAATAGTTCATATCACGTGAACTTCAATGCATTACTCAAACTCCCGTGTAGGGACTCTGAAGAACTGCTGCTGGAAGAGCAGCAAGCTTCTGACCTGTTCTAGGCACTGATGTGCTGCAGCAGATTGCTATGGGTGCTACTGGAAAGGACTTGAGACATTCATCCCAGCCCTACAGCCTAGCAACTGGATGGAACCTCAAGAGAGGGAGTTCCCAAGTCTCTAAGTACCACTGAACTTCGACAGCTCCTGCTCTTGGGCTCTGCGCTCACTACAATGATGGGCTGGGAGTCAGACTGCAGGGCTACGGCAGCAGAGGTTTGGCAGTGCATTGAGGGAACAAGAGGGAAAATGAGGCAGGTACAAAAGGACAGTCCAACACCTTCAACTCCATGGAACAGGATCCAGTTTAGAAATACAGCTCATATAGAGGCATACTCACCACAGGCAGCCCAAATTGCACAGTTGGGCTGCAGCACACAGGCAGAACATTCAATACTTGATCTTCATGTTTTCTTCTTAATGAAAAACCTGATACAAGCATGTCTTTTTCAAGACAAACTGTACAGAGGAACTGCTCAATGCATCTACTGCTGAGCTGTTCAAAATGCCAGGAGCCAGATCACAAAAGCCTCTTGCTGTATCATTTACAGCAAGATCCCTGGAGCAGATACTATTTCTCTTTTCTGCTGTTTGCATAAGCATATACTACAACACATTGCAATAAACTGAGATTTAGCTTGTTTTCTTGCTCTGTACTTATCCCTCTATGGCAACCTGTACCACAGCTCATTACTAGAATAACTCCTCCAGCCCCATGAACCAACAGCTGATACATGAAAGGACTGAAACCTCCATTAACAGATATAGTTAAGTTTCAGTCTTCAGCAAAAATCACAAATGCTTTGCACCTGTAGTGCCACTTAATATTTGCCTGAAGGGCTGAGCCGAGAGGAGGATGAAAAAAATCCAGAATTTCATATTTGAGACCAAGCTTAGATACCACTAAGCAGGTTCTCTGCTTGTGGACAATTCCCTGTTTTGGATTCTAGGTATGCAGACATGATTACAGTGTTAGAAATGCCATACTTGGTTCTACTTTAGCTATTGCTTCCTCCTTAAAATATGAGGGAACAATAGCTGGCTTTCTTTTCCCTACGGAAAATGTGACACTCCATGTGGATACAGCAAACAACATAACCCAAGGCAAGTCATAACCTAAAACATCAATTATCATAATATTCAGAAAGATGCCAGTGTTTACAAATATAGAGAACGAGTGACCATAGCCCCCTCTAACAAAAGGAAAATGGAGAGGTCTAACAATGGTCACATTGCTTTCCTTGGGAAAACAATTGCTAAGAAAATGGCAGTGTGTCAGTTTAGTTCTTTTGGAAGGGTAAGTAAATGTGTGGAAGCTCCTCATATGGGAAAACAAAACCTGTTTTTGGCTTCATACAAACTCCTTCTTTCAAGAGACCTGTGAAAACCACCTTCATTAGTGCAGGGTACAAGCATCAAGTTGAAGGAAACAAAAACTGGAAAACCTTCATCAGCTTCCAGGAGGTTCTCAAGAATATGTGTACGTTTCTGAGCGAAAAGAAGGAATTACAATCTGAAGTACAGATTATTTTTCAGGAAATTCCTATCAGGAGGAACATGCTTATAAAGAAACTAAGCAGGCAAAGAGGCAACAACAGTGCAGCACAATTACAATTTTAATCTTTATCTTTAAAGAGTACAGAGTTGAAAATTACACTTTCTTCTCCTTCCCACCTTTCCATTCTCTATCCCATCGTTTCCTAATCTTCCCCTAAAAAGGGAACTCTTTCTTTGTTAGTAGTTTGACTTCCCTTCAAGTGAAGCGCTCCCATTAGGCCCCAATTCCATAAAACACTCACACATACACTTCTCTTCACTCTGCTCCTATTCACAGCAACATTTAAGTGTATATACTTGAATGCTGTTTTGAATAGGAATGTTTTTATTTAACCAGAGCGGGGGGGGTGGTGGTGCAGTGGTAATACTTGTGTGGTCTTAGCATGGAGGGAGAGGACAGACAACATACATCATCATCTTGTTCCCAATTTAAAGGCAGTTTTAGCAGCAGTCAGTGACTGACACATGGGTAAAATCTTAAGCAGCAGCTTAACCACAGACGTGTGTAGTGGTAGGAAATCCCACGACATGTAAAAGGGGAAGCTCTGAAGTCACTGCTGAATGCCAGCTAAAGCAGCTTTACAAGGTCAGTCCGATTTCTAAGTTTTCCTTCTGATGCTCCTAATGCCATTAAGCAAATTTGCTTCTTTAATTAGAATTATACAAAGGCAAAGAGAGATCAGGAAGACAATACAAAAATGTATAAAGAATGGGAAAACCTACAGACTTTGGAAAACAGGATTCTGGAAAATCAAAATGTTTACATTTTTTGTTGTAGGCTTTCACTTTTTTATCCCTTCAAAATACATTTAGTCTTAAATTAATAAAGGTCAAACAAATACACATTCTTTAAACAGACATCATAAAAATGCAGACATTACACCACAGGATCCATCATTTAAATATCCCAATAACTGAACAGTTAAAGTGACGCTGGCTAACGTGAGGATAAAATGCTCTGATAAAAAGATGCCGTGGCTCTAAGGAAAATGCGGATTAGAGAATCAAGAGCAAAGCAGGTGATGCTTTAGTCTGAATCTGAACTGTCTTGCTTACTGGTATGGTACTGGCTGGCTGCTTCTTCCAAAGGAGCCATTGTACCATCCGGCCGCACTCCCATTGGCTTTATAAGCTCATCTCTGTAAGAGATTGAAAAAAAAAGAATATGCATTAGCATATGTACACATATCAATTCACATGCGTATAATACAATCGCATACAGTATATGCTTTAGTACATAATAAGCCTTTAAAAGGAAGTTGTTTCTGCTGAAGCCTTCTGTTTTGAAGGAAGAGGAACAAAAAACCTTCCAAAATAGGTGGGAGGGGAAGAGCGGGACAGATAAAGACCTCATTCATGTGGGCCAAACCTCCTTAGCCAATTAAAGACACCATGAAAAGTCAGTGCCTAATAGGCTCAAGGCAAGGAGCAGGTTCACCGTTTCCAATACACAAACTAGCTTTTCTTCTGAGAGTTCCTGGCCAGCCATTCCCACCTAGAATTTCACCTGCCATTCTGGCCAATAAATGCACACGCAATTAAAATAAAGATGTGATGCACACTGCTCTTGCTGCAGGAAATAACTCAGCGAAGAGAGCAAACTGCCTACACCACTACACTGCTACCAGGGGTGTGTAAGTACTTGTTGATTCATTTTAAAAAGCTGACTGATTCTAATATTACTGCTTTTGTTTGCGGCAGTTTAATTACAGGATTGACAGCCATTTTAATCTCTTCAAAGCTCTAAAGGCCTCTCAAAGCTAATCCAATTATATCTACTCCACAAGCTACAGCCTCATCTAAGAGATGATTAATTATTGATTAAGCCAATCAAAAAGTATTAGCAAAGATTTATTTAATCCTTACTTTTTATCACCTCATTTATATGTGGATTATAGCAAAACCTGTGAGGGCATAGATAACGTTTTGATTTTCTCCTGGAGGAAAAAACTAAGGGGGGGGAGGAGAATACCTCAAAATATTCAGGAGTCACCTTAAATAAAGGAGTGGAGGTTTGATGTCAATTCACCCCTCACTTAAAAGGCAGGCCAGTAAAACTCATGCGATTTAACACAGTGTATGCCTTTCCCATTCCCCCCGGGCCACGGACAGTAAAACCACACCACTCAGTGGGGAGGACAAAAGCATTTCACTGGCTCTCTGCTGGTCTGCACTACTACCTTGACTGAAAAGAAGGGACAGAAATTGGTTGTACGCAGCTGGCAACCTAGCCTTAACACAAGAATAGAAACAGCAGGAAAGGGAACATCTGAATTACATGGCATGCATAAGCTAGATACAGTACAGCAAAGCAGTAGTTGAAATCTCCTAGAGTCCTTTTTGCTCAGGAAAAGGAATCCAACTATTTGCACAGATGTGGCCATCATATACTGCAGCGCTAAGCTCACAAATCCCACTGCCTGCAGCACCTCAAATCGTGAGAAACTGGCCCAGGAAGAACCCATCTGGTTTGGCCAGCCATGTCTGGATGGGCAGCCGAGAGTCAGGGAAGGACATCCGTTAGGACCATACCCTAACCCACCTCTAAACAGACATCTAAACAGAGCTGGCCTGCTGTACTTCAGGACTGAGAACCTCAAGTAGTACAGGCTATAGCATGCAGATTCTACCCAAATCGCTTTTCATGCCCCCTAAGCTCAGGGGATCCTAGATTTCAGTTTTAAAAAACACAATGCTTAGGTCGCAACATTCAGCACTGCCGCCAGTAGTCATGGAACCATGACTATATATTAGCCATTTACCATTTGCTGTTGGTAATGGCCAGCAAAGGGACAAAGGTGCACTTCAGAAAAAGGGACCTAAGAGGGATATTCCTGGTCAGAACAGTATTCTACTAAAAGACACAAAGATGGGCTTAAGAATAAAAACCACTTGGAGAACATGGGCCAGTTTTGCATAATCGTACAGCAGCTTTGATGTAACTTTCTAGTGTCAATGATGATAAGCAAAGTGAAAGCAGGAGAGCAAGTACCCACACAAATGACACATGTAAAGGGGTGAACACCTAACTTCATTCTTGTCTGCAATGTTTTTGCTGTGGAACACATGCTGACTAAACCAGTTTTCTGATCACAATAAGCTTAGGGACTGGTGGTTATAAGCTGTGAGGTAACTTCACAAACCTCAGAGAAATGCAAGCAAGTTTTCTCACCTCTTAATCCTCTTCTCCCCAGATACTTCTATCTGTAAACACTATCAAGAAGTCTTACCTCACTTCTTGTCAACTATGAATACATAGAGCCCTTTCTCTGTACCTCACCTTCACAATTCATTTTCACATTACATTACAAATGCTTCACAACATAATACAAACTTTTTTCTCTCCCAAAGAATTGTCTGTGGAGATGCTGAATACCAGATGCATCGGTTGAGACAAATCTTTACATGCAGTTGTTGGCTTACTGGTGGTTTTTTTTGGTGTGTCAGTTTTGAGGATAATCACGTGGAGTTTTGCACGACAGCATGATGTAGAAGTCTGAAACATGCAGTGCACTTGTGCATTCTTCATGGTACTGAAAAGCCTGCATCTCTCAGCTAACTGTACTCATTTCAAAGTGCACCATTATGAACTGTACCACGCTGCATCTGAGTTCTGATCCTCCTCTCCAGACTCAGTATGAGCTGCACTGAGCTCACATTTCATAAAACAACAAGGATGTTTATCAATTACCTTTCTGTGCCTCCACAAGCTTCCTGCTTAGCAAATCCTTCAACAGGATGAAAGACAGTTGTTAAAGTTTGCTATTCTTTTTCCTTTTATTAGTAGGCTGAACTCCATACACACTTTCTCAGACAAGGAAGGAAAACAGAACTATATGAAGAGAGAGATATACGAAGAGAGAGATACACTGGGCCACCACAAGAAGAGATAGGGATTAATTGTTCAGAGCAGAAGGCAGAGACCAAACAATTTTTTTTTCCTAACCATGAGCTAGACCTAAAGTAGTGTAAAACATGACATTCTTTCCCTGACTAGGATTTGACTGCAGGCTCTGAACACTGCACAAGATTAGATGAGCTGACCCTCACCTGGTATAAATCACCTCAGGCCTACCAACCTCAGCAAGCTTCCCCTTTAGCACTGGCTGCTTAGAGACCTCAGCTGAGCTCTGACAACATGGAGCAGCTGAGGATCTGTTTGCTGTTTGAGGTGAAATACAAGCAGCACAGTAGTCCCATAAAACTGGCACATTCACTCTCCGAACTAATTTCATTGCTTAGACACTTCTGTAGGGCAGAAGAGAGATCACCTCACCCCAGTAGGTGGCAGCATGAATACTTCCACATCCATGAAGTCCTATCCAAGTACATAATAGGAATATTTACACGTTTGAACATCCTTATGCGACCTCCAATACACTCAAATAACCCTTCCTGCAAGATTCATTTTTCTAATGCAAACAAAGCATTCTATTCAAGTATACTTAGAAATACACCATAATTAAACAGTTGGTAAAATGCATTCTCTTCTTCCACTTGCAGATCTCCCAAGAGTCCCTTCCAATATATCTATACAAGGTCTAGCTTCCTGCTTGCCATTTAGCTTGATAACAACTCAAAAATCATTCCCTTGTTTTGCAGGGTAACTCTTTCTTGTCTGCTCTACGTACTATAGTGCAGTAGTGACACATGGAATTAATGATGGTGTCTGTAATGAAATAGCCATCACGTAAACACCAGCCTGCTCCTTTGATAAAATGGCATGGTAGGGACCTATTCACCTCCTTATAATTGAGTACCACATAATAGTTCCGATCCTTTCATGTAACATTATTTTGTTCTACGATTAGAATGGGGAAAAAAAGAAATCTATGTAACGTTGCTTTCTTCATTCATCCTATGATTAATTTTGTGTTTTTAATGAGTATGGTTGCTTATTTAGGCAGGTTCTCTTACTTGTTTTGTTGACTTCTGTTGAATGTACAACAAAACCCAAGCTGTGATAATTGGGGACCATTTCATCAGCAAAAGGATTCTTGCTATTAATACAAGGTTGGCTTGGAAAAAGCATCCTGACATTTTAAATTAGTCAATTAATATACAATTCTACCTACCATTTATAATAGAAAAAAATGTTAGCATATTTCTTCAAACATTTTAATTAACAGAGACTATTTCCAATAGTCCATGATATAAACAGACAGAATACCATACAACAATGACTTAAGTTGGCTGTCTTTGATGTTTTGATAAGGAAATAAATAATAGAGGTTGAGTTAAATCCGTTTGCAGCCTTGGAGATGTGCACCACATGTAGAAGACACACTGATTTACAGCTACCCAACAATTCTCAGCAAGCCACCATCTATTCTTACCTCAGAATGGCCCATGAAGTTACTTTAGGGCCAAATTCAGGCATTCGGCAACCTACCTAAATAACATCTACATCTTCCAAGTGCTGCAGCAGAAAGTACTCATGAAGGTGAAAATCTTGATAATTTATACATATCTAATACTTTCAAAAAGTAACTGCATCCAGCCAAAATGTGAGTAAATATTTAGTCTCCATATAAGCTTTGGTAGAACCCGAGCCAGTGTTAGTTTGGGCAGAGTAAATGGGTTCACAAGCAATTTCCAGCTTTTCTCCATACATGTTGATAAAACTAGGTGATTATTTGTAATTTAGCCTTATTGAGGGTCAATTACTTCATGAACAGGCCTAAGTACCAGCAACATAACAGAAAACAAAAGCTTTGGAAACATGACCTGAAACAACCAAAAGTGTGGAACAATTTAACAGCACCTCAAAGCAATTTCAATTCTTCAGTGCTGATGATCAAAATCAATGAGAAATTTGGAGAGAAGAAATCCACTGACGTCTTATGGAACAAGGGCAAAAACACCACTTTATTACTTACAATAAACTCATACAAAAGCAGCCACTAATGACAGTCCATATATTTGCAGTGATTTAGTGATTTTTGCAAATTTGTTTTTTGAGGAGCTCAATCTGTCTCTCAGGTAGCTTTTCAAAAACAATAAAAGCCACACTGCTTTCACTACCCTCAGTCAAAAGGGGAAGCACGTCTGTCAGTCCTTCAACTGTTTTCCATACCTTTCTCTAGTAAAACAAGCTATCACAGCACCTACAGAAGGGTCGCATCAACAAAACTGCCCTACAGTAAGCACTACACTAAAAACCAATCAAACAAACAGCAGAAAGAGTTGCAGCCCTGAATGTCTTGCAGTCCCAGTACGATAGAAGGAATTGCAGGTGGATGTAATGAGACATAAAAGCCCAAGGTGAAAGCAAAGCTACTGGCCAAGAGGGTAAGGAGCAACACCAGGCACCAGCTGCTTGTCAGTTTTTAGCAGGCAACACAGCAGGTGTCTCCAGCCCTCCAAACTGAAAAGGCTCTTAGGCTACAGTAATGCCATTTGGACTTTTTGTGCAACTGCTACAGTGACAGCAACTGACTTGTCTTCAGTTTTTCCTTTCTCTCCATCTTCCCTTTAAAGAAAAAAAAGTTGTAGAACATCTAGACATTTTATTATGCTATTCCTAATGCTCAGCATCTTAATTCTCTCCTCATGTAGCATCCATTTGGTTCTACATAGTAGTTTAACTAGAATTACATGTGCATTCTGTTTTCTTCTCTTTATTAAGAAGACTGTAAACTTATGACACTTGCTTCTCATACAAATAACCTGGATAAAGTATTCAAGTATTCAATTATTTCACTGAATCAATTGTCTCCAGTTTCTTCCCTGCTCATTCTCCTGTTTATACTTCAGTCTCTGCCAGCTAATAGGAAATCCAGAACCACCCACAGCATTTGCTGTTTCCACAATCCTCAGCAGACAGTTAAAACCTTTAGTTGGCTGGAACATTTATCAAGGTAACTTTTTGTTTGAATATTCACTCACTCTACAAAACACAAACGTTTCTATCTTCAGGTTCATCCCCTTGTTTGAAAAATGGTTCACTTACAAATTTACCTAAATCTACAGTTCACATACCATATCAATTTATTTTATGGCATTACTATATCCATCTTGAACAGATGATAAAGTCTCCTTTGTAACCCAATCTGCGTTTACTCCAAGTCCCTATGAATTCTTAATTTTATCTCCCCTTTTAATTGCTCTAATAGATAACTCATTTCTTCTGCTGACAGCTGTTTCCATGCAGTAATTGTTCTTCAGATAAACAGCAGAACATAAATATTTACCATCAGGTCCTTCTTGGGGTAAACAAGTATACTTGTCTCATGCTTTCTCATACATCAAAATGAGAAATTCTTTGAATTATTCATCAGCCTACCCATTTAGCAAGCAGGTTCCATCAACACCTGATTCTGCCCAATCCTCTGTTTCCTCTGAGGTACTGTAAAATATCACTCTTTCCTTTGAAGTATTAAACATTCCTCTCTGCAGTGAAATCAGCCCTAATTCTGCAGAGTAGATTATAGCACTCTCTGAAGCTGTAGACTTCAGTGAAGAGCAAAGAACTGGGATATAGAGTGTCTCCATCAAATGCAGCTAAAATACAATACCTGGAAAGTTTATCAAACATGTTGACAAGCTTCATAGCTTCATATTCTTTTTGTTCTTCCGTCATTTCATCCATTGGATTAGGCATGGGTTCTTCCACGTGACCAGTGATAAGGTTAATGCTGGAGGTGGAAAGATAAAATAGTTTACATTTCTACAGAAAAACATATGTAAATTGTCTGTCTTCTTAAGAGGAGGAAGGAGCAACTCACAGACACCACTGAGACTAATGCTGTTTGAACTGCATGGGAAAGCTCTTCCTACCAATAGCCAAACTACACACTGATCTGTAGTCTTTTCCTGTGATTCACAATATTGTTGATGCACTGTATAATTCCTTGTTCACTACTCTAGTACTGCACATTCCACTAGTAGTTATGCTCTAAACCATACAGTAGTTTGAGAGCAAGGTAATAACAGTGGTAATGACAATGTCATTAGTAATAATGACACACAGAGGGAGCAAATAACAGATATATGATTGCAACTGATTTTCTACAGGCTTGATTTTAAGAACACAGACCAAAAGGGAAATTTTCTTACTCAGGAAGAAGCGCTGAATTAGGTCTCCTTCTCATGATCATTTTTGCTCAAAACAAATTAGTATTACACTGAGAATTTACAATCTCAGTTATTTTCACTGTTAAACCAAGTGAATGGTGATGTAGAGATGGTAAATAACGAAAGCAGAGAATTACTTTTAAAGCACATTTTCAGGAAAAATTATCTTTGCAAATAGCTTGACCACAGACAAAAACAAGACAGAAAACCAAACGCAACTGACATTTTGTCCTGAACATTCCATTTAAGTGCTAGCTTTTAATTAAACAGATGTCGTAGTTTTACTTCTATGCATACAACTGGATATGAATCATAGAATGGCCTGGCTTGAAAAGGACCACAATGATCATCTAGTTTCAACCCCCTGCTATGTGCAAGGTCGCCAACCAGCAGACCAGGCTGCCCAGAGCCACATCCACCCTGGCCTTGAATGCCTCCAGGGATGGGGCATCCACAGCCTCCTTGGGCAACCTGTTCCAGTGTGTCACCACCCTCTAAGTGAAAAACTTCCTCCTAATATCTAACCTAAACATCCCCTGTCTCAGTTTAAGACCATTCCCCCTTGTCCTGTCACAATCCACCCTCATAAACAGCCGTTCCCCCTCCTGTTTATAAGCTCCCTTCTGAAAGAGCAGAGACAAAAAAGGAAGAAAATATCTGCTCTGCAAAACTTTCTTGCCCTGCTTTGTTACTCTGAAAGAGTATCATCTCTTATACCCTCCTTTATTCTCATTTAAAAAGTTTAGATTTAAAGATAGCGTTTAGATGGACAACACATGTATTCTGAGCCTCTAACACTGTGTTCTTAGGCCATCCACAAACATTTTGAATTGTTCTTATTTCTTTTTGACAAGCATTTCATTTTTACGTAGCTCCACCTACTGAAATTAAATCATTATCAGAGAGGGTGTTTTTTTCTTTGGAGCCACCCAACTGCATTCTGGATGCTGAGTGAGGCTGGTTCCTCAGTAATTCAACCATGAGACCAAGAAGAGACAGTAGTCCATATAAACACATGTAATTCAACAGGTGGCCATTTTGTAAAAGGGGAAACAGAAAATTATGTCAAAACATCTTGGCTGCAAGAGGAAATGCAGAATTGAAACCAATACCATACTTTGGCTTTGCAGATTTGTATTCTTCAGTATCTGTATCTTCATCATCCGAGTACCAATGATCTCCTCTTCCCCCTGCTAACAGGCCTCTTGCTGCCAATAATCCTGCTGCGTTACCGTAGCCTGTATATTTTAACAAGCTGTCAACTGCAAAGAGTGATACAAAGGATTATTCAGCTTAGAATCAGCTACAAAACAAAAAGCATATAGTTCTGCCAAAATCAAAAGACTTATAGCGAGATGTAAACATTACAGCATGACTTTATGTAAAAGGGAGAAGAAAAAAAAAATGTATACCTCTCTCTTTACAAAGAACAAAAAGAAATTCTGCTGCAATTTGCTTTACTCCAAGGTCAACATGTGTCATAAGGCGCACAAGCTTGTTTCTCACTGTTGTGCCAACTTCTGGACGACTCGATACGTCTCTTAATGGAGGCAGTACCTAGCAGCATTACAAACAGAGAACAGCAACATAGAATGCATGGAAATACTTAGCCAATCCTTGCAGAAACACTGTAAAGAGAACATGAAAATACTGCAATTCTGCTGCTTTAAAGAAGGGACTAACATCAACCCAGCTGTGTTTACATGGACTAGTAATGACTCTTGCTTCATCACAAATTCAGCCCTTCTGGTCTGCCATCCTGGGCAAATGCATACTGAACCTCAAGCACACATCCGAGAAAAGAAAGCTATTAGCAGTTTAAGAGCTTAAACGTCTGTCCCATAATAGTTGGTTATAGGCAACAGCAATCTTATGTTGTTAGATTCTTCTGTTCAAGTTTCTGGCAACAGCATTAACTAACAGCCCACCTTAATACGATGCATAATTTGTACAGAACAGTAAGTATACTTACAGTGAAAAAGCAGGAAAGTAAGTCATACTGCAAGTTCTAACAAAAGTTTCAGAAACTGTCTCCACATGTAAAAAAGGAAATCCATCCTTCTCCCAGATAACACTCCTCTGAAAGCTGAAGTTCGCTTTCAAAAAGATTTTGGAGAAAACACTTTTTGAACACATTCTAAAATGCACTGTTTTCTCATTATGCATCATTAGTATTGTTAACTTTAACCCTCCAGAAAGCCAGAAGGTGCCTGAAATGTTTGGTTGGGCAACTTAACTTCAGCCTCTCTGTGTCCGTGCATTCAAACTCAAACCCCAGATTATGATTATTATTTTGCATTCACAGAACATGACATGACCTGCAAACAAGTCTAAGCCATAATACCAATTATTTGGTAGTTTGAAGACTCCTGAAAGAATTATGATCACCCACATTTTACTAATTAACAAAACCAAGCCTGTCGCTAATTGTCATTAAGAATCGCAGGTTCTATGTTTTCTAGGTGTTTAACACAAAACATTGTGTTCTGTGCAAATTTACTGCACAGTTACTGAAATCAGACTCACTGGGAGCTGATAATGAAAAGTATTGACTACTTTGAGAAGGACAGGGCCTGTTGTTTTTATTTTCAATCTAGGCACTCACATAATTAGCAAACACTTTGTCCCTGCTTACTTTTCCCAAAGGGGAAAGTACCATGACTGCCATTTCCCAAAGTGCTGTAAGGATGAATTCATGTTTTCAGAATAGTTGAATGCTAATACCGTGATGAGTACCACAGGACAGTCCATGAGGAAATTAATCATTCTGTCTTCAGATGAGAATTTGAATAGTGCACACTAAATAAAGCCTAAGGCCAACATTCAAATAATTCAAAATATGAAACATCCGGTCATGTAGTTAGCAGCACTCATCCGTTTCCTGCACTATGAGGCAGTGTTCCTGTGGGAAGAGACAGCAACCAGTTGCATCCTGACACCTAGATGCTGAGATGTACTAAAAATATGCAGACAGCCTCACTTTCTAACTTTGGAATATTTGGCTCCGCAATTTTTTTAAAAGGAATTTAACAGATGAGAAAGAGTATTCCAGGAAAGAACTGCTGCAAACAAAATATTTAAACAAAAATGGGTTTCAGAACACTGTCTGGTGAAAGAAGTGGACAATATATGCAAAATATGCTCACTGCCATTACAGATCCCATTTATGAATTAAGGCACAGCTTTGATCTGGGAGTGGCATTTCAGATGCAAACCGAAAAGCATCACAGGTTAGGAAAAACATATTCCTCAGCTGGTCTCAGCTATCCCTTCCTTACTCATGTTTTAAGTTTTCTCTCTTCAAGTTCAGGAAAAGCAGCAAATAAAACCCTCAAACCCACCACACTCAGCCATTATGTGATCATTTAATCTTTAACCATAGTGCAGGAATCATTTTTCCCTAAGAAAAATCTCTCAGGGTCCGCACTGCATTCAACAGCTCTTTTAAGAGTCCTTTAAGTGATGAAGGGTGGCATTTTACTCCAACGGAGCAGCAGATCCATGCTTGGTTCATAAGTTTCAGTTCCCAAGACTCCTGCCTGCTGAAGTCAGATTAAAGTTCAAGCAGAAGTGACCAAAAAGCCTTGTAGTCTCACTGGCTTCCATACAGCTTGATAAAGTTTGTTCAACTGCACTGAAGTATTCCTGACCAGCTGGATGTAAGGGGTCAGACATTATTGGGCTTTTTTCCAACCACAGGGACTCTCCTAACACAGTTTTACAATATCTCCAATATTATTTAACAGCTCACAACATTTATCATGGAATTTAGGCTACATTATCTATTGGTTTACACGACTTTGAAAAAATATTTCTATAGCTGACAGTTGGGAGAGACATAATGGAAAAAAAAAATACCAGACAGAAAATGTTCTGGGTAATTTAATAGGAAACCATCTGTGCTTTGAAGGTATCAGTGCCCTGCACTGATGTACATATCTAAGAATATTTGTTATTAGTTTCATATTCAAATTCAGATGACTAATTTACATACCTGAGCTTTGATAAACTTCCTGATATTCCTATGAGTTCGGCAGCAGTCTGTTAATAAACTGAGAACTGGAGTCAAACCTTCTCTATAGCTGCTTCCCTAAAATAAAAACAAATAAACATTTTTAATGTGCATTTCAAATCCTATGATCTCTACAGTAAAACCCTATGACAGTCAAATCATGAACTTTACACAAATATAAACAGAGAGCCAAATGCTCACGGTCTCGAAAACACAAGCGTGCTTCAGGTATTCACAGGAATTTGTTCTTAATTTTGAAATGTTTCTAGATCAAGCAAGGACATCCATGTTTTTTCTAATGCTGCTGAAAAGATTCTTATAAACATTACAGACATCCACTTTTTAATTTAATGAAAGAAGCCACATTTGACAAAAATCTTCACAGACCATACCTTGTCAATTCTCTTCTCCATGAAATCCAATAAAATCTGGATTGCTCTCATATTCATACCATTGTATTTTATATCTGTTTCCTCCTGGGACGACGGACTAATAAGGACATCCAAGCAAGAAACGGGAATATTGCTTAAGAGGTTGATTGCATTGCTGAAACAGATTGTTAGAATTTGTTATTTATTTGGAAGAAAGAAGCAAAAGCAGTACAACTTACCGTTACTGTTTGTTCAACTGCAACAACAACAAAAAGGCCCTGCAACTGAAGCAATGCTTTATTTTCTATTCTCTGCATTTTAAAGAAGGTGGCGCGCATTATGCCTGAGTGCCAGCTGTCAGAATGAGCAAGAAAACAGAATGACCAAAGCTCCAAAAGCAATAGTGCAGCAGTGCAGCGTTACCTTTAGACCCCACAGAACCACATCCCTAGGATAAGGCACAGCGATCAGCACTACTTTCCAGCAGCTGAGCTGGCAGGACAGCAGGGGGAACTCTCACATTGACTTGCAGGCTCAGAGCTTTTTCCTCCTTGAAACTTAAAAGATTTTACAATCTGGCCATGTCCTGTCATCATTCTGACAGAAGTATGCCACAGAAAACTTCTCCCTTTGTATATCAGTGCAGTGTGGTGGTAATTTCTCAGGTTCCCTGGAATGCTTTCACTTTTCCTCAGCTTGTAACATATAGGAAATACAGGAGGGCTTTAACACTTCAAAAAGCTCAGGCTTACTTACCAAGCACTGACATGCAGTAACTGGCAGCTTTTGCATTCCACAAAGTGGAGTACAATGTGGAACTTACTTTGCAAGGAACTCTTCTCTGTTACATATCCTTTGAGTTTGCTATCTATGTTGTTCTCATTATACAGACCAGAATTTGTACTCTCCCTGAAGCAGACTAAATGACACAGATGCAGCAAAACATAGAATTGTCATTATTTAGTGCCCAACTGCAATTTTAAACAGATATATTTTAAAATACTACAGAATGATGTGGTTTTAGGTAAGCAGGTCTCAAAGCTATCAAAAAACGTATGGGTTAACGATGTTTCAAAGAGTGTCCAAGAATTCTAAGAGTGGAGAAACTTCAGATAATGCTTTAGATCATATTTACATAGAAGCTGCACTCCGTTTTTATGTTATCCATACAATTCTAACAAAGGACTAACATGTCAGAAAGCAAAACAGCAATGACATGAGAGGATTTCTAACAAACATGCTTCTTGGAGTCTGATCAGGCTGGGCAGCTGCTCCACACTGTTATCTTCCCTCTGTTCCTCTAATAACTGAACTTCAGACAACTTGCTCTTTTGGAAAAAATTATTCTTGTTCCTGTTTAAAACATCTTCCACATTACAGAAGTTGCTCCTCTCCAATATTTCAGGAATAGTCAGAAGCAAAGCAGACTGAAATTCAACAAATATTTGGTGGCTTTCATCCTTTCATCAAAAGTTCTCTTTTTAACCAGTTCCTTATTAAACAACCAAGTTCTCAAACACCTACAAAATTAATTTTCTGGATCACTGTGTCTGAGCTATTCTTTTCAATAAATGAAGCCCAGCTTTCTGATCTTTGTCACTTCACTGACAGTTTTATTTGTGGTAGAGGAGTGTATGAAATTCTCCAGCTACCAGGAAGTCAGTGACTATGCACAGATCTGCACAATAGTGTTTGCATTCCTACTCCAGGGGGTAGAAATACTGCGTATATTACTCTCCCCTTTTTGGCTTCCCAGAGATCATTAATCACTGGGACATGACATCCACCCACTCATGCTCCCAGCCCCCTCCTGATATGCAAATTCAGAAGCAAAGGCCTATTTAGAGCTGCAGAATGCCTTGATTAAAGCCTTGTTAGTGGGCAAAAACGGCACTCGCTCTAATATGTGGTGCTGTAAGCTGTTCATATTCAAACGTTAAGTAATGACATGACAGAATCACAATAACGACAACAATAGCAGGTACTAAATTAGTTAAGGGATTTTGTGTAGGTAGCTTCTGCTTATTTCTTAGGAAAATAAGTCAAACCACCAATCAGTAAAACACAGTTAAGGGCATGTATCCAATACCAGATGCTCGTATAAAAGAAATCCTCAAATTGGACACTCTGAGCACAAGAACTCATACAACACGCTATAACAGGCCCTCCAAACCCTTCAGCTGCACATCTTACATTCTGCAGGTTTGCAGAGTTATAGAAGTGAACAGGAATTCCAGGTAATACGCCTCCTGATACTGATTCAAGTCTGTTTATATTTCATTCTATTTCTAATGACACTTTAATAACTGTGTTACCACTGACTGGGATGCAGACTGGGAAGTTGAACTCTTTCTGACTCTCACTTCAGTGCAGCAGTAAGGATCCCACAGTCAGAGCCCAGCCTATTTAGCAGCCCAACTGACCCAGCCTGCTTTCCCATGTTGACTATAGACAGCTAACGCAAGTTTATCCATGTATTACAGAAACTTCAATCTGGAATGAAAGATTTCCTTGGCTTATTACAACAAGGGATTGAAGTGAGATACCCAACCCCCTGAAATCTGCGGGGTCATAACTTCTGCCTGTACCTCTTCTGTTCCAGAACTGCCCTGTTATGAATGCTGGGGGTAAAAAAGCATCCTAAATTATTCAGCTCCTACTGCAGCATGTAGCATTCCAAGGCAAAACTCAGGCTCTGCAGATGGGCCAAAATATTTGAATCACAAAGTTCCAAATGTGTGCTGTGCTACTCTAACACGTTTAAAAAAAAAAAAAAGCAACCTCGAGCATGTCATAAATCAGGATCAAATATTACAGGCAGCAACGCTACACTTGCACTCTTTCTTCTATCAACCTGAGCTGAACAAACTAGCTAGAGTTGGCTAACAGAGGGAGAAAGCTGTATCCCCAGCACAGCAGGAAAAGGCCAATGCAGTGGTATGCTGGATTTAATGGAGAAAGGGAGACAACAGAAGGAATAAGGCAGTGATTCATCCTCCCTCCTTCTGCTTTTCCTCCTCAGAACTGGGGGGAATTCTTGCCTTTATCTGGCACCTCCATAAGGAGGGATGCTCCATGTAAGTAGCATATCTACAAAACATATTCCTGCTGGCTGAAAAAAAGCAAAAAAAAAGACAGAAATCACACTAATAATACATTTTCTCCATCGCTGCTTACCTCTATCTATAAAGCCCTCTTTGATCCTGATCTGCAAGTGTCTGCAAGGGGTAAACACACAAGGACTTTCATAATATGCATCCTTTTGCAGCAGCACAAGATAATTAAATTTTACAAGGGTGATATTTTACAGGGTAATTAGGCCAGTCTTCCATTCCTGGACAAGGAAACATGGCACATTTTCACAAGAAGAGCATCCACTGTACGATAATTCATCAAAATATCAGGCAATCGTTGTGAACTTTACAAGCTGAAGTGATAAAGATCTCTATCTTCAAGTAGCTGTGGAACTTACACAGATCTGTTCAATTTTCCCATTGGTGGGAATCTTAGACCTATCAGTCTTTGCTTAAGGAGGATGAGAGAGCAAAAAAAACCACCATAAGCAGCAGCAGAGAGAAAACACTGACTGCCTTTTAGGACACACTCAGCACTAAATCTAGTCATGGCAACTACTGCAGCAGTCTCCTAAATTATTCCAAATCAGCCTGCAAAAACTGAGAATGGCTCTGATGTGGGATTTTAGCGCTTGCCTACTAAGACTGTTAATCTCTAAGAGCTTTCCAAGATTTTAGTAAAGCTCATTTAACTCTTTCAAGACTGCTGGGTGTGAAAAGCTGTACCCTTCTTGCTGGATACTGCAGGTTCATAAAAGGATCATCAAAAGATCTTGCACTTAGATAAACTGATGTCTCAGACAAAGAAAACTGCAAAACAGGTTTTTATCATCCAAGCTATCATGACATAGTGTCTGATGCCCCTGTATTTGCTCAGCTCTTTGAACAACTCGATTTAATTAAAAACAAAAATGTCATGGGAAAAGACTATTAACGCTGAACAGAGAAGAATCACCAGACGTCAATAAGAACACTGAGTTTCAACTGAGTTATTGGAGGTAAACATAAAGAAAGCAGTTGGGCATGGGACTGAGGAGAAAAACATCCAGAACTGCAAGGTGACTTATTTGGAACAAATAGTTATGAAGAAATTGACACTTGTACTACTTGTACTCTTGAACTCCTGGAGATAAAAGTATCAATGTGTTACTTCCACTACGTATCAAAATTGCAGAAATTACATACAAAAACCTCACGATTTTCCATCAACTTCTATGCAAAACAACAAGAGTTGCATTCCACTATAAAATTACAGTTTTCACTGGTTCTCAGATTACCACTTCAGATATCAGTGAAAGCGACTTATTTATTCTGTAATAATAACGTAAGTAGATTGTCTCTGCAATTTTACCAACCTGTGCAACTCTTCAGTTTTGTCTTCAGTGGGGCCCGTGGTTAATAAGCAGTACCGAAGGATGGCAGCCATGTAACGAAATTGATGAGATTCATTCTATATAAATATAAATTATGAAGATATTTTTTCATTTTGAAGATTGCAAGTGAGGTTTTCAGGTCACTAGAATAATAAAAATTAAAAATGGAAAATACCTATTAGATCACGACATCCATCCCTATCAATAAAAGGACTTCACCTTAGAGTTCACTTGAATGCTTAATGCAGTGTACTTTCATATGCTGGCCTTTTAATAAATGAAGCCTTTTAAAAGGCAAGGGGACCTTCTTCCAGCCAAACAGTCCCCGCTAATAGAAAACCCCGTTAGAACTATTTGCCCAATTCCATACAATTATTCCTAACATAACATTCCTATCTTTTTTCTGTTTACACCCAGGTCTGATGTCTCTTCATCAGTTTAGATTACATATGTTCTTTGCTCGTCTCATTCTCACTCAGTCCTTTTGCTGCCAACAGTTTCATTCTCCCACCCAGTGTGTTTCCTTTCTTAGTTCGCTTGCTTCTGTTCCCTTGACATTTTTCTACATTTCCATAATAACTTCTCCACACTCAGCAACCTTATTTGCCCTACTTTTGCTCTCTTCAAATACCACTTCCAGTCTTTCACCACAGTGCAGTCACACAGAAGTGTGCCAGTAAATGTAATCACAAAACTGTGTCTATCATTGTCTTGTCCTTTTTATTAGCTCTTCTTGGCATCCATCATATGTTCTTTGTGTATTTGGCTTCACACAAAGCACCCCAATACATCATATGTAACATCAGCATCCAAATCTGCCAACTGTACCACCTGCAGCTCTTGTCTGGCTTTGCTACCTTTGAAATCAACTCCAGTCATTAAACACTGGTGTTTCAGATGGCTCTCTTCTTCTTAGGATGAGTTTCATTTAGCTTTCTACCCACACACCTAACCTCTCTGATCTCCTTCTATTTTCCAGCCTGCCTGTTCTCAACTTTAAATTCCACCTTCCCCTTAATTAACATGTTGTTTACTTTTCTTACAGATCATTAATATTTCCATAGGCATACTTGCTAAGCAGAACATCACCTAATATCTTGTTAAGAGTTTACAACTATCAAAGAGTTCTTTAATTTAAGGGTTGCTTGCTTTTAGAAACGTTCAGTGAGAACTCATTATATAAACTCCATTTCAAAACACGAAAGAAGTTTCTCCTGTCCCAGAATGACTTCAGCTCTCATCCAGTAAGCCCACGAAATAAAAAGGATATTAATATCAAAACATCTTGAAATCTGAAGGGAATTTTCCTGATGATTGCCTGTGTGGGTTTTTC
Organism: Phasianus colchicus; assembly: GCF_987193195.1. Taxonomy (NCBI): domain Eukaryota; kingdom Metazoa; phylum Chordata; class Aves; order Galliformes; family Phasianidae; genus Phasianus; species Phasianus colchicus. The sequence continues at coordinate 54,367,918 of NC_143436.1, forward strand.
AAGGAGGAAAAAATCTGCGAGAGAAAGCCTCTCTTACACCAAAGGCAGGTGCCCAATGAAACCTCACCAGGTAACACCACAACTGCCTACTTCCTCCCATCCATCCTTCTGCTGTAAGCTCAGTTTTTAATCTTAGAAATTTTGAGCTAGTATACCAACTTTGAGATTGAGATTTCAAGAGATTAATTCTCAAGAGGCCAACATGTAATATTGGCTCATTTTCCAGAGAAAAGTTCCTCACTTTCTTCACACTTTCCCAAAATTCGAAGCATTAGCCTCTCTGATTTTTTTCACCCCATCAATTAATCTTAAATGGATTTAACTTCTTATTTGGTGTCCCTAAGATATAATCTTCATATTTCTATATGGTTTTACATTTTGGAATGTAAAAACTAGCACTGTGTTTGTTGTTTAGTACAGTGCACTAAAATAAACAATTACTTGCCTATTACTTGTCTATTTTAACCACTGCTACCTTCTACTTAGCTTCATATGCCACAGGTTTACAACACCCAATGAAAAGGTAACCAACTTGTTTTAGAGACAATATGATGTGGACTAAGAACACCCTTCAATCTATTTAATTCTATTATTCTAATATAGACCTAAGTTTATAAATTTGAGTATACAACACAAAACAAGCATATCTGTCTGAGAAAAAATAGACCTGCTGTTGCCAAAGAAAATAGAGAAATCCTATGAATAAGATAAAGAAAGTGTATTTGGTTCTCACACATGACTTAATCTTAAAAGATCATGTTTAAATCCAAAACTGAAGCTTTGATGATGGGAGAAAAAGACATTCAAAACAATATCTGCTTGTTTTTTCGGTTACGTGTGGCTGGAAATTACAGTTGATGGGCTTATCCTCAAGCCCAGAAAAAACAAATAAAACTAGTGAAACTCCTCAGCTCTAATTGTTACTCTCTTGCCACAGTCCACAATCTCAAGGGATGCAGCCAGCTGGTACAGCTACATTACAGAGTTTTTCCTAGCCAACTAATTACTGCTGAACAGTTTATTTTCTTTCAGAGGTCTCGGACTCTCATTAAACAGTCTTCCTTGACACATTCTACTGTATTTTGCATTTTTTTTTGTTTGGAAACATACACTTCTAATTATTTCATTATATCATCCAAACTACTCCCCCATTAAACAGAAAACACATTGAAAAGACTTTTTTTTTGCCTAAGAAAGAGCAAAAAAGTTATTTTTGCATTATAAGCAATAAGCATTAGAGACTCAACACCTCTTAAAACCCCAAGAATGGCATGAGTTGGAAGGGACCTTAAAGCCAGTCCCAAGCCCCCTACATGGGCAGGGCTGGCACTCACCAGCTCAGGCTGCCCAGGGCCCCATTCAACCTGGCCTTGGATGCCTCCAGGGATGGGGGCACCCACAGCTTCTCTGGGCAGCTGCACCAGTGCCTCACCATCCTCTATGTTAAGAATTTCTACCTAACATCTAACCTAAATCTTCCTTCTTTTAGTTTAAAACTGTTTCCCACTGTCCTATCATTGCAGTTCCTGGTAAAATGCCTCTTCATCTTTCCTGTAGACCCCCTTTAAGGAGGGAAAGACCACAATGAAATCTCCCCAGAGATTTCATTTAGCCTGCAGATCTTCTCATCTGCAGGCTAAACAAGCCCAGCCCCCTCAGCCTTTCTTCATAGGAGAGGTCCACCAACTCTCCAATCACTTCTGATCAATATATGACAGAGTCAGCATTCACATATTAAGAGGAATTTTCTCAAAAACTACGACACCAATACAAAATTTCAGTAGTACCTCAGCTGCTGCACTGAAAAATGCAATCTAACTTCTATTAGAATGACAGTAGCAAAAATAAAAAAAATTAAATCCTTGCTCTGGAGCTAGGACAACAACTGCAGCTTACGTTGATTCTTGCAGGCTGAGCAAAACCCATTTAAAGAACAATCACTTCAACTAAACCTCACCTTGCTGTGGACATTCCAGCTGTCAAGCGTTACATTAAAAAGAGCCTTCAGTGCCTCAATGGCACAATTTGTCTCTTGCAAAGATAAAGGCGGCCTGTCGCGGTCTTCTGCTGCTTTGTATTCTCCTGTCCATCTTACATTCAGGGAACTTTCCAAAGCCTGAGTCAAAACTTGCACTCCTTGTAGTTCCTGCCGCAACTGTGATCTAATATCTGTGTGCAGAAGTGACAAGAGGAAGAGAAGACGCAAATCAAAGCATTTAATGTCACCAACCAGCTGTTGGTCCTTGCATTTTTTCAGAAGATTGCAGAGCATGGCTGCAAGATTCAGTTCCAAACTGAGCTTCTGTGCAACAGCACTATTAAAAATTATGTTACAGAGGCATTTTAAAGCTTCTACTATAACAGGAAATTCAGACACCCGTTTCAAAGGATCTTCCACAGTATCCAGTTTTGCTAGTCTCACGAGGATCTGCATGTTCCTCTTTGTGGTTACAGGCACTAGAACCTTCTTGTCCCTGGACAGAATCCGCAGTGCTTCCAGACAGGCAGTTTGACATGAGGTTTGTGTGTCTTTTTCCAGGATGTTCAGAATTCCCTCACATAGTTTCTAAGCAAAGACAAAAACAAACAAACAAAAAGCTAATCAGTTTCATTTAAACATTGCTAGCAACAGGTAAACAACTTCTGCTGAGCTCCTAGCTTTGAGTTTTCAGCTAACTTGATTTGGGAAAATAGGTATTCCACATTAGCTTTTCAAAACATAAACCATTATGAAGGACCTCCAAAGATCACCAACAGCAGTCTTCCTCACAGAGTCATCCAAACACATCAATGTTAGCAAAAGAGTTAAGCCCAAATGGTAGCACAGATGCTACCAACCGTTACCAGTTCCACGGTTTTCTCAGTTTCAGGTCCGAAAACCTGAACAGTGAGAACAAAAAGGCTAGAAAGAAGTGAAAGGTTTTAAAAACACATTGAAGTAGAATAGCCACACCTCCAGGACCTGCAAAACTGTAAGTGGAGGTTTTTTCAGTCAGGAAACTGGGGGAAATGAAACCAAACTTAAGTAACTGCCCCACATACAAGTATTAGTACTTTGTTTGCACCATTTCAACCTGATCTACCAACTTCTCCCATATCAATCATGACTATCTCTGACTGACACAGGAACATAACAGGAAACTTTTTATTGGAATGCTTAGGCTATCTCACTACAGCAGTAAAACCACTGCTTTGTCAACACAACTTGCCTTTTAGGTTGAAATATTCACTGATACTTTACACAAGTGTGACTGTAGGGGTAAACAGAAAAATGCAGAAAAAATACTTCCCAGAATCTCCAGGCCAGAACAACAGTAACTGAACTAAATGAGAATCAACTTTCATATGACAGAAAGAAGCAATGAGAAAATCAATCAGAAGAGAGACAAGACAGGACAGAAGACACTGCTGCATGACAGATGACTCCGTAGGGTTTTTATGCCTTATGTTCACTACAGTAACACTATGTATGGGTACAGTTATGAACAAGCTCTTGCATAAGACTCATAGGACACAGTTCCTCCCTGCTTCTTACCTGCCAGCTTTGTGTCTTGACCACTGCCTTAGAAACTCCCAATGAAGCAGAGGAGCAAATGCCCCAAACAGCTCTGCTGCAGAAGTCATCTCAGGACCCAAAACTTGCACAGTGGTTTCAAGCAACATATGTTTATATGAAAATGAATAAGAGCCTATGGGAATGTAGTATTAGTAAAAAAAAAAAAAAGAAAAAAGAAAAAAAAAACACAGTGCTAAGGGAATAGTCTCTGAAATGGCACCTCTCACTGCCAGCAGAAAGGTGGGGAGCACAGCACCCTGACACAAAGATCAAAGCAATAGCTCCACTTGTGACAAGCAGAGCCTCATTACCACAATCACTATAAATAAAGCCAAAATAAAGAAGAAAGGTTGTCTAGAGCAAATCTAGAACAGATGCTCCAGAAGAATAAGGGATAAAAGCCCAACAAATCTCCAAGAGTGTTAAAAAGATATTCTGTAAACAAAATCAGTATAATTGGAAGTGTGCTTGTCCTGGGGTGAAGCCCACCCAAAAGCATTTCCCAGCCAAACAAGGCCTTGACTCCATCCTGGCAGTTCTAACTGGCTTTAGCAAGTAGGAGTTGGAAACAAGGGGTGAGCTATTGCACAAGCAACTTGACAATTCTTGGTCAGAGGTTTATAAAAACTGCAGCTGACCACCCTATGGCAGCATAGGTTTGTACCATGTAAATTTCATGGGCAAATGCCTAGAACAGGACACTAACCTAACTCTATTCCCACAGAGCTGTACAGCCCTCTGATGTGAGCACAGCTTGTGAGACCTAATGTTTCTAAAGGTGGCATCTTTGAGGTGTTTTAAGAAAAAGAAGTAAAAACATTTAAGAAACAGGAAGCGACCAGCCTCAACTCCCAGACAGATTACCTGGACACAGCTTCACTTCTTACAAGAACTTCACTTTACTGTTAAGAGAATTTTCCACACAATTAACTTCACTCTGCAAGCTGAAGCAACAGTCACAAAGTGCATTTGAAGTGATATACAACAGGACTGAACACATAGTTCAGAGAACTCTAGATAAGAAAAGGCCAGTTTATCCTGTCCCCAGCCTAAGCCCATTTCTATTAGGCTAAATAAATGCAGTACTACAAACTTACCTGATTTTTCACTAGTAATACTAACGTAAAATGACTGAAGGTTTCTGATGGGACTTCAAATAACAGGAATCAGCTCACAGATGAGCTGATCCGAATCAACAGTCTTTGAAATTAAAGGGAGCTTCTAGTTGCTCGTTAGTTAAGTTGTGCCCACCTGCTGCTAGGGAAGCATCACCAGAAAACGTCAGTAGTGCTGAGGGAGAGATCCCAAAGGGAACCAAACTCCCACCAACTCACCATGGGAGATGGAAGCCTTACCTCCCTCCATACATTTGAAGGCTATCCTTACAATTTAAGCAAAGATTACAAAAACCATCACCTTATGACTTCAAATCTTTGTGAAACTCAGCAGTAGAAGATCCTTATCTACGATTAATTTCAATTATGTGATTAATTGTAACAAAGATAGATACTGAACTGAAAACAAAAGTGATATTTTGATATTTAGCAACCAACTTAAAACTTGGGAAAAAAAAAAAAGAATCTATGTTTGTATGTTACTTCATTTCCTACACCTTCCTGAAGCTTTGGCTATATAAAAGATTCCATGATGTAAGCAAGGATAGAGATTCTTTTTATAAGCATGACTCTTATGCATACTACATTAATAACTAAACCATGCCACGCTTTGGAACAAGTATATATATATATATACACACACACATATATAATTTAAGATCTAAGACTTGTGGAGTAGAAATCTTAAAAATTCTCCAGAGTTAGACTCTAGCAAGCTACCAAGAGCAATTTTAAAGGAACCAGCATACAGCTTCTTGCTTGCACTACTTCTTGTATCAGAAAGTGACTCTGCTAAGTGCCAGCTGGAGTTTTGGTAAACTTAGAGGATCTGAAGCTGGTTGAAGAATTATTCATAGAAACTTCTGAAGCAAGGGAACAAAACTCACTCTATCACTGAATTGCCTTGGAGACAACCAAAACCAAAAGCCAAATACCACAGCTTCTGCTTTCTTGATGGTGTAAAGGCTGTGCAGATATGAGGAACAGAAAAGGAGAGAGCACAGTCATAGTTTTCATTTTCTTCAGATGGTGCTTTCCCCCTTCCCTCACCTCTTGCACATTAGCATGGCATAACCTAATGGGCACAGATGTTATTTACTTGGTTTAAAAGGAAAGCAAGTGAAAGAATTCAACCAGTGAGGCACCCCCTCCCCTTCCCATAATATGTTACAACTGTCCATGTTCCAGGGGCTTGCTGCTATCCACTAAACTACAAGTTTAACTTTTGCTACTTATAACCATATTTTCAACTCCCAGAACGTAGTTGCAACTTTCACAAGTCATGTTTTACACATAAACAAGGTAGTTTTTAGTCTTTTCAAATTTTTTTTTTTTTACAGTTATAAAATACATTCACTTCTCTAAAACTCAAGAGTTCTCAGCTTTTGTTCTAATGGTAAGGTGAAGAAAGAGCAATACACAGAGCTCCTTTCATCCGTGCTGCAGCATAAGTAATATTTACATACTGTAGAATTCTACTGTGTGTTGAACCACAAAGCCCAGAAACAGCAATCTGTCATCTTGTCCTGACAAGAAAGGTATTCATCCATTTTCTTCCTTTCTCCTGACAGCATAAACACCTGACATTAAGAAGTAACATGGTCCTACATAAAAAGCAACACCTTGAGATCCACGAGACGTGCATTTTCTTCCTTGCTCAGCCATACACCTCTTATGTGGCTTTGGCCAAAGACGTATCATTGCTTTACTCCCATGTAACCGTTTCTGTTTACAGGCTAATAATATTTTCTAAAGCAATCCCTGTTCAGCAGAGGTGCTTCTTATTGGGTGCTTATATTTTCCTGGCTCAATCTCAGCTGACAGCAATAGATGTTAATGAACATTTGGGCACTTCACAATTTTGCTCTTCGGTCCAATGGTGCCTGGATGTGAGGTCCTTTTTCATCTCCTCTCTGTCTTTGAAGCAGACATCTATAAAGCACACTTGACCTATGGCCACTTTTCTCAGCTCACAGACCACTGAACTTTGATGCCACTATGTCAGACAAATTTACCGTAGCTTTTCAGTATCAATAATGTGTTAATGAGAAAATTAAATTATTCTCCTCTGCTTCTTCCCCTCTGGCAAATCATTGTCTTCTCTCACATGCACCTTTGGAATAGAGCAGAAGCAAAGCAACCTGGTTTCCACCCAGGAAGTACCCAAATCCAAGCAAACAGTACTGCTTCACTGAATAAAGAAATTTATTTAGATACAGATTATTCAATCCTAGAGAAGCTGCAATTCAAAGAGAACGAGAACTCTGCTGAATACCACAGAAATGTAATGCTCTCATTCCTTATTTTCTACACTTTTATTCTGTAGTCTGTCATAGATTCTGCAAGTATCAGAAGAGTTATGTTTATCACTCACATTTAAAGCAAGGAAAAAAACCCAAATGTTTCTTCTTTCCATTTTCCACTTTCCTTAGTAGCAGTGCATATTCCTAACAGAACTGCCAGAAGAGTCCATCAAGAATTCTACAGTAGCAGAACACAGGAAATGTGCCTGATTTTGTAACATCTTCACTTATTTGCAGGTCAAGCGTTCTTAGGACTTCTTTGTGTATTCCAAGGTATAAACACAACCATCTTGACAGAACAGAAGCAATACCACATGTGCAGCAACACGAGCACAGCAGACTTACTTTATTCCTTATTTTTTAAAACATACTTGTGAGGTTGAGCTTAAAAAACAAAACGTTAGTTTTTTAAGAACTGGACACAGAATGGAATTAGTCCTCCTCACCCTTCTTCGAGAGCTGAGAAATAAAAGTGACAGACACTATAGTGAGTGTATGCTTCCTGCCTCAGCACTGGTGAACCAGAAGCTGCAATGTCTTTGGCTTTGACAAAGATTATGAGGTCAGAGCACACGATGTTCCCATTTTCCTAAATAAATGACATGTGGCACTAAGCCACGCTTTCCTTCTCCTGCACTGGCTGGAGTCATTCTAGCTCACCTTCATCTTTTGGCCCGTGGTTTTCATAATTTTCAAATCTCAGTTTAAGTTCTCTCTGAAGTTCAACAGAAGCACGTAATTCAACCTACTTCTGCAGTTATTTGGTGACAAAGATGTTCCCAAGCAAATGCATCTACTCAATCAGTCACATAGCAGTACAAATGAAGTTGGCAATAGCAGAGCTATCTGTTCCTCAGACTTATCTTCGACGTTGCTATAAGCATGAAGATTCACAGCAGCATCTACACATGCAAATAAAAAACATTAGCAGGTATTACGACAAACTGAATGCGAGTTTTCACAGCTGTAGGTCTGTGTAGCTCTCCTTGTTATTCAGAAGCTTCCTTTAAAATAGAAGTGCTTCTCACATAACACAAAATTATTTTATGTTGTTTTTGTTGTTGTTAAATTAAACTACCAAAAAAAAGTGTTGTAGAGAAATGATGCTTTTGGCAAATCAGAGCTAAGATTTCAGGATCAGAGAGGCATAACAAGGAACTGCTTAGTAAGAAGTTGGCTGATCATTTCTGCTAAGAGAAGCAGCATTAAAATAATAAGCTAATCATTTTATTTTGCCATTATATTTCAGTCAGTCATCCAAGGCATTAAGAAAGTAAGCTTAAGTGTATTTGAAATGGTTCCATGTTTCATTTTCTCAGGAAGCCAGGACAATATCATCTAATGCTTAAATCCAAATGTGTTGAATAAAGAGAGATCTAGATAACCTTCTCTGAGAAGGCCCTATCCAATTTTTGCCTGGCTTTTGCCGATAAGACTCCTGTGGGGGGAGTGTACACTTATACTCCTTGGGGATTCAGTCAGCTTCACTTCAAAATCTCATTGTTCAGCCTGTGCTGACAGCAGGAGGTTGGCCTCTTTGCCAGAGGCTGAAGTTGCAGGTCTGAGCATTTGAGCCCAGGCTGGGTGGCACTCCATATGTAAGGTTAGGAGCGTACACTGTAAATGGCACTGTCAAGAACCAAACCAGGTGTGTTCCTTCCATCCGTCACAGAGAGGTGAGGTGCAATTTGACAAAGATGCACTCATAGAGCCCTGCTTTTCTTCCTCTCGAAAAGGGACAGGGAAAGCCCTGTACAGCCAGTGTAATCCAGTGGTTAAAGAAGGGTTTTAAAGGAGAGATGAGTTTCACTGGCTTAACATAAAATGTAAGACAAGTTAAAAAGAGAAGAATGCTGAGTGAGACTGGGCAGGACCAGAAGGAATTGGAACAAATCCTTATTGCTAATTAAGGGTGCTTTGTAACTTCTCCCTTACAGACTGGTGCTCCCTTAAGAGATTTCAGAGAAGTCAGAATAACAATTAATACTGAGATACCACAGCACACCCACAGGAGAGCCTAAGCTTAATATTTTTATAGGACTCACACCAGCAGACTTTAAAAGCTTGCACTGAAATTAGTGGAAGCAAAGCAACTCCATATCTTTGTGCCTGCGGGATCCTTCAGACCTCCCAGAAGTGTCACAGTGCCAACAGCACCGTCTATCAACAAGGTTGGTTTTTTATATTATGTATGACAGCATCTTGCTACATCAACATACTTTACTGCTTCCATCCTTCCGAAGTTCAAATGCAGTACAGCCCACAGCCTTAAGGAATCTCTCTACATTGTGAATTTAAGCAGCAGGGAGAGTCCCACAACACATTTGTGGATTTAGCATCATTAATTCTGACACCTTTAAAACATTCAGCAGTGTGAGGAGGAGACTGTTCCAGAATTTTCTGTCCACTACAGAAGGCTTCAGGTTCAGATCTATTATGCTCCAACTCAACCTGAGCAATACGTTACGAATACACAGAGATATTCTGACTTGAGATCTGTATGTCACAAGGCTGACCCAACACGGGAAGCTGGAGACAGCTTTCTCATAACAACAGAAGAGCTGTCAAACTGATTATCAACACTTCCATTCTGTTTTTGTAATGTGAAAAGTGAGTGCTTCAAGTAATACCAGCAGTGAAGCGGACAAAACGTAAGAGGAAATACCTGAATCATAAATGCCCTATACTTTCAGGTAAGAATATAGCTCATGAATAATACTCTTACATTTGGCTGCTGCTTGCTTTTTCTTTTTTCCCCCTCTCAAATTCAGCATCTTCAGCCAATCTAAAAGCCAGCCTTGCTTACCACCTTAGACAGATTAACTCTGTTCCATCACCCAGTGAAATGATGCTTAGCTCCTTCCAGCTGCATGCCCTGGTTAACCAGGAAGTCAGTGCTGCCAGAAGTTTCCAGGCCACAACAACATTGCGATTCTCTTGCCACTGCAGGTCTGCAAAGAGCACAAGAAAGCTACTATCCACAAGCAGGATCGAGGTAGAAATGACAGAGAACAAAGCCAATCCTATTTACTCCACTATTTAAATGAAGAAAAAGCAGTTCTAAAGAAAACATTCCTTTTTGTATGAGGCTAAGCAGCGGTCACCCAGGATGCCTGCTGTACCAGACACACACCAGGCCTGAGACCTCTCCTCAGGTTATCAGAAATGTACCTGCTGGAGCTCATAGCACAGGCCAAAACAGAAGCACACATCATTAAACAAAACAGAACCAGGACAAGCTACAGCTCCTATCAGAACAAGATGGTAGAACACAAGCTTGTAGTGTCCGGTGGCTATGTCCAGATAGATGTGCTCATCAAGCATGGCAGCCTTGCCTCATTCTGCCCTCAAAAAGGGACAACCCACTTTCCTGCAGGAGCTCAGCATCACAAACTGGCTGCCAATTTAACCAACGTCCAGCCTAAAGCATCAGATTCAACAGCCACATCACAACTGCACCACCAAACAAACTTTTGCTGGCTGATCCATCCAGTCTCTGTAATCAAGTTGTAATTCTGACCTCCTTACTCTCATATTTCACAGCATGTCACTGCACATGGGGTGTTCTTTCTCTAACAGCATCAACCATGAAACAGCATAAATCTCAGGTGCACTCTCACTGTACACAGCTACACTACACACAACCTTAAAAGCTTAAAATCACAGCTGAAGCTGCATGATGAGGTAGAGGGGAAAAAAAAATATATCAAGTATTCACTGCACCACTGTTTACCTTTTACTTATACTCTTGCACTGCCCAGAAAGATTTACAATGTCTATTAGGCTTGCCAGAGTGAACAACTAAAAGAAAATTTAATCTTATGCATGAATAAACCAAATACAGAAAAAGACTGCTAACAAGCATGTACTGCTACTTTTGCTATCTAGTAAATTTCTGTCTGTATTTTCCCTGATACCTGAACTTCAAGTCTGATACACGACTTCATTATGGATTGTGACCCTCCTTCTAAACTCTCCTCTGCTGCAATTACTTTAATTTTTAATATTAATTATCTCTTAATTCCTGTTTTTCTCTCATTACCACTTTCTCAACCTGGACACACTCTCCTTCTCAATGCAAAATAAATGTGGAAGGGGTGATGAAGGATGAAGACAAACACATTAAGAGATCCAGATCAAGATCCCACCTGCGTTCCACAGATTAAAAAGAAAAGTCACCCACATTACCAATGGTCAGCTTTGAGTAAAGCCAAACATTTGATAATTGCATGCATGTCTTCTGAAGCTTTAGAACCATAGTTTTTCAGTGGCATCTTCAAAGGTCTCCGCTGTGGTTTAGCCCAGCAGGTAGCTGAACACCACACAGCCATTCACTCACTCACACCCCCAGGTGGGATGAGGAAGAGAACCAGAAACAAAATAGAACTCATGGGTTGAGATAGAAGCCATTTACTAAACCAGAAAAGGAAAATGGAAACAGAATGCAATGATTATATAGGTGCAATGCACTTAACTCACCACCCACCAACCAACAGCCAACAACAACACAACTGCCTTCCCACCAGCAACACAGTGCCTCACCACCTGCCAACCAACCTCCAGCAGCCCCCAAGCACCAGCCACGTCCCCAGCCAACTCACCACAGCTTTACAGCCTTCCCCTTAATGTCCCAGGGTATGGAAGGATCGCCCACCTAATTCAGGCCACCTGCCGTGGCTCTGCCCCACTGAATGGGGCACCCAACCACCAAAGCATTGGTGTCCTATTAACTCTATTTCAGCTGGAACCAGATGTATGTTTTTTTTTTATCATCTACTTCTTAGAGAATGATGAGGGTGGAATTCAAGAACAACAACAACACAACTATGCAGCTTTTCATTGCCATACATGTACAAGCAAAAGCTGCCTTAATCGTATGTGACTAATGCACCTCATTAAAGGTACTTTTAATTAAGAAAGTAACAGTACAGAAACAAACTTATGCAAAAAAACCTCACACCATTGTTTAGTACAGAACTGTTGAGCCCATTTGCTATCTTGAATATTCCTTGATGACCTCTGTTGTCTTAAATTAATGTCAAAGAAAGAACAATTTGCCTGTAAAACGTGCAAGAATTTAGCCAATTTAAGCTCAAATTCTATCAAGTGCTTTCAAAATACTTCTCATCAAGCTAGAAACCCTCACCAACTACAGCAACAGCTTAGGGCACTGAATAAAACATTACTGGCTTTACGTCCACCTCTACAACACTCCGCTTACAAACACATAGGCTTGATAGTTTTGTCATACTGGCTATCGCTCAACTATAGCATTCAATATTGTTGAAAGTTCCAAAAGTAGAGGTGCTGCCCACAAAAATCCTGCTATAACTTTGCATTTAACTCAGATCTAAATCCAAACCAAGACAGTGACACAACAGCAACAGTGAAAAAAAATATCAAATCTCATTAAGTGTGTAACAGCTGTTCTCTAAAATACAGAAAGGAAAGCATGAAAGGACACCTTCAGGGAGCTCCCAGGTTTGTGAAACAAACCTATTCTACAGGAACACTATGGGGAAGACTTCTACACAACATTTGTTCTTGTTTTACTTTAATTTATGAGAGACAACAGCAGCACATACCATAGTTCAGTACTGCTTGGGTTGAACCACACACTTGAAGGCCTTTTTTTAGTTTGAGTTCATTCTTGGGCACAACTCATTCGTGTCATAAAGAACCGTAAGCTAGGATTGCTGCATGCAATGCTCATGGTTTGTCATTACATATTATGTCATAAAGATAACAGGGGGTGGCAGTCAAGGGCAGCTGAAGCCTTAAACACAAAGATGCGAATGAATCTCATGGGAGCTGTTAGGCCCTGACACACCTGCACAGCTCCAAGCTACAAAATAAACATTCCCCACCTGGACAGCCTCACACACTCAGCATGTGTTCTGATGATGACAGCTTCCCTTGGAAGAACACTCTTCTGCAGCACTGCCTCCCTTTCAGTTTCATAGCTCTACACTTATCCCTTTATCTCAACGCCTACTACTCAACTACCTAACGTAGGCAGGAAATACTGGGACACTGCTACCTACTGAAAGGAGAGAAAACAAAAATGTCTTGCAAAATTTTTGTATCTTTTTCTTCCACCAAACGTGGACTCCAGGAAATCACTTATGGGCTTCTCCATTACTACTTCATTTGAGACAGAGATGATTGCTGGAGTTTCTGTTTCCCCTTATTGTACTTCTAAGCAGAGCACAAAGGGATTCAACAGCCTATTTTACTTACCTTTCTTTTATCTTCATCTTCTGGATCAAATCTGAAAACAGCTCGATTCTGTTTAAAAAAGAAATTACACTTGTTATACATGAACATCAGCTGTTAAGTTACAAAACTTTAAAGGTCTGATTAAAACCAGTCTCAGCTAAAGAGAGCAGCCACGTCAGCGTGCTTTTCCTGATCCACCCAAAAGCAAAGGCTTCACAAGTGTCTCCAACCAACAGCTTCAGTTACCTCAATGCTGGTGCAGAACCGCAGCAACACGAGTTAATGACATTGAAGAACTTCTGAGCTCTGGCTCCTGGCAGGAATCACTGAATGACTTGGCTTGGAAGGGACCCCAAGGATCATCAAGCTCCAACCCCCACCATATGCAGGGCCACCAACCTCCCCATTTAATACTAGACCAGGCTGCCCAGGGCCCCATCCAACCTGGCCTTGAACACCTCCAGGGACACGGCATCCACAGCCTCTCTGGGCAGCTGTTCCAGCACCTCACCACTCTCATAGTAAAGAACTTCCTCCTGACATCCAATCCAAATCTTCCCTCCTTAAGCTTAAAACCATTCCCCCTTGTCCTATCACAATCTACCCAAGTAAAAAGTTGATTACTGTCCTTTTTTATAGTCCTCTTTTAAATACTGGAAGGCTACAAAGAGGTCTTTCTGCAGCCCTCTCTTCTCCAGGCTGAATAAGCCCAGCTCCCTCAGCTTGTCTTTGTAGGAGAGGTGCTCCAGCTCTAAGTTCCTTTTTGGCACGGGACTCCCAACGCCACCAGTGAACCACAGAAGTTCAGGAAAATGCCAACCAAGGGCAGCTAACAGAGACTGATGAGCAGTTAACCAAGAGAAAATTAACAAGAGAGGAGCAACAAGAGAAGGAACAGAGATTTGAAGTAATAATTGCAAATGGGCCAGAGGTGCTCTCCTATTGAGTTCTCTTGGCTTTTCTATAGCCCCCTTACCTTAAAACTACATTTACCACTCCTCCTCACTGAAAGCATAGTTTATTGCTTAACAAGACTAAGAAACAGAAGGAAAACCTGGAAGCTGGAGTACTATGTTCAATCTTTGCTGCCTTCTGCCCAGCGATCTATCTTAGCCATTAACATCACACAGAAATAAATATAGGAAGTGTTAGGGCAAAACTTTGAACAAGAAACACATTAAGTGAAACATCATGCTGAGATCCACTTCAAAAGAAGCACTGAGCCACACACAACTCCAGAAATCTGTTTAAAAAGATAGAAAACCCTGAGCAGAAAGTGTGCCAGCTCTCACCGTCCTTGAGAATTCCACCTAAGTCCAAAAAACTCACTTGGGGAAGCTCCCGTGAAGGCACAGAGCACAGTGCAGCAAGCACAAGAAGAGATGTGTGCACACAGATGCTTTCTAACAGCATTTAACACAGGGTCACTTCAGAGAATAAACACAGGAGATCGAAGGTTCCCTAAACTGAGCCTTTTGCAGTGCCTCAGAAGCCTAAGAGCTAGAGCAGATGAGCCCAGCAAACTCCAGAGACAACAGCCCATCAGAGGCAGCACCCTTCAGACGCTGCCGTCTCCACCTTTGGACTTCACCCAGTAATACAAGGACGTACGTCAGATTTCCCCCCTCACCTCAGCAATGGGAACGAGAGAATCACAGAACGGCTTGGATTGGAAGAGACCTCAAGGATCATCAAGCTCCAACCCCCTGCCTCACGCAAAACCGTAACGTTCGTTCCTAACAAAGCCCTGAATTTCAGCAGACGCCCAGCTGGACACGGCCGCGTTCGGATCCCACCCAGAGCCAAAGGCCGGGCCAGCAGCGGGCAGGTGTGAGGCCGACAGGCACGGCCGTGCCCGAGGGCGGCTCAGTCCGCGCACAGCAGCGGGAACGGACCGGGGGAGCGCGGCGCCGGGCAGAGGCACTCCGCGGCTGTCCCTGAGCCTCCGCCGAGGGCTGCGTGCCGGTCGCAGCCCCTCGATGCGGGCAGGCCGCAGGACAGCCCCCGCGCTGCGTGCACGGCGGAAAAGCAGAGCGAGACAGCGGCTCCGCCGGGCAAAGCTCTGGGCGTGGCGGCGGGCACCGCCCGGTTCCTTTCTCCTCCGCCCTCAGCCCGTTACCTCCTCGTTGTACCGCAGCAGGGCTCGCTCCGCTGCCTCGGCGGCTCCGCCGTGCCCCTGCACGGCCTCCAGCACCGCGCCCAGCTCCATGGCCGCCGACACCGGCAGCCGCCGCGCCCGACCTCCTGCCCCGCGCCCCCTGACGCCACGTGACGTAACGCTACGCGATGTGACGCGACGCGACGCTCCCCGTGGAAACAGCCCTGACTGGCAGGCGGTGCCCGAACGCTATTGGCCGCTAGGAGTGGGCGCCCGCACCCCAGCGCCCTCCTATTGGCTGCCTTTCTTTCTCGCCCCGCCCGGCCCCCCCGGAGAGGACTACGCCTCCCGGCATGCTAAGCGAGGCGGCGCTGCGGTGCGTGGAGGGCTTTGTGCCGCGCGGCATGATGGGTATTGTAGTCCGCAGCGGGCAGCCCCGACGGCGCCTAGCGAGAAGGGCGGCGGAGCGAGATATGGAGTGTGGGTTGGAGACCCGCAGGCCGCCCGGTTATCCAGCGATACAATCACAGTCTGACACGTAGCCTCCTCGCTAGGCTTGTCCTCATCCTGCCTGCTTCTGTGCTGTCTGCTCCTTTAGTGCTACAAAGCAAACAACCTGTCCCAGTGTGGGCAGCTGCCTATCCTTATTGTTCGGACACGAGCATTTCATGGTGCCTTTGCTGCACCTGCTCCATACCCAGCAGTGGCTGCTCTGGTGCATGACGGCTGCAGGGCAGCCTCTCTGCACGAAGGTGGAAGGGCCCCTTTACCCACCTGCCCTGCGCAAAATGGCACCTGCTGCCACTCTGAGCCCGCAGGCTGAGTGTCCCTGGGCCATTGCAGGGCAAAGTCTCAGTCTGGTCCCTGAAATGGGGCTTCTTCATAACATTTGGGAGCAAAACAAAACTCATGAGCTGGAGGACAAGCCCCACGTGTCCCTTCTGTGAGACAGCACAACTGCCTTCCCCAAACCACCTGTCTGTCCTCTCATGGGGGTTTGATATACTCTCTACAGGGTGTTCACGTGGGTGTGAGAAAGCAGAAGGTGTGGGGTTGAGATCCCAGTGTCTCCTCACTGTTGGGTTTTGCTCTTGAGATCTGGGAGGGCAGAGTGGGCCAACAACACACGCTGAGTGAGAGTCTGCAGTGTCCGCGCACAGGGTGGCTACATCTCTACAGAGCTCTACAAGACTACAGGTTTAAGCTACAATTAAGAAGATGGGGCTTATTTCCATTCTCAAAGTGCCCTATTGTCAAAATCCACTGTTTGGATAGAGGAAAGTAATATATTGAAGTTGCTACTGAAGGAGTAGCAAAATCACAGAACCACAGAATCACAGAATGGCCAGGGTTGGAAGGGACCTCCAGGATCATGAATCTCCAACCCCCCGGCCACTTGCAGGGCCACCAACCTCCCCATTTAATACTAGACCAGGCTGCCCAGGGCCCCATCCAATCTGGCCTTGAACACCTCTAGGGATGGGCCATCCACAGCCTCTCTGGGCAGCCTGTTCCAGCACCTCACCACTCTCTCTGTAAAGAATTTCCCCCTGACATCCAACCTAAATCTTCCCTCCCTCAACTTAAAACCATTTCCCCTGCAGTTATCAACCCTTTCAAAGGGTTGATTCCCCTCCTCTTTGTAGGCTCCCTTTAGGTACTGAAAGGCTGCACTGAGGTCACCCCGCAGCCTTCTTTTCTCCAGGCTGAACAAGCCCAGCTCCCTCAGCCTGTCTTCATAGGGGAGGTGCTCCAGTCCCCTGATCATCTTTGTGGCTCAAATCCATTTTGAAGTGTGCATCCATTTTTTTGGGAAGCAAGACTGTGTGTATATTAATGCAGCTTCTGGAAGAAACTTAGTCAAAGTAATCCTTTGCTTGTTTGATTTACTGTTCTATTACAAAGCATGAGCCTGCTTAGATTTACTTCACAGCACAGTAAAATATTCATTTCATTTGTACATGGTCAATTGGAATCTTTTTACTTATTAAAAAAAAAAAAAAGCCCAAAACTAAAAAAATAAAGGCTAAAAAACTGTTACTGAACCCTTAAAGGCACATTGTTATTCATCATTGCTGCATTTTGGTTTCCACTTTAGGCAGCATATGAAGGATTAGGATTTCAGTGAAAGAGGGGGGATGGAATAAATTGCATCCTCTACCAAAGAACTGCCAGACCTTTTCAGATGAGTGCATACCGCGAGCCCTTCCCATGTTAGTCAGCTTTATCTAAACCTTCCAAAGCAATGTCTGCCCCTGAATTTCATGGGTTTCAGGGTCAGTCACAACAGAATTGTGAGGCTGGGGAGGTCAGAGGCCATTTTTGTCAAAGGGTAGTGACCTTAGCAGCAAGAGGTAGCCTGACAAAAACAGGATTCATGCCTGTGAATGGAGTTCTCACTGCTCTTCCCCCGCTGAGTCTTTTTTCTATCTGGTAATGAAAAATCTTGAAGAATTGTAGTGGATTTTTATATGCACGCATACATGTTTGTGTGTATATAGCTATATAAATATACGGATCTGTTACATGTGTTAGTTATGCTATAATACATCTTATATTGTATTTATGACAAATATATTCTCATAGATTTTGGACTATGAAAAAAGAAAATAATGCATGAATGTGTTAGAAAATGAGAGAGAAGAGAAAACTAGCAAAGAAAAAAAGAAAAGAAAAAAAGAGAAACAAAGAGAGAACAAAAAAGAGGAAGGAAGTAAGAAAGGAAAGGAAAGGGAAGAAGGAAGGAAGAGAAGAGAGGAGAGGGAAAGTAAAAGGAAGGAAAGGGAAAAGAAGGGAAGGGAAAGGATAGAAAGGAAAAAGAAAAGGAGAAAAATAGAAAGAGAAAGGAAGAAAGCAGGAGAAAGAGATAAAAAGTTTGAATATTTTGGCATGTGGTATGCCAACTAAAGAAAAATCTGTACCTTGCACTTTTACTCTCTCTACGCATAAATATTTGGCTAGGCAAGAAACATCAGTTTTAGTTACCATGGTCAAGAGAAAGGCTTAATTAACAGTCTTCAGAATCCAACTCAAGAGGTTTGGCAATTTGTACTAGGATGATTTAAGAGATTTCCTGCCCATAACCAACTATTCAACCCAGAGGTTATCATCCTCTCTTGAGCCACCACATTTCACAGCCTGGTATACACCTCTGTGACCTGAAAGCTGTGTTGGTTTACATTAATATGATGGGCTCTGATCTGCAGTGGTCAAGAAGGGGGCCCACTTTCCCTTGCAGAGCTGCTGACACAGACGATGATGGTGACCTTTGCAGAGCTGTGCTCGGTGATCTATATATTGCTCCACATGAATGTCCAGTTTAAATTTCAAAGCCCTCCTCAGGAGATTGTTCAAAGGTAGCTGAAAGTATATGTTCAGACTCCTGTGGCATCCAACGTATACGTATATTTTTTAAAGAAAGACTGCAAGGGTCCGTTTGCAAAAGATTTGCAAATCCAAGCTCTGATTGATGGTGAAAAGGACAGTTCTATGGGTTTTTCTTGATTACAGAACTTTGTGATGCTGCTGTTGGTCAGAATTCCCTTTCCCAGCACTTCACACATGTTGTTACAGTTCTCCACTCACAAATCCTGCATTATTTCTGGTACTGACACATGTTCAGTATCCATCCTCCTTCCTGAACAACCTCCCTGACAATCTCCAATGCTCTTCAAGGCAAGGTAATTGAGTTCCAACTTTTGAGTTCATGGTAACTCCTGCCCACAAAGGTCTCATCAATACATCCAGTCCTTGGCGAGAGCATGAAAGGCTATCATCAGCATTCCTTCAGGTAACTGGAGATTAATGGAGTGTTCCAATTGATAGGAAAAAAATGAAGGCATTCTCGTGGGTTTGTTGGATACGAAGCAATGCAGAGATTTGGAATTCATTTAGGAAGATAAAGTGCATTTTTCCATTTTAGTGACTGCTTTTTCCATATTCATTTCTCACAGTCTTGATGAGACAATTATTTCTTTGCTTGTTAATAATTAATAGGCCAGAATCAGTGCTTTGATGTAAGCACCTTCAATAAAAAAATGTAAAGGAAGATTTTGGTCTCAAGCAGAATAAAACTCTAGCTGCTAAAGATAGGCTATTAAATCTTCCCAGCATGACTTACCTTCTTCATATGTGGACAGTTTTGTCTGAAGGTAGCTTGAATGAGATTTAACAGATGAGTTATCCTAGACACAATCTCTTCTGTCCTGCCCTCACTTAATGAAAGTGAAGAGTGAATGTATAATGGTAATGACACCAGGTTACATGAGGAAAATTTCAAAAGGTCTGTGACATCTAGGAAACAAGATTTTCATCGGGTACCTAATGGTGGAGATTGGCTCCTGCTATGTTTCTGACAACCCTACCAAGACCTTGACTGAATGTTTAAGAGCCTGAACAGTTGCTAAACCTGGCCTGGACCACCCACTGTCTCTCAATTCTTGAAGATTTCCAGTTCATTCCCATAGTTACTTTACAGCCCAAAAGCTCACTAGCTTACTCACTGGTTGAGTACACAGTATCTGAGCATTTTGCCACTTTATTTGCTCATCTAAAGAAGATGACATTTCCCATTTCCAGTATTCCAGTGGCAACATGTCTGTTGTAAATTACAGTAAAGAAAATAAAATAGCATATCTTACCTGCTTGGGTGGATATCCGGACTTAGGTGAGCAACAGTAACAGGATATGAACCAAACAATATAAAGTCATCAACTGGCAAACAGAATGGAGTGGCCTGTAGCTGGAAGCACAGGTGGAGGACTGCTCACTTGCAGTTGGTTATACATGTTCACAAGTCGTTTGCTGGATAAAAAAATACATTGTCACTTGTAGGATTTTTTGAAGGGTTGCAGCTTCTGTATTAAGTAAATTAAAATGGTATCTATTCAATTTCAAGAACTTTATTTGAGCATGAAAATCCCTCATATATCTTGCACAACTGTACAAACACTTATGTCCATTTTAGGCATAATAGTGGTTATTATCAGACTGAGTGCTATCAAAGATTTTATTTACAAAACAATTGCTAAAATGTCTGATGTCATATCTCCATTTATTTATTTCTTACCCATAGGGTAATAAGTCCACCACAGTTGCTTGGTGCATTTTATAATACAGAAGAAAAAGCTATGTTAATAAAATCTAACAAAAACTCACAAATAGCTACAAATCCGACAGAAAATGTCTAAGAAAAGTTCTCCCCAAAATACAATACATTTTTCCACACATACACAGTACAGAATAAGTTCAAAGGCACAGCTTTGAATTTTGCTTTTGTAGAAGTTATCACCACATGAAGGAATTGAGGGAATATTTTCATATCTGTCAACAGGTAATCAAATGAATATTTGTGTTTGCATTGTCTTTTTTACATAATTGCTTCATATCATCACATTTAACATATGTGGCTCTGAATCCAATATCTTCCCAGTCCCCAAGTCCATTCTTAATGTTGTCATTACTGACCAGAGAAGTTAGATTTTTTTTTTCCAGATTGTGCAAACTTAACACAAATACATATACAATAATAGTCAAATTAAGGCAGTGTATAATTCAATGCTACATGTGTTTTCTTCTCTTTTGTAAAGTTACTGGATCAACAGAAAGGTGCATCAATACACAAAGTTAGGTTGTAAACTGAAATCTACACAACACATGTCTTTTAAGGAGCCAGGTAGAAGAAGTGATGCAAACAAATGATGACTTGGCAGAATTGTTTTTAAGGAATGCACTGAAAGCTTAAAAGAAGAACAGATGTCAGAGTTCTGCTGAGAGTGAATTTCCTGTCTTTAACACAAATCATAAATATATTCTGTTCCAGTACTTTGTAAGACTCGTTAATGTTTGTCAATAAGAGGGGGGGGAATGGCTCACTGACATCGACATCACACAGGGTTGGCCCACATGCCGGAATTAGAAAAGGCACAGATTGGCCTAAAAAGATGTCTAAAATAGCACAGAAATGCTTTTCGGCTACAGGAACATTCAGTCACACTGGTCTGCAATCTGCCCACGTTATGAACTACATTTATCTTCCCAGGATCTTTTCCATCTTCACCACCCTTCAGGAACGTCCACGTAAATTCCCACATAATATCAAGTTTGTATAACTCTTTTAAGTATACGGGCTTCACTGACACCAGTCATTTTCATTTAGCCCAGCCTGTGGTGGCTTCCCCATTGATGTAGGCGAAGCCGGGAAAGTGTTGCATGTGCTCATATTCAGAATTTCTGCGTGTAGTCAGAGGGGTGTACATGTCACTGGAATTGCCGTATCTGGTGGAGTGCATGGGGGGGCTCGTGTAGCAGGAGTTTGCAGCCGGCACCTCCGGCCAGCGAGGAGTCACTGGTGTGGGATGCAGCCTTGGAGTACTGCTCATCAAACAGGGCTCCATTCTTGATGTCGGGCTGTTGAAAGGGTACTACAACAAAGGAGAAAAGTGAAGAATTATTTATCACGTACTTAATTTTAAAGTAAGGGCTGGTGGTATCACATATCCTTGTTTAGCATAAACAAAATGGTATGATTGAGCAGCCCTCCAAAACCCTTATGATACTGAAGGTAGAATATCATATAACAAGTGTCCGAAGTCAAACCAAAGTCTTGCAAAGGAGTCACAACATTTCCCCCTCCCTGGAAGTATTCAGGGCCAGGCTGGATGGAGCTTTGAGCAATCTGGTTCAGAGGGAGGTGTCCCTGCCTATAGCAGGGAGGCTGGAACTACACGGTCTCAAAGGTCCCTTCCAAGCCTAACCATACAATGATTCTATGGTTTAAATATTGAAGAGCTAGCTACTGGCAGGTATGTCTGGCAGCAGAGAAATAAACTGAATTTGTCTAGTATTTTCCTCATAACTGAGAAAGTTGCTATTCAGTAAAAACAAAACAAGACAAAATAAAAAACCAGCATTAATTGTCATTCAAATAGCTTTTGAGGGAGGAGAGCAGAAGTATCTTTATTACTGGAAAGGTGCCTTCCCTTTCAAATGTTTGCAAGCCACCCTGCCAGTTTCTGGAGAAGAATACTGTGGTCTGGCCTCAGAGCGGGCAGCTAATTGGAGAACTTACAAAAAGAGACACGCAGAAGAAGAATCTCTCTATTTCCCAGCTGTTCACAGTGACAGTTGGAAACTAGAAACCAAAGAAGTTTGACAAATGCCTCCCACTAAGGAGAAGATGTGCTGAGGATAAGGATAAGCAAGAAAACAGAGAACAGCATTTGCTCTCTGTAGTCACAGACTGCCCAATCAAGAGGAAGAAAACTGTGCTTGTAAGTGTTTGCTTAATGTCTGTTTATTTATTGCCTGTCTTAAAAGAGTGAATCATCTGTGTGCTCTGCTTAAGAAATAGCTTTCCCTGCTTTACCCTCATATTATCCATCTGCACTGCAGAGATGGTGAGTATCCCTGTTCCCTTTGACCATCTGTGTATCTTCACATCTACTTTTTACACCTGCTAGGCAAGATGGTTTCTGGATGCCCCAGATGGACACAGTAAGCGTGGCAGAACTGGGGTGAATGGATCCACATACACAGGGCCTTTTAGACAGAAAGTGTTGTAATTTTAAGTTTCATTATATTGGATTGTTTGAAACTGCGACATTTCCTTATTACGCTGTCAGCAGAGTAGGACTGCCACCTCTCCTGCATCTGACTCTTAGAAAACTTGCAAAATACATGCTAAAGCTTCGTACAGCTGGGAACTGTAAAACTACTTCCCCATATTTTGGGTGGCTGTGGGAAGAGCTGCTGGAGTTGTTCAACAGAGGGAGATGGCAGTGATTCCCAAGGGGCCTCATTACATTACTCCACTGCCGGATGCGGGTGGCATTAATCAGTTGCATGTGTGGGTCCCCGAGGCAATTACAGAAATGTCTCCATGAGGAGTTTCTGCTGACTCCCTTCAGACCACAGCCAAGAAAGCAGCCCTGCCTTGGCAAACGTATTTGAACAGCTCAAAAGCCACATGCTGGCCACTCCTAATTAAGCAGGAGAAAGAGAAGACTATTTTTGACCAATATACTGCAGTTTGCCATTTAGCATATTCCACTGTGTCCTGCAGAGACAGACCAGTTAGCAGATGAGAGGGAAGAAATCAAAGTTGTATGCATTATTTAGCATATACAGCACATCACCTGTGCAATCAGCTAGAGGCTAGTAAATGGCAGCACCATACTGGAATGTTAAAACTACAACTAGGACTGCTAATACAGCTATCAGAATAAGCTGTATTGGCAACGCTGTCAACATGTCCGTACCAGATCATCTGAATTTCCATCTTCAACCCACTGAGAGGCTTTTCAGTAGAAAAATTTGACAGATCTTAGGCACTGACTGCAGAAAGCTTTCTATTCCCTTCCAGAAGAATCAGTTTTCAGACTTCTTGAGGTTTTAGAACCTTCTGCACAAGATAAGACTTGCCAGTATCCAGCAATAATGAAACACAAGCTTTGTGGTTTTACATAAGGAGATTTGAATTTAGAATCATGGTTCTCTTTTTAACTCAATATGATAAAGACAGGACACTGTCAAGAAACAATCAACCTGCAAATATTCTGAGTAAACATAAGAGGGTCCAGAAAAAGTTGAATAATTTTCATAGTTTATCTCCTGGAAGAATAGTTGATGGATTTAGAATGCAGACATGAACAGGCAATATGTTGAAGTCATTGTCACGCTTGTGCCTGCTGACCACCTTCATCTGAACATCTTGATGAGCAAAACTTCTGCCATAACACATTCAGAGAGAACAACCTGTCACGTGATTTCCTACAGCTTCAGAGTCCAATTTGTCTCACCTAACTTTAGCTGTCAAAAAGTCAGGCATCTAATAACAGTGAGTCATCTGTGTTCTGTCTGCAGCCTCCAGGAGAGTTGATCAAACCTTGATTTGTGAAGCCTAATATTGAGAATATTGAGAACAACAGGGGTGATCCTTAGAAGATGGCTCTTTCCTTCCTCCTGCAGCCAATTAGTTATTAGGTTATATTGGCGTATGAGGTTGACCTGTGCTAAATAGAAGTCCCTTTTTCACAACTGTTGACTCCATCTGCTGTTCTTCCTGGCAGATCTCGTATGCTGGGAAATGTTCAGCTGTGTACAAAGTGTTTTGAGATGGTAGATGGTAGGAGCCAAGACCAGGATCTATTACTGGGGGGGGGAGGAGGAACAACAACAAAAAAAAAAAAACACAACAAAACACACCATACAAAATAATACATTTATTCTTTTCTGAATGTCATCTGTGGAGTTGCAAGATGTGGGCCAAACTAGAAGCATGCTGCTTTGACTTCAGTAGTGTTTTACTTGAAAACAATTGCACTGATCCTTGCTTTTCTTACCCATGGATCTATACCCCAAATCACTGAATGAGTAGTATATTTAGAAAGAGATTAATCTATACTTATTCCATAGTACTTAAATGGTTCTCTCATCTCTCCCCAATGCAATGACTGATTTGCTCTGTTAACCATAAGAGAATGCTTTGCTCTCCTGACTTGGTGCAATTTTCCCTTGATGTTGTGGCTTTCAGAACAGAGGAATTACTTGCTTTCATATCCCCTTAAACATGCCCCAGCTTCAGCTGGGGCTTACATTTACTGCTTATATTTACTGGGGCTTGTATTTGCTTATATTTGTAGACTGTGAAACTTCAATATATCTGCAAAACAAACAAAATGAATGGTGGGGATGTGCTGGATCTCCTAGTTGTACGTGACTTTGTGTATGGAAGCAACCTAATGTCTTCTAGGTAGTTTGTATACACAACTGTGCTGTTTTGGGATTGAAACCTTGGCTCCCAGAATGAACTTCAGGATGCACTGAAAAGAAAGATAATCCCCTTCCTATTTGCAGTCAAGAGACCATGCTGAGGCTTCTAGAAGGCAGAGCTAATGGCTGTGCATAAGGGGACAGGATACAGTGCTCCGCTTTTCCCCCTCATCAGGCTCATCCGATGCAGCTGTGTTTATGAATGTGTCACGAATGTAAAAGGAATAATTGCTTGAAAATAACATGGACTCTAAATATCTAGTATTTTACAATAAATTCTGTTATGACTGAATGCAAGACGGAAAGTTTTGTAATGGTAGGTCAGCTAATCGCAAATGAGTCAGTGACTTCTTTTTCCCTACAGTGAAGAGACTATTGAAAGACAATATTTTTAAAGTACTCATTGGCCCCTGCCTGACTATTAACTCACCCAATGAAGCATCTATTCAGCCTTGTTGGAGTGTCCAAAGCATCGCCATCTGGGCGGATGCCTGCCCATGCTGCCTGAATCACCTTTCACACTCTACATCCGGTTTAATGAAGAGTGCTTAAGCATGCTGAACTCAAAACACTGGGGCCTAGTGATCTTTGCCAGATATAAAAGCGACATTTGTTGGAGGGCTCTTGACAGGAAATTACCATTTTCTGGGCTAACTCACACTTGCTGCAACTGCTGCCTCAGACCTAGACAAGAAGCCATTTAAGTCTGGGACGCTTTAAGAAGATTATTGTTAAGGCCTTGCCCAAGAATGAAAAATTAATTCAATGTCTTTTATTATTATTTTAGAAAATACTACGTTAAATATGTCCTACCAAGAAGTGAAGATTAAATTCCTAAAGTGTGGGGATCGAGAATAATCTCCTTATTCATATCCTCAGCTCACTGACTGATTATGCATAGAGGTGAAAGGTGTCTCTGTCCAAACAGCAAAATATTTTCCTTATGAATGTGGCTCTGACTTTACAGTGCATTCGCTCACGTTTTTGCAGAATGCTGTAAGTTAGTGTTCTGTGTCAGCCATTACTTTAAGATTTGCAAATAACTCATACCAGGAATGATAGCTATTGTGAAGGGCTGGCTATAAATTAACTTTATGAAGATCTAATAAAAAATATCAGCATTGGATCTGTTGATCAGTTTGATCTTTATAACCCTGTATTCAATCCTTTGCTCCACAAAATGAAGCTTAGTAAATCTCAGTGTGTCAAATAGGTGGGGTGAAGATTTCAAGACACTCTAAATGACCCTGGTACTTTTGGGAGAGGAATTTGGAGCCTCATGAAATCCTCATTTGTTATTATTTAAAAATTAAACATGTTGTATTCAATACATAATTACTTCAACTACATTTTAATAATCTCAAGACTGTTATGAAACTGTAGAGTTAGGAACAATAATTCTTGTTGCATGGGTAGGATTTGGACAGATTTTTTTTCTTTCTGTCATTACTTGGTATCGGATGACAGAATGGTCTAGTGGGGGAGGGTTCATCATTCTAATTGCACTGGTATAGTCACAAGCTTATACTGTTTATGTGCTGGATAGACTAGAACTTTTCCCTTTTCCCCCTCCACATGCCGCCCTTGTATAATTCCTACATGCAGAGCATCCACCAAGGAGAATCTATGCAGCTGATAACTCCTAAGTCTGGAAAACAGATGGAGGACAGAAGTGGGAGGAATGATGAAGAACTATAACATCTCTAATTGTAAGAGTAAATAAAGAGAGAATGAGTATTGCCTATTTCTCATCATTCCCCAAAATATAGGCAATCTAATGCAATTCTGAGATAGCAGGTTTAAAATTAATAGCAGATTACATGCTTTGTACAGCCCATTGTTAAGAGTCTCTAAGTACAAAAAAAAAAAGCTCAAAGAGTTTAATGTAGAATAAGTTGCTAGAAAATACAACAGTCCAGCTGCCACTTCCTGCTCAGGACATCCCTAAGTCAGCTCTTACCAAGCACAGTGTGGCTATGCTGGTAAAAGGACCACTCTCTACCTATCCTTTCACTAATCATTTTCCTCTACACATTTGCTTCTGGCCATAGCTGGATATAGGACCTGGATAAATGGATCTACAATATGATTTACAATAGCCATGCATTAGGGTACTAACATAGATACTGTGTTTTTTGCTGTATACTGCACTGCATTTACGGTGATACACATTCAGATGACAGGCATCTTTACATGTTACCAGATATATTAAAATATAAAAACATCCTGCTGCAGATTTCCCTCATTCATTACTTTTCCTACTAAGAGTGTTATGCTTGTGAATTACAAAGAAAAATCACTGCAGCGCTAATTAATTTATGTCTAAGGAAGAGGTGGAATTATATGAATTGCAATATTTACGCATAGCTTGAAAGGATCAAATCCTGTTCAGTCAGGGTGAAATCTGCAGACAAAAGCTGCGATCAAAAGCCATCCAAATGCAGATTGTGGAAGCGGATTAGATGGTGGCATTGTGAAGGGTTACCTCTGAAGCGGGTACCTCTCTGCCACACTTGACAGAGGTTCATAGGAACACTGAGAAGCTTTTAGACAAACTCATCTATTTTTCTACCCTGGTATCTAGTTCACCTAAAATTCGAGGCGAGTGAACTGAACAAAACATAAGGTCAGTATAGTTCTGTTTATGTACACACATTACACAGCCTCCTAAATAATGATGGAGTTTACATTATGTGATTGTATTCACTTCAGCACTGTTGCTTAGAGGACTAGGTAGTACCAAATCAATTCGTAGATCATTTTTTTTATTTCTGTGCCTGGCTCTTGGCCAGTAAGCCAAGTCAAGAAATGAGCAATCAGGCCTGGAGTTACAAGGAAACAACTGTTCCAAGAACTAATCACAGATGCTGAGGAAAGAAAAAAAATATATTCGGATTAAGACCAAGGTTTGAACAGACTGTCCCTGTCAACAAAAAGACTCTTAGCCAGCAGTGGGAATTAGTCAGCCTGCGTTGCCAGAAGGAGCCATTTTTAGGTTCCTGCTGGGTTGGTAGCTGCAGAAATTACTACATCAGAACATTTATTTCCCTCTAATGTTTTTATACAGGTCATCTCCACTGTTTTGCTTGCTTGTCCACCTGAGAGTCATTGATCTGTCTGAGAGCTACTTAATAAAACCTGCATTTATCTTAAGGACACATCACATTGCTCTGTGAGCCAAGGTAAGCACCAGGACTGTTTCAGAGTTGAGAGATAACAATATCCTCATGAGCTTTCACCAGTCAGTTGTGGGAGGGGGCGATGCACAGTGCCTCAGCTGTATCAGCTTTATCAAATACTACTGTTTCATTTCCTTCAACACTAGTGGATTCAAATTATCCAGGAGTCTCTCACTAATATGGACCAAATGCTTTTCAGGTAGGATAGGCTTGTCTTGGGACTGCCACCTATACTCTCCAAGAGCTGTATGTAGTACAAGACTTACAGCTGTCTGACTTCTTCCCCAGCAGAGCCCCACTGTAAGGATTCCACTGACAAAACCATAGCGGTATCCTGAAATTTACACAATGCAACTATCATGTAACTCTGTGTGTGAAGCTAAGATTAATATGCTACATGTTGACAATTCCAGTTTAAAGGGTCACTCACTCTCTTCTCCCCTCCCTGATGTTCAGTACTCCCCACTCCATGAAAATAAAGCTATTCCCTCCATCTCATTTGCTCTAATTCCATTTGTTTTGGTGGTTGTCTGTAAATCTTGTATGTGAAATGATTCCATCTTAAAGTTATATGAAAGGACAAACAAATGAAGTCAAACACAACTCTTTCTTTACGAATATTGCTTTGGGCTGGAAAATAGCCCTAAAATATGTGACCTGATAAAACCTGGATTACATTGCACTCTTCCACTGAAAGAGGTTGGATAGACATGGTGTTCTTCCAAACCAAAGAAGTAATTTATAGCTGCAGCCTAAAAGCCACCTCTATTACATCTTGTCTGTTTCAACTCAGAGCCTTGTCTAGGACAAGGGCTCTCTCTGATTCCATGTTTGCAGAGAACTTACCCCCCACACAGATTTTTTTCTTGGGAATTAATCTGTTGACACTATCCTAAAGAGCTAGAGCTGAGACAGAGTTCTATATTTGAACTGAATGTAAATTATAACAAAGAATTCTTTTGAAGAGAGACGGTCAATGCCTCCGCTTCTAGACTGATTATATTAGCACAGCAATACACATTTCATCTCTTTGGGTTTCAGTGCAGTGGCAGCTGTTTACATATACACTGCAAATGTGGATTCCTGTTGTATTTTGATTTTGCAAAATCATGAGTCCTAGGTTCTACTTAGAAAGTCCACTAGAAGAAATGTAGTTCCATAACACCCTTTTAGGCTTTGTGGGCAACAACACTTTTCATTTATATGCTTCTAGCTAAAAGTAACTAAGAAAACATTTATTACCAGGGAAAGCATTTTAAAGAAGCTCATTTAGTTAAAAAAAGTAAGATTGTTTAAGATTCTTTGGAAGTTTTTTCTCAGTTTATATCTTTCAACAAAGAATGAGCACATTTATAGGGTTCTGTTAACCTTATCCTGCTATGAGAGTGCATCTCAGTCCAAAGCTCTGCCAAATTCATATATTTGCAACTGGTCTGTGACTGTAGTTAAACATGGTGGTCCCTACTAGACTTACATAAATTTCTAGCAGATGAAGCATAAAAGGCTCTATGTGTGTGGAATACCCCAAAGACATCACCTCCTGCTTGTAGTTGCACTCTGTAGATCTTCCAACAGAGGACAGACCTGTACACCAGTTGCATAGTACACTAAAGCCTTCCTATAGTGGCACTACTTTTAAACTGCTGCCAAATATCATCTTCATGCTTAATATATGCTGTTTCCCACTGGCTGTTTTGTGAACTGAAATAATTACTGACTTAATTCCTTAGCTTATGGTAGGAGACCAAAGCATACACATTAAATAGAAACTCTTTGGAATGGTGCCCAAAGTTATTCAAACTATATACAGAACTCACAGTTTTTTGCAAACTCCTAACCATATTTATTCTCAAGAGCAGAGACACCAGAAGAATTCACTATGGTCTCTGCATCTTCTTTCAATTGTATTAAAACAATTTTATTGTTAGGAATCACTTCCTGTTCACAATGCCTAAGAAACAATTAATTATATTAACTATTGGTTTCAGATACTCCTTAACACATAAACACTTCATATGATCCAGACTGCTTGATTTTGGAGTTTAGTACTCCAAGTTCATAAGTCAAAGTTATTTCTGATAAAAGAATCTCCATCAGAATGAAAAGATGCCAAGAAAAGAAAGGAAAAAAAAGTGATTATCAATGGCTAGAAATAATTCAAAGAGCTTGTATGCTGATAAGAAATTTACAAGTACGACTTTATTTAAAATGTTGTAGCAAGCATTTTCAAGAAATTATTCCAACTTACCTGTGAAGAGCTTCTGTGGTAAGCAGAGTAATGAAGTGGTCCAGAAATGGCAGTATCATGTGGTAAAGATGGATATTGACTCTGCATTGGATGGGGGTGCTGATTGCTATAGCTACCGTAGTTGTAACTTCCTGTGTATCTAAAATTCAATTAAAAACACTATTTAGTAGGCATAATCCTTGTATTCCCACTAATAATTCTTTAACTTCCATGTGACACACAGTAGCACTTTTTTGCATCACAGAATGATTTCTAAAATAACCTTTATATATATATGTGTGTGTGTGTATTTCTGAGATCAGCTGGAAAGCAGCTGCCACTTAGCAAGGTGTTCAACACAACAACAAATTGAGAGACTCAGGATGTTTCTGTAACAATTTATATGCTGCAGGATCATTTATGCACTTTCTCCCTTTTATTATTATCCCACTGCCATGTTTCTAGTAAATTGCTAGGCTGAGCTAGTGTGGTAGTATTTGACTTAAGGAACTGCACTGTGGAGTTCAGCCATCTCTTTGCACTGCAGTCACAAGTTCCTTTTTTTTGGGGGGGTCATTTGCATCTGAAGCATACAACAAACAGCTTTAGTGCAGCTGTCAAGAGGACAGGATGGCATTTGAGGTTGGAGAACCTGCCCACTTTCTTTTATCATTTCAAATACTTGTCTTGGAACAGCCCAGGGTAAAGGAGAGAGCACTTTACTCAGCTATAAGAAACTGCAAGGTCAGTGCTTGTAGATCACCATTGTGGGCATCATTCATTAGCAGAAGATGAATTTACATTTTCTGCATCCTCTGCATCCTTGTGTAGCCATGTGAACATCTGATACAAATTCAGCACAGAAGTTTAAAGGCCCTTAAAATATATGCTAGATCAAAATGAAATGGCAATAAACAACAACAAAAAGGGCAGCCAAGTCGTCGTGGGAGATAGAAGAAAGTCATTTGTATGGATTTTAGCTTTTTTTTTTTCTGTAAAGTTTGATGTCATTGTTACACTGGGTAAAGTTTAAACACTTTTGTTATTCTTTTGATTTTATAATGGTGTTCTGCAGGTACCATGTCAAGTTTTAGAGCAGGCAAACCTGGTAAGGCTTCATAATGAGAGCTGAGTACCCTCTCTAAAAATATTTTCTAGACATAAGCTCCCATGTCTATATTCACTTGAATATTTAGCTCTTACTCTTATATTCACTTGTGTTTAGCTGTAAACAAGAGTGGTTTCCATAATCTACCTCAGACAAGCTGATGTTCATAAGGTAGGATTGTGATAGGCTCTCTGTGGAGAGTTGGGGCAGAGAGAAATGGCTGTGTCATGAAGCTGTTCCACATAACAGTAGGCAGACGTCTTGTGTTAATTCCTTCAACACAATTGACTGGGAAACAAAATCCACAACAGATATTTTTGGCAGTCTCATAAGCCTGACATTTCACAGTGCAGCTTTCTCTGGTTCAAGAGGAGATTCATCCAGCTGGTCTCTCCTATAGTCTAGAGGGCTCCTGGATTCCCATCTAAATCCAAGTCTGGAAGATACTGACCTTGTCTTCTTCATTCAAAACTCACTGTTGTTTTTTTTTTTTTCTAAAATACACACTTTAATTCACTTGAATTTGGAGTGATAATGTTTCTTATCTTAATTGCTATCCTCTATTTTTGGTTTAGGAATCTTTTTCTTTCTCTATTCAACTTCAGAAGAGAGTGCTGAAGGATGTGAGAAGGAGATTAATATAGTCCTTCAAGAGTGGTATTTTCTTGCCTATCTGAGAGTGCTTGGCTAAAAAACCCTACGTCTCTCTCAGAAGAAAGTGTGCCTGGAAATTGATAATAAAAAAAATTCTGCCAAGTACCATCTCGTACAGTCACTGCTGAACTTCACCAACAGTCACTAAGTAATGGAGACATTACACAGATGGGGTGTCTTAGGGGAAGTCCAGATAGAAAGTGGCAGCAACTCTAGAGTTTAGCAAATACGAATATGATCCATTAAAAAATATTCAGTTGATCATTTGTACAACAGAGGGAATACTGGAATGTCATGTAATACTCCTGCAGTGGTATAGGTTGGGACCATTTGGAAAGAAATTGGCTTTACTGAAAATTGCCTGCAAGTTCTGGTAGCCAAAAAGTTGAACATGAATCACCACCGTGCCGTGGCAATGAAGAGGACCAACAAACTACCTTACTGTATTAGCAGGAGCATAGACAGCAGGCCTAAAAATGATTATTCCCTTGTATTTAGCACTTAAGTAACCTCATCTGAAGTACTGAGTCCTGTTTTAGTTTCTCAACTATGAAAAGGACATTGACACATTGAAGTGAGATTAGTGGAGGCCACCAAGACAGATAGGGGACTGGAGCACATAATTTACAAGAAGAGAACTTGGTGTACCTAGTCTTAAAAAGAGAGGTAAAGGAATGATCTTCAACTATCTATCAGGAGGGTATAGTGCAGACTGAGCCAGACTCATCTAGAAGGTGTACAATGATGGGGTGAGAAGCAATGGACATAAAGCAGAACAAGGAACATTCCAACTAGGTATGAAGATTTTTTTTTTCTATTAATACTATAGATCTGTTTACTGACCAGATATCATATACATCTGCAGAGTACCACTGAAGATTTACTGGAGTGAGTTAGAGTGGTTATGAAAATTGTGCTTTCCTTCAGTTCCACAAATCTACACTAGTATTGCTTGCTGTAAGATTTTTTTTTTTTTTAATTAAATAAAGGAGAAGAGATCATTTAGCCCTTTCTTCTTGGCTGTTAATATGCAGTTAGCATTAATTATTTGCATTTATTTTCCGGGAGAAGTTTTGATCATTGAATTTATTTTATATCCTCTATAACCAGCCAAAAATACAGAAAAAAAAATATTTGTATAAATCAGTTCAGCAGTCTATATTTATCTTTCTTGGGAGGTAGGAGGGCTTTACATTGTTCCAAGTCCTTAAAACATCTTCACTTTGAGGAATACCTCTGTATGGATTGCTCTGATCTTTTAGGTGTTCTCTTTCTATCTCAAGATGCTCTGGAGGCTTTATATTTCACAAAGGAGATGATCTTTAGTGTGCAAAAGTGGAAGTAACCCCAACGGAATGGCTATTAGAATGCTCTCAGGTATGCTGGGTGGCTAAGAATCTGCATTTTCTGTGAAATTCACTTGCAACAGGGAAATGGTCAGCTTATGCTCTCTGCCTGCCTCTCCGCATGGGTGTGAGGCTCAGCCTTTGAGTGAACAGCTGTTCACTCTATTTGTCTCTTCTCCAGAAATCTTGAAATCTCAGTGCAGACTTTGATCTCTCTCTGCTTCTTACCAGGGCAGCCAAATGTTTGAATCCTGCATACAAGGACTCCCATATTCTTATTTTTTTTTTCTCCTCTCTGAAGATATGTTTCTTTAAACAAGCTCTCTTTCAATCAGTATTTTCTAAAAGAACTGTAATGAGTCTTGGGCTTCAAAACACCATGGGCGAGGTCATTAATGGATTTCTGTGCAGACATTTATACAGAAACATGTTTCTACCAGCATGTTGCATTAGACTTGAAGCATAAAAACTGATGTATCAATATGCTGATTTTGCAGCAGATTCAAAATAAGTTACACATAATGATTTGGAAAAACTTCATAGTACTACTATATAGAGAGTATTCACCAGGAAACCTTTGTGATAGATGCCACATGAGCATTGATTGACAAAGAGGTCTTATTGCTATGCTTACAAGTTCGGTTCCAGATGAGCAGGCAGATAGCACTGAAATGTTCTGATACCACTACAATCACCAAATTTTTTCTACACTCATGTCCCATATAAAACCAAATGGCAAAAGAAGTCATGTAACAGATGTCTTTGTTACCTTTCAGAAAAGCTAATTCACTCAGATAAAACTGTTTCCCCAAATCATCTTCCAGAGGCAAGAGATTCCTTTAGTAACAACGAATTCTCATGTGTACACGTGGATTTATAGCTATATTCACTTCTGTTCCATGGTCTCTTCCAATTCTTGTATCCTGTTAGTTCCCAAACCTCCCTGCTACTCTATTTCCAATTCCACCAAGCAATCACACTGCTCGATATCCAGGATATTTCCAGGAGGGGTATAGCAGTGATATTCAGACATAAATCCAAATCTTCTCACATCCATGAGGGAAGGAGACAACATCCACATTAATCTACTACTATCCTTACAAACTCTATGCAATCTTCCACACTTCTGCACTTCTGCAAACATAGTGAGTATGCAATTAGACTGAGAAAATCAGTGACATTTTTTGAACTTCCTGTTTTATGTCAGCATCTGGGCTCTTGCTAAACTTGCTGCATTCTTGAGGCCCTTTTCCACTGATTATTTTCTGATTGTTTATCTTTAGTTATGGATATCTGTGAGTTACACTTTCACTCAAGTGAGGGTGGCACAGAAGTGTTGTGAAAAGAGCAGAGACTTTATCTGATTTTCTGAAGTTTTCCAAGATCAAATAACGTTAAAGAAATTTCTGCTGTAACTACTTTAATTGAGTGCCTTGAGCAAATTTTGGTGATGGAGATGAGATTAGGATATTATGTTGAAAATGTGTCTATTTTTCTATACTTCAGAAATTTTTTATTTGCAGGCCTAACAACTGTCATAGAATCATCTAATCACTGAGATCAGAAGGGACCCCTGGAGATTGTGTAGTATATGCTCCCTGCACAAGTCTGCACAGCCAAGGACTGTGCCCATGTTAGTTCTCAATATCAGCAAGGATGGAGACTCCTTAGCCTCTTCATATGACTTGTTCTACTGTTTGATCACACTTGCAGTGAAACAAGTCGTTTGTTGTATTTTTGTTTTTGGTTAAGTTTAAACAGAATTTCTTCTACTTCAGTTTGTGCCCATTGCCTCCTGTCCTGTCACTGGCTACCACTGAGAAGAATCTGTATCTGTCTTCTTTTACATCCTTCATTGGGTGTTTATACACAGTTATAAGACTCTCCCTGATCCTCTTCTTCTTGAGGCTGAATCATGAGAACAGAGGGGAATAGAGAACAGAGAATAGAGAATGAGAATAGAGGGGAGCTGAGAACTGGACCTAGTGCTCCAGATGTGGTCTCAGATGTGCTGAGCAGAAGAGGAGAATCATCTCTGAGACATGGTATGAGAGGTTAGTTCTTTGGACACGTATAGCCTTTGAGATAAAACATGGCATGCAAAAGAAGGAATCAGAGACAGGAAGAAAGCTACCAAAGCCTTCCCTTTTATCAAGTATTCACTAGGACTACTGAGTTTTGAAGTTTAATAAGGATTTAGTAAGATGATAAATCCAATCCTTAATAACCATACAGTAAAAACAGCAGCAAAGGATTAATGATACCAGAATCTTTGCAATACGGACTTACTACATCAAGAAACAGATTTCACTGCATTTTCAAAAAAAACCATAAGCTTAGATTCATCCAAAAACCACACAAAACAAACAAGACACTCACCCATGTTCTTCTCTGTGGGGATAAACAGGTATCCGATGTGTGACAGATGATGATGGTACGTGTGGACTTCTCATGCAGGGCAGCTGTTGGGAATTTTCAGCAGGAGACCCAGCAGCTGTTGTCACAGTGTAGGTGAGTGACCACGTGTAGGATTGCATAGCCCCTACAGACAAACAAACATTAGAGAAAGGCAGATAAGATAGGCTGTAGTTCATAGAGTTGTTACACTTGGAAACAGCTACTGGAAAGTAAACTATTAAGCACCAATATTGGAAATAGCATCCAGCAAAGTGAACAAAACAGTCATGTCTGACGCATAAATAAAAGCAGAAATTATCAGCTGGGGTGCACAAATATCCAGAGGTAAGAGACATATCTGGACCATTTCAAACTCTGAACTTTGAGGGTGGTGTTATAACTTGAGGCTATCAGCTCAGAAAAACTCAGGTAGGACTTAGCAATAGAGGAACAGTGGTGCTAGCATTTCGTAAATATGATGCACCAACTCCTGGAGATCCCTCTCATATGCAATGAGCTGCTGGCCTGTTTAGCTCACATCTGATCAGGCCTGGAGAGAAACAGAGCGTACAATTAGAACAATGAAGGACTGGAAGAAGATGAGTGTTACACAAGAAAACTTCATGAACACTTTTGCAGTTTTTCTCCTAATCCATCTAACTAGGTACCAGCCTTTGTAGCAGAAACACAGTGGTAGATCTCCAAATTATAAAAATTATATGGACAGATATAGCGTAGCCATTTTCTTCCTGTAATGTTTCTTCTGACAGGGACTGACATTTATTTTTTTTCACGTGGGAAGACCAAAGCGAAGAAGTGGATTTTCCATTTTGCTTGGAAGGTGCTGAGTTTTTTAATCATCCTGATCCCTTCCAGGCAAAAACTCCAGACTCACGATCCAGCTGCTGAGAAACCTTTGTCTGTTGCACACACCCCTTTCACTCGGGAGGCTGAGAGATCCATTGTTCCAGTATAACACAGCTCTTGCTGGAGGTCATGACCATACTGGCTGAGATTACTCTGCAAATGAGGACCAGAACACTGAATTTAACCCAATCCGAACACTA
Source organism: Phasianus colchicus (assembly GCF_987193195.1). Taxonomy (NCBI): domain Eukaryota; kingdom Metazoa; phylum Chordata; class Aves; order Galliformes; family Phasianidae; genus Phasianus; species Phasianus colchicus. Next base: position 54,404,958 of record NC_143436.1, read on the forward strand.
GTTTGGGGTGTCCAGGCACTCTTGACTCTTTTTCACTAGCTAAACAGAATTGCAGGAGGTGACTTGTTTATTCACTGTGGATTCTGGAACTTCCTGTAGTATGAAAGGGCCTAATTCCAAAAGGGAAATGTATCACCCAGGTCCATGTTCACTCCACGGTTTTAGGGAATGAAAAAACTATCTCAGGTGTGCAGTTTTCTTCAGGTGCATGTGATTTTATTTAACAAAATCATACAAATAATTTTTTGCAATGGAAAATACTTAATTCTGAGTCTGACCAAAGACATTCTGAGCTTCATAAGGCAAGGTGTGAACTGGGGCTGTTACAAAAGAGACATCCTTGTATGTGTTACGGCCAAGGATATATTTGCTAGGTCTATTTTCACATCTGCATTGTCTGTCACTGATTTTTGACTTTTCAGACTTTCACCTCCCCCCATTAAGTACGATTGAGATCCTTGAGACTATAGAGGAGGCATACTCAACAGAGCTAGCACATCAGTGTCATGATTCCTTGAGCTGAGGAAAAGTGTTTAAGGAAGTCTGCCTTTACTAGAAAATATAGCTTAAGAGGAAGCAGTCAAAGCTATGTCTACAGTCACAAAATAGTTTCATTTGAAAACAAAAGAAAAACTAATTTGAAAATTTCAACAACTTGTCTATGGATAATTTTAGTGAAATGTTTCAGTTTCAAAAGGTCAACATATTTTCCTAGTGTTATTGTCCAAAATAAAATTTGAAACATAGTTTCAAAACAGGACTAAGCTCAAAATTAAAAAACAAACACACGCAGGAAAAGAAAAGAAAAAAAAAAGAGAGGAAAGCAAGAAAACAAGGAAAAAAAAAAAAGATAATCAAAAGAAAACCAAATACTCACTTTTAGGTAAAAATACCATTCTGTCCTCACTTTTTAAATTCACCACAAAACAAAATTATTACTTCAGATCGCCTTCTGCATCAAAGAACTCATGACCTTCCTAGCCCTAACAAGAAGCTGTAACATGGCCAAAAGATCCTCCACATTCTACCATGTATACTTAATTTGTTTGGCCACAGCCATTATGAAAAATTCTCATGATCTTATCTCAATCTGAGGAAAATGAGTCAATTCAGGACAAGTTGTTTCTTGTACTCCCAGTGGGAAGTCTGCTCCTTGGATGAAAGGATGTGGCTGCTCTTGGCATTCAAGTCCAACTGGAAGCTACCTCTGTTCAATTCTAAACGCAATGTTTAGAGTGTAACATAGATTGTGCCTGTCCAGACAATACAGAAACAAGGAATAGGTCTCACACTGGAAGAGTTGTGAATATCTATAAAATTATCCTAACCACAGTTTGTCCCAGGTACTATCGGCACAGCTGTTATAGGAAATAGAATCATAGAATCACAAGGTTGGAAAGGACCTACAAGATCATCTATTCCAACCATCCTCCTATCTCCATTACTACCCACTAAGCTACTAAACCATATCTCATAGCACCTCATCCAGATGCCTCTTGAACACAAATACTCAATTTCTTTTGGAGGTTGTGAATTAGTAGTGAATATATGCTGAGCTTTACATAGTAACAGAAAGCTGCTTAAATAATCTTCTCAGGATAGTGTTGAAAATCTACTGTTGTCTTGATTCTCTTTGTCTTCAGAAGGAAAATTGAGTTTTTCTTCACTATTTCCACACTGTTCTCAGAGTGACTTAGTCACAAAGAGGAAGAGGACAGAAGATGGCAACAGGTTTTGAGATTTTGTGTATAGGTACATATGAGGTCAATCAGAATACTGCCAACATTATGGTGAGTAGATAAGAAGGAATGGGAGTAGTCACAGATTTTCCTAGTTAGCTTTCTAACACTTATCGATGTCTCAGGTCTATACAGTTGGTTTCCTCAGTTGGCCACAGAACTGAACTCCAGGAGGTGAAGTCTCTTTTAGATACAACTGAACCCAACTGAAGCACATTCTGAAATAAGGAAAAACAATAGTGGTTGAGCAACATTTTGTTCTGCTTTTTGTTCTGAACATTCAGAGTTTGATTAAAATATGGAACTTCACTTATTATTATCTTTTTCTTTTTTCTTTTAAAAATAAACTTGATTTTGAGGATACTAAGTAATAGGCTACGTGATATATGCGAGAATCAAGTATAAACGGGACTGCTAACATTGACTATGGCCTGTTGTCAGTGATGTCTTCATGTATACCAGTGCCAAAAGAACCAAAAGTTGCTTTATTATGCTGCATTTTACTATTTGCTGTATGCTGAAGTAAATGATCACCCAGGTACAAGCAAGGTACTCACTGCACTGTGTATTACATGTGATAGCAAGCACTGACATCAACCCCAAGTAATCAACAATCATGTTAGACCTCCATTCTGCCTCCACAAAACAAAGAATTCTTGATGTAGAAAACAACAACAACAAAACCATTGGGAAGGAGAGAACTGCTTGTTGAAATTGCAGTTGTTAGAATTAAACTCTTACTCTAGATGTTCTCATATATTTGGTTGAGTTCAAGAGCTGGAACTTTGCAGAAACACAGTGTCATTGTACTCAAACACAAATGTGAGAGCTGATAGCTCTGTGAAAGTTATCTCCTGAAATTTGGGCGGATCCCCAAATATAAATATCTAGCCCAGACCTGGAAAACAGTTACCTAGAATGACAATTGATAACATGAAGACTTATTTCAGACATGTATTTCATGAAACTAAATGGTAAACTGCATACATCAGTTTACTAATGTGTTAGAAAGTAGCTACAATTCAGAATTCATTTCAGGCTTCCAAATAAGATTGCATTAGCAAATGAGTAATCATGGCTTTCAAAGGAGTTTTGAGGGAGAATAGCACAGTCAGCCATATAGCTATCATTTTTATGACAATATTGCTGCAGTTTGAATAATCATTAATCTGGCCTTTGTGATTTAGAAAGGATAGAGACTAATGATCATTTTAAATGTCTAGTAACTTAACCCAAAGTTTTAAATAAAATGCTAGCTAAGCCAGGCCAGATGTTCTAAAACAAAGTGCTATATATAGAATTCACCTTTCTTTTGCTTAGTACCATGTAATGGCAAAGTTTAATTTGCTGTCTCTTGTGCTGACCATTGAGTGGAGGCAAAAAAAGGTTAAAATACAAGTTTAATAGTTAACTTTTATTGCTAATGTCACAAGAAAAAAAAAAAAAAGTTAATGATACTTTAAATTAGGGAAGTAAAGCTAGTGGTAGCCAATGGGACCAGTTCTCAACATATACAAAGCATTTTCAGAGTTTTATATTTACCTCATGAAAGACGTTTAAGAAAATCAATAGAATGTCCTTTAAACATGTTTCTCCAGACCAGAGCTTCCTGTCCCAAAATATTCTATATACCAGTTCCTAAAAATCTGTGTATGTAGCATTTTTATTAAATACATATATATATATTAGAATTACATCTTCAGCACTGCCATTTTAAATGACAGCAATTTTCAATGGTGGAAACATGGCTGCATTACCTTTTTGTGAATGGATCCTGCATTCCACTGTGCAATGGTTAGCAAACTGAAAAGGTGATCAGTTCATCTACATAATCCATATGGGAAATGAAGGTATTGCTAATTGTCCAAATTAGGTCTGGGAAATATCCATACACTTGTATTTAATCTTAACCAGATGGCTGCTTGAATTGACAAATTTGGCTTGTTCTAGGCAAAAATGACTTTCACACTGGCAAAAATTAGACTGCACAAGATTGTAAGAATAAAATCCAATTCAACTGAAGCTTTTTGGACAACCTGAAAAATAAGAAGCTACAAAAAACAAAAAACAAACAAACAAAACAAAACAAAACAAAAAAAAACCCAGAGCTAAAATGATTATAAATAGCTTTCTAGCCTAAGAAGTTCTGCTATGGGAATAATTGCATCAAGTTCTACTGTCTGTATTATGGCAGTAAGTCCTTCAACCATTGTACCCAAGTAATTCTTTTTCTGGCTTCAAACTTCACATCAGCAGACCTTGGCCTTGCCAGGGCAAGCAAAAGAGAGAGAGAGAGAATAAAATAGACTATAAAAAAACAAGATGCAACATGAAAACAAAAAGGAATTACATTTGTAATGTCTGTGTGAGTCCATTCTATGGTTCTACTCTATGATTACTGATGGAATTCAGGAGGGATAAGTAAGATTCATGCAGTTCCTAGGCCTGCCTGGATCTGAAGCTACATAAGGCATGGAAGGTGGAAGCTCATACAGATGACATATAGGCTATTGTTTAAATATAGAATAAACTTTGGGTTAATAGTTAAGATATCCATATAGTGACAGTCTCTGTAGCCTAAGCAAAAACGTCCCTCAACTTTCCACTCCTGTCAATGCCACTGGAGAACACGTGGTTCCCAACTTTTCAGAACTTTTACTTCTAAGGTAGAGTTCTGCATCCCTGTAATTTCTGGATACAATATCACAATGTTCTTATAGGACCATTATGTGTACAGACCAAGTTACTCACAAAATTGACATTTCAAGACTCAAACATAAACACCACCTCCAGCATTGCCTGATCCAAAGCAGACCTGCTCACCTAACATGTTTAGGAATCATACTGCTTTATTGTCTAACTGTTCTGGGGGTGATATCATTCTATTTCCCTCCTAAATGCAGTATAGTCTCCAACAATGAGAAAACCTTAAGTTTCAGTGTAGGGATAAAAGTTCTTAAATTGCCTTTAACCACAAGTATGCATTGTGCTTCCCTATGGTGCCTTTGAAAACAAGGAAAACATTTGTCAAAAGGATTTATTACTCATTTGGCCGCTGCCAAATTCTCCAGTGTGGTAAATCATCACTTTCTGACATTCTTTCAAGAAGGTTTTGTAAGTTTTCTAGTACATCACAAGTGATAGCTTCCACATTCTGATTATACACCCATTGCACCAAGGAGCACCAAAGCTGGTATTTTACTGCCTGGAATGTCTTCTGAAAGTCATTCACATTTCTCCCTTTCTGATTTTCATGAATTAAGAAAACACAGCCTTTAGATTATACAACAGATGGACCATCTTCTCCATGTCCAACAGGTAACAACTGAGTTTTATGTTAGGGTACACAGGACGGTTGCCCATTTATACAACCCAGGTGAGTCCCACTTTTTTTTTACTGTTTTCTGGTAGTCTACCCACAAACTAAATAACTTTAAGAACTGATTTTTCAATCTGTGGGCCCACCACAATACAACAAGCTCATGAGCTCTGAAAACAGAGAATGTAACTGAAAACAGTAATGGAGCATGCTTCAGACTTTCAATTCCTAATTTCTAATGTTGAAAGTTACCAATAATGTATAAAAACACGTCCAAGAGAAATTTGTGCAGATATTTAAGCATGTTTGAGTCTCAAATATGTCAAAAGATATCCAATTCTCATTTTTCCCACTGGGTATGCAGTGGGTATTAATTATTAATTAAGATGTTGAAAGCCTCAGCAAGCCTTAAAACAACTTGCATATTTCCTTGAGGTATATAACACTTTATCATAGAGATTGATTCCCATTAATGTCATTGAACATGCTTAAAAGTATTCACAAAAGATTTCATGGCATTGCCAAAAATATGATAAATTTAACTGATTTAAAAACCATTTGGAAATACAGCAACAGGCCTGTTCTCTTGAAGGCCTCAGCAACAGAATAGATTCTGATCTGAGGACTCCTGGTAGGGCTGCAGACTCCAAGCATCAGATCCATTTCCTGTTAAACTGCACACAATGTTCAGATATAAGAAAGTATAACCAATAGTTTAAACAGATTTCTGCTTGAGAACGCTTAGCATCTCTCAAAAACAGGCACATAGTGTGCTCAAGTTCCAGTTCAGGTGACTGAATGCAAAAGCCATCTTCAAGCAGATCCAGCTGCCACAAACCTGCCTACCTGTTGTAGCTGCTATGCCGCCGTACTCTGGGGACTGGTTGCTGACAGGTGATGGGGCAGAGGGCACTTCCACTGAGGTGGCAGATTTAGCTGGGGAGAACGGCACTGGGGAGGGAGTTGGAGGAGCTGGTTCGCTCAGGATAATTTCTTCTCGTATTTCTGCTGCAGAGTGAGAGAAAAATCATAGAACAAATTATTAAAAGTGAAGTCAAGAGACACTGAGAAACTAAAAAAAACTATGGGAGCAGTTAAGTTCTTTGCACAGTTCACGAAATCCATAGCAGGGCTCATATAAATCTTTGAAAGAAGCACTTCAGTAAGATTCAGTATTAGCAATGTGAGTTTATTTTAATAAGATCTCTTATAGGAAAGTGCTATTCTTTCTGATGCACATGTAAGAAATATGTGCATAAACTATGTAGGGCTTCATTCCGGTAAGATATGGTGACAAAGTGATTTAACTTTCCAAAATTAATGGAAGATGCAAGGAAGGAAGATTGGTGTGGATCAGGAGCATCCCTGAGCAGAGAGACTAAGGAAAGTCTCTGTCTGCTTCTGTTCTGGCAAGTCAGTGCAAAGTAGAACAGGACTTGGAATTTGCTTCTGTACAGACAATCAGAATTAAAGTGCATCAGAAATTCTAGCCTTTTTTTTTTTTTTTTTTTTTTAATTTACTTGCTCAATTCTTCAGTCTCTCCCTTTTATTTAGGTTGGTACAAACCAAGGGATATGAATTTATTTAGTGTGAAACTAGGGTGAGAGAGAATCAAGACTGAAATGCAAAGGTGGCTTACACAGATCAACTGAGGTAAAAGGTTCTCTATTTGAAAAACCCAGTTTGTGCTCAGGAATAGTATTTCAGACATCCAGAGTCAGACCATGAAGCAGGTCTCTTTCAGAATGCATTAACTCCAGGAGGCCCCCTTGACAAATGACAGATTTCAAATCATGATGGAACCAAAAAACAGCATTGCATTCACTCCTAGATAGGACTCACAGGGTTAGGTGAGGATAAAGAAAAAAGTGAATCTAGTGGAGTAAAACAACAAATAATGAATAAAAGAACAAACTCACCTGTGCTTCCTTCTCCTTTCATTGCCCTCATTAGCTCATTAGCTCTCTCTTGACAATGGAGTGATTCTAGCAGGTACAATACGTAGTCATCAAACATCAAGTGAATAAGGTGAAAAGACCCTGGTAATAAAATGAACAAACAGAAAAGCCATTGACTGTCTCAATACACTCATTAAACCAGTGATTAGGGGATTCAACACAAAAGGCACTGAGTAGAACTGCCTCAATGTAGCACTGCCACTGCAGTATGCTGGTTACTCAAGGTAAAAGAGGTCAAAGTAAATCTAGGGGCCAACATACTGTCCACTCCTGCACTTACACAGGCATATACGACCAACTGTTGTGGTTAAAGAAGCTGCCTACCTGAGGTCTGGGACTTGATATCGAGTTTTCTTTTCCTGCATTAGAATTGAACAGTTTAGACAGTTACACTGCAAGTGAAATTATCTACTTTATCAGATACAAATTTCTGTCAGAAGTATATTCCTAAATTGACCGCCTTAGTGATGTTCTGGTAAAAAAAAAAAACAACAAAACCGAAGCATCTGTGTCATTGGACAATGAAATGAGAGACTAATCCATAGAAAGGTAGGAACAGCCTTCCAGATCTCCTGGTGGTATACCTCCAGTGGATTGCCTGGGCTGGATGAGGCACATGTTATCTGTGAGACCAGAGACATCACCAGCAATTCTACATATCTTAAAGGAAAGCCTTTTGCCTCAGCTTTGCTTCCTCTTACTTCTGCTACCACATTATCTTTTCCTAATTACCAGTTTGAATCATATCGACAGTATGAAATTTGGCCTGTTTTCTGTGCTACTCTCTCTTCTGTGATACTCTTTCTTAACTGCCATGACAGGAATGTGAAAAAGGGTATTAAAAAAAATAAGTACAGACAAAACAAAATGTTGGGATGGAGTCAGAGAATGACTTGAAAATTAATAGTAAAAAGAAATTATGTTGATAGCACTCTGCCACAAATCCTCAAGTGAGAGCTGAGTACAGATGGAGAACTTGTTAATGTTGTTAGGAGGAACTACTGGGAGATACTATGGACTAGAGTAATAGAAATAAAATTTTTTTAGCACACTCTAAGAAGTTCTATCCTCAGGGATTTATAGAAAACCTTAATCTTTAAGTTCCTCAATTACAAATGACAGAGCTGAGGATAAATTAGTTGACAAATCTCTGATGCAGTTGGCAATGAACGCAGTTACATGCCTCTGTTGAAATGGAAGTATTAATATTATTGCACAAGGCACTGGTGAAAGCTCACTTGGAATACTGCACATAAAACTCTAGTCACTAATGTTCAAGAAAAATCAGTACAAGCTTAAACTGGTATGGAGATTACCAGGAGGATGTGGGAAATGGACAACAGATTTTAAATTACTAAAAATGCTTGTCTGGCTTCATTTTACAGAAAGGAAGGGAATTACTTTCCATAATGTATAAAGAAAAACAGTTGTCAGGGGTGGTGAAGAAACATCCGCCCCAGAGCATACATAGCCACAAAAATAGATGTGTTAGAAGAGACCATAGATGCATTTCAACAGAAAATTAAAGAAGCATGAGAGTTGGGACACTGTGTATTTTCCTCCTGAAAGGAATCACATTCATTTTGAGAGGAAGACTGACAAGTATCAAGACGGGGTTTGGTCAGTTTATGCAGTAGACTCCACAGGATACAATACCTGTAATAGCTGCAGACAGGGCTTGATCACACAGTGCTTTTTTGAAAAGCTCCTAGGTTTATTTAGACTTGTAGGGAATATTTAAAACATGCTCATGTTAGTGGTCAGATAACTCTAACACATGCAAATGCAGCCAGCTTAAATTAGCAGCTGTTCCAGCAGCCTGTGATTTAAACCGGAGAAAAATCACGAGCTGAGAAACAGAGATTGGTTACTGCCAGTCAAAAAAAAAAAGCACCTGATCATCCAGATGTGTTCTTTTTGAAATTCCATTAACGCACATTGAGGAAAACATTTCCACGGGAAAAAAAAAGATGCAACAAATTTCAAATTCAATTAAGTATCATAATGATTGATTTATTCTTTGGAAAGTTAGCTTTATCTTTAGATTTTATCATGATGAAGCATAAGTACCTCTAGTCGAGCTTCTGCACTGAAATATACTGTTGAAGGCAGACAAAGTGGTTTGAAAGGTCCTATATCCTTATACAATTCTAGCTGGCAATTCACCTTTCAAAGCAACTCTGAGCACATTCTTTTCCTTTGTGACCTGATGGTCTTTGTGTTTCTTTCTCTTACTCCATGCCTGCATGGCTTCTGCCATCACTGATACAAGCAGAATGCACACACAGGGAGGAGAACGTGAGCCTTTGTGTTCTCTTCTACAAGCAGAGAAAAAAGGCATACATGATTGCAACACCTTTGCTAGAGAAGGAAATCTTTGGCTCTTCTTGAACCTGAAGCATTCAGTTTTTTGTTTCCACATCTATGCAAGTCAAAATGGTAGCACATTTCCCCAGCCTTGCAAGGATAAATACTGGAGATCCTCACCTAATTACTTTCAGAAGTTCTGTTTTAGAGATCTTTTGAATTAAAAGTCTTGTTGAATAAAACCCTGTGTAACATAGCAGTATTATGAAGACAGTGGACCTGATTGATCACCTTGTTACTGATCCAGAGCTCCTCCAGTGGAAAACCAGATTATTAAGAAGATCCAAGTTTTACTGATTTCAGCGCAGTTCTTGCTCGTGAGATTTTCCAAGGTAAGAAAATCAGGCCTCAGTGCTGCCAAACCTCATGTGGTGGCAAAAGGCTCAGGGTACTTGGTGTTTGTCACCAAACTCTTGGCTTGCTTTCATTTAAATGAGAAATCAAAAGAAAGTTGCTTATAGTTTCATAAAAACGTCTGCAAGTGTGAACCCTAAGCACTCAAATGCTAGCAGGCAAATGACAAGAATGCAAGATTTGCTATTTAAAAAAATAGTCTTTGTTTTTGGGGGGTCTAATGCTCTGTTTTGAAGACTTGGGGTTGGCAATACTGAATACAGCATTAAAAAACATCCCAGCACCCTTGTCATTCTTTTGAATTTCTCTCTTCCTCCCCTATTATTTCTCCCACTGTGTATTTTTAAACTCTGTATAGAGTTTTTGAGCCCAGAATTTGCGTGAAAGACACCAGACAAACAAGTTGTTGATACTGAATGAATGCAATATTTTTACATTTTCAAATGATTCAAAAGTAATGTAAGCTACAGACTGAAACCAGTATCAGGGCATGTATTTCAGCAACACAGTGAATAGCTATTCAGCACAATGTACAGTAATTTATTCTGTGTTTGCAAGCTACTGTTTTTCATATTAAACTGTTTAGCTCTTTCAAGTTTATCTTTAAGCAGTGAAAAGGATCCTGTGGCTGGTAAACCTTACACTGCTTTAGGAAGAGGGAAGATGTTATTCAAGAGACTGCAATTATAATAATAAATGGTGTTTGGCTGTAATTTTCAGATTGAATTAACTGAAATCATGGCAATGATTACTCAGCTAACATACAGTAAATATCATCTGCCATTAACAGATATGGCAATTATGTGTAAGTAGCAAAAAAAACCCAACAAACCAACAGTGAGATGTCAAGATTTGGAAAAAATCATGGCACATGGAGCTTCTATTACTAATTAGTTATGTTAATACACTGGATGCATTACCCAAACATCACCACCAACTGTGCCTTTGATATGCATAGACAGGAAGGAGGGAGGGAGGTTGGGAGGGAGAAAAAGGGAGAGGGAAAGATAGGAGCTTTATCTTGGCAAGGATTGTTTCAACCTGCCCATGTCACCACATGTAAAAGCTTTGCGGAATCAAATCTCTCTGCTGCCCAGTCCAGTGCCAGACACTGCAACTTTCTCTAATCACATTTCCATATAATCTATTTCACAGACAGAAATATAGTGTCCTGCCTATATAAAGATCTCAGCACCTAACACTTGATTTTACAACCTCCCTCTTTTTTATCTGAATAACACCATGAGCATCTGAGTGGAAGAAATCAGCAAAAATTAGTCCACTGAAACTTATGTAGCAAAATAGTAAATATAGTAAATTTACAATAACATAAAAATGCAAAACTTTTTATCTAAGTTAAGAGCACAGGTATACAAATATAAATCTTTAAGAGTGCCAGTGTCTACTGTTTCTCTCCACAGAACTCACCTAAATGCATATATGCTATTGTGAAAGGCTAGAAGGACCTTTATTAAGCACAGAAGAGTTACTGACTTCTAGCTTTCATCTGATTACATTCAGGTGTTTTTTTTTCCTCTTGGAATTTGCTTGTCTCTAAGCCACAAACAATGTGTCAAATGGCATTGCTGTGAAAGTTTAACAACATTAGTAGAAATTATAATTTTGTGTCTGCAGCTAAATAACGTTTGGTTCATTTTTGAAGTAATAAGGTAGGAATAGCCCAGGCTGTTCCCTGATGGGATGAGGGTATGATTTAGGTCTGGTTTCCTCCCTGAAAACCCAAAGGCTCAGAGCTCCTCCTTCCTCCACTGGAGCTGGATCTGAGCAGGTCCCACTTCAAATAAGGGTTAGAACTGGGACTGGGCCAATGCTTGCCATCTCACTCCCAGAAGAAAACTCCACCTAGCAGGCTGCAGACCACTGTGGTTCAACAAATTTTTAAGTGGCTTGTATGTAAGTAAAACAATTTCAACAGAAAAGATGAGAAAATCCTTCCAGTGGGCAACTCCTCTGGTCCTTTGGCTAGAAATCTAACTCTGCTGAGGCGGGTAACTGGCCTAAGCAGTGAAAGATGGCAGATGCAAAAGAATTAATGATTTTTTTTAAATCCTGTTTTTGTTACCAAATTAAAAGCTGTTATTGGTCTAGTTCTAATTATAAAATTATAGAATCACAGAGTCATCAAGGTTGGAAAAGGCCACTAAAATCATCTAGTCCAACCATCGATCCATCACCACTGTGCCCACTGACCATGCCCCTCAGCACCACATAACACAGACCACCCATGAAAAACACATCAATTATGACTTTTTTTTTCCTGACTGCAGCTATATATAAAATATCAAATTCATGTTTGAAGACGTGCATCCATATAAAGAGTATCGTGAGTTTGTATGCAGTTACACACACTGAGTTATAAAGACAAAAAAATGATAAGACTGAGCAGTTAAAGTTCTCATAAATGAGAAATTCAAGACCCAAATTTATAAGAGAGAGAGCAGGTAAGTTATTTTGGCAGATCTAATATGTTATAGTGTCATGGGTTCCAAACTCGAACAAGTGAATAATTGTCAATCTTCACATTTTCTTGAAACACAGCAAGTTCATAAATGTTTCTATTACTAATCACAGCTGAGAATCACTTCCAGACAACAACAGACAACCAACATAAGGTGTTTTTTTCATTTGCTGGCTGCTGGTGTATTTCACAGGTTTGGGTTTATGTCCACAGAGAGATGTGTGGCAACACAAAGTGCTGGGGCACAAAATTCAGCATTCCTTCATACAGAGGAATTTTTGAACTTTGTGGGAATGTATACTGTGTTAAGCAGTATCAGCTCTTTTATGCCCACAACAAAAGAAAAGCTGCAGTAACTCAAGGAGGAAATGAGTCCTAGAGGAGGTTCAAAATAGATATGATCAGGATACTGGTGCTGAAAACAGAATCTAGCAGATGGAAACTGTGATCGTCTTGGGAATGCTCACTAACCTGACGTCTAATAGTGACTCACTAATAGCTGCTGGAAAAATCCTTTACAAGGGAAAAGCTGGTGAATGAAGTTTCATATTAAATTATAAATTCTACTCTGAGTTCCTATTTCTGATGGTATCTGAATGTCATCTAATGGCAGAAAATACTTAAAACACAGGTAGCAGAAAACTTTGCAGTTGTTCAATACACTGCCTTTATAAGTTCACTCATATTAATCTTCTCTGAATACATCCTGGCAAATATATACATAAAAAAAAAAAACATCCCTAATTCAAACTCTAGTTGCAAATAACTGCAAATGTTCACAATCATAACACAACAATCCATTTTCAATCACTGATCTTAAACTGATTTTATAACTGATGCTGTTTCTATCCCAAGATCAAGGCAAATCTCCTTTTGAAACCATGTGGAAAAACAACATGCATTTTCACCACTAAACAACATGTTGTTTAGTAGATAGAAATCACCTTTCTATCCTGATTGAGTTCTGGTAGAATGAAAGGCAATCTGTATAGGACACAGAAATAGGTCCACTCTGCAAAGTCTACATTAAAAAGCTATGTCCTTTAAAAGCAAAGCTAGCAAAATGGCTCAAAAATGGCAAGCTTTTTGTCTGCTTGGGCATGAAATCACTTGTCTTAGCATAACGTGGTCACAGCAGTTTAGGTAACCTGGCTGACTGCACAGAAGTGCATTAGGGAATGCTCCAATGATTGACTCCTCCAGCTGACCTATGACTGATAACTCTGGCTACAACTAAAAGAAATAATAATGTTTTCCACTCCTCTGGTTAGATCTTGAAGGAAAACATCCATATGAGTTAGCAGCCTTGACTTTTTTTTTTTTTGTAGAAGAGCCCTGGACACATGAAAACTACCAGCCGTGTAGTCTTTTTTCGTCTGTGTCATGCAATTAATACAACAAAATGAAAGTACCAAAGCTGGGTGCACTGTGCAAAGTCATGTCCCGAATCACTCGAGTGCCAAAACAGGACCACATCAGGAGGAACTGCTGAGCTACTTTCTTCAAAGAGCCTGGTCTCTTGGCAGCTACCTGCAAGAAAACAGATCCATCTAACATGGAGAAAATTTCATTTCCACCATCTGATACAGATGAATAATGTATGTATCTAGCTTCCATTTTTAAAACTGAAAAACTACTTACCATTAATCTCACGTTAAAATAAACACTAAAAATTCAAAACAAACAAACAAACAAAATACACAGAAAGCCAACTTGCAACTATATACAAACACTGGAAAGAGTAAAGCAGAAGTACCACTCAACTCTAAGAGTGACTTTCCTTTACAAATGAGAAAAGAACTGCCCCAAAAAGCCCCAGTCTTCATTTTAACCTGATCACTTACATGACCATTCCTAGACAAGGAAACAATGTGTAATCAAGAGTGCTTGATCTATGCTGAAAATGTATATTAGTACTTCAATTAGAGTTTTTGTTCCTTCATGTTTTTATTGTTGTGAATGAATAGACATTTTACTAGCAAAAATACTCCCCAGAAAGAACACTTCAGGCATCAACTCCATGAGACTTATTTGACAGGGTCATATGTTGGTTAACAAATTAGGTTCATTCTGTTACCTAATGAAACTCCTTCTTGAAGTTCTTCATGAAAACCATGATCTGCATTTAAAATTGCATTTTAATAATCCAAGAAGAGTATCTCAAAGCAATCAAAATATTTCATGTAATGTGGGGAAGTGCCTGTAGGTTTTTTGTATCAATTTTTTTTTTTTTTTTCAGCAGAGAGAAAGGCAGCATATTACACATGTATTTTTACTTACTATCTCTAAAAATGAAATCTGGAATGAAGAGTTGAAATTGCAAAAGAATATCCTAATACAAAACACAGTTGATGACAGAAGTTAGTTTGTTCATAATATAGTTACATACTCAACATAATGATGATGCATGATCACTTTTGAAAATATTCTTTAAAGATTTTTTAGTATATTTTTGCATCCAGTCAAAATAAAGTGCAAGCCCTTGTTATCTCAAATCAACTGAAAAAACAGTATAACTTTGTAACACAGACATTCCTCTTTACATTTGAGTGCATATAAACGTATTAGCTTGCCTAAATCTCTCTTATTAAAATCTTAAAAGGACAAACCAGATTACATTTTCATTTGCACTGCATAGAACAACTCTGAACTCATCTCTCCATACTTTTGAAATATTGATTTTGACTGAAAATGTTAGCCCTGTTCCATTCTTGAATATTTTTTGAGTTGGGCACCCAAGAGCAGAGTGAAGCAGTATTCTGAATGTGAGCAGTTCTCATGCCGTGCGTGAAAAGTGGTGACGTTTTATCCACTGCTGCTTTGCTTCTGCTTACTACACCGCTTCACTTTCTCTTTTTCTGTTTTTGCTAATGATCTATGACCTGAACAGAGCTCAAAAAGCACATAGGTGACTCAAGTCCTTATTCCTTACCAACCTTTACAACACATCTGTCCACCATGGAATCCAGCCACTCAATGTATGACTCAATGGGGGACTGCTCCTCCAGAAGGTGATCAAACTCCTGATACACTGGCAGACAAAGCAAAAAAAAACAACCCACTTCAGTGCTTGAATTCCATTTAGAGCAAAATAGAAACAAAATAGAAAAAGCTGCCAATAACATGACCGACTTGCTATGTTTTTTTTTTTTTTTATAATAGATTGCTCAGCCATAACAAATATAACTTCCTTGGTGCTGACACAGTAATTTTTCCTGGTCTCCATCTTGCTTCTTCTGAAAATGATAGAGTCGTTGGAAGTGGCATTTAGGTGTGAGCAAATCAGGACCTATTATTTAAAGTTCTCCTTTTGATTTAACCTTCGGCTGTCTGTGGTGCCCGGAAATGAAACATTTATGGTGTTTGCTACGAAGAGTGTGAAGCTAGGCCTTGACCCTGGTGATGAAAAAAGGTCATGCATGAAATTGATTTAGAAACGCGTAAAGAATCTTTAAGCATCAAGTAGATGAGTATTGTTGATAGTGCTCTCATCTGTATAATGCTTTAGTTGCAAAAACATTATTTAACTGCTGCAAATCATCTATTTGCAATGCCAGACGCACACAAAGAAGTTCCATAAACTTCTACTTCTTCAAAACAAATTGCTACCAATGTACAAATGCTATGAAGAAGAGTTTCAAAAAGCAACACAAATACTTTTTAACCTTTCCCAAGTTAATGAATTCATACTTTAGTACAGAAAGTAAAAAAAACAATCAAGTAACTGCAGCTCTTAAAACTGCAAGTCTCCAGTTTATTAATGAGAATCAATGACTAAAAGGCAAAGAATCATGAGCTCTGACACCTTAAGAAACTGTTCTTCAACCCAGCTAAAATAAAAGGCCCAGTAAATCAAGAAGAAAGATACTTTCTACCTGCTGTGTCACAGGATGATCTCAATGTGCTATGCATTTCCATTTATGCTTAATTGCAAATAGCAAGGGGGAAGAATTTCCCACCATAGGAAGCAGATAGTGGGGGAGGTGGAGGAGACGAAGTTTAGAGGTGATAGCTGGAGAAGTGAGCCAGAGAGACTGTCTGAGATTAAAGCAAAGAAGGAGCTCACTGGTCTAAATGGAGCAATAGCATCCCATGATGAATCAGCAAGATCAGCAGGAAAGCTTTTGCACTGCACCTGATTAAAACTTTGTTTAACTTACACTTGCAAAGGCTGGATGGTCAGAAACTTTGGTCATAGAAGAAGGGAAAGAATGATGTTTGGGCTGCCTTTATCTTGTTTTGTTGTTTTACTGAATGGGCAGCCTCTCTTTATTCAGGATAAGATCTCAGAGAAATCCAAATGTTGTCTTCTTATCTGAGTATTTGGCTGGACAGAAACTGCCAATAGATCAATAATTCACATGCTGTGCAAAGAGGGGAGCAACAGTAGAAAAACAAATCAGTTGCCTGCTTTGGCAATGCAGGAGCATTGCAACTGTGGAGCATTGCAAGCATGTACCATGAGCTATTTGAGAAAAGTAATTACTTAGCCTTTAATGTCTGTTAAAAATTCGGGATCTGAGAACAATGGGAATAAAGAAGGTCAAAGGCAGCGACTGTACCTGAGCAAGAAATAGCTTCTCATCTACCCAATGATTTTAGTGTTTCTCTCTAACTTTACTTATAGACTTATGAACTTTTTTTGTTATTATTATTTTTTTCCCCTGACAGATAGTAGCTGAAAATTGTGCTTTCTTGGTTCTTAATGCCAAGAACGCACAAGCAGGCCTTACTGCATGTGACGAGTCACAGAAAGTGTAACCTTTGAGATGCTCTTTGGCCAAGTAGAACATACATCAACAATGAGGGAAAAAGTTCTAAGATTTAGAATAAGCTTTCTACATATTTGACATCCCTGTGGAATCCCACCACATGTTGAATGTGTATATTGGATTACCATGTCTGTGAGCTTCTGTTTTTGCTTACTGAAATATATTTTTGCTTATTGAAATATATGGACTTACAATATTGAAAAAGCATGTTCAAATCCATCTGCATTCAAGAAAATTCCATTTGATTTGATGATACTTAAGTTTGTATTTAAACATTCAGCACACATATAAAAATATTTCCTAAACAGTGAGAATTTTCTGAATGAGAGCCAAAACTATTGCTGCTCCTAGGGATTACAACTTTGAGAATTCATTACTGTTTGGTCACTGGGTGAATGCTGGGTAGATACATAACAGATGGCAGAAAAATGTAGCAAGCTTCTATACTCCAGTCTCACTATTCTCTATTTCCCCTGTTGCTATGTTGAGTTTCAGACCCTTAAGAATGGAAGAGCACCATGTAAGGAGGTGAATCAAGGGTTAAGAAGGACAGGTAAGAGTACGAAGCACATCTCATTGAAAAGGTAGCAGAGGATGTAAGACCCATTGCTAAAAAGGAGAGAAGACTTTTACCATAGTGTTACCACAGTGAGACAAGATGGGTATGAGAGAAGAGCCAGTGTCGACTTTGCAGGGCCCAGTGTACATGTGAATGTATCACCCTTCCTCTTTCTAGCCACACACTGGAAGAATCACCCCACTAGCAAATGTACCCATGCAGGGCTCCCACAAATAGTACCCATGTGGATCCCCATTAAAGCTGGTCCTGGATGTGACATGACTGATCCTAAGGAGTCAGATCAATACAACAGATGGGTTTGAAGGGAACCAAAGTTACAAATGACACTAAAGACAAAGCTAGTCAATACCAGTGCCTTGGAGGAACAAACTCAGTGTGCTCAGGGTTAAACCTAAGCTTACAGTCACATTTGCTTGACAAGACAAGTCAAATTTTATAAATGCAAAATAAGATCTTCAACTATGAAACCAATTTGCGAGCATCTCCAAAAAAAGACTGAAAAGTCACTTTTCAGTTTGTGCCTTTCTCTACACTACAAAGAATCTAAATTAGTCAATTAACTTGCTTAATACAGTACATTTATTTATTCATAAAAGCTCAGGGTAAAAGCTTCATCCCATCAAATTCCTTTGTTTAAGAAAATACCATGTAAAATGGAGCTATTTACGAATAAAATTTACAAGGGACTCAAATACACAGCCATTTGGGGGCAAAAGCATTCAAAAGACAATTCCCCCACAATGTTACAGCAGCGTAAACTGACCTCATTAGCTGCAATGGCTAATGCTCATGTCCATGGCAAAAAAAAAAAAAGAAAACTCCCCCTCAATTTGGTGCATGTTCTGTGCCACTGGCTGTTGTAGATACTAGAAAGAAAGTCTGTAATGAAGGAGTGCCCAGATCTATGCCTTAAAATATAAGACCTTAATAAAAAGATTTGCCTGCCATTTTGAGAAATGTCTCCTTATTTATCTTAAGCAAATGAATAGCTGCAAAAACATTATTTTCACTGAGGGTTTTTTTTCCAACAAGAAACCAAGGTTCACCTGGCTTTATTTGAGGGTTCATCTCTTACATTGTATGATGAGTTTTCTGTGCTCCTCCCGTGAGTCCTCCATAGTATAGAGGGTTTGTTTGGTAATGCTATTCAGATCCACGTTCCTCCAGTCCTCTAGCATTTGAAAAGTGATGTCTGCACTGTGGATCACCGTTCTTGATGCCTGTAATCCAATCCAATCTATTCATTAGTTCATGGTTTATTTGGTTAAAAAATAACCTTTATCCCCTTTTCCGCTTCCTTAGCTAGACTCACTAAATTGATTCTTCTCATTCAATCCTACCCAACCAAACTGATATCTTATGGAAGTTACAGGGCCCTCTTACCACAGTGAACTTTGAAATCAGTTTGCCTTGTTCAATTAACAGCAAATATTTTGCTCTCACTCACCACAAACCCCAAAATCTGGACTCTCCAAATTAAAACAGCTCCATTGGTTTTTCAGTTTGCTTGAGGTCAAAATCAAAAGCAACAGCAAAAATGAAGCCAAAACCAAAGGAACCTTACAAGGGTTTGCAAACCACCCTCTCCCACACTATGAAGGCTCCCATTCTTCCCTCAGCCACAAGAAAAAGCTGAAGATCATTTGTCTCTCTATAATATCTGCCTCATGGCTGGTTGACACAGGGTTCTGCTGGTGATAATGGCAAGAATAGGGTGATAGAAAAGGAAGTGACAAAATTTCAACCTAACAAGACACACATCAGATCGCTGTAAGTGAAACAAAGATGATAGCCCACACTGATGTTACCAGATTCCCCAAGGAAATTATACATTTAAATAATCCTTCAATGTCAGGAGACTGTTGGATCCCAAGCCTGATGCAGAAGGTTGTGGTCTCTGTATACTGATTTCCTCTGAACCTCTACAAACCTCCAAAGCTCAGTGACATTCCACTGTGGGAAAGGTAGAACTAGCATTTTTATCTCCACCACTGAAATAATGGAGGGAAGAAAACTACAAAGGTGCCCTTCCAGAAGCATTTGCCCCCCCCCCAGGTTTCTTCCTGTAGGCTTCCTGACTCTCAGGCTTACCTTGGGGTGCTGGATATACCTTTCAAATGTAAAACTTTAAAACTAATAAGGAAAGCAAACTTTCTGCTTCAATATATATGTGAAATCTCAATTAAGTCAGTGCATCCTCCCCTATTTGGTACTACATAGAGTATGACCTCATTAATTTTTGATAGGTAATTATCACCTAACGTAGCTGGTGAAAGCAAAGACTTCAGGGTGATTTTCTTACATTCCCTTGATGTGGGGGGATGTGTAAAAATATTTTCATTTAAAACCAAAAACAAAGGGTTCAACCCTTTTGTTTTTTTACTAATTTACTTTTTATTTACAATATGCAATTAAACTTGGAAGTTTTTGTCAGACATATATAAATTTTTCTGTCTCTGTAATAGTCCTGATTCAGGCCTCACTGAAACCAGTGGATCCTCTCTTGCTTACTTCATGGTAATGAAATAACTCTTCAAATCATATCCTAAATTTGTTTCAGAAAACTTTTCTGCTTAATTTAATGATCAGTGGCTTCCAGCTCTCTAGCAAAGTATTTTTGTTGATTAGTTCTTGATTTTGTAAAGATGGTCATAGTAAATGTTGGAAAGAAACTGCTAACATGATCTCTTCCTCTTTGAGTAAAGTCCAGCTTGTCAATTTAATGAATTATTTTACAAGCCAGTAAAAAATGGCATTTTGCAAATTCAGGTAACTGAAATATTTACTTGGCAGAGATGATTTAGTGACGTCTGTCGCCGGAGTATTTGTGAGAATCTTCTGGACACTGTAGGAGAGAGGAGATATATACTTACATACTGTGCTAAATAAACAGAATCCTTTATTTCTGGAAATTCTGAATTAAAATCAGCACTGAAAAAACATATCCATTTTTTTATATTCAACTGTGGCAACATACTGTTTGCATGAATAGCACAGTTTTAACTTAGTTTAAGCCTTGACCTATAACCTTAAATCTGGATACTCAATCAATTTTACAGGGGCATATTACAAGTGATGATTTATAGATGCTGTGAATAACGAGAGGACAAGAGAGACGTAGAGGACAATGGAAGAGCTTTGCTTGTTTGGCATAGCAAATTTTCTCTTGATACACAAAAGAGCTGAAAACCATAAAGACAGAACTATTTAAGAGGAAGAAAAATGTTGATGCGAGAACAAGTGGGCAAAACATAATGACAGCAACATTTTATCAGGAAATTAGAAAAGTTTCCCAAGTCTTAATGCAAACAGGTTTTGGAGGAGCCTTCAGACTGGACTAAGGAAGGAGCTAAAATATGAAACACTTTCAGGTAAAATTTGATTAAAGTTTCTAAAAGTGATTACATGACATACTAACATGCTATGGCATAAGAGGGCCTAGGAGGTACCTGCTGTCTCTCTTTATCTCTTTCCAAGAGGATTTGGATCTTGTATTAAGATACTTCTTGTACTCAGAAACTGGAATTTTAAAATGTTTTATTGACCATATTTTGTCTGAATTATATGACTTAAGAACTGCAAATACAACCAAGACTTGCAGTTTCTCCATTCAGTAATTCCTTTGATCATAACTTTGGATTAGTAGGAAAAAATTGCAGAAATAACAGAGGCTAGGATGTATGTGCTAGGATGGACTCAATTTTTTTTTTTATAAAATCACAGAAAACCTGCAGAGCTATCCAAACAGGCCTTAGATGTAGTCATAGAGTAGGAGTTTCCTCTGTGCTGTATACTAATGCATTTAAAAAGCATTGTTCAAGAATGAGTAGAAAGTGCATCGTCTGTCTCTTTCTCTCTCCGGGCAGAATTGGAAAATTCTTGCAGGTCCTTGATATTTTTGAACAGAGAGAGATGTGATAAAGCATGTTCTCAGCTCTGACTTTCTGTAACTTTTAAAATGAATTATAAACAACACACAAAAACCTAAAATGAGTTATTCTAACTCACATCCTAGAGTGTTCTCTGTAAAATATACTTCTAATTTTCCGTGCTGATCAAAATAGTTAATCCTTCTCCTAAATTAGTTTTTTTTTTTTTCCCCTTTAACTTTGTGGTGTGGAATTTAGTGCTCATGAAAGGCAAAGAATTGAGAGCCGTGAAATAAAGCAGGCTTTATCAATAGGTGATGTGCACTGCAGGCATCTACAAAGCACGTCTGAATAGGGCTAGTGCCCTTTCCTGTGGCGACAGGGTAATTTGATCTCCTTCATTTTTAACTCTGGCACTTTTTTGAGCAAGGGCCTCAAGCTGTATTCAAATTGTGCTACCCTAAAGGTTTGTTTAATAATTTTCTTTGCCTAAGATCATCCCTAATGTTTGCTTACTATCAACAAAATTAATTTCTTATCAGAACTCACAAGAAAGGAAAAGTAATTTTTCTCACTTCTAGCAGTGCCTCATTTCACTAAATGAAATTGGTTCTCACGAGCAAGTGGAGCTTGGAAATGAATGCAAGATTAACAATACTGTCAGTATTTAATTCTTAAAAGAACTCAAGGTTCATCTCCAATGAATTTGTAAACATTAACATTACATATTTCCCAGATTAATAGGAGAGATTTGACAATACTTACATTCAAATTTTATATTTCGTAGGTTTTCTGGCAAGTCATGGAGAGCTACTTTTAGCCACTCATCCAGTTGCTTTGCAAACTTTCTGATCACCTGTGTCAAACTTAGAAGAGAAATCACTACATCAGAACATATATTCTGTATCTTCTATAAGAATTGTGAACATGTGAACACTATGGGTCAATTATTTACACCTCACTATTATGCAGAGTTGCTGAACATGTTTTGGTCTGTAGACATGAAGGAAAGCTTCTGAAAACCCTTCCAGAAAAATGTAACACCATAGAGAATGAAAGTCTCTGTATTGCACTGTATTGATTCTTATAAATCTTTTTTTTTTTTTTTAATTAGGATAAAATCATAAAATATAAAAACATAAAATCACATTTATTTAAAGAAGACAACAACAGATCAAGCCTGGGATTTCAGGTCATTTGTCCCTAAATTTATACAAATGGACGCAGGCACATGTAAGTGAAGCAATATCCAACTGTGCTCCAGGCTGAAGCCATTGAGTGGGTGGCTGTGACAGTCAAGAATTTCTAGACCATATGTGGGGGCAAAGCAAAACCTTGTCTCTGAGCAAGACAAGAACTTTCCTAGATGAATGAGATTTCCCTCTTCTTCCTTACAGCCCTTTCCTAGATGGCCCCATCATTTCCTCCTAAATTTAGAAGTAAATTTGTAAGTTGCTCAGTAAAAAATGTCAATTTCCAGGAAAAGTTCAGGGTATGATGTAGGGGAGACCTGCACTTGGTTCTGCCAGACTGAGCTGCACTGCCTCTAGCATTCAAGATGATACATAGACAGGGGAAGGATGCAAGGAACTTTACTTCATTCTGCCAGGCAGCCATTCTGTTTGTACTCCAGCACACACAGTACAGAGGATAGAGGTGGTAAAATAACTGTTGCCATAGATCTGATCTGCTTTGCAGAGACACCTAGGATAGCGGATGGATGGCATCTGTTGTATCCTCTAAAAAGTGTTTTTTTCTGTACAGCCAACATTCGTTCCCAGGAAGTTCCTCAGAGGATTCTGGCTGAGTCAGCAAGATTTCCTTCAGGAGCTTCCATTGCAGTGAGACCCTTCTTCACCCCCTCCAGTGCAGGCTATGGCTTAATAGCCACAATCTGGCCCTTTATATGCATTACAAAAGTCCATATTCACACTCAAGTCTCTCCTTATTTGCTATGAAAGAACTAAGCAGCTTGAGAAAAGGACTGCTGTTCTGTTTAATCCTTCCAATGAAATAGATTTTTTTTTTTTGGGGGGGGGGGGAGAGGAGGAGGAGGAGAAGGCAAAGCCTGCAAAAACGTACATATCTTATCAAGGAAATCCCGTGCTTATAACAGGTTTCTCATGGAAAAAATACTTTGTCTGTACTTTAGCAGTCATACACTGCAAACAGCATTCACCAATTTAGGAGAATAGAATGACATCTCAAAAACATTTGCTGTAATTAGAGCTGCATTAAAATCCTGAAGGCCAAATATACAATGCCAATAATAAACTCTTAAAGGAATAAATGCAACAAATTATTTAACCTCAGGAAAGCATCAAATAATACTAAAGGTGAATAAATATTTAGAAAAAGAATGTTTCCTGCTGTTTATATTAGGAAAATCAAAGGGAGGAATAGGTTGACTACACTCAGTGATTACACTTTTTGCTCTGAAATGTTGATCTCTGTTCTGTTTTCTCTATATGATTAAGATTTCTTGGACTCAGATGTACTCCAGCTAGGAAGAGAAAAGATGAGCTCTACCTTGTGGATTGACAAAGAAAACTGAGCTCTGAAACAAAGGAGTCAAATACTTGGTAATATTAATGAAGTGATCCTAAAATAAGCGTGCATCTGTTCATCACAGTAAAGCATTTAAATTAATCCAGGTTGTCTGAGACTTCTCAAGTACTATCTTCATATTTTCTGCTCTTGGCAAGCAGAATATCAATTGGGTTCCAAGAGTATAAACACAGACAAATGCTTAGGCTGCAGTGCCTGAATATGCAAGGGAGTATTTACAAACAGAGCAGCCAGGCCAGCTTTTGTCACTGTTATTCAGAGTACTGTTACGTTGCTACACCAGATTAGTAGAAAAGTGTCTGAAACTGTCAGAAAAAGGAGGAACGTGTCATTCTGCAGCCTGCAGATTTCTGATATTCCCTGAAAGGTGGGACATGACTATCGGCTTGATGTTAATAAACCAAGAAGAAGGTTTTATCCTTTATCACACAAAAAAGTCACACTTTTCACAACACAAGTGTTGTTAATATCCATATGTTTTTTTCAGAAACATATCAGCATTCAGCTCCTTTGAATTGGCATGTAATTTAAACTTGGGTGGAAACATGCAGCTTTCTGAGAACTGGTGCCATCTGCAAAGAGAAGATATATAATAAAGACAGCTGAGACATGTAGAAATGGCCAATGTAGTCAGTTATACTGACCTGTCAGGTAGTGCTTGCAGTACTGTTGGCATCAAAACTCCAGAAATTGCTTTGTATAAAATTGAGTCACAAACTCCGACTATATTTACTACAGTTGAAGAACCCAGTACGGGCAGCATATGAGGAGGCATCCCTTGCCAAAAGTGCAGAAGAAAACTTTGAACCTACAATCGTGAGAAGGAGAAGGGGCACATAAGAGAGAATAACAAAAGGCCACAAATACTTTTTTCTTTAAATGATCCTGTTTGGATAGCATTTATTTCAGTCTCACAGCTGGATTTATGATATACAACACAGATGAGGTATATTCCTTAACTAGACAGGCTTATACTTAACCAGGTGCTGAATGGGATAATGAACCAAAGGGCAAGGAGGCATTTCGAGTTGGAGACAGGGTACCTTTTTGTTCCTATAGCTGAGAGGCCCATGGGTACCACAGTATTTTCACATTCCATCACATGAGTGTAACTCCTTGGCTTCCACATATCAAACCTTTTTCTTTCTGCTCCTGTATACAAAGTAATGAAACTAGGGCTTGGTGTGGGGAGAGACAGGAAGACAGCACACAGTGATGGGGGCCAGTATACCATTTTCTGCATTAATTTTGAAAAGAAACACTTTGGAGATCTTAACAACTGTTACAGTGACTAAAGAAAAGCAGCAATTATTTCTTCTTTATCTCCTCTTCTATGAAGGAAAGTGGAGAAAGAATGGAGAAGGGCAAAAAAGAAAACAGGGAGGAAATTTCAGACACAAAAAAAGATGCATCTGAATACTGTCATTTAGGAAATAAAGGTGTTACTAAGTGAACAATATGGTCAATTCTGCATGGGGTCAGAACACCAGCATTTCTACATGATAACCTTTTAACATACAACCTGTAACTGCAACCAGGTGCAACAAATAACATTTGTTATTTATATCTTGTTACTGTTCAGCCCCTACTCCACCACTGCTCCTGACAGATTCCCTAGAAAAAGACAACATCCTTCTCTGAAGAAAGCATTCAGAGACTGATCCAACAAAACCTTCTGAATACGTGTTCTCACTGAATCGGTGGGCTTGGAGTGAAAGGGCCAAGGGGTTTGGTTTTCTCTAATCTGTACATCAGATTGAAATACTTTTTTTATGCTTCTGGGTTCCGACTTTAACATAGTTAGGAGAAGATCTGAGAGACACATTGGAAAATGTGAAAAGAAGTAAAGTAATGCTGAAGAAACAATTTTCTTGCAAGGAAGAACCTAGACTGGTGCAATGGCTTAAGAGAGCCTCAGCTTTAAATCAGAGGAATTTGAGAACTAGAGCAAGATAGAGAAAAAAAAAAGGAATTCTCCACTTTAGTTCAGAATGCAGAGTCAAAAGACCCATTTCCTTTGACTTTTTCCAACTTATATTTGAATGAGGCCCTCAGCATTTCTATAGTCAGATTTGCTTTCCTAGAAAAGAATATTTCTCCACATGTGATATGAAACTCTTTGCAGTTCAGTAATGTTTGATGTTTGTAGCCATTCACCTCTAATTATAGGACTTGTATGCATGCATTGCCAGAAAGCCTTCAGGTTCAGTTTGAAATCCTAATGAATCGTATCAACTGTTGGCAGTGTGTGTGTTCCTGCCTGTACTACCAAACAACTGAGGAACTGGAGATGTTAGATAGAGGTTTACTGGGATGTCTGGGAAGCTCTAGGCCCCCCAGCTCCATGCTCATTGTTAACAGACTAGCAGAGAACATCGTTTTGGCTGTGGCACCTGCCCTGGGTTTGTGCTGAACACTCAGAGGAATTCCTTCAAACAGAGCTCAGTTCAAAGTTCAAAGCTCAGTTCCTAACTCAAAGGTTAGGAAAGTGGTGATGGATACACTTGTTGAGATGTAAGAACTGGATTGTCAACATCTTGTAAGAGGATGTTGCCACCTTAATCCTGATGGAGAATCAAAACCATTCCCACTGCTTTCATTCCTCTAACTCACATAGTGGTATAAGAGAGATTTAATGCTATCAACGACATAATATGTAATATGTATAGCTATTCTTCATTATTCATGAAAAGTATTAGCCATCACAAAACCATATGTTTGTAATACCAAATTCAAAATAAGCTCTCAGATCCATTCATACCTAGTAGTATCATTAAACTACAACTGCAGTTTCTAACCATACCTCATCAAAGTTTGCTCTTATTACAGTGTCTAGTATCCTCTGACAGTGAGTTCTATACATCATAATAAAGGTAGAAACCTGAAAAAGAATGAGAGGGAGACACACAAAAGTTCATTCTACTTTAAGAAATCTGCTTTTAAAACTATCAGAATATACAGCACAAAAAAGTAACTTGTTTCTTACCTATGCAAAATTGCAAAAATAATGAAATCAGAGTCTAGTTAGATTAGCTTTAACACAAGTTTTCTTTTTAAAGGTAAATTCTCCCTTTGAATTCATGAATTTTTCTATGTCAATGGGATTCTTCAAATGCAAGAGGAGCAAAAAAACTCAGTGAGATCAAAGACGAGAATGTGGCCCTAATTAGGACATAAAGAACTATAAAACCCTAGTCTTTTGTCCACTTTACATTGATACCACACATGTGAATAACATCAGAAAACTAGCAAGCTCAGCCAAGAACAGTCAGAGCACTTTTGTCATAGGTGCAAACAGGATTCTTTTAATTTCCAGCCTAGAAGGATAAGAAATGCATTAAATTCCTCTCCCCACAAGAAACCATCGGATTTGTTTTTCAGTTTGCCAACAAGTTGGTTCATCTATTGCTAAAACAGAAAACTGGGGTCTTGTTATTGGTGATTTAATCAGTTACCATCCAAGCCTTTCCTGCTGTATGTAATACAACTTTGAAAGAAGAGTGTGCGTAGGCTTTAGATATGCTATACATCTGACAGCATATGCTGTTGTACTAAGGGAAGATACTTCTGACTATTGTAAGAAGCAATTAAGTTCCCCATAAATAAAGTCAAAGCATTATTGAACTTAATCTTATTTAAAGTCTTTTTACTTTAGACGAAGTTTTCATCCAAAGCAGGGAGAAAAAGATACAGGACAAGCAAAGAAAATATTTCCAAAGCGTTACCTTCTCCTCTGGCAGACTGGCTGGCAGATTTAGATCTTTGACATTTGGAAACTCTGGCAGTAATGTTCCCAGTTTGGATCGTGGTGAATATGCCACTGTCTGTTTGGTCACTTCTTTTTTTCCAGTTTCATTGACCCAGGCTGCTCCTTTTTTAGAGTACATCACGTCGTAATACTGTGAGTTTTCTTTCACTGCAATTCCATAATAATGGTACCTGATACACAGAGAGGTACATTTCATAAGGTAGATTGTTTAAAAATTATTTTTAAAAGTATATTGGAGTAAGAGAAATTGACAATGTTAATAATCTCTATAGCAAAACAGACTTTGTAGATAGTTTCTCTATCATTAACAAGCATTGATTCAGTAGCAGAATATCGTGGTAATATTCTGGGTTTTCAAATCTCTTTCTTTTGGTAAAAGCAGCTCTCTTCAGAGTTAATAAAGCTGACTGTTGCAGGGCAGAAAATTAATGGAGTTCTATGTTTCTTTTTTTCTTATGATTTAAAAGCACATCCTAAAGCTACATGCTGGCAGAGTTGTGCTGTGCAGCTGCTCCTTTAGTTTAGCAATAAGCAGAGGTACAGCCCCTCTGGTCTGGCCCTTCTGTTGTTATTTCTTCTCAGACTGTCAAGGGCTGCTTTGATCCCTGAGTAACACAAGTCTTTATCACAAACAAACTGATCAGAATTGTTTCAAAACCTGAAAGCACTGCAATGAAAAGGGCTGAGGGTGGGGAAGGGAGAAGCACGTGTGCTCGAAAGCAATGAACAGCAGAAAATGTACAGTTCAAAATGATGTGCCTTGTAACTTAGCATCGTAATTGGTCTTGGATCAGCACAGGATACTACACAACGCTGTAACTCTGTGCAGAGCACAGTGGGTGTTACACGGTGTGGCTGCACTACAAGAACGGACTGGTGGCCTTATGGCACACGGTTGTGCCACGGCTTAGCATTATTATAGGTGTTAATGGGAGCACTCATTATCCAGGCTAACCCTTGCATCAGAGCAGCAGAAACAATCTCATTCACCCTGTGATTTTGCTAACATTTACTTCATTTTCTCAGCTGTAAGCCCCACCACCACTTCAACTAAATTTTTAGTGGTTACAAAAGGCAACATAAAATCATATTGCTCTTGTACCTTTGACTCCGTTCTCTTAAAGGGAATTTTCAGTGATCTTCTACTTCTCTCCTTACAGCCTATCAGACTGAGATGAGACTTTCACTTCTGCATCCAGCTGTGGTAGGAGGAGAGGGGACCATCTCCAGATGTTTGTCATCCTCCCCAGACAGACAGTTACTGTTTTCAGAGTGCTACAGGCAGGTCAGTTCACTTGATTACCCCTAGTTTGCTTTAGGAAAATCATCTGGCTTTACTAACATCAATTCAAACAGTGAAAGAGCAGTATCTAATTGATTACAGCTTAAGCTAAGGTGATTTTTTTTCTAGAGCAGATTCACTCAGTCACCCGAAATCGGCACATGTTATAATCTCCAACAGAAAGTAGTGGCAAATAGCTGGAAGCCCTAATCTTGTCTACCAGCACAGATGGGCTGAGAGGAGGCCTGGGGAGCTGCAGGATTCTCGTATGTGCTGCCCTTACCATTTCGACTGAGGATGTTCCATGTCATCCATCAATAAATGAAATAAAAATAAAAGCTATCTTGAACTGAATATTGAATAATTCAGGGGAGATTTGTTAATATATTAATCTGACATTATTTGAATAAGATTTCCTTCCTTCAATACCTTAGAAAGCCACACTATCTGCTCCAAATCTGCATGTCAGGGCTTAGACCAAAATGTACATTCCAGACCAGAAGTCAGGCTCCAGATCCATCCTACTCTGTTACAGACAGCTGATGGCAAGTTTTTGCTTGGATACCATAGCTGTGCATGTCACGTGTTTCACTGGCTTTGTTTGAATGGCATCCTTACTGCTTTGTGCCTGTTAAAAGGACAAACCAGAGCTAAGGACACTAACAAGGCTGATTCAGCCAGACATTACGTGTGCCAAGCTACACCCAATGGTACATCAGCCATAGAAGCTTTTTTTTTTTCTTAAACAGTAACAACTCCAGGTTGCAGTTCAAGTTCCCAGTTTGATAGCAGCTGTCATGCATGCACTGTGTGTAACAGCCATAAAACCTACTTTCTTATATCCTGTGAATTTGGTATGTCTGGGGATGGGAAAACGGAAAGAAACTGCCACCACAAATTATTGAGAGAAATGGAAAGAGAAAAAAAGGAAAAAAAAATAAGAAAAATATTAGGCCACAGCAGGCAGGACTGCAAAAGTTCAAGACAGACTGAAAGTTTTGTATAATTTCAGCAGGTCAGTCTTTTATGTTAAGTTTCTTTTTAGATCAATTCTAGGGGGGAAAAAAGAAGGAATAAAAGCCTCCAAACTGTAGTAGAATGTCACAAGGCATTGTTTAATGTCTGGTATATTTCACTCAGCAGTATACTACATTAAAGAGATTGCCAGGTAGCTTCAAAATTATGTAGTCAGCAATGGCCAAATTAACATAAAATTTTTAACTGAAGGAGGAAGCTATCTGGAAATGTTACTATCCCAAATGGCAAAAAATCACTGGTGCAGTTATTCTTAGCACTTTTTTTTAATCATTTCTAATAGAAAGAAAGAAACAAAAGTGACAACTAACCACCCACAATCAAACTGAAATCAATAAGGAAGTCTTGAAAGTTTGATCTGTAATGGGCAGACCACACAATCATTTTTTGCAGTAAATAGAATAATTCTTCCTTTCATGGACCCAGAATCTACAGTACAACACTCTTAGAGAAAGAAGTAAAACTCCCTTCACACCATATCGTTCCCATTAGTTTAAGTAACCACTTGTGTATATAATTAAAGAGTTTCAAGCTGTAGTACAGAAAGAAATGAGCTTTTCTATTTAGATGCCTTCTCATGGCTCACCTATGGTGGAACTCTTTCTAAGCTCAGCGTGATAGAGAACAGCTGCACATTTACAGCAATAACGCCAGCTGCAAAAGAGAAAGCCTCACAACAGATGACCAAGAGTATAGTGCCATTGTAGCTCTGAACTTTGAAATGTTACAAGGGAGCCATGCTATAAAAAGACTGAAGGCAGAACAGTGTGAAGCCAGATGATCTCAACCACTTCTGTGGTTGAGTTTCCTTGGCAGTAGCAAGGAAATGGAATGAAAATCATACTGGCAACAATTGGTCAGCACAGTAGGTGATAAAAGGACTGAAGTGTTAATGCATAAAGTAATTTATTTACATAACACAACTGAAATGCAATCAGATGTTTCTGAAAATAAAAACAGATCTCAGTTATAGCTGTGCTGGATCTAGCAAGGAGTGTATGTGCTGGTTTATTCATTGCAAAGAAGTACAACGTGCACATGAGAAATACAAGCGGACAGTGAGATGAATTGAGAGCTGGCTGACTGACAGCTCAGACACTTGTATCATGGCACAGAGTCTACTTGGAGGCCTGTAACTAGTAGTATTCCCCAGGGAACAGTACTGGGTCTGGTCTTGTTCAACAACTTCATCAGTGACCTGGATGAAGGGATAGAGTCCATCCTCAGCAAGTTTGCTGCTGATATGAAGCTGGAAGGACTGGCTGACACACCAGTAGGCTGTGCTGCTGTTCAGCAAGAGCTGGACAAGTTGGAGAGTTTGACAGAGAGGAACTTGATGAGGTACAACAAGAGCACAGAAGATGAATAACTGCATGCATTGGTACAGGTGATGGGCTGACCTGCTGGAAAGGAGCTCTGTGGAAGACCGGGGTGTCCTGGTGGACAACAGGTTGGTCATGAGTCAGCAGTGTGCCCTTGTGGCCCAGAAGGCCAATGGCATCCTGGGGTGTATTGCAAAGAGCGTGGCCAGCAGATCGAGGGAGGTGATCCTCTGCAATGCTGAGGCTACATCTGGAGTGCTGGTCTCCCCTGTTCAAAGACTGGGAACTTCACAAGAGAGCCCAGCAGAGGGACACCAAGATGGTGAGAGGCCTGGAGCATCTCCCTTATGAGGACCAGCTGAGTACAGCCTGGAGAAGGCTGAGGGGGGATTTTATTGATGTTTACAAATATCTCATGAAGAGGAGTCAAGTGGATAGGACCAGATTCTTGAACAGTGCCCAGTGACAAGGGGCAGTGAGCACAAACTGGAACACAGAAAGTTCCATATGAATATGAGAAAGAACTTACTTTGAGAGTGACAGAGCACAGGAACAAGCTGCCCAGAGAGGATGTGGAGTCTCGTTTTCTGAAGATATTCAAAATGTGCCCAAACCTTTTACCATGGAACCTACTGTAGGGAACCAGCTTTAGCAGGGGGTTGGCCTAGATGATCTCCAGAAGTCCCTTCTAGCCCCTGCGATTCTGTAATATGCAGATGTGCTTATACCTCCCCTCTTCATTGGATCAAATTGCTTCTTTGTGTGCTATGATAATTGGGGTGTTAACCATGGATGAAGATGATCCTCTTTTGGACCAGAACAACTTCATTTTATACCTTCTGAGGCTGTGCAATTTGAATAACTATAATCTCTCTCAGAAGCATTATCAGAGACAACCAAGGGCCTAGGATTTTGTTGAGTGCTTTCAGAAACATCTTACTTGCTAGATAGGATCAGAACTACTGCAAAGACAGCATGATAAGAGAATGAGACCTAAAAGCCTTTTCAGTAGGCACGTAGGTTAGGGGGAAAATATGCAAGAACTTTTAAGTCTCACTGATTTTTAGCCCCTGAGAGCAAAGAGACATTGTTTTTGCAAATGCAAGATGCCTTTAGTTAGCTGATCAGAGGATTTTGCCCCTCTAAGAGGCTTCTGAAGCTGACAGAGGAGCTCCAGTTTGGGAATATACCAATGCTCATTCTTCGTTTAAATAGGAAGACAGATAACAAATTTATAGCCAGGATCAGAATGACTTCATGGTTGACAAAGAGCACTGTCATAGGAGATATTCCATAAAGCAACCAGGGTATGCTTTCACCCTGTCTGTATGAGCTTCCATATAACCTTCAAATTCAGTGCAAAGTCCTGATGCTTTGAGTCCTGACCTATCAGGCTTTCCTGTTGGACTAATGCTGCTGGACTAATCCAGTGTTTACACTTGAGTAGGATCTGGTAGCTCTGAGTGTTGTTACAGCATGTCTGAATTTATATTTGGGAAGAAATTTCAGATCTACAATTAATTACTTAAAAATGGCTGCTTGAGAAAAAGTTAAGCTGAGTTATAAAAGTTAAAAGAATCTCAAGATGAACATAAAAACAATTGGAAAATCTCAAACAGAATGTGAAGTGCATTCTTCTATCTGAATTTATTTCTCATTCTGGAATGAACCATTAGGACAAACTGCTTTGGGGAGGTACCATCTTTTGGATAAGGCAATAAAATAATTCATTGAATGTGTAAAGAGACGTTGGATTTTGATACACAGCAAAACCTGTGATTAAATCCAGGTCTGTGGACAATTTAAGTTTAGGACAAAAAATATTTCTAGCTAAATCCCACATAGCATTCCACCACTTTTTCTCCAAACTTAAACATGATGTTAACCAGCTGTGATTTCACAGTAGCTCTGTTAGTGCTAAGTGTGAATGCCCTTTATGTCATGTAAAATGAGCTGAGAAGAGACAACTAGAAAAAATATGGAAAATATTGCTGACGAATTCAGTAAAAGATCTCCATTGGATTATGCAGCACTTTCACCACTGAAACAATAAGAGTAAAAACTACAATGGAAACTGTATCAGAGTTGGGTTTTAATTCCCCAACTGGACAAATAATTCCCTGATGTCATACTATTCTATTCAGTCAGGGCCAGATGGGGCCCTGTGTGAGATGATAATGCACCATACACTGCTTACTTCGATTGGCCTCTGGTTCCAAGTCTTCTCGTTGTTAGCTGTGGAAACTGTTGCCTTATTATCTGCAAATGAATAAAACTGATATTAGAAAGAAATGAAAACATTTGCTAATAATTTATTACAGACTGTTAAGACCAATAAGCAGAAAAACTGTACTGCGGTCTCACCCAAATACATGGGTAAAAAAATCAGGAGAAAGATTTTGATTTTTTCCATTGCTGAAAAAAGGACAATAGGCTTTTAAACTCAGTATGATTTTATTAACTACCATCAGTTTAGATAAAGAATTTTATGGAATTACTGTTCCTTAAATCTCAACCATTTTTGCTTCTAAACAAATGAAGATTGTAGAACTGACCATTTATTTAAATCTGTTTGCAGGATCAACAAACTTGGTTTTCCTGCAACTAGATAAACCTTTCCTTTTGAGAGCTTTGGAGGCAACATTTCTTCAAAGGCCTTCATGATCCTGCCATTTAATGCTCCCTTTTGTAAGAGAGGATTCTGTGAAAAGATATTGGTATTTGACAGGGCACCACTTCCACCAGGGAAGATTCACTGCTGCATTTTCTAAAGATAGGTCATAATCAATTTATCTGCTATGGAAAACAAGTGCATCTCAGAAACAGCAGGATATTGTCAAGAACCTGGGCTTCGGTCCATCAGCAGAGATTAAAAGAACACTGCTACTGTAAAACAAAACTTCTTCAGCACCAGATGCATTTAAGGAAACAAATTAATGAATGTCAGTTGTGCAGATCCGCTGTCAGCCAGGCTATTCGTGATGAAAAAGCTCAGCTGGAGTTGCTGGAAAGGCAGCTCTCAGCACCTCGTGGGACTGAACCTGATTCTCGGTGTTGTCTGCAGCGGAGGCAAAACTCAGCTGGCAGAACAGTCATGCAAGAAAGAACGCAGTAAGCCTTGAAGATTCACTTGCAAGAGAAATTTCTTTCTTTTTTAATCTGTAGCTTATTTTGTGCTTTCATAATATAAATTGCTGTTTCCTATTTTGCGTGGCGTGGAGAGGAACAAGTAGAATTAAAGAAAAACAGGCATAGAAGATGGAATACAACTGTTCAAACAGAAGACAGTGTCAAGTAAAATTGATTAAATAGTATAGATTTTTCCCCTGTGAGCCATTTTGCCACCGTGATAAATATTTAATCCTGATTGATGACTGAAAGCTCTGGAACATGTATTTGGATCAAAAGGTGCTTTATAAATAAAGATGTTACAATGTCACATATTTGACTGTAATATGTTTTTTAAAATCCAACATACAACTCAGCTTTCTTTTGCATCATGTAAAAAATTAACCTGCACCATGTTCCAAGAGCTTTGCACAACGTGGCTCACGTCAAAAATGCAGACTCAGACTCACTGAAGGTTGTTCAGCTTTAATTTCTGGAGCAAAACTTCAGCAAACAGTAAAACACTTTTGTGGAGCTGTGAAAGTTCAGCCTAGCTGTTTGATAAATGAGCAGACAGGCAAGCAGCCCTTCTTTCTTTTTTTGTATGGATTCAATGAAGCCTGCCTAAAGAACACCACATGCTGTTCCAGCTACTGATCTAACATTCCGCAACATCTCAGCCTTCCAAATTCCCTTTAATTACACATTAATCCCACCCCTCTCTCTTTCATTTTCTGCAGACAGGGTTGGGGGCTCCACAAGGCTGTGGGAAAAAAGGCGGTGTTGAAGAACTACTTTCTGAGGATGGCTTTTTGGGTTAGGGGATTTTTTTTCTTTTTTGGTGGCAGTTGTCATTCAGAAAATTCCATTCCTCTCCTAAGGTTGATTTTTTACAGCAGTAGACTCAAAAGAAAAGCTAAGTATTAGATTTACTTTCACCTTAATTTTTCTTTTTTGGAACAATGCGAACCCGTATTACTTTCAAAGTCTGCCTAGTAGTGATGAAGTGTTACAATGCACACTGTAAATGCCACTTTATGAACCATATGCCATGGGAGTTGCTGGGATTTAAATAAATCAGCCAATTTCTACATACCAGGGCAGAGGTGATCAGGAAAGGAGAATAACAGAGCAGATGATCAGATGATCTTTTTTTTTTTTTCTTTGTTTCTTTTTAAAATTCATCGTGCTTAAACAACGAGATACATCTTTTGGAACGCAGCTGAAAAGTATGCATCTCTTAAAATGTTCTTTGCCAGTAATTAACAACAAAAATAT
The DNA here is from genome assembly GCF_987193195.1 of Phasianus colchicus. NCBI lineage: Eukaryota > Metazoa > Chordata > Aves > Galliformes > Phasianidae > Phasianus > Phasianus colchicus. The sequence goes on from NC_143436.1 coordinate 54,440,758, forward strand.
CTAGCAAACCTCTGAAAGAAAACATTGGGACTCTTTGATCTAATGCTGTATGTGCAAGATACATATAGCACAGCATACTCATGCTTGTGCACATTAGCATCAGTGTTTGTGACTGGAAAGAAGCAATTCAAGTAAGCAATGAACTAGCTGCTCATATAAATGCTTGCATTTATCTACACTTATGTGAATCCCTATGGAATGATATCCCCAAAGGCAATGAGATTTCCCTTAAAGTGGAGAGGAAGTTGGATCAGGCAGGACAAAGTGGAGTTGACGGTGCACTGAAGTAAATGGAAAAAGCAGAAAGTCCAGAAATTTGTTTTTAAATCATGCTTGCATCTTGAAAAGTCTTCCAGTAAAACACACCATAATTGTATTTAATACATATTGACTTTTTAAAGACCTACACAGAAAATGAGTTAATTTTACATCTGCAGTGAGAAGGGGGAAGGATGTTCCTAGATGTCAGACAAGAAAATTCAGGTTAGGATCTGAAAACCAACTTGGATTCTTTTCCTTTCATCACTGCCGTGGGGTTGCATAAGCAGAAATGAAGCAAGACCTGACCATGCAGTTTAAACCTCACTCTGAATGGAGCCCAGTCCCTGTTCTCACAGCAGTGCTGGCTCCTCAACAGAGCAGCGTTAAAAAGATCTCATGGGTGGTATCCAAGGGAATTTTAGAGTGAAGAGGACTTTTACAATTGTCCTTCAATGGAACTGAAATTTCATCCAGCAGTTCTCTAAATTTACCACAAATCCAGCTGCCTGTGTGATCTGCTGAATAAAGTGATGCAGGCTTTGTATTTTCCAAGTAAAACTCCATCAAACTCATGTGGCACTACTTTATGCTACTTGGCTTTTTGTTTTTGAGAATGATGTAGTGCAGGAGTTTCACTTGCAAATTTCTATGATATCTGTCCCTCATATATTGATCTCAGAAAGCCATGCTCCTTTGATTTCGTTTTCAGTTACTAAACTTGAGTCCCATTCTCCCTCTCTTCCTCTCTACTCTGCTCAAGACTTGATTTTGCTTTCTGCCCATAGAAGATCTTGTTGTATACATTTATTGATTAAAAATAAAAATGCTAATAGCTTCTTTATCTTCCCACTGTTTCAGAGTTCTCTTGATAATTGCACGTTGTGTACATAAGAGACAGATTTAAAGCAGCACATATATAGTCTACACATTCCAGTGGACTCATATATCCAGGTCTGCATTTGGCTATAACCCATCAGTAGAAAATCCTGATGCATGGTGCAGGAAGAACACATGGAAACCTTTCCCTTCAGACAGGCAGTACCTGCTCCACTCTGAATGCACTGGGCAGCCCAAGCGAATGCAGCAAGGAAGGGTCTTCCTATACTTTTCTCTCACACTGAGATTACAGTGCTGATAGTAAAACATTCAACATATATTGCACAGAACTTGGAGCTAACAGAATTTTTATCTAGTTCTGGCTTTTTAAACCTTAGTGTCTAAATAAATTTGAATTAAATATCTATTTATTTCTATTTTTGTTCATTCTTCACACAGCAGAATCAAAATGAAATAAATTATTTAAGCATCCGTGCAAAACAGAGAAAGATTTATGAGCAACAATAAGAAAAATGCACTTCCTCTGTAAAGGTCTGTACTGTAGTCCACAAAACCTATTAACCATAGGCATGGCTAACTGCAGGAGCTGTTCTGTTACCAGCAAATGGCTGCAAAGGTGCATTCCTTCATCCTGATGACTGCCAGCTGTAATTTCTGCCGTTGCACCTTTCCTCATATTGCCAGCACTGAGATTCAAACACAAACAGAGGCAGCCTCCCTTTTAAAATGAGAAGTGTATTGTTAATTCTGCCATCATACTGTGATCCATTTTTCCTTATTTCATTCACTACCAAACTGAGAACTTTGTTTCCCAATTATTCCATCTAAATTATTCCACGAAGTGAGATCCTGAAACAAAACAGGAGGAGAAAAGCATCCCAGGCATTTGTCTTTGTGCTAATAGGGATGGAAGAAACCAGAGATGTCTGGAAATATTTGACATCTTTTTTTCTCCCTGCTTGTGTCAAATTTTGCTCTGAGGGCAACAGGCAGAGGGACACTTCAAGAAGTCATTTTCCTGGAACAGCTTGAGTTGCTGCTTTTCAAATCATACGTTCACTTTTTTAGTCCATCTGATATAGAAGGATGTTTTTCTTTACAACTCTTGTTTTTTTTTCTATTTCAAATAATTTTAGTCATGCTTCTAGAACTTTCCAGTGTAATGAAATAGAAACAAATTAAGTTGCAACCCAGCATCTGAATGCTGCCAGAAGAGAAAGGGATTCCAAGATCCTTAAACAGTGTTATTATTAATATCTGTGCTAAGAGGTACCTTTTGGATGGCTTGGTGGCTTGGTGCAGGCTTGACAAGATATTACCTTGACAAAAAGATCATGAAGGCTTTTGTCCCACTGATAGGAAAGAGAGTGATCAAATCAGTCCGTTACAAAATATCATTCCAGCTCCACCAAGCTGTGTGAAGAAAAGAGGCATGTCTGTCTATACCTTACTCCTCACTCACTTACTTGCATAGTCCTCGAGGGAAGAGCACAGTGTGCAGGTGCAGTATTCTTGACCCCACAGCTGCAGTTTGCTCATATTCAGTATCCTCCCATTTCTCTCCACTCACTTGCATCATTTTACAGAATAGGTCACGGCCTAGTTGTTGGATAAGATTTTTCTTCTACTACTGATCAACTCATTTGATATTGCAAAGCAAGTCAGACAAAGCCAGTCCATGCCCAATTCTGCCTGCCCTGGAGATTACACTCCATGACAAACTCCATCTTTAGTGAAGCTTGTGAGACATCTCCTCAAATTCATCTAAGTACAGCATTCTCCTTCAGCAGTTCCTCTGGCCGGACAGAATTCAGCCTAAGGCACAATCAAACGGATTACTGCATCCCTGCAAAGCTGCAAACACCGAACACCCTGACTCACATGTCTTACTGAGTCACAGCACTTTCTGTGCTGCCTTGCTGAAGCCAAACAGACCTAAAGCCCAGAAAAACTCCCCCTGCTCTTTCCTGGTGCCAGCATACTTCCTGCCATCACACCCAGCGTATCTGTGGGAAAAGGCTGAGCGCCAGTATCCCTGCACTCTGGCAGACCCTGTGCTGTAAGAACAGCCTCTGGGACGTTCTGACAAGGCATGAGGTAAAGCAGCCCAGAGGCCACTCTACTCACACCAAAGGTCTGAGTGGAAGCCAGATGCTTCTAGTGGCAAAGCCTGTAAAAATGCCTTTGCTAGAGGGCAAATCTTTGGGAAATGGGAAGCCTATCCAAAGAAACTGTGGTGTCCTTGTTGGTTTTCTTGCTTCCCAGGCTCAAGGGGAAAAGACAACCTGTAGTAATATGAGGCATTTGTGAAGCAGAGACAGGGGGCCAATGAGGACCCCCGTACCACCACTCTTCCCACACCAGTATGACCTCTTGCTTCTGGGACTATTATGGGTTTGTGAGGGGAGCCTGACCTAGAAAACTTAGAATCAGAAAAAAATGTCATACTGGTATTAACTGTCCTTCAGTCAGGATGTAAAAGAGGTGAAAGAAAAGTAGTGTTTGTTCAGATAGCACTGACAGACTGTTCTTCCATGCAATAACAGAAACCAGATCCTCAGCTTCAGATTGATTTTTGCCCCATTCTCTTTTTTTTTCTATATTGACTATAAAAAATTAGTAGAGTAAAAAACCATTCCTGATGTAGTAACTGTCCGTAGTAAAGCACTTACTATTTTAGTCTAATAGAACAGAGCACTAGGAGTAAATTTAGGATTGGTGTACACTTACCTGTGAGGCTACTTAGGAGCAAACTGGGAGGACAGGGCAAAAAATGCATCTCCAGAAGTATCTCCCTAGGCACAGCAGGCAGTTTCCAGATGTGCACATTTCCATACAGAATCCAAACACATTGTAATGTCATTATCAATAAGATTTCAAAGAGGCTAGCCTGTCCTTTTTTGAAGTCAAATACATCCAGTATGATGGGATGGAATTGTAAATTCTCTCTATGTTACTCATGCTTGGAGGAGCACTCCTGCTGGCAAAACTTCTGGGCATAGTGACAGTGCATAGTGATAAAAGAAGGCCCTGGCTGGTACAGCTTGTACCGCCCTGGAGCTAAGCAAACTGTATTGAAACTTTTTTTTTTTTTTTTGCTAGTGCAACTGTGTCTCAGCCCATTATTTTTCAAAAATGTAAAAGATCTTTCCTACCCAATGTTATAAATATGTTGTGGACCCCCTCCTTCTCTATTTATCAAAATAAACTTACAGCAAACCCATTCAGAGAGTGAATCACTGAGATTTAGGTACGCGTGCACCCACGTTGTAAAAGGACCTAAGGCTGAGGAAGAAGCAGCCCACAGAATGTCAGCATTTTTCTTTCATTTTCTTTTCAAATCTCAATTTACTACTGCTTGTCAAAAGACAAGGCAGAAAACAAAAACAAAAGAACAAAAGAGGAAATTATTTAACCTCCAGGGGGCATATGGGACTTATGGGAAGTACACTAGGATGCAAAGGAAAGGTTGCACCATGAGAAATTAAGCTTTCTTAAGTGATCTGTATGAGAAATATGCAGGTCCTGGAGGTAACAGTGCTATGCAGTAAACTTGAAGCAGTGAACTGAGAACTTGGAAGTTAGGGGAAACTGGTGTGTAGGGGAAGATTACATCTTCAAGAGGTTCTATTAAGACAAATACGGATCATAAAGAGTCACAAGAAAAACAACAAAAATCAGTGTTGTCTGAGGAAACAAAAGCATAAGAGAAGCTCAAGGAGTTACCATTTGGACCTGAGTTGGCACAGGTAAGACAGAACCAAGAAGTCTTACAAAACCAATCCATAAGCAACAGTTCCTGGGTAATTCATACTCAGTGTATTAATTATCACTAATATTATTAATTATCACTAATATTTTATGTTAACGTGTCACTCAGACAAAAACATACACCTGCTCAGCCCTCCCAGCTACAGGCAGTGGCAGAACTTCCAGCAGGAAGAATCTTAATCCACTCTGTAATAATAAACCAGGTAATGTAGCTATTTAAAAATTGGCAAATGTTAGTATGGACAGAACTGGCTATAATGTTCACATATTACTTGGTTAAGTAAAGAACTAAAATACTTGGCTAACATATTAAAGCTACAGTTTCCTTTGCCACATAATATTATTGTATTAATGACCATTAGAGTCTTCCTTATTTTATATGTACTTCAAGTGTCTTAGGAGTACAGGTTACTTTTTAAAAGGTGTTTATTTATACAACAATTCTGTTTTTTTTCCTCTGAGTACTTTTCTTGCTATTAGCCAGATTTCCTAAGGAAATGGTCAGCGAGGTATTAATCTCTCTGTAAATCTCTCCTACCACTGTTTCTCAGAGCAAGTTTTGTGCCACTAATTCAGTGCTACTACCAAATGCCTACGGTCAGTCTATGTCCTAGACATACAGTAAGAAACCCTGGCTGGATAGTGGGGATAGCAAATTGAAATTAAGGCTGAAGATGACAGGTTGACAATTAGACTATTAGATCTCAGTGTTTTTTTCCCACCTTGATGATTTTGTGGTTCAAAGACAATACAGGGGAGAAAGATGAGCCTTCAGGTGAGCCATTTGGCACTGCTTTACTGGAGAACTACGAGTATGAGGCAGGGAGTCAACTCTGCCATTGCTCTCAACCAGCCAACCTATGGGCTACTACTTGCCCAGCTGCCTGGGGAGACCAAGGAGAGAAAGAGAGATACACAGACAAATAGACATGAGGGAATCTAAAAACAACAGAGGAGGAAGGTACAGCAAATGTGTAAGAAAACTGGAAAAAGAAAGACCTCCATACAGTGACCAGGACGTGGAAATAATTGGAAGTACTGTAGGGAAAGATAGAGATACAGAAGACTTAAGTACAGCTCTGGATTTAGGGAACATACGAAACTGTAAGAAAAAAGGTCTATTAGTTCAGCTGATCATGAACAATCTATCTGTGTCCCCTTCTACGCTTTGTTGTGGAATATTTCACTTGCATTAAGGTTAAGCAATAAACAGGCTGAAACACAAAATCTAAGCAATAAGCAGGCCCACAAAATCTTAACCTGGAGAAATCATTTGCAGGCAAGTTTCTTGTCTCAAGCAGTGTCTGTAAAAATGAAATTAACTCTGCTGCGTTAATTCAGATTTAACTGAGTAACAACGCATTAGGATGTTCCTTCTTACAGATTGTTTTCATGTGCTGAACTCCGTGTCTCTTTCTGAATACTATCAGTCTGTTGAAGGAAAAGTCTAAATGTTTAACATTGCCCACAGAGTTAAAGTTCAAAGATGAATCATAAATTTAATGTAGGCTCTTGAAAGGCGAACTGTCTACAATTTCACAGAACAACTAACCCCTTTCTCTGCAGAAGATGACAGCTGCAGGCCTCTTCATGGTTCCCAATGAGGATGAACATGTCTGGGGTCACTGTTTCAGCAGCTAAGTGCAGAAGTCCTCAGATAGCACCTGTTTCCCTGCTCTGCCTCCAAGTCATTTATGTAGCACGCACTGCCAATATGGTATTTAAGTCACATGATAACAATTTGTCATAGTTTCAGCTGGGATAGAATTATTTTCTTCAGAGTGTCTGGTATGATGCTATGGTTTGGTTCCAGGAGAAAAGCAGTGTTGATAACACACTGATGTTTATAGTTGTGGCTAAGCAGTGATGCACAGAGCCAAGGCCATTCGCAGCGAAGGATCAAAGGAGCTGAGAGGGAAGAGAATTAGAACAGCTGACTTAAAATGGCCAAAGAGATATTCTATGCCATATGACATCATGTGGAAGGAGTTTTGAAGGGGGGTGGGCATTCATATCTCTGTCTCTCTTCTGCTGCTCAGGGGACTAGTTGGGCATCAGTCGGAGAGTGGTGAGCAATTGTTTGGGCATCACTTGTTATATACATTTATATGTGTGCATATAAAGATATATATATATGTCATCATTATTAATCTTTTCCTTTTCTTTTAGTAAATAGTTTTATCTCAACTCAGGAGTTCTACCTTCTTGTTTTTTTTATGTTCTCTCTGCCATCCTACTGGGAAAGGGGAGAGTGAGCAAACAACTGCGTGGAGTTCAGCCACCTGGCCAGGTTCAGCTACAACACAACTCTGTTGGCTAAAACTCCATTTGTGTACCTATTTCTAAGAAGAATCAGTCTGCAAATTATTGATTATATGAAGCATGTGTGCGCCTTGCAGATCATCCTGACTATGAAGGACATTTTTTTTTAGCAATAATAGGTCTCACAGAGGCAATGAGGTCTGCTCTGGGTTCTGCATATTCAGAAGCCTGATTTGCTTCAATATTCATCTTGTCTAAGATTGCTGGACACACCTATACAGAAGCCACAGTTTCCAGATCCAAAATGGCCATACAAAACATTGTTTTAGGATAGTACTGGGAGAATTCTATACGAATTCATCTCCACAAAAAGGGAAAACAAACATTGTGGATTGCTGTGTCAGAACTAACTCTACTACACCTAAGTGGAAAACAGCATGTGGGAAAAAAAAATAAAGAAAATTAAAAAAAAGAATACTTTGATTTTTAGATGGAAGATACTGTACCTGTCCTGCTAGGCCAAGATCACCTTACTACCCTACTGATAAAGTGCATATGTATGAAGGCAGGGAGAAGGATAGAGTAGTACACGATAACTGGACTGCTGCATTTTGGTGAAATTATGTTGTGATGAAATAATCACAGATTATGCACTCCTTACAATTTAGGGAAGTTTTCAGTAGCAGCAAAGTAGCATCATGTAAATTCTACCTGCATCCCAAATGCGTAGGTCTGCATGAAACTTGTTTTTTGTTCTCACTATTCAAAAATTACATGTTGTGACTTCACTTAACCAGTAGGTAGTAATAATACATAAAATGAACAATTTCATTCATAATATGCTGTGTATTTTAGAAAGAAATCTAACATAAAATCAACAGAGCTATGCAGGTCTTTGTGATGTGACAGACATTGTAACATTAAAATACGGTACATTTTACTTGTCTTGCTCAACTGCCAACAGAAAGATGCACTACAGAAAATGGCACCTCATTAAATACATTCTTCTCCTTTGCCTTCTCTTTTCACAGGCACATACCCTAGGAACACATTCTCCTCTTTGAATAAGCAGCATTTTTATGGAATAGATGTTGTGAACACTAGAAGAAGGCTTCAGATTCATGCTTGTAAGCATTTGAAAAACAGTGGCAAACTCTACACTTTGTCTAGAGACGAGTCTTAAAGACCTGTGACACAGGTAAAAACATGGTCTTAGATAAAAAATGAAAAATATAAAATATCATCCTATTTTTCACATAGAAAACATCATCTTATCAGAAATTCAAAAATAAGAAGTTTGTGTAACATCTTAGCCACTTGATAATGCCTGGTAGTGAGGTATAACATAACCCTTTATTGCTCACACCTGTGCAATGCACTGCTGCATCTGTACAGACTGTGTCTCCACTTCAGACTGGAAATAACCACAGTGGCTCTTACAAAAGCTGGCCTGGAAAGCAGAAGCACAAGGAATTGCAGTGTGAAGATACGTGGGCAGCCTGCATGTGCAGAGCCCCACAGATGTTTTGGATGCTTTTGAGATTTGAACATCCAGAGGCACTGTAGTTTCTCCATCATGGATTTGCCAGAGTATTCTAATATTCTTAATTCAAAGATCTCTACACTATGCTTACAAGAATGGCAAAGATAGACCCAGAATTAAATTATTGATACTTAACCCTTCTGGGTTTTTTTGTTTGTTTGTTTCTGTTTTAAATATACATTTATTAAAGCACTACAGGTCACAGTGCTTAGACTGGGTTGTAGTTGACTTCCAAGCTGCCAATACTGTATAACATAACTGTCAGATAGGCTGGCAACACCAATGCTGAAATAATAAAAAAAGTAGTATATTCTGCAGCTTAATCATGATGAGAAGTGATTCCAACTTTCCAAATGCTTAAAATCTTAGCCTTTGCCTTGTAATCTGAACTGTAAGATGTTTTATTAATACATCAGTATCTCTAGCACTGAATGACAATTTTACTTTTTCTTTAACCCAAATTCACCTGAACCAGGTGAGAGCTTGAGGTATCTTAGTGCTGTTTAGACTCACCTTTCCAAAGCTGGCGGCATTAACAGGTTGCGTGTCATTTTTCTCACAGAAGTCCAAGTAATGCATGTAGAGAGCACTGCGAGGAATGCAAACACCTTCCGCAATCTCGTAGTTCTCCTCCAGCCTTAAAAAGCAAATATCAAACAGAGAGCACTGCAAGTATGTTGGATGTCCTGTATGGTGAACTGTGTGCAAAGCTGCATCTTTCAGACCAAACACTATAGCCTCTGCTTTTCTAGTCAGTTTTCTCTGTTTTGTTCTTAAGTACAAAGTCCAATTAACTTTGACAAAGCTTGCTTATAATTTGCTTTCTGCTTTCAATCAGATACGTAGATTGTGAGTTCTTATAGTCAATAGGAGATTTGCACAAAGGAATATTATTCTGTGGTCATGTTCCAAAGTACTATTTTTTAAAAAAATATACTGTCACATAACACCTGTCAAACAAAACCAAACACTGGGTGATGGGCAGCATTCCCTCATTTTTACAGGACAGGTCACCATTGGTTCATAACATCTTTTCACTCCTGTCCAGCTGCAAAATTCCTTACCTGGAGGAAGCAAGTGTGGCTGAAACAAGATGTTTGTAAACACCAATAGATGTGCACAAAATTATATCTCTAGAATAATTTCTCGCTATTGTTGATTGATTAAGTGAAGAAAACAAGAGTCCATGATCTGCTGAATGCAGCAGTGAAATACCATCCTCCTTCGCATTGTAGAAACTATCATAACTCACTTACACATACAAACACAACCATTACATTCTAAATTATGCATCACATACACTAATGAGCAACTGCTTAGAGTTTAAATATGGAATCGTAGCCACTGTCAATCGATAGATTAGAAAAATATTTATCTTGAAATTATATTATTATGATTGCTGACCCAAAGAATTTGAAGAGCTCTTTGCATACGCACAACTTTAAAACCTCAATCTTGTCACCCATGGTAGCACTTGTGCTTTTAAGTTGCAGGTGTGCTCATCTGCCTTGCTGGCTGTGAGAAGAAAGTGGGTACAACTTCTTCTTAAACTATAAAATAAATATATTCTCAGAAACCTCCAGTTTTACAGTAAATAGGCCCCTGTCATATGATAACTGTACAATACCTTTTCAAATATCTAGTTTCACTCTTTCGTTGCCTCTTCCAGGTCCTATCCTCCTTCCTTTTCAGTTATCACGATCATTTGTGACTGCAAACTATTTTAATAAGATATCCGGCTAGATGAATGGAATCAGTTTGTATGGGCAACATCTATTCTTCCTTGGTTTCTACAGGAATATCATCATGGCATCTTTCCTCAAATTCATAGCGCTTTAACAAAACCTTCTTTCAAAACCTGGAGAGTTCGTTTGTATACTATAGCTGCTAATTGGAATGTCAGCTTCCGTGACCAAGACAGGACAGAAAGAAAAGCAGTTAATTATTTCTGCTCATATCTGATGAATTTTTCTCTTTTTCTCCTCTCTTTCACAGAGAATCATTAGTCTGACACCGAACAATGCTCCATTATACCTGAACTTTTTTTTTTAATGATCAAAACCCCATCTTGCTCCACTTCTTTTATTTTCCTGTCTTTTATTTAACAACTTTATCATGTTTTGAATTCAGCCTCATTCTACAGTGTTGTAGAAAGATAATGAACTCAACCTGCTACCTAACAAATTTCTATCAGAAATAATGTATATATAACATTTTAAGTATCCTAATAAAGCCACGTGAAATGCAGTAGTTCACAGTCACTTTTGTACCACTACAGTATAGCAAAATCCCTAAATCCTTCCACAATAGTGACAATTTTACTTGTCTCCATTAGTGTTCCCCCTGTATATTTACATACTTCTAGAATAAATGACATTATTATATACCAGAGTTGTGTTCAGTGTAGTCTTATTGCTAGGCTGGAAGGCAACAGAACAGCAGTGATGTTATCATTTCTAATTACATAAAGGATTCTAGAATAGATAATTTGATATATTATAACTGTTTCTGCAGAACTGCTAACCTTGGGAGAATCCATTGACTAGTGTGCTTTACTTTCTTCTTTTTCTGTTCTTTTTTGGCGTGTTGTAGAAAATATAATAGTTTTTTGTTTGTTTCATCTTCACAACACTTATTATTTGGTGCACCTATGCTGTAAGCCACCAAACTGCATGGACTTGAGCTATCTTGGCTTTTGGTAATTCAGTGTTGAATTACCAAAACACACATCCCAAAATTACACTACAGTTTGGTCAACCAGCTCGCCAGGGAAATAATCCAAATGTTTCAGAGAAGTACTTAGCAAGCTGTAGCTATGCAGATAATTATGAACACAGGAACAAGAGAGAAGAATAAAATACTAGGTATTTGAATGTTCATCCCTTAACAGTTAACATTCAGGCTGGTGCATGTTCCTGGATGATGATTTGGCAGAATGACTACATTTACCTGACCTTTCACTTCATTTTGTGTCATCAGCGAAACTAAACAAAGCAAAAACCATCATTCTTATTTCCAGGAAAAATATCAGGCCAGGCTGACAGTCATCTGAGCACACTTCTAAATCCTCAGCTAGATCTTCCTCTTCTTTTATAGTGTTCAATGTAATTTCCATTTGGAGAGGCATAAGCATTACGGATAGATCCCCATGGGATTGATGCTGTTCTCTCTTTTCACTAAGATGTCAGACAAGAAATAAATAATAAAAGCAAAGGCAATATGAATAATATGACAAAAATTATGTATTTCTCTTATGACTTGCTTCACTTTCCCTGCCACTTTCCTCCTTTTTCCTTGCTACTGACATTTCCCTTGTTTCTTTTTCTCCACTGCTCCTATGACTTCATTATCTACGAATGATAGTAGCACCTTACAGTAAAAAACAGAGACAAGAGACAAAGGTGGTGCTTCCATTTGCCAGAGCAAGGTAATTTCAGTACCTTACCCTTGGAATCTAAGCAGTAATTTACCCCAGAACTTCTAGCACTTGAATCTTGCTTAGAGATTCCTGTGAGAGGGCAGGATGCATGCTTACTCAAGGCATATTCAGATAAAGTTCATCTTTTGTCTTTTCTGACTGTGCAAAAACTTGATCTGAGCCCTGATAGGCAAAACTGTCAAACAAGCATGGCCAAACCTGTGGGAAACACTCAGTGCAGCTTTTGTACAGTGCTGACCACAATCATTTACCAACCCATGGGTTGCTACCACAGTATGAACAATTTGATGGTAACGTGTCTGGCTTTCCAGAAAAATGGAAACTTAACATCTTCACCCAAAGCAAGCTTTCTACTTTATAGCATTTTGATCACAATGTATGAGCTTCTAATTTTATTTAATGTATCAAATGCAGAAGCATGGTTTCTCCAGGCAACCCCAGTTCAAAGCTGCAGCACTGAGGCAGAACAGCATATTGAAGCCAAGAAAAAACTTTCATATGAGAGAGCTACTAAGCTGGCAAGCTATTACCTGTAAGTCTATTAACAAGTAAGTAAATCATATTATTCAGTTTGACATTAGCTAAAGAAGTTAAACTTGAAAATGTCAGTGATTTCTGTTTCCTCACATGTTTTGAATGGAAAATTGAATGAAGGATATTGCAGATGCTCCAGAAGTCTCAAAAGGGACAATTTCTAACCTACCAAAATGTGTAGGAAGCATTACAGAACAGGCAGGTAGTAAACCAATCCACTAGCAAAGGGGAAGGGAAAATGACGTAAGCAGATTTTTTTTTTTTTTTTGTCCAAAATTCTGGGATTCTATTGCAAAAACTGCTGAATGAGTATTAGTGTTTGCACCACATTCCAGCACAGCTCAATATCCCAGGAGTTTAGGGATTTACTAATCTTTATGACTGAGGAAGCTTGAAAGTATCTGGCAAAAGACCGTTAACAGTATTTGCATGTTTTCTGTTGGGAACAGTATCACTGGCATGTTCTAATTAACTCTGACTTCTTGGCTACTATGCTATTTGCTCCTGTGGAAAAGACTCTTCACTGAATCTGCTGCAAAATAAACTCAGTTCTGAATGTGGACTGGTAAGCCATGGCTATTATTTCATTTTATCCAGATCATTCTTAATGATCTTGTTTGAACTGTATTGAAGTGGTTTATGTGAATAATAGAAAATAAGAAAATATAGCTACATGATTTTCCTACTATTTTAATATTTTTTTTCCTCTATAGTCACTCTCTTTTATTCACATTTCCAAAGCTTTTGAAAGCATCTTGGTTGTACAAGTATGTAAAAAGAAATAATCATACAGAATTAAGAGCCTTTATTTATATTTACGTATCTCACTATTTGCACTGAAATTCAGCAAATTCAGCAAGGCAAAATTTTGAATATTTGCAGCAATATATTCCGAATCTTCCTACAGATTTTGTTTTTTTGAAATCTAAAATTTAACTGATTAACTTTAAAGAGAACATAAATGAAATTGTCTGAATCTCTTGAACCGATTGGATTATTCTTTGCTATTTATTCTGTTAGGTTTCCCAAGATGTTGATAGAAGAAAAAAATCATTTTTCTAACATTCTCTTAAAAGCAAAAAAAACCCAATCTAATCCTAAAGGAACTACCTACAGGTGAAGCAAAGGCCTGTCTTTAAAATACTTAAAGCAATCTAAGGAGCATGAGATTTCAGACAGCACACTCTGAAGCTTGGCAGACTTCTCTGTAAGAGATCTCTGTTCTGCCAGATAGAAGAACCTCCTGAAAGATGACTGATCACTTGTCATCTTCTGTGCTAATGTCAAAGATTTCATTTTAGTAAAACAGTCAGAAAAGATAGGCACCATCACACACTGAAGCAATCATAAGTCTCAAACAAAATTCTCTGTATTAGTTTTCTTTTTGTAGTAAGTACAACAAAGAAGATGAACCACAAATTACCAACTGGCAAGGTGACAAGCAAATAAACCAACTAGATTTTCTAAACTGTATCAGAGCTCTCTTATATTCAAATAAATTTCATTAGAGTAAGATATTTGTTAAGAAACATTAAGTAGGATGCTAATGAGCAAATTAAATACATACAGTAAAACTATCTTTAGAATTCTATAAGATGTCCAAGATCTCTATTCACTTCAGCTCAAAAAAAAAAGATAAGAAAAGATTCTAACAGGTCACCTCGTTTTTTTTCAAAGGCATCTTACCATTGCAGAGTAGCGGGAGTTGAGTGTGGTTTCGATGCTCTATTATTTTCTTTTTCCTCATCTGTTAAGAAACAAAAGAATACTACTTAATTTCAGTGAGAACTGTTCAGGCAGTGTGAAATTGTAAGGGATTATCTGATCAAAAATATTCTGAAGTGTCAAAGCTTTCCCAAATTCTGTCTGAAGAGTGGAAATGTAAACACTGATGCTCCCTAAGTTATTATCTACAGATACTGCTTAAGACAACAAAGCTTGCAAACTTCTCTCACAGCAGGAGTGAGGTGTTGTGTAGAAATGATGGCATTGGAAAGCATAATTATATATAAAAAAGAGAGAGTCTTAAATCTCAAGCAGCGTGTCCAAACATAAAAAAAACTTTCACCACCTTTAATGGAACAGCTGCTTAATCCAATCTGCTTTTTCTTTATCCTTTATCCTTCCATTAGATGAGGCATTTAACATTAGTGGTTTTCCTCCACTGTTGTGATCCTGATGTATGACAAACACTAAGTGTTTGTAAATTTACAAAGCTTAATAAAAATTGAAGTTAAAAACATTCTGTAATACGGTTTATTTCTTTTTGGGTAATTTTCTGATGATAGCATTCTCTATTTACTGTTTGTTAACTCTTTGATTTGCTGGCTTCCCAAAAAGCTTGATAAAAGATGAATAAAGACTCTGAAAGTAGAACTGTTTTAAAAGATTGGATTTTTTGCCAGTTCACATTAGTTCTTTTGAGAAAAAAAAACAGAAGTATATATAGAATAATTCCTATTAAACCATGATTTGCAAAGTGTATAAAACATTCCTAAATGAAAGCTGAGAGTCTGAAGCACAACCAGCTTCTCCAGAAGGCTGTTCTATGGAAAGCACTGTTGCTTCAGATACAGTTGGCTATTTTTACAACTTTGTGCCCAACGAATGCACTAAGGGTAGAAAGCTTAGATACCTAAATGAGGTAAAACTACTGTATTGTTACACTGCATTGCTAGAATCATTTCTTTGTTCAATTAATTTTTAGAAATTACTTAAGCTAGCTTTTAGGATGTTGAACTTTAAGGCAGGCAGAGTATCTCCTCGGAGTATCAGACCCATCTGGGAGGTCTATTGTGCAATGCCAAGAACTGGCACACAGAAATAAAACCCTGCTTCAGAAAACGCTACCTTCAGCCCTCACATCACAGTGCTTCTTCCATTACATTCAGTGTTAACTAAACGTCCTTTAGCCGGGGAGGTCGGGCCCTGAACGTCAAGAAAATCCAGATTTACAGTTATCCACAGACACTGGGGCAGCCCCTCTTCTACATCTGCATGACAATGGGCCTCTAATTATTGGACCGCACACTCCTTCCTTGCCTTTCAGGGGCCCGCTTTTATTCAGCCTGAAGGACCAACATACACATTTCAAATCACTTTTAAATTGTGTTTTTCATTTGTTTTTCCTAAACAAACGGTCTGCATGCAACAAACCTTGGGCACACAGGGCCTGAAGGCCGAGCTGCAGGCCGCATGAGCACAGCCTGGATTTTGGGAGACAGAGCTGTGCAGCACAGACTTAAAACCAGTGGTGGATAAAATAGTTGGGGCCATACCCACAGTTTGTCTCAGCAATGTGTTGTGGGCAGTAAACTGCTTGTGGGATGGGGGAGTTCCCCTTGGTTTTGTAAAGACAA
Source organism: Phasianus colchicus (assembly GCF_987193195.1). NCBI lineage: Eukaryota > Metazoa > Chordata > Aves > Galliformes > Phasianidae > Phasianus > Phasianus colchicus. Next base: position 54,456,764 of record NC_143436.1, read on the forward strand.
TAAAGCTGGCAGCCGTGGGAGCGAGTGAGCCTGGCAAACAGGGATGGGGATAGGTCTGCAAGCATGGGAGATCACCAGTTTGCCATCAGTCCCTGTAAGAGCAGCACCACAGGACCTTCCTATTGACTGTAGAGTTTTCTGTCCTTTGACAGTGCATGAGAGATGTCAGAGTGAGATACAACAACTGAAGCTGCTGCGCCTGTGCATCAGCAATGTGTAAGGGCCCCGTCTCAGCCCCACCACCTTCTTGTTCAGAATAAGGTTATTGCTTCCCAGTTGAAAGTCATCTGTTTTCTTAATCACCTTTTTCTCTGTCAGTATCAAATCCTTACATTCTGCTTTAAGTTCACACTGTAGCTTAGACTTCACTGGAAATTGCTAGGGAGGTACAAACTGAAAAGGCTGGGTGCCACTGATCTGAATAACCACCGATGTAACTAAGATGCAGTAATCCTAAACTGCTTCTGTCTGTGAAACCAACAGGTGTTACGGTCCCCCCACCCTATCTTTTTTGCACTCCAAATAAAACTTTTTATTATATTTAGTGATTTAAGGGGGTTAGTATGCAAAGGTCTATCATCTACACTAATTAGATATAATCTTCTCCTGCATATTTGGCACAGTATCACACATCAAACCAATATCCAAATTACATAATTGGTCTCTGCATCCCTTCTACCCATCCTTTGGCTGTTTCACAATCACATTAAGACCTGTGAACAGGTGTTTTACCTAACCTGCCCTCAGACATTCTCCAAGCTATCCATAGTCAGTCAGTTCCTCCCATAGAAGGATGTGTTTTAACCACAAAAGCTAATAGTAAGATCACAAACTACAGTTTCAATCCCTTTTCTCAGCTGTGTATGTTTCCTGGTGATTCTTCAAGACGCTTCAGCACCCTCCACTAATTGTCTGTAACAGGTAGGAGAACAATGTACTTTGAACTTCTTTGTGGAAGTTCTCTGAGAATCGCTTTCCATCAAAATATTTAGTGCATGAGCAACTGGATTTTCAACACAATTAAAATATTCATAATCTTTCCAATATTTTCCCCAGAATCAAGCCTCTGCAAAATAATATAGAATTTTTATTCATTTTCTGCCTATGAGCCAGATATCAGCTAAAATGTTTCTCATTTTCACTAGATTTTGGCTAAAATATTTATTTTTATTAAATAGATGGATAAAGTTGTACATACTGTAAGAATGGATGAGATCTAGAAATATAAACATTCAGTATTAAATACAAGAGCGCTGTATAACCATATAATCTCATTAGATAATTTACTAGCAAAACAATAGCTATCCCTATTCCTTACACTTTATTTGGTAGCAGGGCACCTAATGATTTACCCTACTGAGCAGGGAATGTTTTGTGCAAGTCTTGACTCAGGCCTGATCCAAGATTTCTTTGTACTGCATTAAAGATATAAAGAATGCTGTTCTCCTTTTTTCTTTTTCTTTTCTCCTCTCATTTTATCAGAACCCTTCACAGAGCCACTGTATGTTAAAAGGAATATTTAGAGTTAAATACTTTTAGAATCTAATCTAGTTTGTAAAGAAGTGAAGTAATGACGTGGAAAAGAAGTCTTGTTTATGACGTGGAAAAGAAGTCTTGTGTCCAAGAACAGACATCACAGTTCTTCTCTGACAAATGCTAAAGGACTTAAAGACATCAGCAAACTGATGTTGATGTTCATCTCTGTCATAACTACAGTGAAATTAGAGCTTTTCTTTGCACCCCAGAGGTAACAGAAGAGTCTTGCACTTTCCAGGGCTGCTTGTACTTGTCTCAAAGAACCTCCAAGGAGCTAAGACAGTTTTAGTAGCTTTATCTGAATAAAATCCTTCACATAGTTCAGACACCTCCACATTTTTCAGATGAATAGCCCCTGCCCCTGTAGCCTCAGCAGCCCAAGTTCTGGCTGTTCTCAAAAGTGATTTGCCCTTTGCTAACATGAATTAAGGGACAGTAAGAAGCTGCCTTACCTCATACTTCCACGTAGTTGTAAGCAAGATACAGCCTCATTAGCATGTACTCTATGCTATAAAAAGTAATGTGATTTTTTTAAACTATCTGAGAAACACAGGAGTATAGTTCTAATTCAATAAACATGACTGGGAAAACAAGAATTTTTCCTCAAAGAAAATGTCAACAAAATCAAGTAGCTCTTCTTTTAAGCAGATCTTTTCCAATCAAAAGAAAGGTAGGTTAGTTCAAGCAAACAAACAAACAAACAAAGAAACTATTAGAGAAAGTTTCCATTTTAACCAGTTTCGACACTGGTTTTAAACACTCCTTTTGAAGAGGAAAAAGCAGTGTGAATCTTTTATCTCTTCTGAATTGTCTACACATTCACTTTCCAAAATATGCAAAATAATTTGCACAAGCAGCCCTTCCACTTCATCACATAACATCATGACTCCTTGCACAGAAAACTGAAGTAGAAACTTTCATAATCCTTAAATTGTATTCTTTCATACCCCTATTTCAATTTTGGAGAATCTGGCTTGAGCAGATTCAGAAAATGTTTTTTTTGTTTCCAATATTAAATATGAAATTGCACCATTCCATTTTCCTGTGGATCTTCTGACTAGCATATAGAAGTGGTGAAAGGAGAAATACTTAGAAAACTGGAAACTGAAGTAAAGTTATCCTATAATTTCTATATTAGAGTGCAAATGCTTTGTTTTGGGAAAACATATAAAAGGTCCCAGGAAGCACCCAAAAACAGCAGTGAGCATTACTTTACAATGTAATACAGGTTCAACCGATCTGGAGACTAGGAGGAAAATGGAAGAGGAGTGCAAAGGACTTCTGCGGCCCAATGTACAGTTCTGTCATGTACTCCAACGGTAGGAAAGGAAAGAGGGAAACTATCACTTGTCCTAAAACCCTATGAACTGTAAAAACATGCAAGAAAAAATAAGTCATAAAAGCAGGCTGGTACTGAGTAAGAAATCAGTGGAAATCTTCCTTAATGGATGCACATATCCAACCTCCAAAAAACACCAAAAGAAAAACAAAGCCACATTTGCTTTACTAGCATCCAGCCAAAAACTATCTGATATATTTAAGAAAACAAACAAATTCAACATCACCAATAAATCAAGAGGAAGATGAATGATGCCTTATTTTGACTGCGGATGAAAACAGGAGGTCTGCTGACCACAGTAACTTGGCCACCATTCTGAGGAATTCAAAAGTCACGTAGGTTTTCTCAAAATATGTTGTCTCCTGCTGCTTGAAAGTGTATGGCAGAAGCTGGACAGAGATGGACATGATGGTTTGGAAACTTCTTGGGCACTTTTAGGAAAACCCAAAGACTAGAAAGGGACACATAATATGATATGATGCTTCCTAAGGGGAAACATCTACTTTTTTCTAGATATCACGGATTATTGATCTTCTTGCTGCTAGACAAATGGCTTATTTTTCTTTCCTCCTCTTCCCTTTCTCCTCTCACAAAAACAAGGATGGCTTTTCAGATGGATTAATTCTCTGATCTACACTGCAAAAATGTCAGTATTTGTGCAATGGAAACAGCTGGATGAACTGGCTATAAAAAGGAAGCCAGATTAAATGAACACTTTCTTTCTTATTTGAGTTTCCATCATGTACTGTGACAAAGCATTCTGCACACAAACTGTGGGAAAAATTCAGTTCTGTATTTATCAGTTTTACATTTGCTGCCATTTGTTTTCATTACTTTTCCCTTAATTCCAGCACCAGAAGACAGAATGAACAACCATCCTGTCTCCTCAGTGCTGCTCTCTGAAATACCTGCTCTTAATCACAACTGCTAAGCCACACAGGTTCACCTGCTGACTCTGGGGATGTGAAAGTTTTCCTGTGTACACATTCAAGCTATAAGCACATATAACAAACTACTGATAGTTTTGCTACAACCTATATAGAGTAACAAATCTAAAAAAAGAGTAGAGAAGGGAACTCATAAAATGAAGTGTGTTGGTTTGGTTTTTTGTTTTTGTTTTGTTTTGTTTTTATTATATAGCTAATGGGATTAATTTATTATTCTGATACTGTGAGTCTAAGGAAAAGCCCACTAAAGTCAATAGAATCAAATCCTGAATTCAGACTCCGTTAAGAATCAGAAGTCACATCTCAGTCGTCTCAGATTATTTCTGTCACATTCTTAGTAGCATCAGATAGAGTAAAATGAATGTAATAAGTTGCACGTAGGTTGTCATAAAATGCAAATTAACATCCGTATGTTTTATTTTTTTTCAGTACCATTTGCTAATTTCTTACTTCATAAAATAAAAACAGAACACCTCCAAAGCCCAAACCTGTCAAATGTTATTATCTTTGAGGATTCTCTTCTGCTGTTCTTAGTATGGGAATCATGCTTCTAACACCTTCTTTCTTCCTCAGAAGAGATATCTCTTCAAAAGAGACTCCTGGACAAATAAATGCGAGACCCCAACATAGAAAATTCTGTGATCAGCTGAAGCTTTGTGCTGCAAGGCATGTAATTCTACAGTGACATCAAAGACCAGTTCTCTTAAAAAAAAAAAAAAAAAAAAAGGCAAAAAGGGACGATCAGCATTAAGATGTATTTAAAAATACGGTTTCTAAACTTATGTGTCTTTATTTTATACAGAATTGTGGTTTTCTGAATGGAAGAATTCATTTTGCATTAATATCTTGTAACCAAGTAACGCTGGAAGTATAGAAATGAAAAATAACCCTAACAGTCACAAAGCAATTAAAATAGAAATCAAACAAAAACAAGATGGTAAACTAAAAATTGTATTACAATTTTAAATAGAAAAAAAAATAGGTTATTTTGAGGTATTTGGAGCTATTTATAATTACCTGCTCTTGTTAAAAAAAATAAAAAATAAAAAAATCAAGAGCTAAAATTACTTTAAGTAGAAGAAATGAGAAAAAACAGCTATTGTGAAATTACCTACATTTATAATTGTTTCTTCTCAATGACTAAAGGGAAGCAATATCATGATTCAATATACGATTTTTTTAAAATCTTTTTTTTAATTCTTAAAGAATTTATTTGTGTGACTCAATATTGAACAACAAATCTGTGTAATTCTTGTATTTCAACTGCCTGGTGTTCACCAGTGAAAAGAAAAACAGATGGTTTTAGTCGTGAGCAAATGCTAACAGTACATTTTAGAGGTCACCCAACCTCTATTCAGGGACACACAAATTCTTCTGGATGTTTTAACTCAGAGATAGTATTACTTCCTTTTAAATAATGGGAAGTAACCAATGTTCCAGCAAAAACACTGATAAAACTTTTGGATGTGTCGAAGAGCCAACTCTTCAAACTACAGAGTACCAAATATATTATGAGATATATATATATGTAATAGAAGGAAATTACCACTTAGACTTTTTAACATGCACTTCAAATTCATGAAAATTTACTTACTTTCATCATTAGAAACGCTCCCCAGAGAGGTGTGATTGGAATAGCGTTTGTTTTCACTTTCATTGAGACACCGTTCAATCCAACTCTCTGCAAAACAACAAAGTTGCTCTTTTTGGTGTTTGTCTTTGCATAGAAAATAAACTTCCAACACATTAAACTAAATAGAGCGCTGTTTTCCAACAGATGGTCATCTGTAGCATTTCTGATAAAACAAGCTCAGATGGAGGTTCTTTAGCAAGAAAATCTTTTCAGCTTTCACACCCAGCTGTTGCTTTTTGCCGGCGTTTTTGGTTGGGATTTTTTTCTTGTGTGTTTTCTGTGTTTGTTGGTTTGTTTTGGTTTGTTTCTTACAACAGAGGCCGAAACACTTCCGTGTATACAACAAAGGTCTTTAGGATATTCTCTCCCCTCCCCGTCACTTGATACATTAAAAAATAATTACTGCCTCGTGAGCAACTGAAACACACAAACTGCATTGATTTCTACATCTTTGTCTGGCAGACTTATGTACCTGAACATTTCCACTGCTCTTGTGAGGGTGGTTCGCACATGTAAATCATTCATGTAGATTTTTTGTAACAGCAAGGCTCAAACTGTGCTCACTGAAATCCAGTCCTACAACCTCCTTTGTGCCTTTGGATTCTTTGGCTCTACTGAGATCATTTCCAGGTACGAGACCAAGGTACCAAGTCAGGAGCCTTTGTGCTACTCAAGCCTTTTTAAGTCTTCAGCTGCTCCCATCCTCCCTCTTTTCTTACTTCCTATTTATTCCCCCCAGTGAGATGAGGTGCAGCATTACATCGGTTTGACTCTGCTGTTCCTCCTTCTGGAAGTTATAACAAACACCCCCTGATGATTTTAGAGGATGCACCAGGCTCAGCAGAATTTACTGTTACGGATCTTCAGGGCAAAAGTCACACCTTCCTTGGACAAAGCATAAAATACAAGTCCTTGGGTTTGCTTCAAATCCCTGAATGCTACCATGATAAACTGATCCCTCTGTAAGCCTGTTTTTTCAAGGGCAGAGCTCACTGTGGTCAAAGCAAGAAAAGCAAAGAGCAGGTGGGAAGGCTGCGTGGTAACCCCACAACTTACAACAGGAAACATCCCCACTGAGTGAAGGGATACACAGGAAATAAGAGGAAACAGGCCTCCCTTCAGCAAATTGCTGGAGCCAGAAATACCTTCAAAGGGGACGGTAATGGATGCAGGTTGTTTTCCATAAGCCGCCCCCAAGGCCGCCAGACTACCTGCATGGAGCTGCCAACCAGGGAAAGCCACAGCAGCAGGCCTGAAGGGAAGGCAGGAGCCCAGCGAGAGCCGCCTGTGTGTTTTACAGAAGGCAGCAGTCAGTAATGCTTCATTTCAGGAATCCAGAAAGGGCCCGCTGAGAACTCCTCAGGGCAGTGCTCCAGGCCCTGACACCAGGTGCAGGCACTGCTGTTCTGCACACTCCCAGTGCCCAGGCAGCGCAAGAGAAGCCACAGCAGCTCCAGGCCCTCCCCTGCCCTGTTTGCCCACACACCTGCAGCAGAGCACACCGCTGTCAGCACGAGCACGTCCCATCTGCATGCCATTAAAGCACCCTGAGCCTCGTGACTACGCAGCCTCTTCACTGCAGCTTAGTCTTTGAGGTGTGGCAAATACCCTCACTTCCCCGAAAATCAGCCAAAATGACTCTGTGGATTTGTCAGGATAATTTTTTATACTATCACACTCCTGGTCTCATATAAAAATCACTTTTACCGACACTGCAACTTAACATCTACCAAGAAAGCCTATGCTGTGTGGCTGTTGACCCCAAAACCTGCTGGGAATGCAGTGCTGAGGCTTTCACTGCTCCTGCTGCTCAGCTGGGCCCACCAACCCCTTGTCATAGGGCCAACATGACTGCTCCATGCCAGACCGCCCTTACTGCCCTAGCACTGAGCTAACAGCACCTCTCCTCTCCCATTTTACTAAATTAAGCCGGGTAGGGCTCTTCACACCTCGCTACAAGGCAAAGAGAAACTTTCTGCTGAGGATGACCCCAGAGAGAGGTGCGAGAAGCCTTGAGAAAGGTTACTCTACCTCCTCCTCCTCCTTTCAGTGCACAGCCGTGGCCGTGCATAATTCCCTTGGCTCCATGCCCAGCTGCAGGGAGCACAAGCAAAGGCGGCTGCCATTAGCGCCAAGGGGAGAGCGATGCCCAGCTCTGCCCTTTCTTTTCCTGTCGGCACTGAGAGCTGGGAAGCTGGGACTCATCTTCTTCCCTCGACAGCAGGGAACTGGCAGCAGCCATCTTTAGCCACGTTCACTAAATAGCAAAAATAAAGTTTTCAGGTGTTGTTTAGAGTAATTTTCTCATCATCATCCTGATAACTGCATTTACAGCCCTTTTGATTGGTAAGGAAATTTACACTGCAAGCTCTAACATCTCTGGAATAGGGCACAGTTACTGTTTAATTATGTGCTGCAACTACTTTGGTCCTGAATCACGCCGGTTCAGCTCGCTGCAGCTTGAGTCTGGCTTTGTCTTTGTGGCCTTGCATTTAAATAGCTGATAGAAATTCTTCAGGCCTGAAAAGATACATGACCTGTCTGGCAGGAAAGAATGAAGAAAACGAACTCTTTTAAGTGAAAATGTCAGGGAGTTTATGGCAAATTTGTCAAATTATTTGGCAGATGACAGAATGTGACAACACCAACTAACTGTTTAAAGGCTGCATTATCTCATAAACCAAGAGCTGTAAGTATAAGTAAGTAAGTATTATAAGAAATTCCTTCACTTAATAAACGTTTTTACTGCTTGTATAAGGATAAAAGTTTTCACAAAGCTTTTAACTGCCAATATTAATAACAGCGCCTGCAGGCATTAAAAGAAAATACAACCAGCTTTGCAGAATTTGAAAACACTGCCACTGAGAGTTGATACACCATAAACCTGCCATTAAAAAAAAAAAAAAAAAGGAAAGAGAGAGAAAAACGAAGCAACTAAAATAAGAAAAGCCAAAACTAAGTCTGTCTTAAAGAAATTGTTTCAGAGCTAATAATGTTAGATTCTGCTGCAGCATAGCGAACTCACCGGGCAGAGCTCTGTTCACACTGCCTTGTCCACACTGCCCTGGAGCACAACCCAGCTGCAGAGTCAGAGGGAGGCACCCACAGCTAACCCTTGCTGTCTCTCGACTGAGGTCTCACTACACACTGCCAAGGCTGATTGTCAGTCATATATGATCTAGAAAGATAATGAGTTACACAGTATGACTGGAGCCCAAGTTATAGCACTTGGACCTTACTAATCAGTCACATAGTCATGGGAAGTTCAGGTGGTGGTCAAGCAGAAGCGCTTATGAGACCTGATAACAACAATGAATCACCAAGACATTATGTGGAAAACACAAATATCAAGTGAAACATGCACGTGTCACAAGGTGTATTTGACTACAGTGTTTTCAGTGTATCACACTTCCCACTTTCCCTTCTCCCTGGGACTCCTTCCCAATCTGATCCCCAGCATCTGCACTTCAGTTGTACTGCACAATGGTTTGAGCAATGATCAGAACCAGCTAAAAAACAATCAGGCAAAATAAATTAATTAATATCCAGTAGCGTAAACTGTAGCGTAGACAGCCTGATAATTCTGCTCTATTACATTGTGTGGAAACTATTACAATCTTATTAGCAAAGAATACAAATCAGGTGCTTTAATGGCATTTTGAAGATGTGCCTTTAAATACTACATCAACTATTTAATTTTGCAAGGATCAGAAGGGAATCATAATGAAGCACAGTATGTCCCTCAGCCTTGGAATACAAATATATTACATCTGCTTCCAACGTGAAGGAAGAGAGAAGACTCTTCAATTTTCTTACAGAATAACTCGAAAATAATTATGATGCAAACAAAAAATATAAATTGTTCCCAATGAGCTGTTGAAGAATGGATTTTTTAAAACTTACAAACTACTTCTGGCCTTCCTTTCCCCTCTTTTCTTTTCAGTCCTAATCTTGCCAAGCCTCACAAATCCACTGAGCCTCAAGTATAAAAATATTTGTCTTCCATTAAATGTGTCTATCAATGCTTTTAACAACAAGAGTAAACTACAACTGAACTTGTTTTTAGGAGTTGGAAGAGCAAAGGTCTGCATGACATTCTCTTGTCCCTGCCAGTCACCAATGCTCTCCTCTTCATAGTGACGCACACATTTGTATTTATAATGGTGCATTCCCAACTCACTGGGAAGGAAGGCCTGGGGATTCCCCAGAACAGAGGAAAGCACATTAGAGCTTCTCAGGGACAGGAGTTTTCATGAGTTATTAGGAAAGAGGAGCAGGCACTGTATCTTATATAGATCTTTGACAAATCAGTTGAACAAATGACCTCCTTCAGAGGTTCTGGAAGTCACTTCTGAAAGGCCTCTCTCCACAGAGCCTGATTCAAGGTGAGGAATACAGCAGAGCTGCCAGTGTATTGACAGTACGTTTAATGAGATAATTACTCTGTCTTGTTTGCATAATGATTATTGGCTTAGAATATCTGCAGCCCAGAGGGAAAGAAAAAAAAAAAAAAGCATTTCTGTCTGCCATGTCTGCCTGGCCAACAGCAAAAGCAACACAAAGGCCACCTGGGCACCATGATGCAGAGTAGAAGAGGAGATGGGCTGGTCACAGCCAATGCTGGCTCCTGCAGCTGCTGTTCTGCCAAGTCTCAGAGTTTCTGCAGTGCAAGGATCTCTAGCTCTCAGTCTCTTCTTGCTTTTAGAGGTCTCCATGTCCTGCTCAGCTCCAGACAGGATGGCAGGGGCAGCTGGAGCGGTTGTGTGGTGCAGCTGGGAGGTGAGAACACACCTTGCACCAAGGTCACTGGATGCAGCCCTGGCTGGCAGGCTGATGTCCTGAAAAGAAACTGAGAAGTTTTATGGAGGGAATGAAACTCTGTAGTCACCTAATCTGAGCTGCACTTCGCCATACCTCTCAACCCTACATGGAACTAACTGTGCTGGGTTTCTCTAGTTATGCCCTATCCGGTGATCTAGATGTGGTCATAAATTGGACATAATTTTGAATAGCTTTTTTCTTTTAATCTGAAGTTCTACTAGATTATGTCCTAGAAAGATTAAGAAAAAAAAAGGTTTTTAGTAGTCACAGCATCAGAGCTTGCAGAATTACCAAGTGTTTGTTTCACCATGGCCCCTTAAGTTGTGTGGGAATTCTTTTAATAAGCCTTCAGCTCTAGATCTGCTCTCATACTCCAAACTTTAAAGCCGTTTCTCAACAAGCATGAAGTTTTACTTTATACTCTCTGCACAGGAACTAGCGTTTCTTCTAAAAAGTTTGCTTGGAAAAAGCAAAAGTTATGCCTCTGGAATAAGCCCCTGCTGTTTTTACACCCAGAGATGTGGTGGATGCTCCATCTTTGGAGACAGCCAAGGTCAGGCTGGAGGAGCTCTGAGCACCCTGATCTAGCTATAGCTGCCCCTGTTTGTTGCAGGGATTTGGACTAGATGACCTTTAAAGGTCTTTTCCAACTCATGGTCCTATGATGAAACAGAGATGTGCTATGACCCAGCCTACTGCCTGAGCCATGCACCAACTTGGATGGCACAGCTGCAACTGTCACACTCATTTTTATTCATGGCTGCTGTTTCTTAGGGCAGGTGTAGAAAAAAAGTAGAAATTACCTGTGAGCTAAAGAATATACAAATTTGGAAAATGCGATTACCAAAGGGCAATAAAGTTTCAGTGGATTTACAAGAGATCCTATTGAAAAATGAATACTCAGAAGTGATGACAGACATAATTTCACAGTTCCTGTGACAAAGGAGAAACTCTTGTTATGCGTACAGATCTTATCACCCCTCTAAATTATGTATTCACTGTTCTGAGAGGGAAGAGTTTCTCCTCTTTTCCTGCAGCATCTCTGCCTTACGTCTCAGTACCTAGCTGCTCATCTGACCTAGCAGACCAAGAGGAAGTGATTTCAACCAGCAGATCTAACAAGTAAAAGCCATACCTGAGATAGCTCAAGAGGCTGACTAATGGCCATTGAACTTCCCATTTCTAGTTTGCTAGTTGATGATGCTAGCCAGATATTACACCTATCACAAAACTGTTTCAGTGGAGTTGATGGGGTAATGTTCCATCTTTCTAAAGAAAACCCTCAGTGCCCTGACACTGACTCCAAGTAAATGCTGAGGTCTACATGGTTCATTGACACTTTTATTTGTAGAAGTTATCTTGCCAAACGTTGTCTTAAACACACTACCATCCAACAAACCCTATTTTTTTTTTTTCCAAATGAAGCCTATATCTAATAATGCTTCAGTGTCTTGTGTCAATTGGTCATATCAACTTAGAAAACAAATCACAAGTTTAAAACAGTCTCCCTAAGGCAAGAGAGACTAGCTCTTTCTGTCAGGATGAAGATTAGTAGATAAAACAGGAATTTGATGCTCATGCTCAGAAAGGCCTGCTCTAGAACCTGATGGCAACTAACTAGATGCAAGATTCATGTGCTGAATCTCCCCTACACCTGGCAGCATGGCACTGCTGGTTATCCATATGTCTGACACTGAGAAGTGTAATCCTGCTGGAGTGGTGTGAGGGCTGACTGCAGCAGTACATTCAGAGCTTTTAAAGAATTGCACTGTTTGAATGAAAGCAAAGAAAAATCACCTTCTGAAGCCTCAGTCCACTGTAAAAACAAGACCTCATCAAGATCTCCTAGCCTGGCCCCACTACATTAAAAACAACATTGTATCCATAATGTGATAGGGCTTAGAAACCACTGGCTTCCATGAAGGGTGTTAAACTTAGCGAAATCAACCAAAATCAAGCAGAACAAGCTATTTACAGACAGCTAATCAAACACACAGAGATCTTCTAAAATTTAGGTTTAAGCAAATGATGTAATCTCTCTTCTCTCTGCTGGCAAATGAAAGGTTTGTAAGACCACATCAGGGCTATCTTCCAAACACCGTTCTCTCTGATTCCCCCATTGCTTAGACATTCCCAGTTCACAAAACAGCTCCTCTTTGATGCCAAGGTGGACCTGCCACACAGAGCCTGGTTTCCCTCCGTGGTGCCTCATTTGTTGTCATCAGCTGGCAGGGCACGTACCCTTCAGTTAGCAAGCACGAGCTGTCATGAACATCAAGCTCCACAGGAAATCATGCCGGTGTCCTCCTCAGTTCTACACAGCCATCTCCTGTTCTTCCAAGAGACCTGCTCCTCAGGGATGACAGTGACACATGGCCTTGGTGCAGATGGTAGAGCTGCTACCCTGACAAGCTGCCAGATACCTTGGTGTTCTGTTTGTTAATCTAACTTTATTTCGCTTCCAACAGGGCAAAATGTCGGGCACTCTTGTTGCAGTCTCATTTCTTTTGTTCTCATTTCTTGGCATACAGTTTTCTTGGAACTATTTCAGGGTTAATGGACATTGGTCCAGGGCCTTTACTAAATGTTGGCAGGAACATTTTCGTCCTTTTCCTTGCTCTCGTGATTCTGTTGAAGCATAGTCAGATATGCCATGATATCATAAGAATGTGAAGAATGACTCTTCAATCTCCAAAAACAATTTTGTTTGGTTTTGCCGTGTCTAAGCTCCTTGTGATCTTCCTACTAACCTATTTGGTAAAGTACATTTTTTAAAAAACGGCATACTGTGTTCAAAGAGAGAAAACAAAAATCACCACAGTTCATCATCATTACACTCATCTAGAATACATGTGTTGGAAAACTGCATTTTATGAGATGTCGCTCTCTTGTTACTCCAGATCAAGCAGAAGTTCTGCTAAATGTGACATGTTCATTTGAGTACTACATCCACAGCAGGTAATATTCCTCATTAAGAATTTACATCCCAAACGTAGGGCAAGACAGTTATAAGTCCTAGAATACGGGATTGCTCTGTGTATTGATTCTGGCCTTTAGGACAGCATCTAACTCAGATCAGACAGGTCTTCTGAAGTGCTGTACGTTCCTTTCCTGGGGTCACATATATTACTATCATATTACTGGCTGAGCATGTTTGTTAACCAGACGTAGCCTTTTCCATCTCTCAGTTACACATCACATAGTATTCTCATTCTTTGACAAGTAATTTTCACCAGACCAGTAGTCACTAGTTATTTGGTGTATTAAGGCCATTCCTCATTTACAGTGAAGGAAACCTCCCTCAGTTCAATTTCAGCCTAGTGGCATTCTGTCACTTTCACCTAAGATCACTTAAGCTAATGACACCACTATTTGACGAGTTCAGCTTTTCCAGGGCACAAAACTAACGTGTTTGCACAACTTACAGCCAATCTTATCATCAGTAGGATGGTTGCAAATACTGTGTGCTTTCCAAACACCAACTCTGGCTATAAAAAAAAGAGTTCTTCATGCTTTCACAGCATGAAGCATTACGGATCCTCAGTCTTTCAGGGTCTGCTATATGTAAATGCTACCATCTTCTCCAATTTATCCACAGGTTCCTTTCAAGAAAATGCAGATATGCTTCTTTGTTGCTTTCAGTTCTGTTCTCTCCTACTAGAAAGCACAGAGCTTCTTGATGTCCTTTTTGCTCCACATTTCATTGATTTCTTATATTATACAATTAATGTAAAGCACACTGGAGGCCTCCTAAGAGGATGGCTTCACTCCTGCGTACCTGTCCCAACATCCATGATCCTCCTACTCTACAGCAGAAGTCAGTCTCTGTTCACAAGCTATTTTGGTTAGTATTCCCTCTGCTACCATAGTCCCTCAGCTCACCAGCATGCATGAGAAGACAAAGAGTCCTTAAATCCTTAATTCAGCTCTGCTTCACCAGTGCACAGGGCTGGAGTCAATCGGCTCAACAGGAAGCCTGTGACTCAGCAAGCAACAGGATCTGCAGCGAGTGTCTGCAGAATGCTTCCCTCTGTCACAGGAGCTGATGGACCCAGCAGCCAAGCCAGCTTGGCACAGAAATGGAAGTACATCAGTAATACAGGACCGCAAAGGTGATGACAAAAAAAATTGTGAGACATAGGTGGGAAATGCAAGAAACACTGGTTGTGGGGCTTGGGGTGGTGAGACATGAGGGAGACGGAGTGTTGTTGGAGAGGAGGTGAAAAAGAAAATGAAATGATTGAGTAACAAGTAAAAGGATGTGTTAAAAATAAAGGATGGGAGGAAAGAGAGTAACTATAGAGGAAAATTTTAGAAAATGGGGAGAAAAAGCAGTTAGATCCTGGACTGGAACAACAGGGACCAGAGAAACAGGACTACTGTAAATGTTTCTCATAAGAAATAGCAACAGAGAAACAGACTCTTATGTGCAGAGAAAACCCAGGTGTAAGGATGCAATCACAGCACTAAAAAAGAGTCACTTGACCGAAGAAGAGTCAGAGATACTGTATTTACTGAAGTAAAGGCCACCTTCCCTCACTTAATGCACATCCATTCCAAACCTAGCAGTTGCTCGCTACTGCCAAAGGATGCAGCCATTACATTACTCACAACCATTTTGTGAGCAAATACAGCTCTAACCAGACTGAAAAAATGAGCACCGTTTCTTTCAGCTCTCAAAAAGCACCCAGAGAATTAGCCAAAGGGACATTGATAAATCGTCAGAATGTACTCCCACAAAAACAGCTACCTCACAGAACTAACCCGTGCACTTAGAGCAAGCATTTCATACTATTAAATTCACAGCTTAAATGTGCTTCCCAGAAAGTCTTCACTCAGTCCCAGTGTGTCTAGACTTTCAGATTCACAAACTTTGCACGAATTTGGTTCCTTCCACGCTGTCTCTTCCACCCCTTTAGAAAGTACTATGAAACTGGACCAGTGCTTTTAAAACCACGAGCCTGGCTTTTCTGAGAAGCCTCCAGTCT
Organism: Phasianus colchicus; assembly: GCF_987193195.1. NCBI lineage: Eukaryota > Metazoa > Chordata > Aves > Galliformes > Phasianidae > Phasianus > Phasianus colchicus. Next base: position 54,472,028 of record NC_143436.1, read on the forward strand.
CCTCTGAACAATATGCAAAGCAAACTCAGGGAGGGAACATGAGAAAAAAGAGAAGTCTTCTTTCCTCCTCCTCTTTTTTTTTTTTTTTTTTTGCCTAAGACTCACCAAAACAAGAGTCTAGTATTGAATATTCAGCACTGAATACTAACTGCTCAATAGATGGTCTGTTTGCAGAGCTCAAAGTGGAAATGACCCAGCAAGGAGAAGAGGTGAACACGCTGCTCCATCCATGTGATTAAAACGCTCTGCAAAAGCAGTCCTCCCCAGTTCTCCCCACCTCTATTCAATGGAGGCCATTTGCTGCCCCTACCACAACTCATTAAAAAAAATGTTTGCATTAGAGGGGCCCCTGCACAAGTATTGTCCCCATGGCTCTGCGCTTAGGAATGTTAGCTCTGATGGTGTAAAACCTGTGCTTGCCAGCCTGCGTGACCAGTGGTACCTGTTATTGCTCTACTCAGGAGAAGGGGGAAGCAGAGGGTATACCTGCTCTCCACCTGCAGGAAACATGGAGTGAATTTCTCCAGCAACTGTAGTGCTCTGCAGCAGGTCTTGGAGGCCTCTTTTCAGGGCTCTTCCCTGAAGACAGCATCCATTCTCACCGCTTACCCCAAAGCCCAGAAGTAGCAGCCTTTAACAGACATTGCACACATTCCACAGGCCTACTGTAGTTAGTGCAATAACTCCTACTTCAGGTCTCTCCTATGGGATGTCCATCCCACCCACTTCAGGCACGCTTGCTGCTTGGGCTAGGTCTGATGTGCAGAGGCCTGGAGCTGAAGCACCATGCCAAGGGCAAGGAAGGTTGAGGAGAAGCCTGCTGCATCTAGCTATTACACGAGCCAGTGTACCTGAAGGAAGCTCCATCCCTGGAGGCATCCAAGGCCAGGTTGGATAGGGCCCTGGTCAGTCTAGTGGATGGCAGCCCTGCACAGAGGACAGGCATTAGGTTGGAACTAGGTGGGCTTTAAGGTCACTTTCAACCCAAGCCATTCTATAACTCTATGAAAGCCCATCACACAATCAGGAAACTCTTCTCACAGAGTGGCAGGTCATTGCTGGGCCCAGGCACAGCACCTGCAGAGCAGGACTCTGTGTCCACATTTGCTTACACCACATTTTTATGGCCTATATCAGGTCACTGTCGCTTGAGGAACAGCCAGGGATTTTGTTTCGTTGTGTTGGATTTCACTTTCCCCTGAGCACTGAACAGCTACAAGTGGGGTACCTACAGGTTATACTGGAAAAAGCTGACATTAAAAACTCATTTGCTTAATTAGGACATCCTGCCTTATCAGCAAAAACTGAATGTCAGATAAGGTGGAAATCACATAAGACAGCTTCTTGATGATTATGTTTTCCTCTGAAGGACAAGACTGGGCCTACTTCCTATGCCCAACCTGGAATTTTATTCAATGAATGATCTGTTTCTGCAAGATCCTACAATGTTAGAAAAAACACACAGCCTTTCCTGCTGGTCCTCTGACATGGGGAAGCTTTCAGTCTTGTAGGAAAGCATCATGGGTTGAGGAAAGGATGATACACGGGGCCTTTTGAGTGAGGTAAGCATCCCCCACTAGGGAGGTCCAGAACCCAGGACACAGGGGTCTCACACAGTGCTGGATGCCACCACCTCCTGAGTCCCCATCAGTGAAGTGGACTCTTGTCTGTGCTGCCCTTCCTCAGCTGCAACTGAGGGTGTTTTAACACTCTGATTTATCCCGTTACCACTGCAGTTAGTTTTGTGCATATTTACATTTCTTTCCCACTACCTTCTAATTTTCTTTACTACTGTATTTTTTTTTTTAAATCTGCTTTACAAATTTTACACAAGCAGCTCATACCTGCCACAGAGAAGATGGTAATTACACTGTTTGGTTGACTTAGTGGTCTCACGTGCACGCTTACATGCAGGTAAGATATTTTTCATACAATGAAATGAGTTCTGTTCAATCCAATGCAATTTTAAGTCTTGTCCCAAATAGCCAAGCCAGTGAAAATAGCTACAAAGAAGAAAACAGGATAAAGAAAGCCTGACAGTAATTCTCTAAGCAGGTTTTAGAACAGAAGTTCTAAAGTTTTAGAACAGAAGAAAGCAAAGCTGAGCAACAAGTAGCAGTTTTATGTCTAGAGGCAGCATTCCAGAAAATGACAAGAGTCATTTAGACAACAGTCTAAACCTGTAGTCCTTACTACCAAGGCAAATCTCCTTATCTTCTGGATACGATAAGGAGTATCAACAAGTAAATGAGGATCCCTGAAGAAAAGGATTTCGCATTTCTAAGCGTTTGAGTTCATACCCATAGGGCTCACAAGCAGCAGGAAATTTACAGAACGCTAACCACTGCATGCCTAGAAAACATGAGAAGTCCCATTATACATCTCTGGTCTGCTGCTCTCAAGTTATTGCCTCAAACTACTCATGCTGTACGTTTCAGAGAACTTTCACAAGCTGCTCCAGCTGTTGAAAATGGACTGTTTCCCATTACCATAATATTTGAGATCCTGAGAAAAAAAATGCTCAGGATAAGCTGCTAATTAATTGTGAACCTGTCATTCATAGCTGCGAATCATCCACTTGGTTGCTGTAACAAATTCCATTTTAGAGAAATTAAGTTCACTTACCAATAAAAGGGAACAAAGTGCTTAGCTGTAGCTGAAGGGAATGAGACAGCGCTGAACCCTGCATTTCAGCCTTGAGACAATTTAAGCTGCAAATGAGCTTTTCCTTCGTTACTGGATGCAGCGAGAGCCAAGGTTCTATTTAACCCTCTCCACATTTCCTGATTTCAAGTTTATCAGAAAAGCAGGAATGGGTCAAAGTACTTCTAACCTAGTATTTAGGCATGGAGAACACGGAAGCAGGGCTCCTGCGGCAAGCTCTGCCACTTACTAAGCCCCATCTCTAGCACTGGCTAACATTTTGCTTCTAATAAACTGTTTTTTTTTATTCTGCTCGCCTCCTGGGAGAAAATAAATGGGAAAGAAGACAGCCCAGGACTGTTAGTTACGCGTGTGAAATAGAGGCAATTAAGTTATTACACATTTGCTGCCATTAGGAGGGCTCATCATGAGCTGACCCTGCACACCTGCCCTTTGGGGCAGCCACACAGGGACTTTCAACAGGTGCTTCCCTCAGGGAGGAATTGCAGCATTGGGATTTCCGATAGCAAACTGTATCACAGCTTTAAACACGAAAACTTCCACATGTATGCACAAGTGTGCAGGATCGAGCAGACATGCATAAGCATGTTTTAATACAAGCATAATAAAAAGCTTACAGAGGTCTCCATTCCTACATCGACACCACATTCTCTTCCTGCTCTTGCTATCTATGGGATCGCTCAGCCATCAAATACCCTTTATGCTATCCATCCTCCTAACCCGGGTGTCAGCAATGCGATCGCCTCGGCCGCCGGGCTGCTGGGCTCCAGCAGGGCCGGATCGTACGGGGCATTCATTTCTAGACACAATGAAACCAATGGAAAATCCAGCGCAGATGCGGGGAAACGGACAAGCGGGTGAACTCGGAAAATTCGCAGACCTCCAGGCTCACGGAATTGTGAGCTAATTATTTGGACTTTAATGTCACATCAAGTATCCCCCAAAGGACTGACCCTATATTTGTATTGGTTACACGACAGCCCGCTGCGGCTCTCAAGGCTTTGTTACAAAGCCCCACGCCCTGGCTGTATTTAAGGCCGCCTCTTCAAAAGTCCCCATGTGAAGAGGCACTAATGTTTCCCCACCGCACGCAGCCCGGTGCTCCCACGATGTCATCTATTTTACCGCAGCAAAACCCCACGTATTGAAATGGTGTCCCAGGGGACGCGTCCCTTCTGACTGCTCCAACTTGCAAAACGTGTAAATTAAGCTCAAAAAACCTTCCATTAAGCTCACAAAACGGCTTCCATTTGGAGATGCTGCTGATTGTATGGGTGTGCAAACCTTCCTCCTCGGTGACAGCACCAGTGGCTGGAAAGCAGCCTGGTTTCCCACCAGCAAACAAGCCGACAATGCCGATAGGAGCGCTGAGCTGTGCCTGAGGGCAGAGTCGCAGTGACTTTCTGTGGGACAGCTCTAATGCCCAGCACAGGGATCTCACAGCACACAGAGATCTCCTCTCACCACTTGCAGAAATGTGGGACCACCGGGGCTGTGGGGCTCTCAGTGCAGTCCCACGGGCAAAAGTTTCATCTGCCTGAAGCTGGAGCCCCTTCTTTAACGAAGCCTTCACCCAAATAAAATCTTGAGGACTGTGAGCCCTAAACTGTGACTTAAATAAATGAAATAATTTCCTGCAGCTGTCCAGCTATTCTTATGTAAAATCTTGTTTCAGTTCTTCCTTTCCATCCCTTTACGGAGCTTTCCTTTAAGGCAGGTAAAGAGCGGACTGCGGAGCAGTGAAAGTCCCGCAATTCTACCTCCCTGTGTATTTTAGAATTCAGACAAGTAAACCATAAAATCATCCTTCTCTCCGTGTCAGACTTTGAAGGCAAACTTCTTCACTCGAGCCAACTCACAAAGCCCTACAAAGCCCCTCACCCTGCCCAAAGTCTGGAATGCACCGTCGGGAGCAGGGAGCAGCCCAGCACTGGGATGGCTGTGAGCTGCGGCCCTGCTCCTGCTGCCAAGGAGTGGGCCCGGCTGCAGCCAGCAGGAAACAAAACGGTTTTGCTGCGTTTTGTTTTGTTCCATTTCTTTCACATTAAAGCACGTTAAGATGTGAAATCACATGAGAGAAACAGCCAGGTTCGGTTGCGTTAAGAACCAGCGGTTCTTCTGCTACGTGTTTGCATCGTATCGAGTTTAGAATTCAAACAAATTGAAGGATCATCATAACGGCTCAGCAGGTGAGAACCTTTGTAAGCAAACTGAGGAGCGGTAAATAACTTTCTTCATTTTCTGGAACAAACATAAATCTCAGTTTGGGTTGCCTGAGAGCTTGTAAGGAAACAACAACAACAGCAACTTCATCTATTAGTAAACCACGTTGCAAGCAGTGAAGCAAACAATTTTCAGCAGCAAAAGAAACCGCTCATTTGGATTAAAAAAAAAAAAAAAAAAAAGTAAAAATAAAAGTCAGACCTTGGGCTGCACGCATCAGTGTTACAGACATGTTCTAAATTGTCCCAACTGCTTTGCTTGCCAGCTCTGAACGCTACCAGTACCGGTGATTTCATGAACCGAACCGAACGGTGAAGCCATTCGTTCCCTTCTGCCAGTGCTGGGCGCTGGGTCCCGTTACAACGGCAGGCCGATGGCCGCCCAGCACCGTGCTGCTGCCCTGCAGGCAGACCGGCAGCACAGAGTGCTCCCAAGGCTTCATCCCAACCTCCCGACGGCACTGTAGGGCTCTTTGCTGAGTTCATGAGCTTTGGGTCCTCTCTGGAGGCTCAGCTCCACATCCCAAGGATCCCATCCAGGCAGCACTCTGAAACCAGAGGTGCTCCTGCCCGGCTATGGCACGCTGCAGAGCATGGAGCCTCTGCCCGATGGCCATGGGACATTATTATTATTATTATTATTATTTTGAGATAAAGCAGTAGGGAGAAATTAAAACACGAGGGATTTTTTTTTTTTTTCAATGAAGCCATATTTCTCCGCGATGCAAAAGGATCTTTACATAACAACTGCAACTCGGGAGAAAAGCTAATTGGATTAAGTCCTCTGAAAGGGAGGTTAAGGTGTCTGAATGAGACAACCGCAAAGCCCCACTTCTCTTGCCATCTGTTTAGCAAGACTAAAGCGTTTTCTGATTAATATTATCTTAATCAATCATGCTGCCATTTATTACAGCCGCGCTCAACTTAAGGAATGGACAGTGCGGAGCCTCTGTCCGAGGACGGGCGATGCCGAACGCAGGGCTAGGGAACCCACTGCCTGCTTTGGTTTTTCGGTTTGGTTGTCGGTTCGGGCGGCGGTTGTTTCCCCTGAAGGCCCGTTCCTGACAACGAGAATCCGCCTGCAGTGCGCCCAGCGCCGTCCCGGCAGCGGCGGAGCGAAGCGGGACAGCTCCATCCGACGTCCGTAACTCGCTCACGGGCGGGACCCGAGCGCAGTTCCCCGCGGAGCACTTTCTCCCCTCGACACTACCGGGATATCGTCCCGGGGTGAGGGATGAAAGAGCCCCGGGATCCGTCGGGGAGCCGCGGGGAGCCGGGGCCGTCCCACAGAGCCGTCGGGGAGGCGCGGGAGACCCGATCCGCTGCGGGGTTGCGAGTCCCGGCGGCTCTGCCCAGGGAGGGAGGGAAAGAGGGAAGGAGGAGGGCTCGCGTGCCGGCGCCGGTCAGATAAATTCAAGCTGCAAAGGTTGTTTTTTGGCGGCTGCGTGCCGGTGTCCGGGCTCCGGAGGTTTCGGCCGCTGAGAGCGGGCGGGTAGCGGGGGCCGTAGAGGCGGTAAGGCCCGGCTGACAGCCGCAGGGGGAACGCACGGCCCTGGGCCCTGCCCGCGGGCAGCCCCCGGCCCGGCCCCGCCGTACCGCCGCGCTGAGTCGGGCCGCGCCCGGCGGTAGCGGCGGCCGTCGGGGCTCGGGTTGCGGCCCTCGGGGAGAGCATCCCTTCGTCACGCTCCTGTTCCGGCTTCTCCCCTCCTTGGGAGGCGTGAGTGAACGGGCTGAGCGGCCGGGAGTTTGGGGACCGGGAGTCCCCAGAGTTCTCCCCTTCGAGGCGCTGCCCGTTGGACGAGCCGAGCACCTCGCAAGCAACTTCCCCGATTAACCTCGCCGAAAGGCTCCCAAAAAACCTAAAGCCTACAACTAGAAGCAGAGAAGGAACGAGTTTGCCGGCCGGTAGCCCGGGGAGCAGAAAGAGAAAAGGGAAAAAAAGAGAAAAAAAGAAGAAAGGGAAAACCCCAGCGCTGCGTCGCGTCGGGCAGCGCAGCCCCGGGGCTGCAGCGTCACGTCGGGAAGTGCTGCCCGGGGGGCGAGGGGAGGGAGGGAGGGGGCACTTACCTGTGGAGTCCATATCGGGTTCCTCCAGCAACCCACAATGCATGCTCTTCCCATGGACGGGACGGGAGCCCCAAGGTGCCGGGGTGTGCAGAGCCCCAGCTCGGGGGTGCGCGGAGCGAGGGGAGAGGGAGCGGGGCGGGAGGGAGGGCAGCGGCGGCTCGTGGGGAGGGGGAGCGCGGGAGAGGGGGACACTCCGTAATCCAGCAGGGCAAAGCCAGACCCGTCAAAATGTTTGCGGATGTTTCATGGGAAAAAGCATCATTTTATAGAAGCCCTGATGGGAGAAATGTCATTGATAGGCCAGCCAGCCTGATGAATGGCTGCTACTCAGATGGGGATGTGGCAAGGCTCAATGTGAAGCCCATTGTGATGCTGTTTTGAATAAGAAAAGCTTTCCTCCAAAAAGGGGGGCCTTAGATCTACGCAATCCCAACACTTCGACTTCCCTCTTCTATTAGAGCATTAGAAACGTTTTTCTTATTTAAAGTTCCAGCGGCCTTTCCACTCCTCCCTTCCCCCCGGCCCCCACCCAGCGCCTTTGGCTCATTACAGCCACGGATCAAAATCGCCTCCGATATTCCAACGGGCTCGGGGCTGCGCTCCTCGGGGCGCGGCAGGGCGGCCAGCGCCCGCTCCCCTCCTCCTCGTGGCTTCCTCGTGGCTTCCCCGACGTCCCTCATGGGGCGGGGGCGGGGGGGGGTTAAGAAAAAAGGGCGATGTGTGTGGGTAGCGAAGGAGCCGGGGGGAGAAGCTGCCAGCGTCCCGCCGGGAGGTGCTGGGGGAGCTCCGGGCCGGGGCTTCGCGTCCCCGGAGGGAGAGCACGGGCTGCCGCTGGGCACACGGGAATCGGAGCTTCTCCCCGAGGGAGCGGGGATCCGTCCCGCTTCGGGGTCAGGGAGGAGAGGCTGGGAAAAGTTGGTGATTCTGCAGGCGGCTGTGTGTGCTGGAAGTGGAAGTAAAAGTGCAAAGCTGGGGCTGTGATAAAAGTGGCTGGTCCGGGGAAGGAAAAGCTGTGATTAGAATATGAATAGAGCTCCAGGAGAGGAAGAGAAAGGGGGATTATAGCTGAATTACTTTGACCATGGACAGAGCCAACATTTTCCACTCTTCTCCCCCTCTCCCCTCCCAACACCCAGACTGCCCCCCTTCCCTCTGCCCGTCGGTTTGCGGAGCTTTTTTTTTTTTTTTTTTAACACCACAAACCCGCAACAAAACAAGCGGCGAGGTGGCTGAACGGGGCGCCTTCACCGCCTGAGGGACGGCTCTCCCTCCCCTCGTGGGGCTGCCCCAGCCCGCCCGCCCCGCTAGGCCTCGCCCTGCCATCAGTCAGAAGCAGCCTGGGGGACTCGAGACACCTGCAAGCATAGCGAGCACGGACGGTGCCCAGGAAAGGACCTCGCAAAGCGCAGAGCTTCCCTCAGGCGCGGCCCTCGCTTCTGCAGGCTGCCAGGGCCCTGCTGCAGGCACTGCCACATCCTGGGAGGTCGGCCTGTAAAGGAGCTGCTTCTGTGGTGCTGATGTCCCATTGATCAGTAGAATAAAGCGTGTGTGAGCACGGGGATGTGCACTTTCCAGGGTGAGATTCCACTGGGAGTCTGCACTGTGGCTGGAGGCTCATCTTTCTCTTCAACAGGGCGCATGCTCCCCACTTCTCCAGTTTAGTTCCTGTCCTCATGTTCATATGTTGCCATCTTGCTGCTTACCTAATCCTGAGTGTGACACATCACTCTGGTATCCTTCCACAGCTCAACGATGGTTGGGTTGTCCTTACTTTTCTAAAAAGTGGCTCGTGCTTTTGGATTTCCCATGCGATTCCCAGCAAAGGACATAATTCTTCTAAAAGCGTGGGGCATTCTCCTCCCACAAAAATCTGATTAACCTAACGCACAGCAAGTTGGAAGCTTACAGATGGGAAGACTGCAAAGCGCTAGGTTTTTTTCAATAATGTCAGCTGCAGGATTGGATTTGATACAGTGTAAAGGGCAGGTCTTGGCAAGAATACAGAAACTCTACAATTGGGGATTTTTGCTCCAGATTCTTGTCTATGCAGAACACAGACAAACCATAAAACCACCAGGATAACCCTACTGCCTCAGTGAGGTGTTTTCAGGGGAGAGAGGCTGTGTCGCTATTGTGAAAGGAGAATCATAGAATCATAGAATTGCTCAGGTTGGAAAAGACCTTAAAGGTCATTGAGTCCAATCACAACCTAACCATACTATCCTAACTAACAACCCTCCACTAAATCATGTCCCTGAGCACCACATCCAAACGGTTTTTAAACACATTCAGGGATGGTGACTCAACCACCTCCCTAGGGAGCCTATTCCAGTGCTTAACAATCCTTACTGTAAAGAAGTGTGCCCTGATATCCAACCTAAACTTACCCTGGCACAACTTAAGGCCATTTCCCCTTGTCCTGTCACCTTCGTTCAAGAAAGATGAATGGGTGCTTGGAGTGTGGGTGCTTGGAGAGAAGGGAAAGGTCATCAAAGGGTAGGGAGGGTATCCACTTAAAATCCAATAGTTTGAGCTCTTTCAAAAACAGGTTTCCATGAGTGTCCTCCATTCTGCAGCCATTTGTTGCAGTGGGCTGGAGCCACACAAACTTTCCTTGTCATAAGATGTTCCTCATGGTGGTACTAGACCCCAAACATCAGTTCTAGACCCTAGCATAAATACTTTGGGAGTAAGTGCCAAGGAGTGAGGGCAGTTTCAATGCACAGTAGGGGAAGAAACTAAAGGGTAGTAAGAGCTATCTATTAATTTAGCCATAATACCCAAGGCAACAGTAGGCTGAAGTTCTAGCCAAGTTTTCTCTTGGATTAGCAAGGACAGGAACTTGTGTTAATTTTAGTAATGAGTGAATGTCTTGTGAACAGTTGTATCAAATGGTGTTGGCAATATGAAGGACCTGGAGCGAATGGCTTAGAGGACCCTTTTGGATCCCCAGCATCTCAGCATGTACAGAGTGAGACTTCATTATTTTAGCAGTGGCTGCAGTCTGGGAGTTTTTTCTTGTTTTCTAAGCCTGCTACCTCTGTCCCAGAATGAACAAACACTTCTGTCTGCTCACTTTCCCAGCTCTGCAGCTGTTTTCTTTCTTTCTTTACCTACTAGGAAAATCCCACAGAAGAAAAAAGAGAAGGATCTTGTTTATGTACTGGTTTCCCTTTCCCAATTACGTTTCTTATCCATACAGGAAATGCTAACTTTATTTTACATATATTAACACTCCTTAGGAAGCTATATACATAGGTGAAGGACAGGATATGGAATAAACTGACAGAAGGCTTCTGGAATCAACTGTGTGCGTGCTTGGGAGTGTGATGCTGACAGACGCAGGAACTGAAGAACATCAGAAGGCATCCCAGATAAACACGCACACGCCGATCCTTCAGAAGGCTTTCACTGACACAGGCACTGAGAGAAAGTGGCTGGGAGAAAGCGATCAGAAGAGCTGAGGCATGCAAATGATGGATTGCACTTGCATTGGGCAAGGGGGTACCTTCTTTTTAGATTGAATAAAAAGTAACGTTAATTGCAGCTGGCTTGCTGGAACTTTAGAAATGTCCAAAGCCAACTTTTGTTGAAAATGAGTGTAGGTCCATCTTAACTGATCTGCTTTTATTAATGCCTGAGAAAGGAATTTTGCTCGGCTGCGGTTCCTGGGTTCAGGGAGAACTGCAGTGCCAGAGTTGCCAGAAGGGACTGTGCAAAACAACTTGTTCACACTGGCCAGCTTCAACCTGCACAGAAGGAGAGAATAAACTCTTCTGGTCTTGCAGGTTTGGGCGACATCAGTGTCTGTAGGAGTCCAGAAGAACTCCTGCATCTAGGGCTGCTGCCCTAGGAGTCCCTTGCTGACTTCAGTACGAGGAAAGGGCAAAGAGTCATCAATTTCTGAGCTTACACCAGATTTAGCTGGCTTTTGTTGTGCGTGGCTGGTACTAGTTACCAGAGGATTTGTACTGTGCGTTGGAAGAAGAGCCAGCCCTAAAAGCTATTATAGACAACAGACACAGAAAAGATCCATTCCAGACTGCCGAACAACTGGACGTGAAGCCATCATATCCTCTTAGATGACTGACTGATAATGAGTTTCTTTTGATCCGCCTGGAGCACAGAGCATTACCGTCAGTGCCTGCTGGTGACTGGCAGGCTGAGGCTTGAATGCAGAGTTAAGTTTTCAATTGACTATGAATTAAAGGTAAAACCATTATCAGAATGCAATTTAGCAAGAAATAAAAACGTTACTGTTTAGCGCATTAATTTATTTTGCTCCTTAGTTTTTGTATTATTTTTTCTGTTCATAATGTTTTGACGTTTGTTAAGTCTGAGTGCGCTGCCTGAAACTGAAAAACATATGCTTAGCTCAAACAGCTCCCTGAAACTCATGGTAAGGAAAAAGTCACTGCTGCTGTTAGCAGGGAGTTGCTTTTCATTTGGACCAACACACTGTTAATACACTGACTGGGATGAGGGGATAAAGACATGCAAAATGAAGCTATAAGAAAAAAATACTTGGTCTCTGCAAACAACTCAAAGGCACCTGCCTCAGGAAACAGGGGAGTAAAAGAATAGCTGGAATTAGGAGAAACACATAGTTACTCTTTCCTGCTCCCCACCCCACTGCAGCAGGATGCAAGGAGTAATGGCCTGCTTACAAGCTCAGAAAGATTTTTCTGAAGGTGGAACAGTGGTCCGCCTTCACTCACAGAGTGGCTAACAGGAATCATCGCTGTTGACTTTTATGAGAGAGGAATTAAGCCATATAAGCTGCTTTTTAAAAATCTCAGCTGCAAATAATAGTAGTAATAATAATAATAATAATGTATCGTCTCTGATGGGAGCTTGGAGAAAGTTTAACCAAGTTCTGGTGTTCCCCTGGACACACATTCATATGCATCTGTGGCAAAGATGGTGCACACATCCTGTGAGTCTGTATGGTGAGTTCTTAAATGACTGCCAAGAGGCAAAACTCACTGGCTGATTCCAGCACCCATTACTACTCTGAGGAGGAGATACTGATCAGGTCCTCAGACACCAGCTAGAGCAAGGTTAGTGAAGCAGTCAGTCATTGCCCTCCTTAACCCTTCCCAAAGAATGAATTTCCCCACTGAAAGCGGGTAGAAACATGCAATGGGAAGGACAGACCAAGCCAGAACTTGTGTTCAAACATGCTCAAGTTTCTAGGAGCATTCAGGTCTAAAACATGGGTCCATTTCCTAGGCTTTTGAGCCTTAGACGTAGAAACTGGAATGCAGATCTTCAGTGTGCCTTGCACACATTAAGCTTCCCAGCACCGGTCCAGATAATAGCAAAGAGTCACCATCTGGCTGGATTTTACGGTTTGATGAAGTGCTCAGTTTTAAGGCAAGCACGTGTCTGGCACCTGGGGACTGCAGAGTCCTGATCCCAGTTCTGGCACAGTTTTTCTGTGGCCCTGGGCAAGTCACGTCCTCTTCGGAGGAGGGAATTCATCAAGTGCCCCATGGTCCCACTGAACCGGCAACAGGCTGTTAAAACAATCCTCAGCTCCAAGTGGGGAGCGGTTGGCTGGGGGGGCATTGCAGCAGTGCCAAGCTATCTCCATGCCACAGCTCAGAGCTGCTGGTCCTGGGGCACAACCGAGAGCCTGCGCTGCTCCTGCAGAGCCCTGCACAAGAGCTCAGGTAGGTTGTTCCAGGGTTTGGGAGTGCACGGGCTAGAACCAGCCTAGTTCTCTGATCCTCCCACGGAAGAAGCACTGGTAAGTTTTGAGCCCTTCTTATTTGGTTTGGTCTGCACAATGACATTTACTGCTACAATCGGACTCTACAGGTGCGTTCTGAGCAGGGTTTGCAAACCAATTTGCAGAAGTTACAGCACCATTTATTAGTTTGCCATTTGTTATCACTAAACAATGACACGATCTTCAGACTTCTAACTTACTCCCACATTACTATAAACCACAGATGTTTTCTATTTATGAGCAAGAAACCCCAAGTAATGTCACAGTGGTAATTTCTCATCATTGTGGTCTATTTTTTGTTGGTTTTCCTCTTTTTTTTTTTTTTTTTTTTTTTTTTTTTTAAGCAGCATGCAACTAGGGAGCCCATGGAATTCAAAGCCCTCTTTGCTGCATGCTCAAACTTCTTTGTAAGCAAAGCTCTTAACAAGATACGGACATTACAAACAAAACCTATTCATTTTCTACATCTTAAAATTATTAAATCCCAGTATACCTGTATTTCATATTATAGCCTCTCTGAATGCCAGAATTGGCCAGTCTGGTTTCATTTTTCTTTATAGTTTTCTTGTTCACATGTTTGGAAACATTTACCTTAGAAAAGAAAGAAAGACAGAAAGAAAGACAGAAAGAAAGACAGAAAGAAAGACAGAAAGAAAGACAGAAAGAAAGAAAGAAAGAAAAAGCCTGAAAGGGTATGCAGATGACAAAGTGAGGCTTAGTCATTTGGCTAAGTGAGGCTAAGTGAGAGTTTTTCTGAACTCTAAACAACACTTTACCTGCAACTCCACAAACAGCTGTGCTTTTTCTGCCCCCTCCTTGACTTGATTCTGCTTCTCACACCAGAACAGTACAGCTAGGCATGGATGCTGTTTGAAGGGGTAGCTCTTAATGTCTGTGTTTTGAAATGAAATAATTGCTGAATTCTGTTCCAGAAATACTCCTGCCATTTGATTGTGTTGAATCCTTAATCTGCAAAGTAAATGGGAACTTATGATATATGGAGTTAGATAGCTCTTCCCACAGAGCACACACCTCTGGAAGTGGACTGTATTCTGCCGTTCAGTTGGGACTAATGCTGGTGACCTTCAAGCTGAATAGCAATTGGAGTAGAAAGCCTCTCCTGGAGGCTAACTAGTGAGAGATAAAGAAGTTGCAAAAGAATGAACATTTTTGGCAATTTTCTAGCCACAAGTCCTCCTGCTAATGCCTTAAGATTTTGTTATGTTGTTCAGAATACTGTATCTCTTTCAGCAGATGTCTTTCATGGCAGGGTTGATCTGGGGAAGTTTACTTACAGCAATACAGCCCTTAGCTGGCATGAGACCTCTTTGTGAAGGAACTCACTGTATAAAAAGGGGGGATGGGAGGTCGGCTAGGAAGATAATTGAAAGGATTGCAAAGATGAGGCTGACCAGAGGAAAGCAGTGTGACAGCTGTGGGATTCTGAGGATATATTTTACTCCACTAGCCTCTGTGTCGTAATTTGCCCTGTCTGCAGTAGGGTTCCTTCATTGAACTGCCTCTTTAACCACAGCTGTCTGCTCAGTTTCTGCTGCTGGTTTTGTACTGCTTACTCTACTGCAAAGAACTTACTTGTGAGTGTCTTAAGAAGGAACATAGGCATCCTCTTCAAGAGAGGCAAGAAGTAAAAATTGGGATTTCAGCTCAAATCTGCAGGCATATAAACTCCTATATATTCATAGATTTCGGCAAGACAACAATAACATGTAAATGAAACTGATCAAGTATCACCAAAGCAGTTCATAGTGGATGATCCTCTCTTGTTCCTAGACTTGTCTAGTTTCTATGTTCTGCTGGACACACCCAATGCTAAAATTGCAACCAGCTTCCTAAGCTACAATAGAAGATTTCCTTTACTCTCTCAAGATCTTCTCAAAAACCGTTGCCATGCTTTCATCAGCATGAGGTAAAACAGCTGCAAGGTCCCACCTTCAGGACTGCACACAGATCTGTACTCTCAACAAGGTTACATGGGAGCACGCTACTCTGCTCTTCTCTGCTGCGTCTGCTTAAATTTCTGCAGGTGTAATTGCTTGCATTCCTTAGTCTTGATAATGTCCTGTAGTTCAGATCTCTTAAGCCAGGAGATCACTTAAAAGAGGACTGGCTAGCCCTTATCCTAAGAGTAGTTTCCTTGTGTCAAGTCAACGCTTCTCCCACCAACATGCTAAAGCCTGTGAGGCTCACTCCCTCTGGTGGTGCACCCGAGCTTCAGTATGGCAATCATGGAGCAAAACAAGTTTGTTAATTTGGTTGGGGCTGCTGGTTAACCCCTTCCTCTAGTAGTTTGCAAATGACAATTTTTGGTTTATGTCATTCTGCCATAAATCATCATAAATAACCCAGAGCTGCTCAGATCTCAGTAGAGGTGCTTCAAGAGCTTTTCCAGTCCAAATGTGGTGCTGAGATCTGCACTGTCATCAGTCCTACTGGAAGAAAAAAAAAGAGAGAATAAAATCTCCCCTTTCAGATTTTGTTTGTAACCTAAGACACAAAACTGCTAGTTTACGTATTTTGTTAGCAGCTTAGAAAGTCTATTCAAGCTGGTATTCATTTCTGCTTCTTAACGGCAGCAACATGACTGGCATAGTCGTGTCAGGATGATCAGCATCCACAGTTCAGCTGTATGAGGAGGCAGAGGGCACCTCAGGACTTTCACAGTCAATGTTCTAAATTCTGACTGATTTAGTGCAGTATATTTCTCTCAAGCATCTAAAGATGCTCATACTTCCTCCTGACTTCAGTTAAAAAGATAAATGTGCTTTCCTAAGAAAAGACTCAGAAGAGTTTAGGGTTCTAAGTGAACTCTTGGTTCATCTGCTGCTTTAGACCTTGCATCTCATTAAAAACATTGCACCTAAAAATGACTATTTCAAATTCTCTAGGTGGTGTTCTTTCCTATCTCTAAGACTGACTAATTAATGCTTTTAACAACATGCTTTAGGAATAGCAAAATGTTTTAGACATTACAAGAAGGCTTCACCATTCTTACACAACACAGCACCACAAATTCAGGCACAATTATTTAAAACATTTATTAGCCTTTCATATTCCACTAGTCTGTAAAACATACTTTTAACCTCTCTGAATAGATGTGCCCTGAGGGCAGCTCATGCCCTAGTCCAGCAAAACATTTTTCAAAACAAAGTATGGGGTTGCCACACTCCTAAAAGGGATGCATGTGCCTTACTGGACCATGACTTCATTCCCCCATTCCCATGTGCCCTGTTCACTACGACACATCAATGCTTTCAGAACTATTAGTGAATGTTACTGATGAAGTGTCTTCTGTCAACTTAAAACAGGTAGAATACACACAAAAGATTTCCTACAACCGGTTTGCACCTCCTTCTGCCCACTTAGGTTGTAGAGTTACTTCTGTTCACCAAAAAATCTTCCAGTTAGATACGCTGGATTTCAATTTATACAGAGTACTTTTTCCCTTCTTTTTCTTGTTCATTCATTGTACTTAGCTAGTTTTAGCCTAGGTATGATATTCATCGACTGCAGTTCTTGGAATAAGAGTTTACAGGCATAAGGTATCCGCAGAGAAGACACGTGACATGATGATTTGCAGTAATGGCACCTATGGAAACAAGCAAAAAGAAAGTCAGAGTTTATGCACAAACAAAGCTCTGCAGAAAAGAGCAGTTGCCACTATCCACCATTTTCTTTGTCCACCTGCATTTAAACACTGCTTTCAGTCCCAGAAGGAGGTGAGTGCTTGAGATGCACTAGCACTTAAGGAAGTCACAACTTTAGGCTCTTAAATAAATCTGACTGAAGTTAATAAGGGCTTCATGTTAAACCTGCACTTTTCTTGGACAAGAATCACAGTGCTTAGCAGTTAACAGGACTGACTTCTACTTCTTCACCACTTGCATAACTTCCAACAAATATTCAGTATTACATAATGAGAAAGAAGGTGAACAGAACAAAGTATTTCTGAAACATGACTCATGATTCAGTTTCCATCTTATAGACAGTCACAGAAAAGAGGCAGGAAGAGAATGAAAGATCACATTTAGTTGGGAATTTTTTTTTCCTTTATTCACAATGTTACCCTAAGCTGCCTCAAACCAACCCACATTTCTAACTCGGAAAAGGAGCATCTCTCCTTAGGTACCTCTGTAGGAACAGCAAAATCTTTTGTAGACATGGAGGTCTGGTAAAACTGCTTTAATACACAGTCTTTGTACTCTTTACTCAAACAGTGATAATAAAATCTGGCAGAGAGTTTTTCCTTTTTATTTCTTACCTCTGTATTTCCTCATTCTCTCGTATTCTCCATCTTCTGGCTTTGGAAAGTTGATGAAGCCAGGCCTTTGGGAACTGGGGACAGTGTGTCCCAGCACTTCCCTAATGGTCTATCAAAGCTCTCCTTCTGCTTACATGTTTCATATTTATATTCTCGGCATAAAGTCAAGACAATCTAAAGTTCCAAGCAGCTACATGCTGCTGTGGTACCGAATGAGTCTAAGAACCAACATCTGCAGTAAAGCCAATGCTTAGTCACTTGTTTCTGTTATCAGTGATCTTGATCTAGAGCCTGAGGGAGTCACTGCAGCCACGTCTAATAAGACTGCTTGATGTTATGCTCCTGGTTATGAAACTCACCATTAGTTCTTTCACAGTTACTCTTCACTGACTATGCTACTTCTCTTTTATGGATATACTTAAAAGAACATCCCCAAGAGCTGATCTGAAAAATTGACCTTCTCATGCTCCATAATTGGGGTATTTCTTTTTTTTTTTTTCCTCTTGAAAATCATCTAAGTTTTGACAATGAATGGTATAGAAGATTTAATTACATTTCTCTAGTTTATGATGCCTTAAATCAGAATGGACATCAATTACAGGTTCATAACTATTAACTTGGTCCAAATTCATAGTGATAGCTGTGTTTTTACGGAGGGTGAAGCAGCAAAAACAGAAGCAATTTTTGATGACGGCAAATAGCAAACAATTGTACTCAAAAAAAGACACTTTGCAAACCCTGGAAGCTTGATGAGTCACAATGTTTCTGTTTCTCAGCAGAAGTCTAGTGTTTGATAACAGCAGCTAAGAGCTGAGGAGTCCAGACTAGGTGCACCACACCTTGAACCTAGATCCTCCTGGGCCTGTTCTGTATGTGCATGGAGATCATCCAGAAAGGTTACAAGATACAATGTGCACAAATTGTAAGTTACTGTCAAACAGAGGTCATAGAAATTGAAGTATCCAAGAGACCATTTGATTTTAGGACTGATGCTACACTGAACAGGAAAAGGCAATAGTGCCAAAGCTGATCTTAAGATTTTAAAATGCCCAGACTCTATGGAAAAGAATAACTTCTCACCATCAGAAAGGACCAAATGTCATTCGAGGAATTCAGTACATAACTCTGTAGCACAGCAAAGCTGAAGGATTTGCATGCAGCTGGCTTTGTTGCAGTAAGCTTCTATCTGTACCTTTTATGGGGACAAATTCTGTCACCACCACAACAGTCCCATTCTCCTATGAAAAGTTCCATTTCAGGCCCCAACACCAATGCACTGCTACTGTGCTGCAGAAAGACATACCCAACTGCTAGTCCTTGTCTGGGAGGAGAGCACATCTTCCTGCAGACAGTTGTCCTTAATGGCATCCACCAAACAATATGTTTCTACAAGGTTTCTCACAGCAATGTCTGATTAATGCTGGAATCACTTGACAAGGCCAGTTTGGAAGACGTGAGTTTCTCTTAATGACTGTCTCTTCTGTGATGCTCATTATAGGGCCACTTGCTTTGGCTACTGGTAGCTACAGCGTATTACATAGCAGAATCTACCTCTTTTTGATTACTCCTGCACTTCAGACAGCTTTTCACAGAACTCAACTGCAAGAATGTCTCGCTCTGTCTGAGAGTTTCTTTCAGTTATTTTAAAAACTTATTAAACTTTGTTATGTTACAAACTTCAAAACAAAGAAAGCCTTTTGATTAGCAATCCTTTAAAAACAAAGTTTAACACTATCTCTAATCTTTAAATTCCCAATTTCTTCAAGGTGCTTTCATTGAATCCAGTCTCTGAAATTCAATCTTCAATTGTACTACATCTGCATGATGGTATTTTTAAGGCAGTGCATTACACAGTCAGAAGTCGTTTGAATTCATGCATGCCCTTCCTTCCAGGCAACTGCCTTCAACTCTTACTTGTGCTGCAGCAGTTTTAAAAGACCAGAAAGAGGGCTCGCTTGTTACATACAGTGCATACACACTCAAAAAAAACAAGAGCCTCAAAATGTTTATTGCACAAAAGCCAGTAGGGCAATGTCCAACTAGATATCACCAACCACGACAGGCCGTACAAAAAGCAGGCTTTGTCTGTACTTCTGCTCCATAGGGAACTGAACTGCTACTGGTTCATTAGCAAACATGGTGATTTCTTTCTGGCCAGACACACTTCTGAAGAAAGATTTGACCACAGCAAAAAAGGGCAGCTGTCACTTCTATGTTTATAAACTGAAAACATGCCTTACTTTCTTACATATCACAGAAAAATTACTCTCCAAGAACCAAAGTAAATAAGGCCCAACGTCCTGCCTTTCCTGATTGATATTAATATCCAAAATACTGCAAACTTCCAATGTTATTAGGAAATATTTAGAAATGAATCTGTCCTCCTCCCCTAACTTCTCATCTTCCTCAAAATATAAGCACTGAAGTAACTTGCAACTTGAACGCACACAGTTGATATTTTCTTCCCTTAGTCATGGGACTCCTGGCCGAGGGCAAAGTTCTGTCACAAAGAGGCACATTTACTCTCTCTATAACATGTTGATTTATGTACCTTAGAGTTGAGGGCTATCTTGAAAACAGGAACACATAAGAAAGACGCCACATGCACAAAGTGAAGAAGGGACACCATGACCTACAAAAGGCACTGCAGTTAGACAACTTACCAGCCAGAGTATCCTAGCAAGCCACACTGCCCACAAACATCCACTTCAAAGGCATCACTTGAAATCATCAGTCTCTCCAATAACAGCATGCTGGCTCCATAACCTATCAGACAATCCCGTTCCATCTCTCCAAGACGTAAACCACCATCACGGGATCGACCTTCAGTGGGTTGCCTTGGAAATAAATATTAGAAAAATGCAGTAAGAGTTCCAGAACACAGGTTCCACCACCCTAGGAATACCTGCTTTCAAACTGCAGGAATGGTATCGTATCATCAGATAACAACATTCTATAAACTAAAAATCAGTGCTGCTGATCTCACAAATGTTATTCAAATTGAAGCATTTCATCTTTGTTCCTGCACTGGCAACGTGATGCAGTTCTATGAACAACTGCAGTGTCAGGCCATGTCTTTACCTACGGGATGAAGCTGAGCAAGCAAGACCAAAACAGTATCCAAGAAGAAAACTTTATCTAGCAACCACATACCTGAATACAGATTTTGCACTCTCTTTTTGCTGAAACTTTTATTGTATTTTATAGTCATCTAAATGACTGTAAAACATATAAAAACTATATAAACTATATATAAAAACTATAAAATTCAGCAGCTAATGAATGAGTCATCAAGCTGAACTACAACTAAGTGAGGCTAAATTGTTAAAATAAGACCAGTTTTAATCAGAAGTATCAAAACAAAGCAGCAAAAAGCATGATCAGCTACTCCCTTCTGCTGTGTGCGTATTACTAACTTATTATTGATATTCCTTTCTTTTTTTTAAGTAACAATTATCTCATTTACTTTTTCACATCTGATGGTTAACAAACTAATTTCAGTGCTGTATGGGCTCTCTAGCTCCTCAACACAAATTGAAGTCTCACTACTTGTATGAAAAGACTTCTTCATCCTTATAGTGCCAGAAGGAAGGAAATTTTAACAGATCACAGAATCGTAGGGGTTGGAAGTGACCTCTGGGGATCATCAAGATCAACTCCCAAATCAACGGAAACAGACATTGAAAATTTTGAGATAAAAAAGCAAGGTAAAATCTATTACTTAACAGTATATATACACGTATTTTTGGTTGGCCGTGGCCAGAATTTTCAATATTCATTTGTCATGCTGCAGTTTAGTTTGATATTAGTTCCACTCTCATATATTAGCAGACGCAGTAGCACTTGGATTGCAAATATTAAGAGTGAACTATGAAGCAAAAACAATCTTAACTTCCTGAAGCACTAACATATTGCATGCATGTCATTAAATACTTCAATTTCAGTATATTCCCCGAAGCACGACAGCAAAGAGAAGGAATAAAAATTGTTATTGGCAATCACAGGAGGTTTTGTTGGTCAGTGAAAGCCAGTGTTTACGTCCTGTTCCTTTCTGTTAGAGCACTGTAAATCACATAAAATATACAATGTGTACATAACTTTTGGAGTATATTTAGTTAACATTATTTCAATCTACTCAATTGTTAAATATATTAAATAGATTTCAAATAACTTTTTGCCAACTTGGGAAAAAGGATTTCTAAAAGACTTCAACATCTAATAATTATTTACAAGTTAAAAAAAAAAAAAATGTATAGCTAATTACCAGACCAAACTGACCTTCCAAAGATGCAAGCTGTGTTTGTTTTTTAGGGGAAGTAGCTCCCTTTACTTTGACCACAGTGGAACTTTAAGACTAATCTGCTTGTAATTCAAATTGCCCTTTTCATTCACATAACCTTCTATTTTTCCCTGCTGTTGGGAGAATGGGTAGAAGCTGTTTACATCCTGATTAAACTCCCAAGCCCCCCCCACTCGGGCGATAGCACCATCACTGTTCAGACACAGTTTTAAAGGCCTAACCCTGTGGGAATGCAGTTTTGTGAAGTGCTTAGAAGCAGATTTAAAAGCAGTTGAGGCCTCCAGTTGAGCACAGACATTTGCTGCAGCACTAGAAGTACCCGAGTTTTCTTCTACTAACTGATTGTACAATAATAGGTAAACTTGGAAGCCTACTTTCAAGAATTTCACCAGGTGTTGGTCCACAGGATAAAATGCCAACAGAGCTTTATAAACGTGACCCCCCCCCCAAATAAAGTCGCAATCCAATTAAGGGAGGATAAAACCACTTGAAAAAACTATGGGGTCTCAATTCCAGCCCTTGAAGAGATGCAGGACGAAGATTTTTAAGGCAGCTGAAATCCCATTAAAAAAACCCACGCACACACAAACAAAAATTTCAACTTCAATCTTAAGCTCTTAAGCGTTTCACTCCCACTGAATGTCAAAATTATCTCACTAAAAACAAAATAAAACAAATAAAACCCTCCCTTTCAGAGTAGTCGTCTAGTTGTAAAGTACCAAAACTTTCAGTATCGAGTTTGAGCCTTTGAAAAGAGTCTGTTTTTGACTCCTTAAGTTTATCAGAGTTTTTTCAGCTTACACGAGTTGGCAAATTTTTCACACCAAGGGTCATTTAAAATATTCAGACAGTTTTTTAGGAAGCATTTGTGCTTCCCCTTCTCTACACACATACACTGCAGCTGTTGCTCCGGGTAACTGCTGCTGTTATTTATTCTGAATATAACATTCTGAAGACAAAGCAGACACTCAAAAGATAAGATGGGGAATATACAAAAAAATTACATCTTTCCTATTTTAAGGAAAACAGGATTAAGAGGTCTTAAAACTCTTAAATCTTACGTCAAATGAATGGATTTTTTAAATTAAAAGAACTAATAATCAGGCCAAGTGGTCTTCATACTACTCAACTGTTGCATTTGGGAAAAAAAAACATAAAACAATTAACTTCAGTGGTTTAATCACATTAAGGATTTACTGGTGCTAACTCTGCATTTTCTGGAAGAGCAGCAGGTTCAGCTTCACAGTGCCATTTCAGTGGCAGTGGAGGGAAATGTGACCTACTCCCATGAATAAGAGGACACCTCCTGGGTCTCACCTCAACTCCTTGCCTGCACCAGAGCTCTTGGCTGAAAGGCTGATCTGCCAGAAGTGTGGCACTACCTAAAAAAAAAAACATCCCAACAGGAGGTGGGAGCACCGTGCTCTCCAGAGAGGAACTCTGACCACTCTCACATTATGGCTCCACGGTACAATAGGAACTGGCAATATCTGATAAGTTCAAAGGACATGAAAGTGGCAACTCTGACTGCCCATCAAAATAACCATGCCTGCAGAAAGCTTACATTGTTCTCTTATAAACAAAACTAAAACCAGTTTATCTATCAGAGATTTAGCAAGATCGGGCATCTGCACAACACCATCTACAGAACTAAGTTTTAAATTAATTGTTAACCACCCATGGAAAAAAAAATAGTTAAGTCTTGCATTTCATTTAGCGAACACCAACTCAGAGGTTAACATCCTGGTGGTTTATGATCATGTTGACAGAGTGCTGCTTTGCAATTTCACAAAGTCCTGTTTAAATCTAAGCAGTACTTAGCATTAGTGATGTTGAGGGAACTCAAGTTTTCTGCCTTATTTCAGATGGAAATGTAATTCCGTCAGTTAAGGTACGCTTGATATATAGTAAAATGTATTGCAAGATGATGACTGCTAAATTCCATGTTGGAACCTGTTACAAGATTACTTTAAAAGGCAAAAAACCCTCAACAATGTTAGAGGCGATCCAACAGGAAGTGCAATGGATGAAAAAACAATAGTGAATATGAAAGCTGGCAGAGCAGGCTCTCTCAGCAGAGGCGATGGCAATAAGGGTAGTTTAATTAGTTGAGGAGAAAAAAGAAAATTCCTAAAGGACTAGTCAAGTGGCAGCATAAATTGAACATCCACTAGCTTTCCTCAAAGTCAAATAAAGAGACCTAGCTGCATAGTATGATGTTACTGACTGGAACAAAGGATTCAAAGCAAGGGGTGGGGGAAATCACAGCACATTCATCTTTACATACAAGTATTACCTTGACTTGGGATTTAGGTTTCATTTAAATTCAGTATCTCTAAAAAGCTGAGAAAGCTGAGGGAGACAATATGAAAGCTGATGAAGGGATTTGGATAAGCTAGGAACTCTAGTGAAACAACTGTGCGCACCTCTAACTGAGACTAAGTTTTCATTTTCGTATGAAGGGACAACAGTATGACTAACACAGAAAATGGGGCAGACAGACCAATAATTGGGCATATCATTCCCACTACACAATTCATCATCCAAATTGTCCAAATCATACTGGCAAGGAGCTATGACACAAAAATTAAGAAGGAAAGTGCAGCAAAACTATTAGAAGTTTAGAAATAAGTTTTTCATGTTTTCTCTCCCAGTTTAACCATTGATATTTTTCTCTATGGAATATGTGAGACAACTTCAATTTGCCCCAGAGAAAGCATGAGGTCAGAGAGCCAAAATACATGGGAAACATGAAGCAAAAAGCTTCTTTATTAGGTAGAGCAGAGACCTGCACCTCCACTCTGTAACAGTGTATGAGAGGCGAAAGCTGCACCTGTTAAGAGGACAGAGTGGCTAACATGGTGTGTGGGCAGACAGGGCAAACTGTCTGGCTAGATTTAGCTGATAATCCTCTGTGATGGACAGAGTCAGACTAAGGGATTCACTAGAAGCCTCCTCAAAACAAAGACTGTGCCACTGAGCCACCTTGTGTGAGACAGGAATGTCAGCAATATAGCACACGAGTGCAAGCAGCCTTAGAGCTGGAACCAAACAGCTCATTTGCCTTCAAGGAGAAAAGGTGAGTAGCACCAATGAAAGCAAAATGCTGCCAACTCCTCAAAGGTGCAGAGAATGTAAGCCCACTTCCAGGTGTTTTTATTACATATACCCCAGTGTATACCTTCAAAATTACCCAGGAGGACATCAATGCAGTAATCAACATTTTTGTTGGAGAGAAAACTAAGTTCAGGCTCGGAGCAATCAACACTGCTCCACAGAAACTGAAGACATATTTAAACTGGGCAAATAAAATTGGAGATTTATTGTTGTTGTCCCTGTAAACTTTGTAATTTATCACTGTGAAAGCACAGTTCTCCTGTACAGTATTGTACAAAAACTGTGGATCACCACATAAAACTCTAAATTAAGTTTTCGAGTTGAATGGAAGTTTTCCAAGGCCAAGTACAATGTACTTGGGATGCATGTTATGCTAATGCTGGTTTGTGCTCCAGCTGGGCCACATCAATATTAACCTGCTCAGTATCACAGACTGTTGAAATATCTAAATTAATTTCTTCTTTCTACTCGTATCTTATTTTTAAAAAGTAAAATGCCTATGATAAGAACAGTCTGGCAGGGAAGGGCCAAAGTGTGCCCTGAGAATCAGAGCATGGTGCTTTTTAACCAACTGCTAACAGAAGTCTGAGAAGCACTCAGATTTTGTACAGCACAGAGCACACCTGGATATTCAGAACAACCTCCTACCACAGTGCACTGTGAGAGCTCTACTCTGTAGAAGTGTATCAATAGGTAATAGCATCTTTTGTCAAGCATCAAGAGGTGAATAAACTGCCTTACACCCATCAGTCAGATGAGCATATTTCTGAGTGCAGGTCAGGAATTCTGCACTCAGCCTTGAACAATACCTGGTAAGCACTGCTCTGGGTCCTCGAGCTCTTGCATGCATTTTATCCAACACCATGTGCTTCAGTTTCTGGTAATACACAGGGCCAAAATAGATGTACGCTTCCAGAGGCTCCCTGGATGAATTAAGAAAAAAAACACAACATTCACAGTTAGCACATATTTACTTTAAGAGTGATAAGCGTGTCACAGACAAGAAGAATTTAAAACAATCTGGGAATCACGAGTCCTTGAAAAACGTGTTTGGGCTTCCAGGTCTGAAAATCTTTCAGAGAACCCCTCTGAACAGAAGAGCAGTGCACTGCCAGCACCATGTACTGCTGCATCAAGGGACAAGCAAGGAAGAAGCTCCTCAGCTCCTGCCACATGCTGCTCTATCTGCAGCAGGTGGGGGCTTGCTCAGCAGCTGCACCCTCAGCACAACACTCTGCCCGTGCAGGCACTGGGGGCTCAGACAAGGAAAGTAAAAGGGCCATTCAGAACTGCACTTAAAATGCTGAGCTTTGCATCCACTCAAGAACATTTGGAAGCAGCACAGAAGGTGTTACTTATTTCTGCGAGCTGGAATAATAGGTGAAGATTTCTGTCTTTAAAATACTCCCAACTGTAAGAACAGCACAAACAACTGAAGATCAGAAAGCAACAGCTGAGAACACTTAGTCATTTCCGAGTTACCACCTTCAGCACTCATTAACAGTCGGATTTAACACAAAAACTCAGCACACTGCCAACCATTTCTTTCTAGAAACATGCATGTGATGCAAAATCAAACAGCAGACAACCTCCCAGTCACAGTCCCTACTGACATGATAGAGTGTTAATCCAAAAGCCACCCATTTAAACCAATAGTAACATGCAACCAGACATTTGAAATCTGCATATGTATCTGTAATTTTCACACATATTTGCTTCCAAATTTCATAAAAAAAAATAGATGAAGCACATGAAATTTTGTCTGCGAGAACACCAGTAACCTAAAGAAAAGTTTCTAAAAGTTTTTTCAGAAAGCTGAAGTTCGGGAGCAGGAGAATTCCAGACAAAGAAAGAAGTTTCTCAGTGGGAAACAAGATTAGGCACGTTTGTTAAAAATCATCGTGAATTATCAACAAAAAGTGTTTCAAACATTAAGTACTTCACAAAGAATGTAAGGTGTAAAAAATCTTTGGTCTTGAAACGAAAGACAAACAACATATGGAATAAGTTGGTAGGAATAGCAATTAAAAACAAAACAACTTACAGAAAAGATCCAAACTTATTCCTTGAGAAGAAGGGGACTGGGAGAATAATAAAAATAGCAGGAAGGTGGGATTAAGATAAATTTTGGAAGGCAGGCATGTGGAACCATATGGCCTATTCCTGTTCTTAAACTATCTTGTGTTCTTTGAACTCCGTGCCTCAGAAGCCAGTCCCATCAGCACAGCAGGAAGGTTGCAGATTAGAGTGCAGTGCCAGACTGAATCATTGTGTAAGTGAAAGGAAAAATAAAATAAAGCACACAAAAAATATTCCCAAGGAACAGACACCTGCTTCCAAATCTACATTTTACAGTACTATTGGAATCGCTATGAAAATACTCTTCTGATTCCAAGTACGTACAACAACTGCTGCTAAAAGAAACCTGAAATTTCTCCCAATCCCTCAGAAGGAAAACCTTGATTTTAATTTTTTTGCCATACAGAAGAACTCAGAAGATTTTCATGTCTCCTACAACAGCTGGTCACGTTACAGCATTTCCCCACTCCCCCCAGACAGCTAAATTACGCAGCAAATTCTTACCCGGTGATACCAGATGTTACATAGTCCTTCCCTAGGTAGTTATAACCATGGCGAATGAGATCTTCACAAACATCCTTCACTTTACTGCCTCCAAAAGCTGTTCCATAGTGAAATCTGCCATCTAGTACCCCTGCCTTTCCAGCCAGGAGTTCAATTAACTTTCCTACCTGCACAAGGAAAAGCAGAGTTAACAGCCTGCTGACCAGCACATGCTAGAACATACCTGGATCAATTGCAGTGTTATTAAGGCAGTTGTCTAATGGGAGGTGCCCCTGCCTATAGCAGGGGGGATGGAACTAGATATCTCAAAGGCCCCTTCCAACACAAACCATTCTGTGATGGGCCTAAGATGGCAACCTGTGTTACTGTGTGCAATAGAAACAGTGGGAGAAACCCAAGGAGAACAAGGAGGTATTCCTGTAGTAAGGGATGAAAAGCAGACAGGGTCTGGGATCCCCTTAAGTACCAGAGTCAGACATTCCCATTTTTTTTTCAGCTTGTCTGAAAAGTGAGCACGATCCAGTGTGGCATTCTGCTCTGGGAGACTGCTGCAGAGTTTGACACTCCACAGTGCAGCAGTGGGAACAGGAGGAAGGCAGCTAACAAAGGAGAAACATCAGAGGTGTACAAAGTAATCCGTAAAGGTTCCATATAAAGGTCAGGTTGTGATGTATGTGGTACAGCCCCACAAGGCTTGCATGAATTCCATGGAGATGTCAGTGATATAAGGCCTAGAACTATTACTGAAACTCTGCTCTTCCCCTCACTTTTGCCCAGCTGACTTACTGGGCAGAGTCACTTGGGAGGGAAAGGCTTTAAATGAAGTACCTGGTCGCTCTTCTAATAGTTTGATGCACTACAAAATGATTGTGATGCACAAACAAAAAGCCCACATCCCAACTCTTTTTACAGAAGGATGTTTCAAAACAGATGGTTGAAGGTTCATAAGAGGGCAAGCATGTGGCATGAGGATTGGAGAATGTTCTTACTGCAACTGTATGGCTCTCACATACACACAGTTTTGTTTTTCTGGCTTAACAACTTCACTTTCTATTGCAGGATGCTGCCTCTTCAATGACAACACAGCCACTAACCGTCATACGCGATGGGAAGCCATGAGGGTTCATTATGATATCTGGACAAATCCCTGTATCACAAAATGGCATGTCCTCCTGAGGAACAATCAGTCCACACACCCCTGCAGAAGAGAGAACATTTCAATTCACCAACAGCAAACCACCAGCAGGGCTGACGCCTCATCACCAGATTTTCTTCGGTGTTTTTCTCCTCCTCTCTTTCTCATGGATCACTTTTTACCCAGATTCATTACCGTGACCGCTGCTCGGACCTGCAGACTGGAAGAGAACCCTTGTGACAGGACTGGCTGCATTAGCATAGCCCTGCATAATGCTCCCTGTGACGTGTCAGCTAGCAATTAGGGAAGAAAGCTTCAGATACAGTTTTCAGATGCAACCAGAACTTTTTGACCATCAGTCTGGAACATCTCAAGTGAAACCTATTTTTTAGAGCTGATACTATAATTGTCTGGGGAAAAAAAAAAGAAATCAGGTCTCTCGCATCACCTCTTCGGACACTTAAAATTAACACTGATTCAGAATCCCTTTCTCATGTGCATCTTCACTAAATGCTTAATAAAATCAGCATTTGATACGAGCTGGGGGCAAATAAAGGGAAAATACAAAAATCCAACATTTTTTCAGGCAGTGTTCATTTGCTGAGCAAAGACTGCTCTTGACAAATTACAGGCAGTATAAGGAGGGGTTGTATTTTGTATTTTGTCCATCCCTGAACATGCATTGTTACTTTTGGAAATTTTTTGTCTCACTGGGTCGAAACAAAAGAACAAAACACCAAACTCTAAAATTACTTATGACGTGTTAAGCAGAAGCACGAAAACTCACTTTAAGGTCTATCGTGTATCGTGATGTTTTCCTTTCCATTCTTACAGCCGAATGCTGCAGATCAGAACGCTGCAGTGATAAATGACCAAGAGATCTAACATACAACTTCAGGTGCTAAAATGCAGCTGCTTAAGCCCATACTCCTTCAAGCCAATGCTACTGTTTGAGCGGCCAATTTCTTCCAGAAGCCCTTGCAACTGGAAAAGCCAACAAGCTGTCTGAGATGAGCCCTCCACGCTCTGGGAAGGGCCCCGCAGTGGAGGGGCTACTGAGGGCTGGGGGTGCTGGGCACATCCCAGGCAGGCAGCCCTGGCCGCCAGCACACAGGGGGATGGCGGCGGCAGCTCAGGAGGGAGCAGCAAGGCAGGGAGAGGTGCACCAACAGCAGTCAACGGAGCAGGAATGGTAAGTATGGGGGGAGGGTGGGGAAGGATGAGAGCTCCTGGGAGGGGGGGGGGGTGGGGGTGGCATTTAGTTTTTAACTTATTGAAATTAATTTTCACTGTTCCATTATGATAAAGCGGTAGCACCTTTCTATCCTCCCCACCAAGAAGCAACCACTTGCTGAAAATGAAAAAAAAAAAACCAAAAACAAAAAACAAAACCCACTCTTTCTTGCGAGCACAAGTTCTTTATCCTACATTCATACACATAAATACTTTACTACGGGTATATTATGGCACTTATGCCGTGCCTTATTCCTGTTTACTTCTAAGAAAGCATTAGGCTACATCTGGACTTCGGGGCACCTGTAAGCCAAAAATTAAATCTTAGCTAACTTAAAATTACTTTAGGCTCTGAAAACCTTTTATATGCCACGCTGGTTCCCATAGCAGACAGCCACTGTGTTGTTTGTTTTGTGTGAAAGTGAATGATAAAAGATCCATGAAATCGACACAGAAAGGCAGAACAGCAGAAAGAACTGAGGGCTCTCCATCATAGCGGCTTCTACCCTCCGCTGACTTGCTGAACAATGGGACCTACACACCCAACTGCAGATCTAACACAGCTGTGCATTTCATTAGATGAAGAGCACTAGTGACACAAGTAAATAATTAACTTATTCTGGTCCGCTGGCTGTGGTTATGAGACCAGTCATAGCTGACAGATTTTAATACAAGTTAACACAAAGACAGCATAATGAGCTTAGAAGTTAAAAACAAAATATTTAGAATCCAGCAATGGGAAGCTCGCTAGGCCATTTATAAAGTTTCTGTTATAGCCCAGAAAAAAAAAAAAGAAAGAAAGAAAGAAAGGGAAAGCTATGAAACCTCAGTTCTGAGCGTCTGTATTTTAAGAAGTTGCTGAGTTTAGGTAGCAGATGTACAGCACATTCCATTGTATGCAGAGAACAGGATGGAGAGCAGCTTCTACCTCTCCATGTTTTAAGAAAGTTTTTCTCCTAAGGAGAAATTTACAAACCTGAAAGGCACCTTCCTGCACACAACACAACTTCTAAAAGCAAGCAGCTGCAACACACTCCAAAACGTGAACTTGATTCATTTTGTAGTCCTTCTCTGTCAGAGGCTCTTTCAGAGATCAGCTAATGCCTGCAGGTCTGCTCTGAGAGTTCCTGACTCTGCTTCTCCCTTTCAGCCCTGACTGCTGTACCAGGGTTTGCAGCAGGGCAACAAAATGCCAGTTTTGCATTGCCAGGCAGCTGCAAAAAGGTGACTGAGTGAATTAATCCATTAGAAGTAGAATAATCACTTGAAACTGGCTCATAAAACAGTAAAGGAGAAAAGGCAGAAGCTGGATTTAAGACAGCCTCAAGTTCCAAACGCTGTCCCGTGCAACACCAACTACATTTCACAGCCAAGCTGCCCGGCTGCTCCCTATGCAATATCCATAAACAGGACATGCTCAAACCCATACTTAACTTACTACAGGTTTTTAGGATTTCCTGATTGTTGTTCATTCAGACATCACATGAAAACTGCTCCCCAGCTTTCACATGGGACGCACAAAATTACTTGGTTTCATTCTCCCTGAATCCCCAGCACGCATTTTCACGTGCTGCATGTGAAATCCAGCAATACGGTTTTAGCCTACATGCTGTATTCTGATGGGCCTGAATCTCTTCTCACCCGTAACACTGTGAAGTTCCTGTCTAGGACCAGAATCAAACACTAACAACCAGAAAAGGCAGCAATTACTTTTCTAGACAGAACAAATGCTGTGCTGTTGTATGCCAGCCAGTAAATGCCAGCCCTCATCAGGCCCGATGGCCCCATCTTATGCACAGCTGTCTGCATCTCAGCAGCCTGTGCCTCCACATGGCCCTACAGGAAACAGAGCTCTCCCACCTCTTTGCTCCATTCCTAGATGGGAGATACTCCCATTTCCAGAACTGGTGTCTGCCCTGCAGCCTGCTGACAGCCACAAGGGGCCAGGGTTGGTGGGAGGGGGCAGGGTCCCAATGATGGTATGGGAAAGTTTGTCACCAGATCTGTCAGGTGCCCTCTATGCACACATGCCAAATGAAAAAAAATAATCAAATAAGTCAAAACAACCTAATATAGAAAACTAATTACTAGCAGCAGGAGGGACATTAGCAAGCAAAGGAGACGAAGTGAATGGAAGCAGCAGTAATACCAGCTCCTATCAGCAAGACAAAAAGAACTGCATTACTAAGTTGTCCCTGTTTGTTTATTCTAATGATAGAACGGCAAAAGAGCTCAAACTAACTGAAAAGTATCTACTTTAGATTTGCCAGGTTTGACAGAGTTTGGAAATACCCCTGAGAAAAACCACCAGGCCATGCAATGAAGAAGAGGGGTACTTACAACACAGCACTGTATATTGCGAGCAAAGGACCAACTGATGGGCAATCATGAATAAGGTTAAGCAAAAAAGTACATCTGCATCAGAACTCTGACTACACACTGCCATGGCTAACTAAGCACAAAACAACTCCAGGAGAGAAAAGTGCCGCATCACACGAGCTTTGTTCAATATCAAATCATTTGCTGATCTATCGTATCACTTCCTAGATCCCATTTGACATAAGAACAGAATTAAAATTAACAGATAAATAATGCATAAGTAAACTTGATTAGTTTTCTTATTAAAAACATCACTCTAAATGAGAGGAGGTGCTAGAAGACAATACAGTTTGTACACTGCTTTCCCATGAGCTGCTGAATGGTCTGATGTGATAAATTTGCATAGTCTGAAGCACACAAAGAGCTGATTAATTGAAACCCTTACAATGCTTCTGGAAGCAGCTATTGTAAAACAATAACCATAGGAACTTTACAAAATACACATGGCTGAATGAGTCAAGAGCTTAATAAAATGTGTGTTCAGGATACACTATTTGGAAACAGAATTAGAGATTTTTATTCTGTGCCATAAAATGCTAAATCACCCTAATTTCAGAGGTTCAGTTGAGGATTTACTGAAGAGGTCAGAAGGTTACCTGTTTGCTGCTTGAGATAAAAAATGCCGTGATTTTCTTCTTAAGCAAGCACACCAAGCAGCAGTATTGTGAAAAATAAACAAACAAAGCCTGTAAGGGAAGTTTTAACGACATTCTGACATCTCCTTTTCTCATAACCAACTTCTGAAGATAAAAATAAGGTAAGAAATTCCTGCCTTCCCCGACGTCCAATAAATGCTAATCATCTCGCATTCCTGCAGTCAATAACAGCAAATTCTTTTTAATACCACTTCAAGCATTTAATTCCTATAAACTCACCGATGTGTTATTAGAGATAATGCACTAAGTCTGGTTTATAATGTGGGAAAATGACACGAGTAATGATTTAAAGCTAGCATTTCAGTTTACACACACTGCCTACGTGTAGTGCAAAAGCACCCACTGAGAGGACAAAGATAAGTTGTTCTTAGCTATGAATTCAGGCAAGCATGAGGCCGATGCTCAAACTAGTAAAAATTTTAGAAAGTAAGCAAGGTCAGACTTTGGTATATAAATGGCATTGTAATGAAGTTTATGTAGTTGACAATGCTGTGAATGGATTTGTTTTGACAATAAAGAACACGGTTCATTTAGGAAAACAAAGACCATCTTTCATGAATTTAAACTCGCTTCCTTGTCTTTAGAGTTGTTTAAGTGCAGATACTTCAGAAAGGTTTAATCCTTTATCTTAGATCTTCAGCTATTAAAAAGCTTCTGTTTGCCAGTTCAAACAATCTCTTGCTTAAATACAGTTTTTCCACTCCTCAGGAATACTGTTCAGTATTGCTGCTTAGTTCTGTGATCTACAGGACCTTTGTTGGAGGTGTTAATCCTTTTTCACATGAGAGACTGAGAAATGTTCTTTCAGAGAAGTGATATATTGCTTTTTTCACATCAAAGGAGCCCAACTTTTTCCTCATTGTGACTTGTAGCAAAGCAAGAGGAAATCTGGAAATATAATAATTTAGTTTGTATGGAACTCAGATGAAGCTTCTTTAGCTTAACAATCCTTTAGCCTTCTGTGCTTTGAAAGTGAATTTACTTGAAGAGTGCAAGATTAGAAAACAAAATAATACACCCAAAAAGTTTCTTTATCCTTCTGGAAAATGTATGATATGATGTAGTTAAAGCAAAGACCTACAGCTTAAGATAAGTCCTCTCTGGTACGTATATATTTAGTCCTGAAACATTAGAAGCTTAAGGACTTTACAGACTAAAGGGACAGCCCTATTCTCAAGATCTTATTGTGACATCCTGCTTGAAGACGAATATTGAGATGGCACAAAATACTTGCTGGTGGGTTTCAGAACACAACGTGATGGCCTAACTTTCCTTCTTCTCATGTACTTTGTTGACAAGTTTCAAAGGGAAGGCGAAGGCTTTCCAGGCAGTTTGGAAGAGCACTTACAGCATGGACTTGCATGAAAAGAGTGGACAGGCCAGGAAGTGGTGACCCTTGCCCATACAGTGTTGACATGGGAGAGGACACAAAGAAAGTAGCAAATACAGATGCAGTGGCATAGATCTAAATTATTACAGGGGCCTACCAAATCTACATGCGTATTTAATGAAAGGCTCTTCTGCAACAAAAGGCTAAAGCTGGTTTGTGAGATTTAATCTGCTGTATCCCAGACACTTTCCAATTCTGTTACTCTGCTTCCTTCTGCCCCAGTGACAAAGTATACCTTCAGAATACAAATCAATTTGGAATACATGGAAAAAAAAAACCATGAAAAAAGCTTTGCACAATCTTGTATTTAATACATATTTAATTAGTTTAAAACTGTGACCACAATATCATGAAATCAAATCTCATCTTCATACACTCTCTCCAGAAAATAAAAATACTGACAATAGAGAAAGGACAGTAATTTGCTTTCTCTCCTTCTTACTAAATTGAGGTACTTGTTTAAATGGCTCTATGATGGGCTTAAAACTAACACTCACAAATTAAACTTGAAGAGGTAATCAGCTGCATTCAGACAAAGAGAGAACAAATTCAAGGCTAATTAAAAATTCTCTCAATAGAAAATGTTAAACCGTTAGTACTGTGATTCCTGTTTCATAGTTGCCTATATTCTTCTGCTACAACAGATCCTTCTCTGATTTGATGTCAGAAAAAGATGATACTAGCAATATGTTTAAACAGCTAGCACGGGAGATTTCCCCCCCTTTTTTTTTTTTCAAAGCTTTTGTTGCCTGTAATGTAACATTAATGTCAGTATCCAGTTCTTCACTGTATGCTGAAGTCACAAAACAGTAACCTCCAGTGTTCTTGTCAGTATTTATTTCTATGTATCTAATGTATTTATCTTCTCCCCAAGCACATTTCTCCCTTCCACCACTCTTCCTAACATTTTTTCTTCTGAAGTACTACAAGACAATAAACTGAAAAGCCTGCTACCAGTAAGGGCATACATCCCAGTAGGATATAATATTTAGAACATGCCAACTCCCCAGATCACAAGAGATTATTACAGATTGATGTACTGGACAGCTAACAAGCACACGCCTGCAAAATCTGTAACACAACTGTTGCAATGTTCCCACTCTTATCCCCCCCAGCAAGTGGAAAGGGACATTTGGCATTCTGAATAATTGACGTTGGCTTAGTATCATCACAGGTCCAAAGAAGGGATGCAGGGGGCATCAGTCATTCTAACCTGATATGATGCCAGGCATAACTGTGAATGCTCTCAAATCCCCCTACAGCATTTAGGATGTTGTTTTTCATTACAATGGGACTTACATAGGTATTTTACTTTGGGGAAAAAAAATATTAACACTCTCAGGTTTTCTGGATATTAAAGAAAATGCCATGATTCCACTACCATGATTATTAAGTCTGCATTTGACTACAGATATCAGAGCTTGACAAGGAGCAAGAATACAAGAATATCCAGTGAGATGTCTGTCCTTCAAGACATCTAAAATAAGCTCTCTATACTGGGAGATGCCTTATGTACATTTAGTGGTATGGAAGGCCCTCTGTCACCTAAAGCTATATTGCAGTTTGCCTGACACTTCTGATTTCTCCTGTCATTCTTCCACTTCTCCTTCTTCTCCTCTGATGAATCTCAATTTGTGGAGAACTCTTCTTGGTTTTTGGAGCAGCATGGGAAACAGTTCCATTTTAATGCTCTCCAACTCCATCAAATGATGCACATCAATAGCCCAAGTCAGGAGACAACTGTACCTGCTTACATTTTTCATGCAAGATAAATATTTGTCATTATTAACCTAGTAGCTTCTTAACTATAACGTATACTTCTTTAATTCTAGTAAGAAAAATTGTCACATGCAGCTAAAATGCTGCATTACGCCTGAAAGAAGAAAGAACCAATTAGATAAAGTTTAAGAAATTATGAAGAAATGGGCTTTGCTATAAAAATAGCCATAAGCTTAACGTACTTCACATCTCCTTTGTGTCTTAGGTTGTAAAATCATTTCGAACAAATTTTACAGGAAATCTTCATGAAAGAGAAAAAAGGAATGGAGCAGTTGAACTATCCCAACTGCTGAAGTCTTTCTATTTCTCTGTTAAGCTAATGATCTTCCTCCTCACTTACAGAAACTATCCTACGTGGCTGGTGTGGAAGAACTGGACTGGATTTTAAAGGAAAGTCAAGAATGCACTGTTTTTTCTTTGCTTTTTTGAAGCTTTCCATAGTATTTTTTTTCAGACACTTGGGGAAACAGTGGGAATCACTTCTGTTTTTAGATTAAAAGCCACCTTGAAAAACATTTCAACATTCATCAGAGGGGTTCATCTCCATTTCTTAACAATAGCAGAAAAAAGGCAAAAGACAGTTTAAATGGCAGCCCATGTTTTAAGCAGAGCTATTACTGCAAAGTTCATTAACTACAACTAGTTTTAAGTATGTGTGTTCCAAATCTAAAGAGCATTCTCCACCGTTTTCTCAGTTTCCTCTCTCTTTGCTCCACACAGACCTCACAGATACTTGTGTCACCAGACAGAAGAAGTTGGTGTGCTAACACTGAATGCTTTAGTTCCAGTTCCTCAGAAATCAAACTAGGGAAGTATAGATTTTGTTATTGTTGTTGCTGGTTCAGTAGTTTTTAAGGTGGTATCACATTTGCCCAGTAACAGGAGAAAAGTGTATGTGCCTCTTTCCTTCCCCATTGCTTAGTCTCACATCAGATGCGTTGTCCTCAGTGAGACTAAGCAATGATTTCAAACCAAAGTAGGATCTAAATACACACTAGGAATAAAACATTCAGGTAACAGGTTTAGTACAGCACATACAACACGGCAAAAGGTCATGCTAAATTTCTAAATTTCTAGATTTTTCATGTGCAAAGATGAAAAAGTGACTAACAGTCAAAACCAGTGCCATATTGAGACCACAGGGAACAAAACATGTTTATAAATAATTTACAGTCAGACTGTTTTCAGTCACTTCTTTCACGACACTCCTCCCCCACACTCCCAACACTTTGAGATTCACAGAGGATATTCCATGTCATGTTTTACTGCCGTTCATGCCAAAGGGAGTTCATTACTATCTTCAAAAGATAGGGAAACAAGCTTCTAACTTTCATTTTACAATTAATATTC
This sequence comes from Phasianus colchicus, assembly GCF_987193195.1. Taxonomy (NCBI): domain Eukaryota; kingdom Metazoa; phylum Chordata; class Aves; order Galliformes; family Phasianidae; genus Phasianus; species Phasianus colchicus. Next base: position 54,508,916 of record NC_143436.1, read on the forward strand.
AACACTGGAGATCACCATGCCACTGAGCAGCTTCCTAGTAGGAAGCTATTTTACAGCTCTTGGTTTGAAGATCAAGAGCTACCCCAGATCACATTCCGTCTCTAGTCTTTTCTGTTCATTCAGAATAGGTCCTCTCACTCTTTCCTTCAACACCTTTCTTGATTGCTCATCGATAAGTCAATCTAAAATCAAATTCACACTTAGAAAAACAAAATCCTGTTCTTATTCTAAAAGGACACCTACCCTACTTTCCAGGTTCATATATCAAACAGTTTTGTTTGCTGATTCCTCTTTCACTTCCAGAAACATAATTGCTACATTAGGCAAACTCAACCAATAAGGAATACTTCTTCTACCACTGCAGTCATAAAATACCTGAAACATGCATGATGCATATATGTGATGGGAATACTCAACACATATTATTTTTATTAAATACATAGCTTACCTTTCTGTCCATGACGACTGCTAAATTTATCTCCAATTTCTGGGCGCCTCGTTTGCCTCAACAACATTTTGATCAAGAAAGCATCCTCTGCATTTGATGAAATCATTACTTTTTCAATATAAGAATCAGTAGCACCTTTATAGCTAGCAAAAGAAGACAGAACATGAATTTTACATTTATGAACAAAAGAAGTTAAAAACAAGTACCTGTTTATTGTTAAGTTTCTGGCTGAAATGCAGCCTTAATGGAGCCAGGATTATAACTGAAGAAGGGAGCTTAAGGAATATTCTAAAATAATTCAAGAACAAAATGAAGGCATAATATCATGTACTGGAATAGAAACGAATGATGGACAGAACACAGGATGGGATACAGAAAGAACTTTGCAGGTATCACCTGAGTTTATATAACAGGAGATGCAGGGATTAAAAAGATAAACTGCAGCAGGAGGTTATATCAGATTTCAATATCTTATGTAGGAGATTGTTTTGTCTGTTGTTACAGTAGCTGAAATGGTCAAACTGTGACACCTAAAATTAGAACCCTGTGTGCATGTCTCTATCTCTTGATAATTATCTTGTTATATCACTTCTTTATTAGTATCCTGTAGGAATATATCTTCAGCTTCCTATTGGTTCTGAATCACAGAGAAGTGCAGCATGGCTGTATCTGCCTTTCTGACCTGGACACCAATTTTTTGCCTTGCTCTCCAGTAATTTATCAACATGCCAAAGCCATTGCCGATTAAATAGTGAAAAGCTCTTCATGCTTCCTAATTTATGTATTTTACTTCAAAGTTTTCATCTCAGAATTCTTCTGAACTTTCAGGACACTAAGGGAAAAAAATCTTTTTAATTGTCCTTTCCTATTCATTCAGTGCTTTGGTAAAGAACATCTGCTTGGAGTGGCCAGAACAAGCTGACCATCAGTCACCATCAGTCTCTGAGATAGGAAGGCCTCCATCTTCTGGACTCCTACCTGGAAAAATGAGGACTGAGAAGCAGTCAGTGTTTTCTGAGAGTCTGCATGGAGGAGATGCACTCCCTCACTGAGCATACATATGTTTTCTGCCCTCCCACCTGTTCTGCTTCTCTCCTGTTTCTCCATTGCTTAAGCTATGTATAATACCACTCCTTGCTCACAGTGTCATCACTTCTTCCTTGGATTCTCTTGGGAAACTCTCTCAATGATTCCTCTCTATACACATATTTTCAGGAGAGTTCCTTGTACAGTGGGACCCCTCCTCTATGCTACCTTCCCCAGGTAGAAAGTAAAGGATGCAACATACGTTACTGGCACATCTTTGTACTGTGGTTGCTGTGGCACACTGCTTCCTTCCAGAGGTGTCTGGGTTACTGTTGGCATTGATTTGTTCACAAGGACTTGTTTATTTTCTACTTTTTCACCTACAGCAAACAGAAAATAAAATAAAATGTATCTAGCTACCGATATTAGAAATATATTCAAAGCTACAGAATAAGGACTATTAGAAGACAAACTGTAAGGAACACATCCAGAAAGTAGGTCATGTTATATTATTGAATATCGCATGGTAAGGGAATCATCAAACCTTTTTTGATAATCGAAACAGAACGGCCGTGCATTGAGAGCACTGTGAGAAGAGTATCGAACATACCCAAGGTCTAAATATGAATATGGATGTGAAAAGGCATCTAAAGTCATTTGCCATAAGGAGAAAATTAACAAGCAACGCTGTAATTAATTTTAGAAATTTCCACCTAAATGTCTGGACATTACATAACATCCACAACTATTTGTGCAAGAGCACCTTTAGTCTCTCTTTCCCTGCCCAATCGCTTTTCCTATCATATTTGTTTTCCTCTCCACCTCAAAATATATTTCTGAAGTGTTAAAATGACAAAGTCTTACTTCCTCAGGCAGTTGCATTAGCTGACAATAGGCTAGGAGGTTTTAATAATGAAAAATAATATAAAATCTCTCCTTAAAAGTCAACAACATAAAAACACGATGGATGGAACCACAATATTGTAAAGAACTACAATATTAAAAGTCTGCCATTTTGGGGATGTAAGAAAAGTACTACTTCATAACAGTGAATCATGGTTAAGACTGATAGTATAAATTTTCTACTTAAGCACCTCTCTTTCCCATGCCCCCCCATCAAAAAACCAACCAACACACCCACAATATCAGGCACCATGTTGCTTTCACAAGCCAACATTTAAACATTTTCCACTATAATATTATCCACTACAAGAAAAAAAATACACTAAGAACAAAACAAAGCGCACAAGAAATTTTAACAGAATGTTCATGTCTACTTCAGATTCAGTAGGTGCTAGGCCTTAACATGCAGTCTGACATACCAGGAGAGCAGATACCATCAGCATCTAAGATTTCATGGCGCCAGATGGGTTTGCGAGTAGCTGCATCCAACATTGGGCCCATCACTTTGTCAAATGTCTGGTTTGTGTAACGCTTCAGTGTACACTTGGCATTCTTATACACGAGACATCTTCCAAAACCTAAAACGTAACACAGACTTTTGCCCAGGAGTTCAAAAGTTCTTTATAACATGTTATCAGAACAACAACAAAAAAAAAGAATGCTGAAACACATGCTAAGCTATGAAATATAATGTATTTTTAACAGATTATTCATCATTGTGATTATGCGTACCTGTCACTGCACAAAGGCACCTTGTAGCTCACAATTTAAAATCAGATCATGTACGCTATTACTTTTTAAACACAGGACTGCAAACCAATTCTGAAGTCCTGTCAACCTCTCCTATAGCTCTGTACACACACACACCATTTTTCTTATCTTTAGTGGTACACACACAGACATACCATTGGAGAAGATGTTTAAACAGGATGAGAACAGCTCCTCTTCCTTTCGGTGTCTCTAAAGGACCCAAACTTTTACTCATCCTTGTGGCTGACAAAGCCTTGCCTACCAGAAAAGCAATTACTGAACGTTTCGTACAATCATTCCATTTTCTTCCACTTCCAGGAAGTATGAATTACATATGATTTATATGTACACACACACACACACATACACATGTATATGAAGATAATTACATGTAGAGTTAGCTTGTTTAGGTGAGAAAAGCAGCACCTTTGGATGTTTCGCTCTATGTGCACCAACTAGCCACACTACTAAACACTTCCATCACACTTACAGACAGCCAAGAGTGGTGCTTTCTAACAACCCTACATTATTTTAGTCCATTTGAAAGATGGAAGTAGCCACATACAGTACATCTATATTGTTAGATTATGTCAAGTAAGTCCTGACAGGCACCACAGCTCGCCCTGTAAATGCTACCAGTCTACCAGAAAAGAAAACATTCACTTTTAAATCATGTCTGTTGTTGTTTTAGAAAAGAAGGCATAAATTAAATGCGTCAGACATTAATGCCAAAGATACATGTCTAGGAATACTATTATTGCTGCCTAGCAACAGGGAGGAAGGGTGTATGGAGGGGGAATAAAGTCATGGAAGAAACTGATTTTGGCCACCCAAAAATAAACCGATTTGATCACACTGCATTACGTCTCCTCTCAAGGGAATTTATTGAGGAGAGAGAAGAGACACTAAGTTTTCAGGAAACTCTGCTCTATCCCCCAGCAGCATTAACATAAAGCTCCGAGATCTGTGGAGAGGATGACACAGGCCAGAATAGCATAAATACAGATTTCATTTTGTTAGCTCCTATTTGATGCTTATGTACATTGAAAGACACACGCAGTGCATTGGTTTTACTTTTCTATTTTTAAAGAAAGAAGAAATTAACTTTTCTCAGAATAAATATTATTTTGTTTTAGGCAATACTATTATTTTCCCTCAGAAAACAAGCAATACTGTTACTGTGCTGTCAGAGCACCAAGATCACAGTGACACAAAACACCACACGTTACACTCACTTTCTGAATACATTCAAAAATCTGTTTTTATCTATTGCTTTCATTACTGACAAAAATGATGAGACCTCTGTTAGCACTGATGAAAGTCTCATTTAGGATGCAAGTACCACAGACATTTTATACAATGCCTTTTTTTTTTGGCAAGCTAAATATTTCCAAAGAGACCATTTCTCCTTTTTTACTTGAAGTCAAAAGTTAGTCATAGGTTCTTATAATATTCACACTCAAGAGTTTATTCACACGTTGGCAACTTCACCCAACTATTACAACCATGGAATTACAGTTACCATACATGCAGAAAACAAAAGCACCCAAAGTGGTTTTGAAGACTGTTTGTAACTGTTTGTAAGAGCAATAAAACATATTATATGATAACACCATGAGACAACAAGGTTATTAAAGTATGTATTGCAGCACATGGTGGAGAAGTGGGTAAGAACTGGTGGTTCTTACCTCTGTCCAAAGAAGCTTTATTTAGGACAAGAGCATCTTCAATATCGTAACCACTGTAGCTCATGACAGCAACTGTGGCATTCTGTCCAGCAGGCAGTTTCTCAAAATCTATCAGTTCAATTGTTTTTGTTTTTACCATTGGCTTTTGTGGGTAGGCAAGAAGATACATAAGAGTATCTATCCTGTTTCTTTGATTGTATCCAATAGTACCTGTATGTAAAAGAAAAACAACAGTCTGAACATCAGTAGGTTTCCTAGAAAAAAGTGTTTCTTAGCAAAAAATTACATGCATAGAAACTGACAAACTGAGAAATTTCATATAGTAAAATGAATTCCTCATGAAAAAAGCAAAAAAAAAAAAAATCATACAAGAGACTGAAGCAAAACAACTTCACATTATTATACTCAGATAAAGCACCAAGAGGTTTCTTATTTTAAACTTACAGAAAGGTTTTATTTTTTTAGGGAAGACCTGAGCATCAAGGCAAAAAGAACAACAAAAGAAATTAAACTATTGTCTTCCGTGACCGAATGCAAATAAGATTCTTTTAAAACCATGACACTGAATAACAGTACAAGTATTAAGTTTGTTGTTACTGTCATAATAGTCACAGAATTTTTAAGGGCTGAAACTATGATCCAAAAATCGTATCAGAACCAATAGAAAGACTCCCACTTGAGTTCAAGGGGAACTCTGGATCGATCTCTGTGTCTTCTACTTCGTATTTTCTTCCTTTTTCTGGGCAATAATTAGTTTAACAGCAGCTTGTGTTACAGTGTCACAAAGCACAAACAAAGCATACAGCTAGCAGCAGCCAAGACTGATTTACTTTCTGAAATTAGAGACGCCGTTGCTAGAAAGACTACAGTAGAAGTTCACCCACAATATATTTGTCTTTCTACATGAAATTAATTTTAAATTTACAGTTCAGAATTCAATCCTTTGTATAGACCTCCCAGCTTGAGACTGAAATTTTTGGCCCTGTCCCATCAGACTGCCAGAGTGTCTCCTGAAATCTGAGGAAAAAATAATTAACACCCAGCAGGGAAACATAAACTGTTGTGTAGCAGAACAAAAGTTAAGGCAATCGTATGTTATTAGTTTGCTGTACCAGGACTATGCTATGTCTCTAAGCAATTAAGAAATTATAGCCTGAAAAGCTGAAGTACTAAATATTCTGCAGTACATGTGCTAAAGAACTAAGTCTTTCAGAACCTTTCCAATTTCTCCTGCAATTTCAAAGAGTGGCTTTTTTCAAAGAAAGGTCAAAGCAGCCTGACTATAATGAAGACTTCACATGGCCAGCATATAACATAGCTGAACATAAATCTGCTCTTAGGGGCTTTATGTTTTATATGCACATACTTGTAATTTCCAATTGTCTGCATTTAAATAAAATATCTAGAATATCAATTATTTAAATGCAGGCAGCATCACGGGCAGTTCCAAAGGCCTACTGGGCTGCTACTGCTAGGCTCACTGCTCTGAACACCATTCTCAGGGATGAGAACAGGGAGATACCTCAACAAATAATGTCAAAAACAAACATCTTATACGCCATCTTACAGGCCTAGACTTTTCTTGGTTCTAGGAAGTAAACCTGAAGCCACAAGCACTATGTTCTTAAACACTTGGGACAATTCAGAATGCTTGACAGGCTTTTCCCATCCCTTGCTTCTGAACAGCTTCTTTCCTGTCTTTTTCTTAGAGGAAGAAATAGTTCATCCCAGAGCAGTATTTTCTGCACGCAGCAAGAAGCAAGCTCACAGGGCCTAGAATTTCCAACACTGAAGACTCTCCCAGTCATCCCTGAATAAGGCTCAACACCTGAATGTTCTCTTACTTCTGATATTACTCTAGCCTAAGAATAAGACAATATTTTCATTTCTACTGCCAAACAAAATGGAGCTTTAGACCACTCTTTTTCTCTGCACCTAGAATGAATAATCTGTGTGATTTCAGGATAGGCTATTTGCTGCACAGCTCATCTTAAAAGTTTTAGATAGGTACATTTCCCTATTGTTGAGAGAAATATTCTCCTGAGTATGCCACACCAGCTTTCTCAACATTCTCTTTTGAAAAGCTTGCAATTTTTTTCTCCTCTGGGATGCTTATACATGCCACACTACGGTTCACTGGTTAGGGATGCTAAGACAGGATGAAGTCTGGCGTGTCGGACCTTAGCTAAATTTCTTCTTTTATACTCTAGGAACAATCTGAGTCACCCCTTATATCTCAGGGTTTACAGATGACACACTCACATATTTCAGATAATTCAAATTCAAATTTTATCCATGACAGAGTAACAATGCTTCACGTGTTTTAAAGGTTCAGATAAGCCTAACGTAACTGTTATTGCTTATCTCAGACCAGAACTGACATTACTGAGATTCTGAGCCTCAGTAATAAAGTATTCAGGTAATTTTTAGAGGTGAATGTTGTAGCATATCAAATGGAAAACGTACACGTAGACCAAGTAGTGGATATCCTAGCAGGAAAGAAATGTTAGTGAGAGTGATTCAAGAACACAAGTAAAATGATCAGTCAAACACCTGAGGGATGGGATGCCATTCAGAGGGACCTAGACAGGCTTGAGCAGTGGGCCCAGGTGAACCTCATGAGGTTCAACAAATCCAAATGTAAGGACTTGCACCTGGGCCTCAACCCAGGTGCAACCCCCCACTATCAATACAAGGATGGGGGATGAAAGGGCTGAGCACAGCCCTCCCAAAAAAGACCTGGGGGTGCTGGTTAGTGGCAAACTGGACAGGAGCCAGCAATGTGTCCTCACAGCTCAGAAAGCCAACTGTATCCTGGGCTACATCAAAAGAAGTGTGGCCAGCAGTACAAGGGATGTGATCCTGCCCCTCTCCTCTGCACTGGTGAAGCCTTACTAGGAGCACTGTGTCCAGGTGTGGAGTCTTCAGTACAGGAGAGACATGGATCTGTAGGAGCACATCCAGAGGAGGGCCGCAAAAATGATTGAAGAGATGGAACATACAGCCAGCTAGAATACACATTTATCCAATCCTCTGGTGTATTACTTATAGCAAGGTTAAATTTAACAACCAAAATTAACATAGATGCAGAAATTAATCTACTTGAGATACGAGCACAAAGGGATATATTACTGCACGAGTCAAGAGAGGAACTTCCATACTTCTGTACTTCCCTTATTTTCACCATGGATTTTCTACTACTCTGTCCTTTATATGAGAACAAACCAACAGAGAATAGGTGAATCATTTTAAAGGCTGCAGTGAACCCTGTAGAGAAGCTCCACCTCAGCTCACAGATGTTCTTTCACATTACATGTGTTAATTGATCTGGACAGTCAGCATCTGAAATGTTCTCCTCATAGTAAAAAGATTAAGAAGTTGGTCCTAAAGATTATGGGGAAATCTGGCTTGTTACTGCCCCAACAGGTGCCTGGTGCCAGGGAGAGAAGCTCGAGAAAGGGGCTGCCTCAGAGGGCCCAAGTGCTGCAGAACTGGGTCTGGCCACAGAGCAGCAAGCCCAGAAGAACAGCACAAGCTGGTGTTGCTTTGCTGTTGGCTTAGTTCCCTGCCAACAGGCCGGCCATACAGAACCTGGGAGCACTTCAGCTCAGCCCACTGATAGAAGTTGCATAAGTGTTCTTGCTCACTCCCCAACCTTGCCCTCAAATATTCTCTTCTCTTTCACAGGCTGGAATCACAATTGACACCTAGAGCCTGCCTTCCTTGCTCAGACTCATGTTAAACATTTGGGTTGGAACCACCACACACAGCTTTGTGGACTTGCAAAGCCACCCTCACAGATAGGCCTGTGCAATACAGTGGACTGCTGGCAGGACTATGGGTGTTTTCATTTCTTACATTAGGCTTTTGTGTAATGCTTCTCAGTAACAGAAGTACAGCATATAAAACCGACCCGTTTCCTGCAAATTGAAGTGACTGAAAAGCTGCATTTAAAATTACACCTCTAATCTTAGGCGCCTTTGATCATTTTAAATGTTACTGTACCAACACATGGAATTCAAACAGTACAGATTCTTGTATTTTAGTCCTAAATATTCCTCAGATTTTAAGCTTCTACTGTTACTTCTGCACTGAAATGTCAGCCTTCCACTGAGGCCCTCGCATCTGCTACTGTATTTGCCAGCACAACTTCCCCTCAGTCTCGCAGTACAACTGACAGTGCAGTACAGCACATGGTACATCGTCTATGACAAAACAAAGTGATTTCATTTCAATATCATCTCACTGAAATCCACTTTGCTCACTACACCAAGCGCAGCCCCAGTCCTCCAACAAAACGACCCACTCAGAAAGAGGTATTTTTCGGTACGTTTTACATGGTCGTATTTTAACACCTAACACTCATCAAGGATGCTCGATTGCAGACCTCACTGCAACCTGACGGACACCCTCCCTTTATCTGTACTTCCACATCTTCCTCTGTGTCTGATATTTCTAAAAAGGGGCAAGGCTGACCAAGAGCACAGGGCCCTCATTCTGAGCATGGGGCTCCGCTCTGCCCCCCAATTTCGGACAGACAGGAGTGACACTGTGCACTTGGACGTGAGTCTCCACATGGCAACATGGACCTTGGAGCCAGTCTGCAATTGTGAGACGGGGAAAGAAGGAAGGGTGGAGAACTGCAGAAAAGCTAGGGGTTTGCAGTGCAGCGTTACATGCCCTCATAAGTAAAGTCTGAACTACATGTAACCTGTTTCAGGATTATCCTTTAGATCTCATTTGATCTACAGCTGTATAGAAAAATAGTTTCTGCCCCTACATATTACCACTGAGGGTGTTTTTTTTAAAAAGCAGCAATTAAAGAAAAGTTCGGGTGCTCGCAGATACTTCAGGCAGAGCAAAACAAGGCTCAGGTCATGTGCCAACATTTAAAATGTACTTTCATCTAGCTGCTTATTTGTAAAGTCAGGTGTTTTGTCATAACAAACTGAAACAAAAGCTTTTTTTATTGCTCAAGATATTCAATGGCTTTTGTGTTCCTAGCGTCAGCAGAAACGTCAGAGGATTGTATCCAAGGAGCTAAATGTGCAAGACCTAGGGTCAAAGCAGCTGAATACACCAACCTCAGAAAACACAGACAATGAATTGCAAATGACACTCAAAACAAAACGGGGAAAAAAACCTTCACACAGAAAACTACAAAAGAACTCCACAGATACTGAATTGGCTTTCTGTACACACTGATCCTGCTTAACTGTGTGTGGTAACTAACCAAACCTTCTGAGACTAACAGTCATAAAATAGAGACTCGGGGGAGGGAGGAAGGATAATGGGATGGGGGAGAACTGTAAGAAAAAAGATTGCATCGCCCCTCTCTCTTTTTTTAATTTTATTTAAAAGGGATAACACGCAACTGCTTCTATTTTCTGCTATTTTGGTGTCTGACCATGACAGTTTAGCATCAGGCAGTTAGTATGTTACTATTTCTGCTGGAGAAGCCTCACTAAGGTGCCAAGGTTCAGATGCACAGCATTAACAGGAGTGGTGTGCTTTTTTTCTACAGTAACTCAGCTTCTAAGGCACCATCAAAACAAGCACATGTACAGCACAAGTCTGAGTGCAGCTGTCTGAGCTGATGCACTACAGCTCAGATTCTTGATGGCACTCACTCTGGTTTGATCACAGCCTGTATGACTGCAATGCTTTAATGCTAGCTTAGCTATGTAAGAATGGAAGAATGAGAATTTAGCTTGTGTTAATGGCTTACCACTGCATATTTAGAAAAAGGTTTGGTTTTTCTTTAACGATCAGCTGCCACGTTTGTAAAAAAGAATAATTAACTGATCAGAAATTAATTTTGTTTCAATCATTTTCCTGGGAAGTCATTATTATATTGCCTTCTTCATTTAAAAAAAAAAAGAGCCCCAAATCTAAACTGCTGCTGTGGGAAGTGGGCAAGTAACTAAGTGCGCTCTTTAGTAATTTGCTCGCTGTGTTTCTATAATGTCAATTTAACTTTTCTTTTGCAAGACAACTGCTCAGCTACTGAGGAAGTCTCTTCTCACTGTCTCTCTTTGTGAGAATGCTTTTTTTTTTTTTTTTTTTTTTACTCTTTTTGTCTGGAAACCCATAGCACATTGCAGCATAAAGAGAAAAGAAAACCTGACTGCCAAACCTCCCGTTATGTTGAAAACTTCAGTCATTATGATTTACACCCCCCCCCCCCCCAAAAAAGCAGTAGTGACCCCATTTTCTCCAAATGTTTAAGACTCCAAATTTCTCCAAATTATTAAGACTAACAGGTATGCTCTCCATTCAGCATAACTGTTTTTTTTTTAATTATTTTTTCCAACTCTTTAGAAGTAATTTTCCCTTACTTCATCTCAGCAAGGAAGTATTCCCTTCCTAGCGAAACTTGAATGTTGAGCAGGAAAGAATTTCTGTTTGTCACTTCCTCTACACAGCCTCAAAAACTACATAATATTCCAAAGTGGAGTAAAAATCAAATAATCTTACCCATTGCTTGTTTCCCCATGGCACACTGGTAAGTGTTTCTTGGGGACTGGTTGTGGTGAGGGTATGGAATCAGACCAGCACAGACACCAAGCAGCGTGAAAGGCTCAATCTCCAAATGTGTTGTATCCCTTAAAAAAAAGGGTACCAGTTACAGAAGGCTTGTGAACAAACATAGAAATATCAGTTATGAGATACTACTAAATTAAATAACTCTTTAATTCTGCTCAGGAAAATGTAAGGCAGTAAGACTTCAAAATATGGATTCAATATGGGATTTTTTTTTTCAGCTTTTTTTTTTTTTCTTCTTAATTTTAACTGTTTCCACATGAAATGAATTAAAGGAGAATAAAGTTTCATCAAGGAGAGAAAAAGCCTCTAGGTAACAACAACCTGAAGGAGCTCAGCAAGACAATAAAACATCAGCTTATACAGCAAGTCCCAAAATGCCTTAAGGAATATCATCTCATGTAACAAGAGTCCTCCGCATCAAGTTACCATTCTAGAGATCTAAAAATCTACAGGGGATGTGGAGGAAGGAGAAGCAAGACAGATTCAGGTATTGAAGAAAACCCCAAAGCGTAGTTTTAGTTTTCCAAGATCAGTTATATAATATCAGTTAGAAAGAAAACATCTGCTTCCAAACCAGATCCAGTACCATTGATGATAAGCCATAATAAAACATTATTTGAAAAGCTCTGCAAATATTTTGATATTAATTATGTTGCTATATGGCACAACCGATGAGGAATAAAAAGACAGGGACAAGGCGTACAAAGGCTGAGAAATAAGAAAAACATCCATTCTACCTGGCATGAGCTTAAGAAATTCCACGCTCAATGAAGACAATTAAATCAGTGTGTGCGAGGATGCACACAGAGTGGCTAATACCTGATGAGGATGGAGTATACAATAAAGCTTGGCTGAAGCAGGCTTGTTTTTTAAATCAACATAAGCAACTAGGAAACACTTTACTTTAAAATAAAGATAATTCTAACTAAACCTGCCCAAGGCATATCTTTCATGATTTCTGGAGATATTAAGCACAGCATATGTATAGGTATACATTGCTTGTCTCACACATCTAAATCCACTGCAGTCTGCAAATCTCATATTTAATATTTGACTTATCTGGAAAGTCTCTTGGAAATTTTTTTGAATTGAAAACATGAATTTGACCACTTAACTTTAAGACCCTGCAAATGAAACAACTGGAAAAAAAATTATTATAACGACATTATAGAGAGGTAAAGCAATACAAGCTCAAGAAGGCTGAGGCACAACCTGGTAGTGCATATTGGAGAGAAAGACTAGCAGGAACTTACAGAAACAACACACAAACCACTGGAAAGTTGAATCTGAAAGAACTGGAAACCCTAAGGACCAAGCCTAGTGAAAACACCTGACAGTCCCAGGCTCCTGTATAAATCACAAGTTTGTTTCAGCAGCCTAAAAATCACCTGCTGGCCAGAGGGTAGATGCTATTTTTCTCACTTGATAAGAAGTATAAATGTTTATTGAAGCCTGCCTTAAAAAAAACCACAAATAGTAGAATGCCAATTGCAGTCAAGGAATTGTAAAGTAGTCTTACGAGCCAGCAGTTAACTTCAAGCATGGACTGCTCTCCCATTCTGTGCAACTTCACAGAACTACTGGCTTCTCAAACAATAAAACAAGAGGCTTAGGAATGTACTGATGAGGAAGTTACCAAATTTCTTGAGAGGGTACTAATGCATGGATTTACATACAGATTTTCAGATAGGGTAAAGTTCAACACAAATATTGTTCTATGGAGGTCAACCTCATTTTATCCACAGAAGATGCTAGATCCAAGGATGCATTTCATAACAACTTAAAGTTTAGAAGAGTTCAATTTCTGCAAGTCAAAATGCCTCTGCCAGAAATCAAATCAAGAAATGAAGGCAAACTTGTCAGCTTGAAAACAAGAGTTACAAAAGGGGAAGGAAGAAATTGAACACACTAAATAGAAAAAAACCTTAATTGGATTGGAAAGGCAAAGAGAAGATACCGTAACTAAAAGAAGCCTCCATTACAAAAGCAGGAATGTTAATGGGATACTTCACAATAGTGGATTGTATCCGTTGTATTATCAGAACAAGTTGTAGCAACATGGTTGTACCATTTAAAATGCAAGATGATGCTGGGGGCAGGGGGTACTCAAGATGTAGGGAATACTATTACTAAAAACAAGGAGCAACGTGCCTATATGGTGCATGCTCAGATACTTATGACCCTATTAATTACAAGGAATTATGCAAAACTCAAAGCAAGTTGATGGACAAGAATCTTCCAAACTTTCGGCAGCTATCTTGGCGTCATTTCTTCACACTCTCCATTGGAAGCTCACAGGCTCCTCCTTTTTCTGAGTAATCAATAATTTCAGGTGATATGTTCCCATTACTCTTCCTAAATGAGTCAGCTGTAGGGTAACTTAAATTTTCCAGCTCTAACACTGTAAGAAGGCTGTTTAATTTTGGCACAGAAGACAGCAGTTGTGTGTACTCTTCTTTGCTCATGTATACAGAAGCCAGACAAGAGCATGCAAGAGTAATTTCTTAAAGTGATGAAGTCTTCCAAGGTCTGGGCATGAGCAATGCAACTTAATTAGCAGAGTTCATGCATTTCATCTGGCAAAGGGTACAGACAATTGAAGGTCTCATCCAGCTCCACTGAAATCGATGATGTATTTCTACTAGCTTCCATGAGCACTTGACAAGGAGAGAATAGTTAGAAAACGCATTTTCTGCATAAACCTATTGATCAAATATTTCATGGAGGTAACCAATATCCTCCTACGTACAGCTTTACTTGACAGAATGTTGTCAGAGCAATGCTGAAGTAGAAAGATATAAGAACTTAAAAATTTTAAAGAAACCTTCCTTTTATGCAGGGTTTCAAATCACACCCACAGGGTAGAGGGTCCTTTATGTATGCAGAAAACACACAGACACAAAATAATGAATCTTTTTAAACAAAAACTATATGCCAGGAATGGGTTTTAACATATGGTAAAGATACTTAGAATGATATAGACATTTTTACTGGGGCCTATTATACATCAAATGGCATGTCTCATCCTGACACTTCAGGCATTTAATGCAACCTGGTTGTCTAGTATCCCCATATATCAAGACAAAGAAACTTTTCCAAAGGACAATCAGAAAATCTTAATATAATTATTTAATGAATGGAACTATTTCCCTTCTGGCTTTCTAATGTATAAAACTACTTACGATGAGCAGCTCAATGATAAAAAAAAATAATCTGAACTACCTCCAAAGAAATGAATTATATACCTTTAAATATTCCATACTATGGAGAATTAGAAGCTGGGGTAGATTTCCCAAAAAAGACAAAAGGTAAACCACTTTTTGTAACTATCCCACAGATAATTAAGGATGTCTGGAAACTGATATCTTCTATCTGGAGTTGTTTCAATCATTAGCAAGGGAGCAGTGTACATGTATAAAAATAATAACATGATTAATATTCTTGCATTTTGGAGAGTCACTCTATGAAATTTTTTTATGCACCAGTGTTTAGTCTGAATGCATACTTACTTATTAATTGTATGTTCATACAGTGCGATGTTGCAGTCATTTTCTTCATTCACATCCAAATATTCAACAAGGCCTTCGTGCAAGAAGTCTTCAAAATTCCTGTAGTTAAATTAAAAAATTACATTGAAAGTATGGTTTTTTCTTATGTTTCTGCAAAAATTGAATTACAAAATGCATATATTGAAAGAATGTAACGTGTAGAATATAATGTAGAGAATTCATTTATGTTAAACCTCTGCATTTTTAGTATTCAAAGAAAACTGCACCTTTAAAAAATTAATCCCCTTATTTTGCTGCTTCACAAAGACTGACCAATGATACTTACATTATCCTGAATGTATTCATCATCACCACGATGTCAGGAAAGCGTAAACGTAACCTCACAAGGTTTTGTGTATGTTTTGCAAAAACTATATTTAAACGTGGGGGGTTTTTTGGTGCAAATACAGTGTTCTTAAACATATGAAACTACTTTCAAGTTTTAGTTTATAAGTAATTCTGAACATGCCTGTTCTAGGGTGATCAGATCAATATTCTTTTGCAGTGTTTCATTTTTAATCAAGAGGAAGATGGAAATTTCCTTGGGACTTCCACTTGTGGGAAGAGGAGGCTCTGCGAGATTTTGTTCTGTGTAATTGTCAAATTTCATACCACAAAAAAAAAAAAAAGAAAGAAAAAAGAAAAAAAAAAAAAGAAAACACCAAGACAACTACACTTCATTTGACTTCGAACAGAAAACCTTCAAAACACTGATTTATACACAGTGCGTAAACGTACAGAAGAGCACAGTCCTCTAAACAGCTAACCAACACTGTGAAATGATGGACTGTCTAAATAATTTCCACATAGTATTTACAAAAAGATGTGAAAATTATGAAAATAATGTGCTTGAACTGAGTACCTGTAACCCTGAGCCAGTTCTTCCATATGCTTGTTTGTTACTGCAGGTTTTTGCTTCTTTACAATTATATAGGGTCTAAAAGTAAAAAGAAAAGAAAGGATTATAATAGAAAATACTTGGGTAATACTTTGTACTTTCAGTACACTACAGTTATATCACCCATTTTATAAATCGATACAGCCAAGCAAACACAATCAGCAATTATTCAGACCTTGGTTTGAAACACAGGTGTCCTGAAACTGGCTCTTTGTCTTTTAAGTAGCAAAATATTGCACCAGAAAAAAATCAGATTTGAATTTTGACAAAGAAGCCATCTTTTTTCTCCTCTAAATCTTGAAACTAACACTTTCTGTTTCAACGACACGTTATGTTGATGGCTTTAAGAGATTTAAATCTTCTTATTCCACAAAGCTAAGAATAGCATTAAGTTCTATGGATATTTCAGGGACTCCATGCAAAAGAGAGTCATCAGTTTGTGCTCAAATGCCCACATGCAGAACGTATTTTGCTGATACTTACAAAGTGCTGGCATTTACTATTGGTTGCATCACATGAATCCATAAATTTCAACCACACATGGGTTTCTGAAGGCTTCCTTACCACAAGGAAACCCTAGCACAAAGGATGGCATGCAAGAATGAAACATCAAGGGCTGTTGCTATTTGGACAAGTTGCTCTTATAAAGAGCAGCAAATAGCTACAAGATACTTGTGGAGTCCACTCTGAAGTCTAAATAACTGTTTGAAGACTAAGGAGCACTTTTAAATGGTTAATAAGGGGATCTGAACAATTGCAGGGTGGAGAATGTCACAAAGCAATTTGGTTAATTCCCAGAAATACACACAATTTCACTTCTCACTCTTAAAAATAAAAAAGGAAATTAAAAAAACCCACATCAAATCAGAACTTACTCTTTTTCAAACCTGGATTAGCCCTACTAATCACCTATTAGTAAGGTGATTTCTGTGCTAATGGATATGCCTGTACCACTGCATGTCTTAAGTGGGTATGATTAGCTGATATTTACATGTACTACTTCTGGGTCTTTACCATGCCTTAAACAGCATTCAGTATGCTCTGAATTTCAATTAATAAATAAGGTAAAATGCCAACTGTAATTAAAATATATATATAGTTCTAATGCCATTCTGCTCCCAATCTCTTTTTTGTTCAGTTACACCTTGGTCTTTAAGCAATCAATTTCATTTTGCTTGCCTTTTGACATGACTATTATCAAGGCACTCTGTGCAATAAGGAGTGTAAGCACTCAAGGCAGAGACCTTCCTTACAGATTTAATGAATTCCCTGCCTAGTTAACAGGAAGCAGTGAACTAAACCAAAACTTTGAGACTTTCCTTTTACAACAGCAAACACGTGCATGCCTGGGGAAGCTTTGTACCAGAAATAAGGGCTCCTGAAGGCAAAGGGTAGCCTCTCATTCCACAAAGTGGTATCATGTCCAAGAGGTGGCTGCTTGTACCTTGTTTAAGTACTGTGATATCTTAACAACAGAAGTAAAGAAACAATCCAAGGATATGGAATATCACTGCGGTTGCCAACCAAGTTGATTTCTCCTTCCTCCTTTTTTAAGAGCGAAATATTGCTTCCAGCTAACTTCTTTTTAAAGATAAAACTAATCTATTTGGGCTTTTTTGGGGAAGTTAATTGACTGCGTAGTGGGTTTTGCTTATCTATCTGCTTTGAATGAGGGCTACATAAGGAGCAAAGAAATGCTCAAATTCCACTGAATTTGAAAACAGTTTTTATGTTTAAATCTGTATTTCCTTCACCCAGTATACTTACAGTGCACAGAACAGTGCTTACTAGATAATTCTGACAGGATGCTTACCTGCACAATCTCCCTCCATCAGAGGAAATGTAGACACATCTGTCAGAAAGATTTGTAGAGATTGAAACAAATTCATTGATATAACCTGCTCGTCGCATTATCCGAAATGTGTTGACTAGTTTCTGATGATCACGTATGACACCAAGGATGTTACCTATTCAGAAAGGGAACAAGTTCATGGTCCACTCTTTGCACATCCAAAGCTCTACTTTATCATGTCTAACACATGCAGAAGTACTTCCCACTTCTTGCAGTTAATATACATATTTAAAATACATACCTAAGTATTCTGATGCATGATGAGCAAAGATGACTAAAATTCATTTTTAAAGAGTCATCTAACCAAGTTTATCTTAACATATAGAACAAAACTTAGTACAGTGTCATATTAAACAAA
Organism: Phasianus colchicus; assembly: GCF_987193195.1. Lineage (NCBI taxonomy): Eukaryota > Metazoa > Chordata > Aves > Galliformes > Phasianidae > Phasianus > Phasianus colchicus. The sequence goes on from NC_143436.1 coordinate 54,526,933, forward strand.
ACCCTTTACACAGGGAGACAGCCTGATATAAATGTAGGAATACGCACTTGAAAGACTTTCTGTCCTTTTACATCACATACTTAAATTTGAAACAAATCAGACAACCACAAGGCTGGATTCTTCTAGAATTAAAACAAGAAACTAATATATTGATCAGTTTTGCTTCTTTTAGTACAAGATCATCTACATTTTGAAACATAAGTGATCTTGCTCCAGACTACAAATGGAGTCTCTGAAGGAAGAATCCAATCCTTCTGCTCGGCACTTCCCATAAAGCGAAACAGGAGGAGTGCATGTGGCTTCACTAAACCTTATCTTCAACATATTGCTAAAGAAAAGCAGAGCTAAGGAATGCAGTTTAGTCAAGTGTTTCTTTCATGTAAGAATAACTGCTGTTTAATTTGAAGGTAAATGGAGAAATTACTCACAGTGACAGACCTTAAATACTAGCCCCTGAAGTAGATGCTGCTGACAAAATCATAGTTGTAGTTTTTAACATGTTACTTTTTTGAAATCTAGTATTATAGTAACTGCTGATTAGAAACTGAAAGATCAGTTGCAAAAGGAACTTAAGCGTGCAGAAGCAAAGCACATGTGCCAAATCATTCTTCTAACAAAGGAAAGCAATGCAGCTTGTTTTAAGTCTCATTTTTTATAATCATTCACAAAGCAAGTTGCTGCTTAAAAGGCAGTTTTAAAGAGAACAGCATTGCTAAATATTGCAAACAATTAATACTGACTTCCTGTTTTTAAACACAGTTGCATGAATAGATACAAAAATATATGAAGACTGCAATAAAAAGAAATAAATTCTGTGAATGAAGCTCTGGATTTATAAAATTAAAGTTACATTTTAAGAGCATTACTCTTTTTAAAAAGTACCTTAAGTAGGTTGACTAATTGGTGAATGACTAGAAAACCAACCAAACAAAAAAATATGTAATGGAGTATACATATATTTGTATGTATTCATGCAAACCTGTATACAAACAGTACTGAAACTCAAAAGAGCTTCAATGTCCCAGCTACACACATCTGCAGAGTTCTGAGGACAACTTCACACACAACTAAATGCCATCATTTGACCTGTGTACTCTGCTTTACCCTATCAAATATTTGCTGATGAAATTACGGGGGAAATTCACAGGGAATACAACACCTGTGTTTGGCCATGCTCCAAATATTGCAGCATTTCTGAAGAGTAACTCGAAATTGGCAACAAATCAGAGCCAGATTGCTGAAGTTACATACCATTCAGGAAAACAAGGAACACATTAGGATATGAAAGTTCTTCACCACAGAGCAAATTCACATCTTCGACTCCAAGATTACTGGCTAGTTTAATGATTGGGCCATCTTCCATATCTGTAGTAATGTGAGTCATCAGGGCAAGGTTTTTAACCAAACCACACGCCTAAAGTAAGAAAAAAACAATTTAATCTTTTATCCGTTCATGGAATCACAGAATCGTTAAGGTTGGAAAAGACCTCTAAGATCATATAGCCCAAACATCCACCTACCACCAATATTTCCCCATTAACCATGTCCCTTAATATCACATTCATATGTTTTTTGAACACTTCCAGAGATGGCGACTCCACCACCTCCCTGGGCAGCCTGTGCCACTGCAGCACCACTCTTTGTAAGAAGAAATTGTTCCTAATATCCAACCTGAACCTCCCCTAGTGTAACATTAGGCCATTCCCTTTAGTCTACTGCTAGTTACACAGGAGAAGAGGCATACCCCACCTCACAACAACCTCTTTTCAGGCCATTGCACAGAGCTACAGAAGAAATTCAAAGCACAAAACAAATTAAGTACATTGAGAATCACAGAATCACAGAATTGCCAGGGTTGGAAGGGACCTCAAGGATCATGAATCTCCAATCCCCCTGCCACATGCAGGGCCACCAACCATTCCACCTAATGCTAGACCAAATGAGAAAAGAAGAAAGTAAGTGCGTTCTACATTGCACAGAAAGGTAATGTTTTAGCATTTAAAATAAAAAGTACAGTTAGTAGATATGAAGTTATCCAAAACATGTATAACCTGATATTTTTCTCTCTTTAAAGCAACAGCTTTATTATTTACATAGAAAAATCAAGGAAATAAAATTAATCAGCATGAGAATATTTGGATACTTCATTGTCATAGCACACAATTTTTTATGATAAAGTACATGAAGAAGTACTAAATTCACTTTTAGGTCAAAAGTTAGGTTAATAAGTTCTAAGTTATTAGAATTGATTGTTATGACTCCATACATCAAAACTTCTTCATTTTAATGTAATTTTACCACTATATCTTTGCAGAGACTTGAAAATAACAATACAAGATCAATTTGCCAAATAGGTAACAAAAAGCATTTAAGTACCTTAAACAGTGCAATTTTACTTCAGCTGCTTAAGAAGACTAGCTTATATTGATTACATATTTACTCCAGAAGTCCAGAGCTCTCACAGGGCTTTCCATTCAGGACACAGAAAATGAAAAAATAATTATATAAAAAAAGACTGCCAGCATCAATAATTTAGTTGAAATAGCTGCATAATTAAAGGTAAGATAAAGCATTAAAGTATTAATTTCTGTAAATTAATACAATTCTTGAAAAACTGCAGGTTGACTGTAATTTCAAAACTGTTGAAAACAGAATGGCTTGTGTTGGACTGTTCTAGTATACTCATTCTAGAATAAAGGAATAATAGTTGAGGATTCCTTTTTCTGTCCAGATCAAAAGAGAGCAAAGAAAGCAAAAATAATTCAACCAAATAATTTCTGAACAGATTCTAGCCATTCCCTTCAGAAAGGAGAACAGTATAGTAAGGAGGACCAGGACGTAAACTGATGGGACGTGAGAAGACAAACAAACAGTGCTATTGGACTAAGGATAATTTCTCTCATCAAGAACCCTGGTCAGCAAAATTCTTCCTCTGTCAGAGGACTGCTTCCAACTAAACAGTGCTGCCACTGCTCAGGAGGACAGAAGTACTGACAGCAACATACAAGTCCCTTACCTCTCCTTCAGGAGTGTCCGATGGGCAGAGCATCCCCCACTGAGATGGCTGCAATGATCGAGGACCACTCACTTTCCTTGTCTTTTCAAACTGAGAAGAGATTCTAGTCATCATTCCCAGAGCAGATATGTAAGACAAGCGGGACAGTACTTGAGTCACACCTTGGCGGTCCATTTTGAATCTCTTCAGAGACCAGTTCCCCTGTAGAACACAACGAGCATTTAAAAAACAGTTATCACAGTTTATCTGTCTCTCAATACTACATTCCTTTTTTCAAGATTTAGACTGAACAAGCTCAGGAGCTTTGCACAGCCAATACCGCCCATTTCACAGAATCCCAGAATGGCTTGTGTTGGACAGGACCTTAAAGCTCAACCAGTCCAACCTCCCTGCAGTGGGCAGGGCTGCCAGTCCCTAGATTGGGTTGCCCAGGACCCATCCAACCTGGGCATTTATGTAATACAGCTTTCTAACTACCCATCTGCATGTAAACTGCTGTTACAACACACTAACTGAAGTTCAAACAGAAGAACTGCTCTTCCAGATGATTTTGCTATAACATCTTCAATTACATAAAGATTGATCTTCATGTGCACGCAGATACATCACTGCTCAAATTTGACAAAATTAAAAACTCTTCTGACCTTGTTGAGTATGTCAACAAAAGGAGTGCTTTTTTGTGTGTGAAATATACTTTTACAGTAGGTCCTGTTTCAGTTCTGTCTTTTTTGTGATTTATTTTGGTAGGAAACACAGATGTTTATGCTGAAGCAATCTGACATCAAAGTCATGTGCTTTTCCTCAAAACCTTTGGGTATTAGAATCCAGAAGAAAAAGACTCATTCATGTGTCCTATCTTCAAAGAACGGTGGGAGGTTTTAGGTCAATCCACACTTTTCCAGTGGGATAACATCAACTAGAAAATGCAAGATTCATTTATATACCACTGATTTCATACTTTGTGACTGTCAAGGCCAGTGTTACTTGTGGTTTCAACTAGACCAGAGGAGTTCAGAGGATGTTCTAGAACACAATTATGTAAAAATGGCAAGTAGATATAATAATCTCTACCAATATCCAGTATTTCACTGCAACCTAAACTAATGTTTCAGTAGGCTGTTAAATTTAGATACTACGTATATTGATTTCAAGACTCATACTCCATATATAGAGAGTTCCTGCTACCTGAGTCAGTAGATACAGCACATTTTTGTTATTACTACTTGCCCCAGTCACAACACTACTAATCAGTCTAAAGGGAATGAAGAGCCTGAACGTTTTCTCTAGGACTGCCACCAGTGCTAATCCATGCAACCTTTTGACAAACTCATGGCAGCACAGCTAACAAAGAATTCAGAGTTTGTGTGCTATACTGCACTGCCATCTTTTTCTAGGTTTCTTTATTTATACATTAACAGCATAATCCCATCTTTTGATTAACAGCAAGAAGCCACTATCCATCCAAATTATTCTCTTATTTGCCTACATTGAAGAGACTGTTAAGTAGTCATGAGAACCTCCCTTTTTCCCTTGTTGCAGAAAGGGGAAAGACATAATACCTAACAGCAAAAGACTTTTCTACTTGTTCATCCTTCTCGCTCACTCACCATGACACTGTTAAAGGACTGGAAATTATCAGAATATGAATAAAGAATACAATAAATTAGTAGTTTATCCTCATGCTAGAAATGATTGTAACCTGAACTACCACGTAGTTTTTCTGCACTGTCCAAATGAGTGAAATCTCAGCAACAGAAAAGGGAGGTAAAACACTCCTTGAAGAAATAATATGAAAAAAATATTTATGCTTTGGAAGTGTCAGAGTGACTCCTTCAAAGCTGTCTAGAACAACCCAAATAGGTCAGGGCTCTGCAAGATAGAGGACTTCCTACTGAAAACTCCTGTGAAATCAAAGTTCCTTCTTCAATTAAGAATTCAACGATTGGATGATTTTGTAGATTCTGAAATGTCTGTTAGGTCTGTACTATTTCTGCACACCTACTCTCCTCTGGTATTTCCAGGATACACAGACTAAGTACCACTGAACACCAGTGTGCAGAGGATTTAGCAGTGTTATGAATTATTCTGCATGCTACTAGTGTAATTACAAGTCTGTTGAGTTATTTCATGCTCTTTGGGACTATCACTGAAGCATTCTGGTGAGATTGGAGATTGCTGTTTCCAAGAACGATGTTTATGGTATTTGCTTAATCTCTTGAATAGTATGCACTGGGCATTGTTCCTGAGAAATGATTTTCAATGCTTAAGAGCAGATGGTGTTTAACTGCTTATGTGACAGTAACAAAAAAGAAGTCCTAAGATAGCAGAAGAAGGAAGACTTTACAATATGTACTGAATAGTTTGCAGATTTATCTCCGTCAGCCCAAATGGAAAAACTGGCACCAGCTAGAAGAAAGCACAAGCATTTAGGGAAACAAATCTGTCAACTGTTTTGGGTACATGCACTATAGAGATTTAACTACGTTTGGGGCACTCATAAAACTAAATAGTGATAAGCTTTAAACACTGGGATTTGTAAGTAACAGACTGTAGGCTGTTTCAAATGCAATTTGTGGAGTTAATTTTATTTACAAGAAATGAAGAAAAACTTCAGTTTGTACTAGGCAGAAAAGCCCTCTCAAGAGTTCCAAAGATTAAGAACCAAGTTGCACACAGTCTACCAGCAACTAAAATACTTTCACTAATTTAATTTCTTAAAAATTCATGCATTTCAAAGTCATTTACAAGCTACTAGCTGGATCTCAGGGATTATCACACAAACTGTTCTTGCAGATATGTGAGGTAAGAGACAAAGTTAATAATTACATTCTGCTCTCGTCCACTGGCATGAATGAAGATATCCACTCTAGTAGAAGGCAGATATGAGCAAAAATCTAACCACGACAAATTAGACTTGATTCCAACCATTTTACAGTAATATCTGCTCTATTAGTTTTCCCAGTTAAATAGTTCAGTATCGTTATCATTGATGTAACAAAAAAAATACTAGCTCCTAGCTACAAATTTGCTCACACTAAATTTACTTCTACTAGCTACTTCATATAACTAAAAAAGGCATCACTCTTCAAAGAGCTCTTTTTTAGCAATTGTCTTTCCTTCACGATGTGTTCCTTTCCTGTCATTTTTCAACCATATTTTGGACATATGATACAGCCTCAACTTAACTATGTAATAAAAAAACATAATAAAGCAGAATGCACAAGACAGCAAGTTGGATAAACAATCTCTATTTTCAATTTGTCTGTTTCTACTGTTCCATCACAAATACTTCAAACACCTCTTTAAACTAAATGGTGAAATAAAAATTAGTTTGAAGAATAACAATTTTTCAGCCAATTCCAAAAGCCACGTCCATGACAGAACTTTGCAATTTTTGATAGATTTGACCAAAGACAGTGGAGCTATCAGACCAAAATTCACACTATTTCAGCCCTCAGTACAGTGGAAAAAATCTCGTATACTAGAATTAAACCAAAAGTACTTACTGTGGAAATAGCATTGACCATGCCATTGGTGATTTGGTCTTGACGCATGTGCTTCACTACATCAAACTGAGCTGCACGTTGCTTGGGGATTACCTGGTCAGCAATCTTTTTCAGCTCAGAGTTAAATTTTTTGAACAAATCTTCAAACAGAAGAGAAAGAAGCTGGAAATAAAAAACAATTGGATTACAATCTAGGAAAAGTGGAAGAACACAAGTGTTTCGATATTTCTACCCTTCTGGTCATCTGAAATGCAGCGTTTGTTTCTTACATGATATTACCCTCATAAGTTTTTTTGCTTATTTTCTCAAACATTTCACTTTAATAATTTCAAAATAGAAAGCAAAGTAAGAAGAGTTTAAGCCTATCTATTCATCTTTTTTTGTTTTGCATTGACCTTCACAATATCTGCATATGCGCCCACCAACAGTCAGAAAAAAAACCAAACAGCAATATATCACTTAAGAAGCATTGCAATTTAAATTCCAAATGTCCAAATTCCAAGTTCCAAAGGACTAAAAACACAGCAGCTATCAAATGCCAGAAATGGTAGTTCCCAGTGTCCAAGGCACTGTGAGACAGAACAAGCTAGGTATTCAGCCATCACAAGCCAAGATGTCCCGGTATCAGTTGTACAATTTAATTTTTGTATGTGAAGAATTAAAACTGAATTATTAAACATAGTCTTAATATCTCCTCTTCTGGAAGGAATGCAAACTACTCTTCATTCTATCAGTGGGATAGGCCATTAGATTTCACTAGCTTTTCTCCACTTACATCTCAGAACCAGACTGACCAAAGTGTTAGGCAAATGACACTGTAAAGCAGCTACATAGATTATAAAATATCATTTTCACTAGCATCATCTGCATTTAAGTATAACAAGATCTACTAGAAACTCCCACAGATGTATGACTTGGCAATACGAGATTGTCACTACCTTTCACAGAGATTAAGAGTAGACTAAGGCAGTCTACACTAAAGATGTAAAGAGCATTTACTGTGCAGTCATTAAATTGTAAAACCTTACATAGAACAGTGATAATGTACACTGCATGTTAACTCCTGACAAAAACAGAAACCTATTTCCATTCAGAATAGAGAGTCTTCAATAATTTTTTTTTTCTTTTTTTTTTTTAACCTGGTATAAGAGGAAGGTGTTGGAGACCCTCTTTCTTTTTGATCCTTGTAGTACCATTTTACAATGCAACATCCTCTCACTACTACTGAAAGAAATCCAGTCACCTGCAACTCACTGCAGTGTCACAGCTTTTTTAAAGCCAAATTCAACCAGAAAGGAAAACATCTTTCATGAAGTATTATATTAGGAAGAACAACGCACTGGCAGCATCTCCAAAAATCAGATTATGAGGTGTGTGTTTCCAAAGGAGGGAAAAGGGAAGTGCACAGTTTTAGGATGTCTGAAAGTCCTGTTAAACACAAAACAGACTCTTTTGAAGTCAGTCCTGGTATACATTTAATCTCAACAGGTTTCTGCGCAGGACATTTAACAAAAACATGTCACATAAAATACAATAATAGTTCCATTTTTGATTTCTTGATCTTAAAATCTTTACAAAGTCTCCCAGTTCCAGTGCTGTAGGGATTATAACATCATCCTTCTTCTTCTCTGAAATAATAAAGTAAGCCATACCCCAAGTACACAAACTTGTTAATATTTGCCAGTCTGAAAAGTGTTATGCTTTGCTAATTTCACTCACGGACTCTCAGTTTGTAAGAGCTCTGACTATCTGGCAAGGCAGAGTCTCACAATAACCACATTATTTAGGTCAAGAGTGAGTGATTAAAGAAAAAGGATGGAATGCCAGTGATAATATTCAATGGATTTCATAGTTAGTCCAGGGCCTTTCAGCCTGCTTAAGTCAGGATCACTAAAGAGCAAATTATATTTAAGAAAAAAAAAATACTGACAGCTCATCAATTGATTTTCATTGAAAATCCAAAGAAAAATTAATAAAGAAGTTAAGCTGCTGAAATACAGTTTCACCAATTAGCTTAATGTCAGAGAATTCTAATTAGGCGCCTTGAGATTGCTATTTAACGTTTAAGCCTTTTGAGTGCCAAATTCTCCCTTTCACACAAACTGGTTGCAAAATTAAAGACATTAGGCAGCCTTAATTATATTATCAGAACAGCTGGGATTAGGCAATCTCTGAAGTCAAGGCGGTATTCTTTTGTCACAGGGTAGAAATCCCTTGCTTTCCAGGGTGCCGGATTTTGGTGCTGTTCCATATCTCACCCATACAAAGCAAGCTGCATTAGAAACAAAAAAAAAATGAGGACAAAGAACAGAGTAATGCTTAGCAAATAATGAACACATTAAGGAAACAGAAAAGGTAGGTGAAAAGATTAAGCCTGAAATCGGTAGGTTTTGCTAACACCTCAGCTGGCACCTGGCCTACCAAGCCTCTCGTGGCAGAAAGACTAAGAGAAAGCTCTGTAAACCAGCTTGGCTAGTGGATACAACTCTGTTATCTAAAGCTAAAGCACATTTCGTACTCTCTTGTCCCATGGGGTGTGAAATTAGCAGCTATTGTTTTCACACATCTTTATAAACACAATGCCTTTTATGTCTCTGCATTGTTTAGACCGCTATGTTTTTCTCCTCACATGGGAATCTTTTCTTTTTTTCCTTTATTCAAATTATAAATCAACAGGATTTTTATTCCAGGAACATGCTGGCATGAAAAGAAAAAAATAACAACAAAACCCCCTTGCTGCTCATTTTATCTGCACAAACTTTAGCTAAACACAAACATTTAGAAACTGACAAAAAAAGATTTTTACACTTCTTAGTCGGTAATCAAATCAACAATATTAAACTGATAACACGGCAGAGAGGAATTCAAGTGTTCAGCTTGAAATGAGCATTTAAAATATCACAAGGGATCCATAACTGCTCTTAAGCAAGCGTTACAGCCTCCCCCCTGCGCAGCTCTCCTTGATGTAGAAAAAATATGCATTGCCTTTGTTATGATGATCCTCTACATTTAAGACCCCTTCCCAGTTAATTTAAAACAACTTTGGTTGTTAACATCTGTGAGCAGAAGCCTTTTTCCTACAGCTTGTAAAAACTTCTTACCGCTCTGTTTTCTGCCTCTAAATTTATCAAGAAGAATAACTACTTTTCAGACCAGTTAAATAAGAGCAATATGATAGCAGAGCGCTAATTACATTGATCTACAGCAACAGGGCGACAGCAAAATAAAAAAAAAAACCAACAAACCCAACAAATAAATCCATTGTAGATTGAAATATTTATCCCAGTAGAATATTGCACTTATGTCTTATTATTCTGCTTTGCTACAAGAGTAGAATCCTAATGGACAATCACATATTAACTTGAAGAAAAGAATTCCTTTCCTATGCGGTTAAGAGTTTTCATTGTTTAATTTGTACTCAGAGCATCATCTTGGTTGTGCTGACAACTAGGAAGGAAAGTACATTTTTATTCTGAAATGACTGCAAACTCTGTGCGGACATGCAATCTGTATTTGCGTTCACACATGTGGATGAGGACAAGGGTGAGTGGGAAGGAAAATAGGGATGTGAGGCAATATGCACTGTACTCCTAAATAAAAGTACAGTAAGATGAGAATTCCCATCAGACTGGAACAGAAACTAATGGATATTGTTACTTGTGCTGCAACAGAAACCCCAGTGTAAAGGACATGGGGAGCAGAAATCCACTTTCCCATGGTAAAATAAGTATATTTGTTTGGATTTCTGATGCGTGATCAATAATTACAGATTATATTGACTGCCATAACTCCAACTTAAATCCACAGAGATTAGAACAATGAAATCCAATTGTTATCTAAAGAAAACATCCATGCCAGGGTAATTTAGCTGTTCCTTCACCCAATAGGCAAATTCCTACTGCTTTCAGGAAACATAGTGGGTTGATGGTTGGACTAAATGATTTTAGTGGTCTTTTCCAATCTTAAATATTCTACGAATTTCTAAACCTCATCTCGCCAGCAGCCACAAACCTCTCTGTAAAAGAATGGTGCCAATCATGCATAAATTCAGCAAGCAGAGAAACCTATGCACTCTACTTTAATTAGTCAGTCAAGTTAACCTACTATTTTCAGAAATTTCAAATAATCTCTCCTAGTTCTGCCTTTAGTAAGCTGAAGATTTTTCCCACTAGTCGTTTTTCTGTCAGAACTAGAAGGCACACAGCTGCACCCAAAAAAGACAGCAAGAGCTTCTGAAGCAAATCAAGTGTTTGCGCTTCTACTCTCGAAGGCTCAAAACAGAGCTTGTTGCCAGAAAAGAAGTATCTAGTAAGGCTTTAAACCACATACTATTCATGTTAGTCTAAAGGCTAGATGGGCAGTTGATAATAAATAAGTAATCATAGAGACTTCTCCAAATTACAGATGGCTCAAGCAGTTGTTCTGCTAGCTGTTGCAGAAGCTGGGTTCTCCATAGCAGCTCAGCCCAGGCTTAATATATAGGTTCTCTCAACACAGTGCTTCTGTAAGGGGGGATGGATTTACTGCAGAAGTCTTGGCACTAACAAAGGTACAATGGAAGTAAAACTGATGCAGTATTTACACTGTTTTGTTTTTTCATTTGTTGGAGGGGCAGAACAGAAGTCAGGATACAGTTTATTAGTCCAAACAATCTACCTATGAGTAAAAACAGAAAAGTTAATGAAAATAAAACCAGAGGAAAATGCTTCAGTTGAGAAGGCAGGGATTCCCCTTATTATACATCTATTAAAAACAGGTACTAACAAAACCCCAAAAGAGCCTTAGCTCTGAAGTAAAAACCTACCTGCCCTGCCAACTCCAGGCGTTTATTTCCATAATAGTCTCTGTCATCTACTTTATTTTCTCCTTGAGCCAGAATTACTCTGCGCACCATTACTGCTGTATAAATGCATTTGGCACGGAAATTGAACTCCTTCACCTGTAATGAAATAAATGAAGAACAAACTGATGTTTCAGGACCAATTCCTTAGTTTTGACTCAGACACCAATTTAAAACACAAGAGAACCTGGCTGGACAAAAGGACTACAAAATAGCGTTCTGTAGCTGAGAACGTTCTCTATCAAATAGTGTTATTGTACTCTTTGTATCTGTTGTAGTTTCCATGGAAATAAATAGGAGGCATTACTTTCGGAGCAAGTAGTACAGTTAAGGTCCTGAAGTAACAGCTGACAGTGTCTGGCTATGTAGAAAAATGTCACATGATGATAAATAATTCAATGGTACAGCATTTCATAAACAGGCAGATTACTTTTGACTCACTTAAAATATTTTTCTTCAGTTTGAGGATGATTTACTCCATCTCAACAACAAAGCAAACAAAGACATTTCTTCCATATCAACAAAGCTCTTCCACACGAATTGTACTGATTTTTCCATATAGAACAGTTTTTCTTCTCACAGTCAAAATCTGGGTAATCTGTGATAAGGATCATTTTTTTTACTGCTCATTTTCAAACTCTAGCATGTTGCTCTCACAGAGAAGATTTGCAGCTATCTTATTTTATATTTTGACCTGTCCACCTGTCGTATTCCCAAAACTAACCAGGATAAAAATTAAAGTTCTTGCATTATAGGAACATTTCTGTGAGGAAGATGAGAGAGAGGTTTATTCACAACTTGTCATTATTGCATCCTGATCAGCTTCTGTAAGACCATCAGTTCCTGTTTTGTTTTCAAAAGGACTGATGCCATTGCAACCGACACCATTTCTGGCCATCACCTTTTTAAAAGACTAAAAAAAATAATACTTTCATATTTTCCTTAAGTGAATATTTTTCCATTGTGAATATTTTGCATATTTGGTAGTCTTTTGCTTTGTTTTTTTTTTCTTTTAAATCCCAACTAGTGCCAAAGTTGCTCCTATACCACCATGTTCTAAAGTTGGGCAAGAGAGTAACAGAGGCTGAACACAGACCACACAAACCTCACCATCTAAAATACTCCAAAATCATCTAAAGTCTCACATCACTTCTGGGTTTTCTCTCCTTAGCTGTATGATTTTATTAGAAGTCTGTTTAGCTCTAGAATAACACAGTCTGCAGTTCTTTGTGTGAGAACTTTTCAGGTGCTATATCATCACAGCCATACAGACATCATTACAGAACAAAGAAGAAAGAAACTGCCACATCTCTAAAAATAACCATGCATATCTACTGCAGATAAAGAAAACATTACATACAAGAACATGGGTCAGAATAGTTGATGCTAGCAGCTCTCGTGCTTCTTCCATCTTCGTTTTCTTTGGGCCTCCCCACATCCTTTGCCTTCGTACTTTGTTTCCAATGTACTTCAATGCCTGTCAAGTGAAGGAATTAGCTTCAGTTAATATCAGAGCTGTAACCTATAAAAACACACATATCTTTGCATTCCTTAATCAATCAGTGCAAAGCCACAAGCTACAGACAATACAAACTTCAAGCAAGGTGGAAAACACAAAACTACATAAGTGATGCTAATAAAAAAATCTCAAGAACTGAACATGATTATGATTATAATACATGTATACGTGTTGCCTATCTTGTGCTGATAACATCTGGAATTGAAAGTGTTGAAAGATTATGATTACTATGATTGTAGGTATAAGAAAAAAGATTGTGTAAATACCAAAGTCATCTAGTTTATCTCATTAGACTTTTTCATCTCCAGTTCTTTTGTGTACTTGCTGAGGTTCATCTAGGTATAAAACGGTGATGTGCACTCTGAACTTAAGGATGTCACTACTTTTCACATGCATTACAACATAACCCTAGGCTTCTGAAAACAAAGAATTTATTGCCTTTGCTTCCTTTCAGTTAAACATTTCAGAGCAAAGCCTAACTTTCGACAGGTCCTGCTGCCTTAAAAGTCCTTGGCTTAAATTATCTCTGCAAAAAAACAAAGTGTATGTGGACTGCTGACAGAACAAAGTGGTCAGTATCATCATCTTTAGATTTTATGGCTACTAGCAAAAAGAAAAGATGCACCTGCATCTGTGTAAAAATTTGAGCTTTTTGGCATTCTTCCAGACTAGGAGCAAATGCAGCCATCACGTGTTCCTCTGTGCCAATCATCTGTACAATCTCTTGGTCACTTTCAACACCCATGGCCTAGGAAAAGAAGAAAAGACAGAAACAGCACAGGCTTTATGTTTACTCACTGACATTTGCTTATGCTAATTTGGTATTGTTTGTCTGCATTACTACTAAGCAAGAGCTAGTTCTTCCCTCAGAAACTGTGCCATCTGGCACTGGCAGTACATATTTTAGCTATGGAAGAACCCGAAATGGAAATCTTGATAAGCAGCAAGAACACACACACACACTCTTTAGACAGGAGTTACATTCCACACCTCTTTTGAGAAAAATAAATAACCACCCTACATGTGTAAAAACAAAACCAAATCAGAATCTGTAACAAAGGAAGGTGAAATTACTTAAAAGATTACACATGGTCTCTTACCACAAGCAATTTTGCAAATGCAATTGTCTACGATACAGCACGTCCTATTGGAGAATTTGTTTTACAATATACCTCTTCTACAGCTCTTTGCATTTAGAAGATGACTTCACTACACAGTTCCACTTGAAAGCCATTCTATTATTTCAGTGATCCTTGGACACCTTGTTAGGCTTTATACCGCAGAAAAAGCTTAATAAACTAAGAAAGCGCTTAACAGGTTTAAAAAAATCTCTCTATCAGTAAGTGTTTCAAGGTGGCAGCCAGCAGTGAAGGCCTTTGTGGATTCCAGATGGTGCTAAAGCTCCCCCTTCACACATTTGTCTGGAGCTCTGCCATATCAAGAAACAGAATAATCTCACTAAACCTCTTCTGGTTGACTTATAATACGTTTCTCAGAAGTTTGGGAGGAAGTTACGTTTGCATTCATATTGTTCTTCAAACTGCCAGCTACAAAGACCATTCTAAATAATGGCCTATGTAGGCTCTGCATTCTGGTTTTCATTAAAAACTGGCAGTGTCCCAAAAAAGCTAAATTTTCCTCAAAAATGCACAAATACCTTTCCTTCTTTTTGCCTTCATGGGGTGTTATTTTGCCTAATGTCTCACTAATGCTATCCCTCTGCAGAACTGCTGCCCCAATTGTGAAGTACCCAGCTTTTTCTTTTTTTCTCCTTTCTTCTTTCTTTCTCAACAAGGAGGCTGAAGTTCTTTTAACTTAGAACTTTATCTCTTCACCTTGTGGTTTATTAGAAATTAAAAGCAGCACAAAAATAGCACAACCCATTAAAAGCGTGAGAATGGTTCCGTTTTGATGCGAAGCACAGACCACTATTCCATTATCTCAGACAAATTTGAGTGCCAAATCAAGACAGTTAATTGAACCAGGTAAGAGTGGTTCATCCCAGTTCATTCCTATTAGGTAGTCATACCACTGATCTCAAGGCACTTCTCAGAACCAGAACTTGCCTGTGTGATACGACTGTAGTTAACTTACGCGACTATTTTTCAGATACAACTATGGTACCTCATCCTTTCAAATAAGGTCACATAGTAGTTAAAAAAAACAAAACAAAACAAAACCTCAGCTGAGAAGTAAATAAAATCCATCACAAGTTGAGAATCAGTCTCATATGAAAGTCTATCAAAGCATGAAAGCTTCATCATAGTCATTTTCCATGCTTCTAGAACTTAGAAGGTAACCAGCAAACCTGTTTAAGAACCACTACCAATACTATTGTTACACTTAGTTTTAATAAGAACAACATTTTATCAAGGGAATTCTTGCTACCACTCCAGGCACACATACCAGGAACACATTTACCTAGAACACATCAAATACAAGTTGATAAGGCATTGCTTCATTTCCTGCCACCAGATTCAAGGTAAGAAGGCAACCAGCCAGTAAGAATCACGTGAAATGTGAACAGAACAAGCAGGGAAGGAAAAAAACAACAAAAATATCAATCTGCAGTTTTATTATGTTCTTTTGTCCTTTTAAAAATAGAAAGTCATTGTAAATTAGAAAAGGTTGATCATTTCTTCTAACTTGACAAATAGTCTGATTAAAATTCGGACAACAAACAGATGAAAACAGGACATACCATCATACCACTGCAGATTTTCTAGTTCAAATTTACACCAGCAAAATTCACTTGAGAATTCAAAAGCTGTATGTGGGAAAGGCTGTAACGTAACGCATGTTGTATTGTTACAGAAATACAAACTGGGGAAATTAATTTATGAGTAGTAATAACTGCAATTTCAGGCAAATAACTAAGAAAGATATGCTGATGTAGCAGCCTACAAATAAATCCATGTATTCTCTTCTATGTTCTCAAAAACCAGTCAGAGCTGTATACACAAATCCACTTACATACAGTGTTAATGGGGCATACAAGAGACACATACTGGTATGAGATAATGTTTTCTTTGTTAGTAAATTCAGCCCCTGCGTTGCATTTGTCCTATCTTCTCCACTCATCTCCCAACAAAAGGAAAAAAAAACACCAACTAACCCAAAGTCCCCCAGACAAAAACCCACTCCAGAATTAACTTATAACATCGTTAGGATAGTAACATGATATTCTTGGGTTGCTACTTGTGTTACAGGAACACTGTCACAGGGTAAACCATGACAAATATCAAGGATGTGTGAAGTGCTCCTGATCAAAGCTGACAGGAAGAGAATTAACATTAAAGCACAGTTACCCACAAGTTCTCTTGTTTGTTTTTGTTTGGAAGGCAATGCTGCAAAAGAATAATTTTACAGGAAAGTGGGGGACAGAGAGAAGGGACATGGTGCAAAGGGATGACTTAGAAAGAGCAGTGACGGGATTAGAAAGGAGATGGCAGCAAGCTGATGAAGAGCATGGTTGGAAGGCTAGCAGTCAATGGATGCAATAGAAGTCAAAGCAAACATTAACAATACTCATATTATTCTGGGTTCAAGTGGGATAAAGTGCTCCAACTAGGGTCAACTGCTTCCTAGGACTGGGGAGGATCCCGTTGCACAAAGTCTGTGTGTGTATGTGTGGATACACACACTTGTACACACGATGAAGTGTGCATGAAAGAGTGAGAGCCCAGTTCTTCCTCCCCCAGCTTGTGTCTTAATGATGATGTCTAGGCGTTTCCATGGCACTTGCCTAGAATGTAGTTCTGCAGTCCATCAGGCTAAATTACAGAATGGAGACAGGCAGATGACTGGATTAAAAAGATGTCAGGGAAGTTCAAGGTTGACATCACAGACAGAATTGGTCTGGAGCTTTCATAATTCAAAAGGTACGAGCTATGAAACTGTAGCCATGGAAACCCATAATTCTGTGGGTTCAGCAAGACCACCACTCAGCTGTTCCTCCAGGGTTGCATCTTAACAGCTCCAAGGCTAACACAATTTTTTTTTAAATGAAACTCAACCTACTGTTTACATCTTTTGCTGCAGGTCTCAGAGCATCTCCTTACAACCTCAAGATAATTCATCCAGCAACTTGTAACATAAAATTCAGCTTTTAAGCCTGCCTTTGGCTACATATAACTCTCTTCCTTCTCCAGCTGGTTTTAGTGCAGCACACAACCTTCCTTTACTTCAGTGCTCAGAGCCTACCCAATTCAGGCCATACATCCAAACAACAAACACCGTAAATATTGCTCTGGTTGCATGTGTATATTAACTAATAAAGCAACCTTATTCAGTAAGGAAGTTACTTTTGTCTAATGCTTTCTACTACAAGGAGTTTGAAAATCTTAGCAGATACATATTTTAGGGGACAAATTGTTCACTTTATACTACTTCAAACCAGAAACTGCATTTACATGTATGTGTGCTGCACAAATGCTTCTATCCCTTTCAAGAAAAAAAAACATAAGGGAAACACATCTGCGTTAGTACAGCAACAAAGGACTAAATGCCCAAAAAGCAAAGAGTAGATACTTTGAGTTTGTTCTAGTCTACTCTCAGGAACTATTGCAATCTATCATATTTTATTTAGTTGTGATCAATGCATTAAACTTCACAAAATCATGGCCTACATGTACTCATTCAGCACAACTTGCTGCTAAATCTTCCAATATGTTAATCACAAAGATTCTTACAGGTCAGGATGGCAGAAAAACCCATTCAGGTTTGCAGTTTAGAACAGACTATGATTAAGGATAAACTGCAAGGTAGATATTCCTTCTAGGATGACCCTACACAGGCCTGTTCCCCTACCTATCCACCTTAAAGAACCTTTAGAGCCACACCACTATTTCCTTCTGTATAAAAAGGTGGTGACAAATAACCAGTTCTAAATTACCCTAAAAGGGGTGACGGTCACAACCCTGTTAAAGCAAGAAAGATTTGCTTACCCATCCCAAAGGTCAGGGCTCACCAAATACTTCAAAAAGAAGGATTTCTAGGTAAAGAACATTTCCCTGTGGCAGCCAGCCCCTAATTGAGGCTTAAGGAAGCCGGTTCCACTCCCTTCTGGTCGCGCAGGTAAACTGCTTTCACCTGTGCTACCAGGGCTCGCTGTGTCCCTTCACCAGGTACTCCATCATTGGTTCAGTCCGTGAGTTAGCAATTCCCATGCTCCTTCCTTCCTCATGAAAGAAAAGGTGGGAACAACATGCAGAATCATACAATCATTAAGGTTGGAAAATCAACCATATGTTCAGGTCTTGCCATAAAACGTTGTCAAGATGTGACCATGATCATGACTGAAACAGGAAAGTTATCTTAGATTCTAGTTAAAATAAGCACTTTCTGAGTTATAGGCCTCAGCTCTGTTGATCACCAAAATCTGTAATGCTCTCTACTTCACAGCCCTTGCTCTTGAGATGAAAATGTCTAAGGGATGCTATTACCTCCACTTTGGAATTGAGGCACAGGCAATCAAAACTTCAGACCTAAGACTGTGTATACAACTTAACTTCAGCCCTTCCAGATGCACACTGTGATATACTCTACGTTACAGAAGGAATATTTACTAGTAACAAGTAAGATCCACGTTCTATGCCCTTTCTACTGAAAATTAATACTCTATTTGTTTTCACAACAAATGTTCTGAGCAGGATACTGCTATGTGAGAGCTGAAGCTACAAGGGGATCCTTTGGTTAGAAATTTTCTAATTTCAGGGCTAGAGTCTTCATAACTTGACTTCTAGTAGTTAAATAAAAGCTATATTCACATTACCGCAGTGACCAACAAAAAAACATCAGAAGGTGGTGTCTTCTTAATAATTTAAAAACCTATTGGGATTTTTAGTTTCCAGCTGGAGAATCATCAGCAGTGAAAGGAAGATGTCTCAAGTTCACATGCCATTAAAAGAAAAAGTAAGGAGAATGATGACTCATGAATCCATTAAGCGCTAGTCAAGAATGAGGCAGTCAGAACAGTTAGAAGGAATGTATCTAGCTCCCTGCTGGACCAAATCAATACAAGGCTGTGAAAAGCACTACTGTGAGAATGTCCAACAACTGCAACCCTTTATTCAATAAATAAAACAAATATGCAACATTTATCTAGAATTTTAAAAGTATATAAAGGCAGGTAGATAACTAAGATCACACTGTTGGAATGTGATCAAATAGACTGTAAAATGCTGCTAAAAAGAAAACAGAAAACTCACAAACCAACCCATAACCTCCTCAGACTTAATAACCCTGAGCAGTTACTTGTGCCTGTGGTCAGGTATTTATCTACACCAGCAGGGCATGACAAAATGTAATAAAAGTCTGTTAGTGAAGGTGGAACCCAGCTGTTTGGTGCTTGAGCAAACGGATTATGGGCTACATTAACACTTTCCTATAACAGAAAAGTTGTGAATTTAATTCTGACACTCTTACATGCTTTTCTCCCCACAAATGGTCTCTCAGCCTCTTTCAACATGGATCATGGAGACCAGATGATTTTCTCTAACCACTTCAAGTGATTAGCATCATCAGACATAAGACATTTGCTTCCCATGTCTAGAACCAATTATCCAGGTACTTTCTAGAACCAAACCCAAAGCACTTTCTACAAGGAAGCTGATTCCTACAACTCAGAGCTGTGGTAACACAAAGCCTGTAGCTGCAAACTTCAGCACACAGCACTGCTGGCAGGAACTTGATGGATGATGTGAGCAAGTGCTGACCTCTGCTGGCAATATATTTCCTCTGGCAATTATCTCATTGCCAGCACCTGTTTGCTAGCAAGCACTATTGGTGAAGACAGTAAAAGAGGTATAGAAGTTCTGCTGGCTGGTGAATCCAGGAGAAAGGCCCTCAGTTTCCCTCTAGCAGCAGGTATCCTTGAGTGAATCAAAATGAAAGTGAAAAGCAGAGGGCAAAATAAGATAGTTCTGGTGGTTTCACATGCAATGAGGGCCATGGCATGATACTGTTACCAGCTCAACTGGCAGGGCAAATACTCCATATTCACTCCCGTTCTTGCACTGAATCAAGTCTTTTCATTGGTCCCACCAGGGACCTCTTTAAAACTATCATACCTGTCTACATTCACTGCACTGAAGAGAGCGTGCCCAAACTAGAGATTCTGAAGGCTGAGACTCCATGAGTCTCTTGACAAGAAATAAAAGCCACTCTAGTCATCTTAAAGGATTTAGGACTAGGTCTAAGAACGGCAGGGCCTCCCCAAAAGCAACTAGTTATCTTTATGGTTATGACAGTAAGTTACATATGTCCAGTTCATGGCTATGTCACTGCATCTGAAATCAGAAGATATTGAGCTTCTCAGCAGTTCATGGGATCTGGGGAAAACAAAACCAGAAATGGAAACCCTTAACATATGTTGCAACACAGTTCATTAGAAAGCAAGAAAAAAGAGAAAACCTTTACAACTTTCTGCAGCAACATGACTACAGGCAGAGAGACTTTACAAAGCAAGAAGGGGTAGCAAGTGTTTGTCTTGGCACAGCAATGTTCTCCTTACTGAAAATAGCAGTGCTTTTCTCCTTTTTGCTGGACAACAAAGACGACATCCCAGGGGAAAAAAAGCTTGCTTTCTTTTTCTCAGCCATGCCACGTCCTTCTGTACATATAAACTTTTGAGAGTTGCAGACAATCTTCGTTTTTGACTACAGCATGGATATGTATTTTTTCAAACCAAGAGTTGTATTACCTTAAAGATGATAGCAATAGGAATATCTTCTGACAGAGTGTTATGCCTCAGGTAAAATCTTCCTTGTTTCACAACCAAGTTTGTTCTGCTCTTCTTCTCGTGAGTGGAACTAAAGTTAAAAAAGCAAACATATTATGTGAAACATTAAGTTTGCACTGACACTCCAAGAATCTTCTGCATAAAACTTAGCAAGCTTGAGAAATTATTTACACAAATTAACATTGTGCTTTTCTCTTAGAAAAATTACATGACAACTGCCAGATACCACCCTTTAGCTCCAGGATGGTGGGCTATTATCATCTGTGATGTGGAAAGCCAGTATTCAGCTTATGCATGCACAAACCCACACTTTACAAGAGCATCTGTAAGTGTATGGTTTTATCCCTGGTCCAGATGCAACCAGCAATGTCAGTCTGTGCACAGATACTGTGGCATCAACAGTAACGAGATAACAGACTTTCAGTTGTACTTTTAGCATCATTTAGGAGAGATGTGGGAGGCCTCTAGGAAAAGACAAAATAGCCCTGACATCAAACAGTGACAAGCACCTTAGTACACCAGCAGGCAGCTTAAAACAAAGCCAAAAGGTAAAAAAGATAAATAAAACTCAGCTGAGGAGGAAAGGCCAGATTTAGACTACTTTTCAATTTTCAACATTTTCTGAAGTATAAAAACATTTTGTTTCCTTCTCAATTGCCTTTAGAAGTTTTAACACCAATTTGATTGAGCCAGTCAGACAAAAGGTTATACCCTATTTCCACAGCAGTGACTTCATGTTACTTGCTGTGAAATGAGGTCATACATCATCACTTCTGAGGTTCAACTTGTTATATTAAAAATTCGAATCCACTTTTCCTAGTCTAGGGTGAATACTGAAGCATATGAGCAACTCCCACTGATTTTCACAGGACTGCTCTCCTAATAGATTCTGGGACTGACATCTAACCATACAAAACGACAGCAGCAAGAGAGGAGCACTGAACACTTACACTTATTCTCCATTAAGCTATTTTAGAGAGAAAACTACTCAGCTACTTCAACAACTAACGCTTTAATTGTCATTTTTATTTTCTTCATGGAATTGCAAGCATCTACCATACCTGGTAACAGAAGCACCCACTGTGCCTTTTCTATCAGCTTCCACAATTATTCTGTTTTTGGATAACTGCTCTTGGATAAGGATGACTTTCTCTACACCTTTAACAATGAAATAGCCACCTATTCAAAAGAAAAGAAAGGTTTTGCATATCAGTATCCCTGCATCTTACTCACCTCTTTCACTATGCCTTTGAATATAAATTATTAGAAAGTAAATAAAGGAAAAAACAGGAGAGTAAATTTTCTCTTGAAAAAGTAAAGAATAAACTGCCTAAAAGCTATGATTTCTAGGAGAATACTACATTAGACTAAGTTGAACTTTTTCTAAGTTCAAATCTGGTCTCCAGGATCTAAGAATGTGTTTGGGAAGTGCTTGGACAGAATAAAAGTGGCCAGAGAGAGCTCTCAGTCAAACTCAGTCAAACATACTGTAAGGTTGAAAAAAAACAACTCTCAAACCTCTAAAGTAACCATGTTCATTTAAGGATGTTATAGAATTATTAATTTTACTGTATTGCCTGCCAGAAGAGTATATCACAAAGACATCAAAAGAAAACTGGCCATTTCAGATACCTGTTATCAAATTAAAAGAGTAAGTCTTCCATAATTTACTCACTTGCACTCTCCAGCACTCCAGGGAGAAATTTGTTTTGTATTACTGTTAAAAATGTATTTCAGCATTGCAGCGAAGACAATCTCAGGAATAAGCACATAAGCAATGTTTCATTCCTGTCTTAAATTGTAGTTGTCTATTAATGCTCCTCCAGCACAGAACAGTATGTCACTTTATTTTCCTATCATGAGCAAGCACAGTCCAGTATGTGCTTCAAAAGCAGTATATTATAAGCCAAGACCTTGCTTGTTAGAACCCTCCATCTCCTCTCTGCATACTAAAGGTTATCATATAACACCTTATTCTTGCTTCACAGAATGCAGCAAATGAAGGTTCCTGCTCTGGAGAATACTGTTTTATTCCCCTCTTCCCTGATCCATTTCAATGCCATAAACGAACTCCATCGCTATTCCCTTATAATATATCTCTGTACAATGTTATATGCACATCTCAACTTCTTCAAACTTGCAGAGTGTCGCTTTTGTGGTTGAAAGCTCCATCTGCAAACACAAACATCCCCTGCTGCTATTTTCAAAAGCCTGATGATTCATTTTAGTTACAGGTTTACATTCGAGACGTTCCCACGACGACTTCACAGTGGTAAGAACCATACCAATGGGATATTCATCTGCTCAAAATGAACTTGAATGGAAATGTACCTGGGTCTAAAGGACATTCGTTGAGTTTTGCAAATTCTGCTGGAGTTTTCCCAGTAAGAACGCAATTGGAGCTACGCAGCATGATAGGCATTCTGCAAGAAAATCACAATTACAAGAGAGAACACACTTAAGGTACCTAAAACATAAGCAAAATACAAACCTAACCCTTTAATCCAGCCTTATTTCACAGACTTACGACATAACTTTATTTTGTAATAGAGAATATATGCTTTTTTTGCAGTTTCCTTTATCTACTGCATACATCACAAAATAACTTAACTCAAATTTAGGTGTTCTTTTAAAAAATGACTCAGATCAATAAATGTTAGGACAGCTACAGAAGCACAGGGTTCTAACTGCATTGCTGTGTATCATGTTCTACTGACAAATGGGATGGATACTTACTATAGGAAGTGTAGCTTCTTAAGTACCTATCTTCTCTTTCCTGCCACTATTCCAGCTTTGGTACAGTCACATATTAAACAATGTCAGTAACCCAGCGGCATTGGGTTGGCCTTGAAAAATCTTGTCTACAAAAGACAAGGCATCTTTGTTGCCTTTAAATGGAGCTGTGCTATAACTGCCAGCTATTTTGCATTTTTGGTATGGTTAAGAGCTTGTCTTTCTCACGCACGTTATTATTATATCTTTATGAAACCAGATGTTCTTCACAATATTAATACCCTCAAGTCAGTTGATAGGAAAACATCATCAGTAAACAATACTCATCATTTCTCCAAAAACTTTGCCTTGGCTCTAAAATAAATAAATTTTAAAGTAGAGTTTAGTCTCATCTGGGAGAACCAGAGCTTGCTTTACTCATTCCATCCTCTGCTCCCATAGACATCTCTACATTTTATGTATGAAAGACTGAACAAAACATCTTTGGCTACCAAGAAAACATGATTATTCCCATTTTGCAAAAAATGTCATTTGCAACTCTACTATTCTTTCATATAGTTTCCTCTAGTTTTATATCAATACAAACAACATAGACAACATTCATCTTTATATCAATTCTAATAAATAACCTTCTTTGGAAGGAGACCAATTTGCAAAAGCTTTTGAAAAATCAGATTTTGCAATGGAGCCTATCAACCATATTGTGTACAGCTACTCATCAAGATTTCTCTATTGTCTCTTAAGAAGGAAGCGAGGTTAGCCTGCCTTTATTTTGCAATGCAAGCTTTTCCCAACACAGCAGCAAATAAAAACAAGTACCAGAAGTTTGATATCTTACCTGCCAATGGGTAACGCATTGCGGATGATCCTCTGGCTACCTCGGGTATATTCAATGTCCACTGTAATCGGGGCAGAGTAAGTCATGTCTCTCAGGCGGCACTAAAAACAGAACAGTCCTATGGTTAGGTGGCTGAGTAGTGTCTCAACACATCCCATGCTCTCTTTGTCTCTCTCTTGCTCAAGACTCAATCACTGATATACTGATCCTTCTGGTCTGCTCTCCTCAGACTGGCTCTATGACTGTTGCTAACCCTTAGGTATTTCTGGATTTTCATGCAAGACAAGGTTTACCGCATCTGCAGAACACAACAGAGCAACTGACAGAAGGTCATTTGTGACCTCATTGCACATTTCATACCTCTGATCTCCAGAACTACAGATTTATCAGGATCCAGATGACTAAACTTATGGTTCTATGTGTATTCTTTCTGTGTATTGATTATGCATTAGTATAAGGGAGTTAAGACTACACTGCACATTGAGGATGCATCTGTAAAGAAAAACATGCCTCAAGAATCACTGCAAACTGGTTACTGCTTCTCACCACATGAAAAAATAAACAATTTCTCTAGTAATAAAATACTGATGTGTACAAGCAGATGTAAAATTGTGACTTGTAGGAAACTGGATCCCACTGTGCTCCTGGCAATGTCGTTGAATTTAAAAGTAATTGACAACATACTCATTTCTAATTACTTCAAATTCATCTGTACAAACAGTTGACAAAACTCACATAAGAACTGTGTAAGATCACTTCATCAGTATTAGCTGAGCAAAACAAGGCTTCAGTATTCTTTGTGTGTGCTTTGTCCACATAAAACACACTATAACCCATTGAAAGAAAAAAGAAACAATATCTAGCAATAAGCATCAGTGAGAATACTTGAGATATAAGAGTTGGTTATTCTAAACTCAGGGTGAATCTACTCTTTGAAGCATTTATTTTGCCTTCTTTTGCTTGTACAATCATCTTACTTTACAACAGACAAGGATTTTGATTACTGTATTCTTAGACCTGAGTTGTTAGCCACTATTTCTCACATGCAATTTCATTCACATATAGAAAATCTTTCTCATCTCATTTTGTGCACGTTCAAATGTATTGATTTAATGTCAGTTAAAAAACTGTCAGAACTGTGAGCTGGACTCTACTACATTTAATATACTGCTGATGGCTGAGTTATTGGCCTTACTTAAAACACTTCCATTGAGCTAAATGAGAGCTGAGCCAGGTTGTAGAATACAGCAACGTGGCTATGCGCAAGAGGCAACAACCAGTAGAGGGCTTTTTTACAGAATCTCTCTCAATCACAGAACATCTCTGTGAAAGCCTAAAGTGTACCACATACATTACATGGGAAAAAAAAAAAAAAGAAAAGGAATAATAAATAAATAAATAAGATCCAATTTTAAGAGTGAAATATATACAATAAAAAAGAAAACATCCAAAATGACAACTGATCTACCAGGTTGACAATAGGCTGTATGTAGAAAAATGGGAAAAAAGATGCATGTTCCAAGCCCTGTTTTTCTTCTTTCTTATATGTAAAGAAGCTAGCTTACATTCTACCAAAACCAGCAGACTTTCTAATTCCAGTCACAGCATCACTTGTTCTTCAAGAGTCTTTATTTTGGACATGCACAATCTATCTGTTAGCCTACATCCTTACAACAGGGAAAACAGCTTTATAAGCAGTCCATAAGACTAAAGTTCTGCTGCAGTTTGTAATATTATTATCAACTTCCAACTGATCAAAGTTTCTGTGTTTGCTCTCTATCTGACTCAGACTTAAAAACTGTAAGGGCTGTCCTTCCAAAGAAGACTGGGTCTGAAGTGATCTACATGCAAAACGTAACTGCCATGAAACACTGAACACAACTATTCACACATGTCAGGGCAATAACTTCCAATTAGGAAGATTTACTATGTGATATTTAAATATGAAGCTTCTTTTTACAAGCATGGTAGCATGTGTTGTATCATACAACGTGGCACGCTTGTGCTTGAAGTAAAAGCAGATGCAGCAGTTATCTAAGGCACTACCAAGGTCAAACAAAGAGCTCCTCACAGACACAAATATCGGTACCTCATGAGGCGATACAGGTCGTGTCACATTGAAACTTTCTTCCACATCTGGAGTACCCACATAGATGTTGAGATATCTGTAACACAAAACAATCTCAAAATGAGCCAAATGTCTTCCAGGCAATCTGAAGGAAACGGAATTCTACAACAAGCAGAAAATGAATTTGCTTTGATGTGAAAGTAGGTTGATTAACAATAAGCAATGATTCTTCCCAAAGTAACCCACTGTGTTTGAACAGTGTTATAGTTAGTTAAAACTTAAGCTGTGCATACAAAAATAAACCCACATTACCTTTGCAAGAAGGGAAACAGAGATTCCCCTCCATCATCTGAAACTGCTAAGTTACGGAAAGATAGTGACATAAAGCATTGTTAACAACAGAGTTAAGTCTACTTATCAGGATTATTCTTTAAGCGTCTGTGTGCATGTGGTCCAAGTAAGAGGAAAGTATGCAAGAGCTCTGCTTCATTTATGCCCACACTGATGCTTGTAAACACTTCACAGTCAATAACAAACCCATGTAACTTTATGCAAGCTATTCCTGATAGGGAAACCAGCTTCATGCTTACTTCAAGTACCACATTGGATCAGCATCACTTGTCACTTTTTCATTGGCTTTCATGATTTTCTTTATCTGAAAAAAAAAAAAGAAGAAGAAGAAAGAACTGAACCATTTCATTTTTTCTGACTACTATCAGCCAGTCCCTTCCCACCAGGAAAACATACCTCCACATTGATAAAATAGTTGAATGAGTCTATGTGCTGCTTCACAAGTCCTTTCACCTGAAAAATGCATGCAGCAAATAGCATCAGTTTTAATAACACTGATCATATAAGGCAGACATTGAAATATAAGCATTTATAAGTGCTTTTGGATCACTGTTAAATTTTTTCAGTGGACAAATTTCTTAGATGTGCCTGAGCAATCTGTCTTGTTCCACACTATATGTTTCCAGGTCTACACCAGAGCTGAGACAGAGAAGTAACTCAGGAACTGCACAGAGTGAGCACCCAGCAGATTTTGAAGCTATATAAACAGAAGACAGTGACTGCATGTCAAAATATTTTGTCAGTCTGTTGTCTTTTTGTAGCACAACTAACCATTTGTGTTACTTGAGAAAACAGTGATCTGCAGCCTGGGAAAGGCAGCTGCCAGAACGAGACGGAGTAAAAGCAGAGAAGTGGAGTGTAAAGGAAGTTAATAAAGAAGGGAACAGCTACACAAGGACAAGACAGACTCTCATAATAAATCTGAATTTGATTTCTGGGTAGGAAGAGAGAGCACTTGCTCATATGTAGTATCACCGAACCAACAGCACCCTGTTTTCCTGCAAGGATCACACTTACAAGGCTGCCACAAAAAAAAAAAAAGGCTGCAGGGACTGTACACTGAGAAGGAAGGGAATTAACAAAGTCAGGTTGAAAGATACCTGGTTGAAGGGGACAGCACTTCCAGAAACTGATTACAGAGGTGCAGAGGTGGCCACTGTTCTGCAGAGGTACCTATGTATGTCATAGGCTTCACCTTCACCACACTGCCCTTTTCCATTCTCACTCCCAGCTGCCTATTACCTGTTATTACAGCCAATTCATTTTAAATAGAACTGTGCCTTTACCTTATACCAGATTATGAGAGTAGCACTGAAATCAAGCAATCTCTGAGCTCAACCAAACTCCGATATTTGTGAGCAGAGATATCCGCACACTGCAGCCTCTGCAGAATGCAGATCCGGGTTTCCCTGCAACAAAGACAACTGCAGACCCAACAGCAGCGTTTGTAGGGAGCTGATATAAAGCCCATGAGGAGGGCCTTGGGTGCAGTGGGAGCCTAAACAACTGCACTGCCCTGTCAGAACTGTGAAGCACAAAGGGCTCGGGGTGTTCCCGCCTGGGCGGTGCATCCACTGACCTTGAGGAACGCGGGTAGAAGCCTCCATTTCTCCTGCAACCAAAACACACAGTGGGAAAAGTTGGTTTCCAAAGGGTGACCAAACGTGTGACAGCTGGTAATGGCTTCTGACAATAGTTACATTTCACTTCGCTTAGGAAAGAATAAAAGACCGCCCAAAGTCAGCTCAGACGAGCAGAAACACCCCGACGGATGACTGGGACCACCTCAGCAGCCCCACGTGCTGCGCAGCACCGACCGGGGGCAACACCCAGGCGCCAGCAGCACCCCCCAGGTCTCCCTATTGCCGCAGAAGAACCGCCACTCCTCGCCCCTCCACCCGCGGTTTCGCCCCGCCTCCTGCCCTCCGCCGCTGCCCTCACCTCCACCGCGCTCACGGGGGCCGCCGCCCGCTCCGCCGTCACGGCGCCCAACTCTGCCGCCAGCGCCTCCATCCTACCCGGCAGACCCGGCGGAGCGTGACGCGGTGTAGCGAACAAACGCGTCCGTGCTCCTCCGCGCGGAGTCCGAACGTTCCGGGCACGGGCAGTTCCGAAGCGGTCCGGCCTTGCCCGGCTGAATGTTTTGTTCCTAGCGCACAAACGCCCCGAATAATTCGAGCTCCGCTTGAATGCCCCCGCTTGTGCCTTTCTGGTTTTGTTGTCCTAAAAGCAGATTGGCCGCCAGGTGTGCAACAAGTCACTCAGCACACACTCACAAGAGACACTGCTTATTTATTTCAGGATTGCAAACCTGGGTGCTGGGTGGGTTCCCATAGATCACACACAAGCACAAAATGACCTGCACAATTTTTATACACCAAAGTTACAGAGTCCGTAATTTTCCAGTCCGTTCTCCTCATGATAATGGGTCGGTACTTTCCATACAATGACAGTATTGCTGACTCTGTAATTCCGTGGCTACACATGCTCAGGAGAAAGGTCTGCATGTGGGCTGGGGTCTGTGTGACCTGTGGGTGTGATGATCTGTGACCTGGTTCAAAGTGGGGACCAGACAAACAAAGGACATCTGGTGGTTGGGTCTGCTATGGCCACCCAAACCAGGGGGAGCAGTTGAGGAGCCTTCTCTCATCTGCTACAGGAGGTGTCAAATCACAGGGCTCATCCTGAGGGGGGAAGAGCTCTCCTGCCTCCTGCATAAGGAATTCCGCAGAGGAGGCGGGAAACCGCCATGGCTGAGCAGGGGCCTGCAGGTCAGTGACATCACCAAGCAACGGGCTGTGATGTCACCAAGTGATGCTCTGTGACTGCAGCACCCTCACTGCTCAGCTTTGGGCGCAGGCAGAGCCTGGCCCAGTCAGTCTTATGCCTGGACTCCTGCTGAGCGTGTGTGTGTGAGGTTGGAGGTGGAGCGAGCATTTGTCTTGGCTGCTGGGCTGTGCTTTGGGCACTGCTGGCAGCAGCTCTCGCTGCCCATCCCTTCAGCCATCACTTGCATTTCCCTGACCTGTCTGGCTCAGGCAGCTGGAGCCCCATGGGGTGCACGTGCAGCAGCAGAGGTGAGCTGGGTGGGGACGTGTCCTCCCGGGTGGCAATGAACGCTAGGAGACGAGGAGCTGCCAGGGCCAGGGCTGCATCCTGAGGGCTCTTTGTGTATGTGGAGCATGGGGATGAACGTCATCTCTTGGAAAGAATCCAGCTGTGGGCCACAAAGATGGTGAAGGGCCTGGAGCATCTCCCTATGAAAAAAGGGTAAGTGAACTGGGTCTGTTTAGCCTTGAGGAAAGAAGACTGAGAGGGGACCTGATCCAGGTCTATAAATATCTAAGGTGTGGGGGGCAGAGTGGTGAGGCCAGACTGTTTTCAGCAGTGTGTGGAGACAGGACAAGGGGAAACGGCCAGAAACTGAAGAATAGGAAGTTCCACACAAATGTGTGCAAGAACTTCTTTACAGTGAGGGTGACAGAGCACTGGAACAGGCTGCCCAGGGAGGTCGTGGAGTCTCCTTCTCTGGAGATATTCAAGACCCGCCTGGACACCTACTTGTATGACCTGATGTAGGGAACCTGCTTTGGCGGGGTGTTGGACTTGATGATCTCCGGAGGTCCCTTCCAACCCCTGTGATTCTGTGATCTCAACTCTCCAACCTTAGTTTTCCAGTCTTGGTTTTACACAGAACAGAGCTGAGGCACAACAATCTCTGTAAACAAATATTTGCAATCAGGACCTGAGCAAATCCACGCAGCAAACTGAAGTTTAATGCTCTTCTCTCTCTCTTCTTCCTTTACCAATTCCCCACCAGAGGAGGTGAGAGGAATGGATTAAATCAATAACCAAAGACTTCCTTTTTACAAACCCTTAAACCATTAGAACTCCCAGTCTTCACTGTACCCTTCACAGCCTCCCCCACCCCAGCACACACACCGCACACGTAGAAGAAATACTCCCAGGCTGGCCTTAACCATATTCAGACCATGCTCTGTACTTCAAGGTTTCAAGTAATTGTTTCGTTCCTTGATGTAACCCCATTCTGCCTGTTGAGCCTCTTCCTTCTGCAGTGTGTGGTTAGTATGCATTGCAATATGGGGCAAAGGCCCACTATCATTCATCCTTAACTAAAAAGACACATGCAGTGGAGTGGTGAATTACAAGTGCAACAACATACTATTTCAGAATCTGGGCTTACAAAATATAAGAATAGGAGTCAGCAAATGCAGCCCTGACAGAGGGGCAGGAATTATTTTTGTATTATTAAGAGAATCCAACAACCATCCTGCTTTCAGCATAATCTCAGCACATTGTATCTGTGCCCAGGCCATACCTCAAGTCCACCAAAACTAGCCAACCTAGGCAGATGATCAAGATAGAGATAAGGAAAAAAAGCAATATTGATACATTAACCACCTTTAATATTTAGTAAAAACTTCATTTATGAATACTCCACCAGCCCCCGTTACATTAATACAATTCCTTAGCAATCAAAACAAACTTTTAATTATTCCCACTCATCCACCAGTCTGAAGCCTGTTACCATTAACATACTGCCCATAGAGTGTAGCTATAGAATCAATAAGGTTGGAAAAGGCTGCTAGATCACCTAGTCCAATAGCCAGCCCACCCCCACCATACCCCCCTAACCATGTACTTTGGTGCCACATTCACACATTTCTTGAAACACCTCCAAACACCTCCATGGATGGTGACTCCACAACCTCCCTGAGCAGCCTGTGCCACTGCAGCACCACTCTTTCTGAGAAGAAATTTTTTTTAATATCCAACCTGAACCTCCCCCAGTACAACTGAAGGCCAATCCCTCTCATCCTATCACTGTTACCTCGGAGAAGAAGCTGTCCCCCATCTCCCTACAACCTTATTTCAGGTCACTGTAGAGAGCAGTGAAATCTCCCCTCAGCCTCCCTCCTCCAGACTGAACAACTCCAGTTCCCTCAGCCGATCCCTGTAAGACTTGCACTCCAGAGCATTCACAACTCCATTACTCATCTCTAGACATGCTCCAGGGCCTAAGTGTGACCTACGATCACACAGAGAGTACATTAATTTCATCAAGAGGCAGATGTCAAAGACAGCTCCAAATGTGTAATATCTTCTGCTCTATGCTCCAGCTGAAACTGAGAAGTTACAGAAAAAGAAAAGAGCCACAACATATTAGTGCAGTCCTTTATCTTCAGCATTTAACATGACCCATTACATTTCAGAAACAATTTGCGTAAGAGACTTTTCAGCACAATGGTATCACAAACAATTGAATGCATACAAAACCTCAAAGATTTGTATTTCAACAAAATAAGCTGTTACAGCATGGCATCTTGTTTCACAAGGACAGCTTCAGAGTGGAGGCAAATGCTTTTCAGCTAGGGTAGCGCAACAGCATGCAGTAACATGACATTAAACAGATGCAATCCTGATGGTTGGAAGATTAAATAAAAATTAAGATACATTAAACAAGCACTTGAAACATAGGCCATGCTATAAAATGCCCTTTTCAAGTCACCAAAAAATTTTTTTTCTTTAAACAGTAGAATGTATACATTGTATTAAGATAAAGTTCATAGTCACATTATAAATGTTCTTCCAATACCCATAAGAAAAATCATCTTTTGGCTGAAACTCAAAGTATGTATTTCTAAGGGTGTAGCAAATCACAGAATTAATTTCCCGTAATGGCTTTTGAAATGCATTCTTCTCTTGCTGACTTTGGATTGCATGTCAAAGTTCCAGATCTGTTTGAAACAATCCATTTTACCTCCTGGCACAGTTACTATATTCTAAGAGTTCCTTTCTCAGGTTTTTCAGGCTTCCATAGAAGTTCCCTTCAGAGTACATATTCAGTTTTTACAATTTTTTTTTTTTTAAACAAAGGATAGAACAGAAGTGCACTACAGCCATTTATTTTCTAACAAGGCCTTTCAAAAAAAGATTTTCATACCATGTACATGTGACCAAAGTCCTCAGACACTGAGGAACAGCTGACAAGAAGTCATTTCCCTTACTAAAAAGAGTACACAATTCTGTAAAAATGGACTACAAAACCACAGTGCTAATAATGCCCAGTTATAATAGACATAGTAATATATATACAATATGTGTGGCACATTAAGCTTTTATGGGCAACTCTTCACATCAGTAAGAATAGATTGTAGTATAAAATATTAAAAACAAGCTATTTAACTTGTACCACATGGAATTTTTATATATATCTGACACTTTAAAAGGACCATTGTATGATTATATACTAAAGGATCATTTTCAAGTAAATTATGATTCATTTTCATAGATAAGAACACATGTATATCAAGTATTGCAGCAGTATCTATTCCCAGTAATCTGAAATATGCAAAATAAAACATGTAAACTTACATAAGTTTACTTCCATCTCTCTCAGTTCCAAGCCTATTCTATTTCTGTATGTAAGATTCTTGCTGTCATAAATGGGAACTAGGTATTGGGGCTGAATCTGCAGGGATTTTGATAAAAACAAATTCAGAACAATATAAATCTAAAATGAAGACTTACTTCTCTCAGACACCTACTGAGAGTGAACATAATCACATTTTCAAGAATTGCAAGGGGTCTGGTTGTCTGCTTTCTGACACAAGAATACCCAAAATACATTTTGAACATTCTAGGCCCTTATCCAACAGATTATAGAAGGTGAAGGCTCTCTGTTGTACTCTGTAAGATATCTCCCAAAGTCAAGTGCTTTCAAGAATAAAAAGGTCAGAAAGCCCAACCTTAAAAATACTTAATATCCATTAAGATCAATATAAGTATATATATTAGAGGTTAGACTTGGAATCTGTATGACATTCACTAGATGGGTATCATACAGATATTTGCATTCCCACCCCACACCTGGCATCATGTTTCTGAAGTGTTTCATCTCCCTATCTTGTCCAATTGACAACTACTGAATGATTCTTATTTTAAATAATGAATGCTTCTTCTGCAACTTCCATACCAGAACAACTTGTAATACTGGCATTCCTGAACATAACATGGGCTAAGTTTAGTTCCAGTATTTGCAAGAGCACCAGAAGTTGACCTACAATAAACTTGGATTTGGTTATAAAAGCAGTTATGCTATATTTCTTTTTATACTTCAAAGTCTTTTCTGAATCATGATTTTTTTTTTTTATTAAATGCTGCTCTAAAAAATACAATGTAAGCATAGTGCATTTTATCTACAATTATTCTGTCATCTCAAAATAGCATATGTAAATATATGTAAATATATATTTTTAAAAATATTATGTTTTAATGGTGGCAAAACAGTTAGTACTTCACCATCTCTTACCCACCACAAATACAAATAATTGCTTGTCTCAAAAGGTGAAATACAAGTGCCACAATCCATTAAGCAGACTTAGTTCAATAAAATATATATGTAATTGAAATTAATTAATTTTCTTCCAGTGGATTTCAGAAACTATCCATATACAATTTAAAAGATTGCTCTCATTAATAGTCACTGGAGTTCTTAGTGGGGGAGCCAGAACACAATCTCTCTATTAAGAAAAGACAGAAGGTAAAAAAAGGGGTACAGAAATAGTTTTTTTTTTTTTCTTCAGTTACTGGGTGCTTCTACTTCTGCTTTCCCTATTGCTGCCTCAGGAAAAAGTAATTTTTTAAGTATGTTTGCATAGAATGGTCCATATACTTGTTTATTAAATTCTACAATGCTTGCAAATTGAGATCCAACAAGTTCCATCTCTGGTTGAATCACAGAAAGGCCTCCAGGCAGCGTAGGCATACATTTCCGAAAACTTGGAAGAGCAAGCAAGCTTTTCATGAACAACTGGATCCGTTTATCTGAAACATAATATCAAGCATGCTCAGAACAGTGTAAATCCAAGATGAAGACACACTCACTTTCCAAGTGCTCCATACATCAGTACAAGAAATTCAATAATAGAGGTAACTCCGCTCTCCCAAGCACATCTTGCAGAGGGAAACAATAACAGAAGCCTTTTTACAGTTGGCTCCTGAGAGGCAGACAGTATTACCCTGTTGCAATAAAGTACTTTAACTAAAACATTGTAGATACCAACCAAAAACCCTCTGGGTTTAAACCCAAAAATGACAGAGGAGAGACTGAGTATCCTTCAAGGCTCTGCTATCTCTTGGCCTTTAAGGACACTTATAGAATTTTTCCTCACTACACCAAACTACACCATGCAGCATACCCAGAGCACAGACTCCAGGTAAGCAACATTTCTTTACTCTTAGCTAATCCAGTATTTTACTACAGTAAAGAAAGTGCTTTAAAAACAGCTAATTAAGCTTGAGGGAAGTAAGTTTTAAAATTTATCTAACAGCTTCTATATAGACACATATAGTAAGACAATGATGTATTTTCTTACTAACCAATCAAGGAACTGACGGGGTTATTCTCCTCAACAATACTTGCAATCTGACCCACTAAATTATTCTGCATTTCTGCATTAAGAGTGGGAAGATCTCTTTCAGTGAGAGACTCATTCACTTTGATGCAAATCTGAACACCAATAGCATTCAGAGCTTCTTTCAAATCAAAAGTTCTGGAAGAAAAAAGAAATAGAAAAGCATTAACAAGATTTACAGTTTCTGTAACAGTTTGAAGTGAACTTACTATCTCTTTTCCCCTTCATTTTCAATGCCCTGCCTTCTGCAATGGTAGAACATAGAAACATTATCAGCAGGTTTCGCACTTCTACGATACAAGTTAGCATCTGTAAGATAAGGATGCCAATTGGAAAAAAAAAAATCATTTTTAGCATGCAGCAATGGCATGGACTCACAGTGACCTGGAGCTTACGCATTCCTGGGGGCTCGATTCATAGCATTTCATGAGGAAAAAGTAAAATGGAAGTTGTTGGTTTTTTTTTTTTTTTGAGACACTCTGAGATTGCATCATACTTGCTTGTAGCACAAGCTGTAGTAACATTTGATGCCATATAACTTAAGCTGCCTAAAGTAAACTTGAATCAACTGGCAAAAATTACTTGGAATATACTGCTGCAGCCCTTCTAGTATTAGAACAGTTCAGTTTGAAAGGATCTACAAACACCAAAGCCCAACTGCCTGCCTGACTCTAGGACTAACCAGAAGTTAAAGTGCAGTACAGAGAGCATTATCCAAATGCCTCCTTCTTTTGCCATTCATGATTAACAAATGGTGGCTACAACATTTGAACTGTTTTTCCCTGAGTTTTTAGACCCGCTTGATATTCCCTGTTAAAAAGTATGAAGAGAGATCAACAAGGCCTTACTTCTTGCTCATGCCTTCAAGAAGGGGAACAGAGACTCTTTTCAGTTGGTTGGCAAAATCAGGCACGTTTACAGTCGCTGCACCCACCATATTGTTTGTTATGAGGCAAACACAAGCTATGATTTTTAATTGATTCAGCTTTTCTCTCAACTCCTGAAGACGAACTTCATCTGTTATTAGAGTCTAGGAGCAAAACAATAATACCAGTTAGGGATATGGAGGGAAAAAAGCAGGGAGGAGGACAAATAGGATTTAGTTATGAAACATTAACACTTTTAACTAACAAATATGCAAAATCAGAAGAGACAGCCATTAAAACATTCGGAACATGCAGCACTGCACAAAATGGCATTATGCACAAGTACCAAAGTCAGACTGTGGTAGGGAAGAAAGATGAGGCCTCCAGTGAACAGAACACTGGAGAAACTGCATCTTATTTCTCTTCATTGCTCTCAGTTATTTGTGGCCAACAATTCAGGCCATGATGTGGCATATTTCTGAGATCCAAAAGACACTAGTGATTAAGATTAGGCAGAACAGTCTTCTGGATTCAGCTGTCTTTTCAGAAGTGCCATCATCTGCAGTTGATGGGCAGTGATGAACAATTGTGCATGACAAACATCAGTTCAACCACTTGAGCAGGTTCTGTGAGTCACCTATAATGCTGCAGGCAAAAAGCCAGCAGATCATACCAAGAATGTAATTACCACAGCTAAATGTAGTTTTTTAAAAATCAGTTTTCGAAATCTCACGATAACCAAATCCCCCCACTGATGAGCTGGGCATTAATATTCAACTGTTTAATAGTAATCTCATACTTCAACACAGTCTAGATTCACCAGAAGGTGCCTGTGTGGAACTCTTATTCAAACTTGGTAGAAGAATGGTAAGGTATTTTTCTTCTGTTGACTGGGAGTGCTAAGAGCACCCCCATGTAGTCTGGGAATTCTCTGCCAAGCCACTAAGGATAGCAGCTAAGATGCTTGCTGCAGTTGCTAATTTTATCCCTGACTGATAGACAATTTCACACTGGCTTACTTTAAAGTGGCAGAGGTCGGTAATCAGGAGTTGGAGGAAAATACCAGTGATTCTTGAAGCAATAGTTTACACGCATAGAGAAACTATGAATACCCACTATAGTGAGCTTTAATTTCTTAATGATTCTGTTATAGAGTAAGAGATTCACAATCCGATCCCACCAATTCCCACAAATTGCCATTTGTTTGAGAAAACAAGGTACAACAGACAGATCTCTCTCTCAAAAAAAAATATGTATATATGTATACACATATAAAGAAAGCCAAGCACCATCAGTACACGGTCCAGCTTTTGACCAGGGGCATGACTACTCTTAGGGTGGAGCTGGTGAGCTATGACTGGAGAGAGAAAACAAACTTTTCTGGTTATTGAATTTGCCCCATCTCAGTTCAGAAAACAAGACTAGTCAATTTCCAAATTTACTGCTCAGAAGATTAAGAACCACAAACGAATGTTTCACTTGTTGTCATTAATAGCATGATTATCATACTGCATCAATATTTTATACGGCTAGAAATCTCAAGACACTGGAACACACTGACCTCTGGAATTGTTTTGTGGTAGTCCCACTGTAATAGTTTCAAGTAGCCATTGTTTAGCACCAGTGTAGGACTAATACTTGATTTAGAACTATGATGAGCACCAGGGGATGAGGATGATTCATTGGAAATAGATGACAATTCATCTTCTATTGATTCCTTTATCCATTCTGTTGTGAGATCCAGAGCACCTAAGCATCGCAAATCAGCACAGATTTATTGTATATTTCCTTCAAAACAATAACTTGAAGAAGAGAGCTGAATATATACAACGTAAGCAAGGTTAATATGTACTTCTGAAAACTGAGTGACTGGTGGTCACTATGCCTTCAGAGAAGTCAGTCTCTCCCTTGCTTTCTTCATGACCATCTCAGCTGATCATCTTAATATTCTAACTAGTTTGCACAAACCCAGTAAGAAACTGCTGGACTTCAGCCAAGATTTTTTAATGATAAGTCAGAAGGGGCAGACCCTCAAACTCCAAAGACCCAATTCATTTTTTCCTCTTTCAGGGAGGCCACTAAGTAGCTGGGTCACAGGATTGGAAAGAAGTGGTGAAAAGAGAAACTGCATTAACAGCAAGTGAATCCTTTTTAAGTTACTTAAGGCTGCATTTATAAACACAGCCAGCGTCAATGGTTTAGGGTTCCCATTTTAAAAGCCAATACTTAAGATGCAAGTTTACTTTTTTCCTCTCCTTTTAAAAATATTCTCTTAAAAGCTGTTTTGCAACATTAAGCAGAATGTGTATCAGCAGATCAAGGTGACCTAAAGAAACTTCTCAAAATTTGCATTAAAAAAAGTTTCAAAACTTCTGCCCCATCTGACTTTTCAGACACACTCACTGGTTTTCCACATATACTTCAGACTAATAGACTTGCTGGATAGAAAAGAAGTCTCATCTTTCAATATATAACACCAGGCTTCTGCCTCCAGACACTAAGAGTCACTGTTTGCTTTTCAGATACTTCTTAATTAGACAAATACAGATTAGTAAGAAAACACCCAATAGACAAAAGATGCTTAACAATAAATCAGCACTTGCTTACTGGAGTTTTTCCTCTAACTGCAACTGAGAGATTCTCTAACACATCCTTAAATATATTTACATTTTAAAGGTTTAAATGAAATACAGCTTCAAGAACACCTACTTGGTGTTTCTTCAAGAATTTCCTGGAATTTTGTTCTTTCATAGTCCACCAAATTACGTCGAAGGTATGGTCTAAGGCTCTGAATTGTGTAATTTGCTACATCCATTTTCATCAGGTCCAGGACATGGAATATTTGCCTGAAAGAAGAGAGATTTTAAAATAAGGAAGCTAGAACAGTCCATTGATTTTCATCAGTAGAAGTGAAACACACCTTCATCAGCACTTTAATTCCCATTTTGGTGAAGGATTCCCCTTTTTTGTTATTTAAATGTAGCTTTACTTTAGTCACAGCTTTACTTTTTTTTGTCTGAATACTTGCAGAAAGCATGCAATAAAAAGTTCAGGGTAGAATGAACAATGCCCTCTGAATTTTGAAAGAATGAACAAGACTGAAACAGCAGTCTCAGAAACATATTATTTCAAGTGGTGGTGGTGT
Organism: Phasianus colchicus; assembly: GCF_987193195.1. Taxonomy (NCBI): domain Eukaryota; kingdom Metazoa; phylum Chordata; class Aves; order Galliformes; family Phasianidae; genus Phasianus; species Phasianus colchicus. Next base: position 54,565,994 of record NC_143436.1, read on the forward strand.
TGCTGTTTAGTGCTTAACTACTCAGAGTCAGTAGTTTTAATTCAGGCACTCTATTCACTGCATTAGGATAGACATTACATTCCAGTCACAGAATGTTACAGCAATTGCCTCTTGCCTTTAATGCTTCTGCTGCACAAGTTTTTTTACAATTTGAGAACAATTAAAAAATGCCACTATGTAAGACCTAAAACCACCCAGATACCAACCTCAGTAATTCTACAATATTTTCAGTTGCTTTTAACTGTTTTATATCATTGTCTCTTATTGGAGCACATAGTTTTCCCATAGTGTTGATGATATAGTTAGCTAGCCCATGAATATCAACAGCATTGTGTTCTGCCTGCTGCCTTATAAGATCTGTGTCCAGAACTTCACAAATTTGATTTTGAATCCTGTTCGCTCCTGGAGCCAGGAAGGAAAGAAGAATCTAAAGTAGAGGGAAAAAAAAAAGAAAAGCTTATCAATAAAAACCAAAGCACTTTGTAAACATGTTAAAATAAGATTAGTATTAGTGTCAAGTGTATTTAGCTGTAACAGGATAGATTAAGACTGGAAACAATCTAAGGTAGCAAGAAAAAGGCTGTGCAGTCAGACAGAAACCAGTGGAAATGTTAAGTTTTGAGAAGAGTTTTGACTTGCAGTTAACCATCCTGCACTGAAAGCTGACTGGACATGCACCCATGTGTGTGGCCATAATCACAATTAATACAAATTTATTATAAATATTCTGTATAATCACAGCTTCATTTTAAAAACAGGCACTCAAAATGTTAGCTTGACTATGAATTAACAGAACCTTCAGTGAATTACTAGACTCTGACCTGACAAAATTATTGGAGAGGGGAAAAAAAAAGAAATGTTACCTCCTTAATTTCCTCAAAGAGCTTGATAGCATGTTCATATTCTGGAGGGTCTTCATTCAGTTCCGATTCCAGGTGATCCCAAAATGCCTTGTGTACTATTTGTTTCACTGTGCCTGCTAAGCTGTGGAAGAAGTCAATTACAGACAGAGAAAAAGACCACTAAATAGCCTTCATTCTTGATAGAAATGTTTTAGGGTTAACCCAGTGACTTGCTGGAAATATACAACACATTGCCAGCTCTCACATGATCTGAAAAAATATTTTTCTTGTGCTGTAGACCATCAGCTCCTAAAACATGACCTACACCAAGAAGCCTTTCCCAAAACACTGTATTAGAAAGTGCTGCTGGTAATTCAAATGCAGTTACAGAGATACTGCCTTTCCTTTTTCCTTACTAAATCTGTACCGTTTGTCCTAACCTTGTGTGTTATGTGCTCAGCTTTCTCAAAAATGCATCCATCATATAATTATCACTTAATGGATTTCTGCAACTAAAAACTTGATTGTCTTTCATGTTAATTCCCTCAAGAGATGATGTTTTTAAGTTGAAAAGTCATCTGTAATCAAGAACATTTTAATCACCTACAATGAGGAAAGTATTTCTCATTTCCTCTGGATCTCCAGATCCTTTTACATCTCCTTTGGTGCAGTATTAGAGATAAATTAATGATGAGCCTCATCTTCCTTACCATCACGAGACCAAATTGCTACTACAAACAGCTACATAGAAACCTGCTATTTCATCTTCTCCACAGGACTTAAACTACACAAAACAGATCCATACTCATTATTTTCACTATGTGAATTCATGTGACATTAGCCTTCCACATGACATATAAGACAGAGCATAAGATGATCTATGTGTATCAAGCCAGTTGGATGGCAATACTTGCTCTGAGCAAGACAGCTTCAACAGTGATTCTTGGAGTTATGTTAGAAACATCCATAACCTTTCAAAATGTAGTGTTGTTTGTTTGCTTTAGTGCTGCTGTATTTCTCCTCTCTTCTTAATCTCCATCTTGCTTTGTGCAAAATTCATGCCCTTACCTGTTCTGTGGGTGGTCTTCGTGTTTTATACAGAAATTTGCATTTACAGCAATTTCATGAGCTAATGTCAAGTTGGATAAATTTCTCGCAGCTGCCATCAGTTCATCAAATGTAACCATCTTGGGAGGACTTGCTGCTGAATCAAACAAAACGAAGACAAAGCACTATGGTATGTAAATAAAATTCAAAGTATTATTAAAAATCAGCAGTCTTGCACACAAGTAACAAGGCAAAAAAATTTTGCTTCTTGCTAATTGGACTCTAGTGCTTTAGAAGAAGCTAGGATTACCAGACCTTTATATCTTCCTAAAACACTAACTCAGGAAACTCCCAGCTTATCGGGTGCATGTGTCTGTGGATGGGTGGGTAACATCACATTTTAAAAGCAGTTTTTGCATCTTAACAGAGGTAGTTTTCTTTCCTTCAAAACAGGACCTTATAGTCCACAGACTTCCTGCCAGTTGTTCCATAGGACTCACCAGAAGAAAAGCACAGGCAATAACAGATCCCAGACTTGCACTATAATCTGGAGCATGTGATAACGCTTTTCCTGCCTGCAGAGAAGGTTCTAACATTACCCATTTAATAAACTCCTACTTAAGAACCATAGCAAATGCATCATAAGTTACAGCCCCTTTCTTAAACAAATATGTATTAAGAATGTAAACATGTAAAGTATATTCAAAAGCAGGAGTGTTTCTAAGATCCCTGCTTTTAAACACCAAGTTCTCCCATTTAATATTTGCGATTATTGTTCTGTCATTACTACTCTTTAGGAGTCAAGAGCTAATTGCCAATTGCTCCACTAACAAGCCTGTTTTAATGCAAGATTTCACTTATTTGGACAATAACCAGGTATGCACAGTTGGAGAATGCTTACAGTTACCAACACTAAGCACATTTAATTTAGGTCTTATTAATCAATACTCATTCAGGAAATGTCATAGAATGGCCTGGGTTGAAAAGGACCTCAAAGATCATCTAGTTTCAACCCTCCTGCTACATGCAGGGTCACCAACCACCAGACCAGGCTGCCCAGAGCCACATCCAGCCTGGCCTTGAATGCCTCCAGGGATGGGGCATCCACAGCCTCCCTGGGCAACCTGTTCCAGTGTGTCACCACCCTGAGTGAAAAACCTCCTCCTAATACCTAACCTAAACTTTCCCTATCTCAGTTTAAGACCATTCCCCTTTTCCTATCATATCCACCCTCATAAACAGCCCCCTCCTGTTTATATGCTCCCTTCAAGCACTGCAAGGCCACAACGAGGTGTCCCCGGAGCCTTCTCTTCTCCAAGCTAAAAAAGCCCAGTTCCCTCAGCCTTTCCTAATAGGAAAGGTGCTCCAGCCCTCTGATCATCTTAGTAGCCCTCCTCTAGACCCACTCCAGGAGCTCTGCATCTTTCCTGTGCTGAGGGCTCCACTCAAGATGCAGTACTGGAATATCTTCCTTGTGTAAATGAGTGTTCAATCCTAGTGTTTACTAGAGAAATATTAAAATCATAGATTAAACTCATGCAACTTTAGGTAACACTAAGTTAATTTTATGTTGCAAAAGATTTTATTTCAAACAGCGTGGCCCAAAATCCACCCTTTGCAAATAAAGGGCAAAGTGAGTTTGAGTGAGAGACTGCTACCGACATCAAGATTAACTTCAGACTAGGATATCTGTAGTGGCACACTTTCCTTACATTTTCTAAAGGGAAGAAGCCAACAGAAACACCCCCCCACAGACACAGCTATCAGTGATACTCCACACAAAAAGATATGCTGCTCCATGGCCATGAAAATGTCACACGTTACATTTAACACCCTTAAACACAAATTCAGACTCCCAGGCTCTAACCACTACATGAAAGATACACAGGATAGGTTATCCTTAAGTGTCAATGTACAGCACAGGTAAGGTTGAAATAGGCTTACAAGCTGGGGAACTGGGTTTGCTTGAAGAATCGCTGTTAAAGCTCTGTCTTGAATATTCAGAGTCACTAGAAGAAGCTGCACTTTCAGAGAGGCGAGAAGAATCTGAATCACTGTTCTGGTCATCATTGAGAGGCATTGTGCTTCCCTTTAGCTGGTGAATTAAACAAGATCTGGAAAGACAAACACAGTTCCTATGTTTTTTGGTTTTCAGAGTTGAGTACAGATTATAGTGTGAACAAGAAACAAGTAGTTGTCTTCCTTATAAAAGTGCTACAAAAGCGACCTGGCTCAACATATTCAGCATCAAGCAGTTATTAATAAATTGTATCTGTCCTGTATGAGATTTTTATACCCTTTTGCCATTCCATATTTTACCATCTCTAACATAATCTTTAAATTGATTAAATTAAAAACAAAAACAAAATACTCAAACTACTGATAGCAACTCCCCTGATTGCTTGCTGTCAGAATTTTGGAAGCTCTCAATCTCAAAATATAAAGACATTTATCAGGGTGTTACCATCCCCCACCTGACTTCATCATCAAGTGATGTTTAGCAATTAGCTTCCTGCCACAGACTGACACTGAGAGCAGCAACTGAAGCAAGCAGTGAAGTTGCTGGGGAAGAATGGGTAGGTAAGTAGTTCAGAATGCTAAGTTTCGGACATAATGCCTCAAGAAGCCCAGCCTGCTGCTTTAGGGTTAGACTTTGCTCAAAATCAGACTGAAAATGGCAGAGACCCCAAAAATACTGCTCCAGGGATGAGAGGGTGGATAGGTTTTTATGCTTTAATTTAAACAGTAACTCTAAGCCTCTAGCATTACCTTCAGTGCACGTGACAAACAACATCCTATGAAGTTTCACACTTCATTGTGCTGTCTACATAAGGCAACTGCCTCCCAGGCAGATAATCTGCAACTACACAGAACTTGCACAGTTGCATAGCTCAATGAAGATGATTAATAGTTCTAAGTCAGGAAGTAAAAATATGTTAATCATCACATTAAAATGAGAAATGGGAAGTCAGTCATAACTACTCCCAGAGGAATTTGGCCCAGATACCAAAAGGAGCGGACCATCATTGACTAAGGCCACAAAATACCCTGTAGTAGATTTTATGAAGAGACACAGCCAGCAAGTAGCATGACTTCACTTATGATTAAACAGCATCAGCATAAGCAGGCAAAGGATGCTGCACTTTGCAACTCCACTGAATTTTGAAAAAGCCACTTATGGCAGCAAAAGGATGATTGTCGTATGTAGTTACATGAACCAATTATTGTGGGGTTGTGAGGTAGACAAAAGAGGACGAGGATTATGATCTCTTCTGTTAGCTCTTAATTACAGTTCAGAGTGATTTCTCAGGTACCAGCTCATGCTGAACAGACCCTTACAACTTGAGTTATTCCACTGATGAATACTCACCTGTTAATTGTGTTGATTAATAGTTGCTTGGTGTTTGTTTCCTCCTCCGCCCCCAAGAGGAAAGATGATGCATTTGAGTGCCTTTCTGCTCTGTTTTTTGAAGGGGATCACATCAACAAGGACAGCTGTTTATTAACTTAGTGGAGAAGTCACTAAGAGACCTTACATCAGTGCATAGAAGGTCATAGGTTCAAGGCTTGCAGCTCTAGTTCATACAATCATAGAATCCTTAGAATTGGAAGGAAATTCTGAAGGCCATCTAGTCCAACTCCCCTGAACAGGGACACCACAGATAGATCAGGCTGCCCAGGGCCTGATCCAGCTTTGCCTTGAAAGTTTCAAAAGGACAGGGCATTCACCACAACTCTGCTGTAGAGCCTCACCCCCCTCACTGTAAAAGATTTTTTCCTTATATGTAACCTAAATCTCCCCTCTTTAAGACTGAGGCCATTTCCCCTTGTCCCATCACCACAGACTCCACTGAAGAGCCTGTCCCCTTCTTTCCTGTAGCTCCCCTTTAGATACTGAAAGATGACTATCAGGTCAGTTCAGAGCCTCTAGCTGTGGCACATAGTATTACAAGTTTTTTAATAAAACAGTAATCTTATCATACCTAAGAAAACTGAAATATATATTTATAGTACTGTCTAAGCAAAATAAAGAGTTGCAAGAAAACTTGGCAAGCCAAAAGGCTCAGAAATATTTTCAGTGGAAATGGTATTCGTTTAAGTTACAATTAGAAATGAGTCACTCGTTCATGTTATGCAAAAGCAGAACTTCTCTGCTATGATTTGTTTACACATCTCAAAGCTAAACCTGACTAGAAACTAGCTGTGACAAGTAACCTCACTGTAGAAATACACTGCAGGTTCCTGATGTGGAACTGCTTGCTTACAGCCACCATTCTGAGCCTGCAAAGCATGTGTTACTCACCAATCTATTGCTTCTGCATCAACACAGAACTGAATTTCCTAGCTAGAATCATGCCTAAAGCCTCTTTATTCATATTCAAATAACTAACCTCCAGAAGGTCAATGTTGCATGTGGTCCATGGAAAAAACTGCTGTGTGTTTTTAGATGTGTACTGGCCCAAGAGACCTCGTAAATCCCTTGCCTTCACAGTGTGTCTACTGCTTCAGTCTAGATATTAAAAGAACACGAAAGAGATCAAATAGATATGAAAAAGGAAAGAAATTAAATATCACAGCATTTATACATCATCAAGAACTTCCTCTTAGCCGTATGATAGTTCTAATAACATATTCAAATAATCAAATATTCAGACTCACAAAGCATTTCTAGCAGTAAGCAGTACCAAACCATCCACAGAAGCAAGACAGCATGGCCATTTTCTATCACAATCTTATGCTCAAGATAATTCAAATAGTTAAGGCAAAAGTTAGATTTCTATATACATTAAGTATTTACACAGTACTCCAAAGCAAAGGATCATTCAGCAACAAGTAGTTGCATCTGAAAGAGAGCCATGACTTATTTTGATGCACTGAGAATCTACCTGCTCCTACAATTCATGCTTACAAACACACACACAGCAGAGAAGCTGTTAAGAGTGTTTTAGAAGACTTAAGTCCCAGCAAACTAACGAGACGGCACATCAAAAAAAGCACTGTAATTTTTGCTGTAAAAAGTATATTTCTAATAGAATGCCTCAAGTGGTGAGGAAGAAAATGGGTTTACTCTGCACATTCAAAACATTACTGCTAAACTTGAAGTTTAAGATAGAGAAGGCAGCAAGCACATCAAAGCAAACAAATGAATATGCAAGCAGGATCCAGAAATACCATCTAGGTTTTAATGTTACCCAACAGCTAAAGGATAAAGGAAAGAACATTCATTGAGAACATCAAAATACAAACAAAAAGGGCTTTTCTAATTAGTTACAATAAAGGATCAAGCTACTTAGTCCATTCTTTATAACACGCACTGCAAGAGCTTCTTGTCCTTACGCTTTTGTTCAGAGCTTCTCAGAGTTACTAAGGGCCAAGTTCACAAGTAATTTTAAGTCTATACTAATACAGTTTCCAAGTAAGAAATACAAGGGCTGCTCTGAAAGAAATAACTCCTGTTTTACGTTGGCTCACAACACCAGAGGCGGCTGTTGGCAATATGGCACTAGAGGTCAAAACTTCCAACTAATATTCCATTACATTTTGTTGCCACGTGACAGATGGCAGCAGAGGGGCAGTCTGACAGAACAGCACCTGACACAGAAGTATGCATGAAGCAAAGGTGTGTCACTGAATTCCTCCATGCACAAAAATGGCACCCACTGACATCATCAATGTTTGCTGAACGTCTACAGAGACCAAACAGTGGATGCAAGTACAGTAAGGCGCTGGGCAGTAAAATACTGTGGGTTCTCTTCTGGTGCAGAATATTACAAAGGCAGCACACTTGTTTATTGCTGATGAAGACACAGTTAATAAGAACGAACACATTCAGAAATAGTGTTTTGTTATTGAGAATGCACTCTGTTCACTGATTTTATTGTGCTCTTTGTAGCTGTTGTAGTTTCCTTAGAAATAAACAGGAGGCATTGCTTTCACAGTGACCTACATATTTCAAAAAGCCCTTTAGCCTTCTAGGACCTTTTTAACTCTATATCCTGAATAAACAACACCATTTTATAATTTTTTAAGATGTTCATCAAGCATTACATATTAGGGTCTTGTTTTAACACAAGGTGGGATATTAATATAATATCTATCTATATAATACCTATCAGAGGCTCTGCCAGTGCTTACAACCTGCTCTGCTCCTCCTGCTTAAAAAAAAAAAAAACACTTTTACTTTAGGTATGATATGTTTGGCATTGGATTTTATTATTGAGTGCCTTCTTTTGATCAGTCCCATTTTGTTTGTTGCTTTTATTTACCCCTCCCCACGCAATCTGAGGGGTTGGAAAAGAACTCTAGAGATCACCTGCCCAACCCACTGCTAGAACATGATCCCTACAGTGGGTTTTCCACAGAGATAAACCTTAAATGTGATGTCAAGTTAAAAATACCTTCTACATGTACATTTAGTCCATTTTTCTACCTGCCGGTTTCCAGCTAACATAACAAGGAATAACAAAACTAACACAGATGGCCCTGCTGTTGAGGCAACTCTGGATCACTCCACGTAGGAAAGAAGTGCACTGCATAGAGATATAGTACAGCTGTGCTCCTGCAGTTACCCTTCACCCCACCTGACCGCTATGGAAGTACCCAAGATCACAAGGTGTGATTAGCTCTCAAGAACACACACTTTTTATTCCCGAAGGCTTCCTTTAGCCATTATCTTAGGAGGCACCTGGGGAAAAAAAGAGTTCAGAAAGCTTTTCTTCCTTCAGATAACAGCTTCGCAGACAGCCTTTCCACAGTGCAGCTTTGTTCCACAGAGCCCTTCATCCATATGCACTCCCCTCGCAGTGCTCCATCCAGCTGGACTACTGCACAGGTTTTATCTCGCTCATTCCGCTGGGCTGATGCCCTATCAGCGAGGCGGCATCGGCTCGGGTTTCTCGCTGCCTGTCAGCCCTCTGCCGCAAGGCACAGGAGCAGAAAAGCGCTTTTGTTGAGCGTTACTCCGGACAGCTTCGACAGCTCCCCCTTCATCCCGAGGGGAGCACACAGGGCGGAACAGAGCCCTCCGCCCCGCACAGCCGGGGGGCCTCAGACCGCAGCTCTCGTCCCGCCGCCGGCTCCTCCTCTTCCTCCCCGGCCCGTCTCCTCCCCCGGCCCCATGTTTTTAACAGAGTTTGGCACTGCCCGACCAAAACAAACAGCGTTACCAAGGACGGGCCCGGAGGGGGGTGGGGGGGAGAAAAGGCGGGGAAGGGGGAGCCGCTCCGCCAGCCTGGCTGTCCTGACCTCAGCGTCCTTCCCCGGGTGCCCTTGTTACTCGCTGCCCACGGAACTCCGCGGCTGTGCCCGCGAGGGGGGAGACCCCCGACGGGCAGCGGGACAGCCGCCCCCCACACCACACCGGAGGGCAGCGACCCTCGGAGCAGGACTCGCCCCGCAGTCTCCACATGGCACGGCTGCCCGCCCCCGCTCACTTACCGCAGCCCCGCAACACGGGCAGCCCAGCTCCACTCGCGGCGCTCGCCGGGGCTTTAAACACCCCCCGGATTTATGTAGCAGCCCGGACTATGAGTGCCTTCCTCGGGCGCGCCCATCTCTGACGGGAACGCGGAGGGGGATGGGGGGGGGAAGTAACTCTTTCCTGCCCGCCAGCTGCCAGCTATCCTGAGGGATTCAGGTCAGCTCCTCCTCATCCCCACACAAACAGTGTGTGTCCCCCGCGGCGTTCCCGGAGCCGAGCGCTAGGCGAGGAGCAAGAGGAGGTGACAGAGGAAAAACCCTGTCGCGCCCCCCCTGTGCGGAATGGGCCCGGCCGGGGGAAGGCCGGCCAGAGGGCTGGGTGGTGTTTACGGAAGAGCGGCGTCGATCCGGGCTGACCCCGCCCCATCCACGGCGATGGGCGCGGCCTTCTCACAAAGCCCTGCCCCCGAGCCGCCCCTAGGGCTGGGCGGTGTGTGGGCCCCCGCGGGGGGGGGGGTTGAGTGTGCTGGGTAGGGGCAGCACTTCACGCCGGGTTTGTCTTTTGTTCATTCTGTTATTGAGGAAGCTTTAATTATGCTCTTAGCCCCGGTTCCCTGCTCAGTGATGGGGGTGAGACCCCCCCCGCCGCCATCTTGGCTCCCCCACTGCCCCCCGTCGCCATCTTGGCCTCAGGGCAAGTATGAGGCATTGAGTACCTGTGGCATTACGAGGCCCGGTTAGCACCTGCTGAGGAACGCAGTGCTGAAGCACTGTTATTACCGATGCCTTGCTCATTGCTGAGTGGCCTTACCAACGGGCAGGCTCACATACCTGCTGGGCAGCAGTACCTGACATGGCTGCCATTGCTTCCTGCCACAGGAGCTGCGTGCTGCCCCCGCCTTGCCTCCCAGGAAGCACGGAGGGCAGAATGCTGGCAGTCATTAGCAGCTGCCTCAGAGATGAAAGCAAGCCCTGTTGCCTAAGGAGACAGAGATTTTCCCTTCCTGTGAACAAGGAGACTTGTGACACTTGTGACAAGAACCGTGTGGGACAGTTGTTGCATTGTCAAAGACCAATGCCTGGTGTAGGTTCTATGAATGCAGCCTCTGATGAATGCAGGACAAAAAGTTTGCCCTTCCAAGAGCCAGGGGTCCTGTTCAGGCAGCAGTACTGGCTCTCAGAGAAGCAGAGCACCTGTTAGCCCTGATGCTCCAGTCCAGCCTTCGGAGACATTAAATGAGATTAAGTCCAACAGCCTAATCCGCTTGCTTCCATAAAGAAGACAGCATTTTAAATAACTATGTTTGCACTACTTTGTCCTAGTTTTTGCATGACGCATGGTGACGATCATCTCAGAGAAGCTTGTAAGAGCTTTGGAGAAGACTGACAGGCTACAGCTGGACTGCCATGTACAGGACTGTTTTCACTTACAAATACATTATTTATTATATATGTCATCCATTTTGAATGGGAGTGAGGAAAACACAAACTCTGATCTTTGCTGTGATGGCTGCTGTTGCCCTTTGTTAATTAACCAGTTGTATCATATAAACTTGCACAAACAATGTTTGGAACAAGCACCAGGGCCAGTGGCTCAGGGACCATTTTGTGTGCTTTCTGCACAGTCCAGCAACTGCAGAAGCCTCTGGTGCTCAGGAGCAGCTTAGACAGGGCAAAGGGATGCCATGCCAAGTAAACTAGCTTCTAAAAGTATTCCTGAAAGGGATGGCTTTAAAAACAGTATTTTCTTTTTATTTACAGCACTGCCCTTCCCCATAGCAAGCTGGCTGATCAAAAGCCATTTAAAGTACCCAGCTTTCTTTATAGCTCTAAAGAGAGACCAAGGCAATGAGGCACCAAATTCTTGCTTGAAGATTCCAGTGTACAGGCCTAGACACTGTAGTACTTAGCACTTAATCACCTTTTTAATTTCAGTTCCTTCACTGTCCAGAGAACACGAAGCTATAGTCCACTCTGTAGATCTTGAGGTAAATTATTTACTGTAGAGATTTCCACCATGGAGAAATGTCACTCATTTCTCATCATCTGTGTCTTCTGCAATGTTAGCTGGGAAAATAATTGTACAGCCTTTACATTTGTTCTAGTCAATTAAGATCAATGTCCATGTCTCATACAGGACATGCAGGCACAATTTAAGTTTGACTGGTATGTCAGGTTGGCCTTAATTACTGGCCTTTCATTAGAGAACCACTGTTAATTGAAATGAAAGAATAATTTGTGCTCAGCCTTTGCAGCAAGTTAGCTCATAACTTTTCCTTATCAGTAAAACTGGCAGAGACAATAAAGCTTACATTTAATGCACTGTTTTATCCTGCCCAAGGCAACATGGGTACTGAATGATAAGTGCAGCTGCATCTGGCCCTGCAGGTCAGAAATGTCCCAGTGTGTGACTGACTGATGGTTATAGTGGGAGGAGAGGGAAAGGGCAAGGCGTGTTGTTGTTTACACCAGGGCTCATGACAACAAAGTTGAGAACATATCTTGAAGTCACAAGATATTTTGCCCTAATTCTAATAACTGAGCGAGGCAGACTGGCTTTACTGCAACAGATGGATGTTAAGACTGAGTTGCCTGAGACCATCAGGCCCAGATTTCATTAACAGGCTCAAGGGCAAGACAAAAAGTCTGCAAAACAGGTGTAAAAATGCTATCTCTACCTGCGCTTCAATTAGGTTTCTGGTATTCCAGGGAGAAGTCAGTTCTGTGAGAAGGAAACAGGACTGCTGCTTTTTCCCACCGAACTATTCAAATTTAATAGAATGGCAAAACTGACCCTGTGTGAGTGCTTAGTTCCTCACTAGGATGAGGGCAGTCAACTAACCAAGTTCTGCTGTGGCATCTGTAACCTGTAGTCACTCCAGCATCCTTTCCAGCGAGAGGCTTTTGACCTCATATCTGTGCGTGTGACAGAATTCTGGTGACACATGCCCAAGACATTTAACTGTTATGTTTTTCTTTCATGACCCATGCTAGTAGTTACTATGTGGAATACCGTGTACAGGCTGAATACTTTGGTTCATAGAAATCCTTGGCATAAAGATCAGATGTCTGAAATCTGGGGCTGTGTGATCCTGCTTAAGTTTAGGATTCACTGTCTCTGAGGAGTACTCAATCCAAACTTTATTAAAAAAAAAAAAGAAGAATGTTCTGGAAATCAAAGTGAGAACAAACAAACAGGAAAATGTCTTCCAAGACAAGACTTGGTCGAATTTCTTGCTGAAATCAAATAGAGGAATAGATAAATTAGCACCCCAAGCTTTTCTCGTGTAAGGAATTACGGCTTGCATGTATGCATAAAGAACTTCCACTCATGGAATGATTCTTGGCAAACAAATGCATTTCAGCATAACACAAAAGCACAAGAAGGAAATGAATCAAATTTGCACTACTAGTTCAGCAACCTAGGTACAGAACTGGAAAGAACTTCTTGCTTGTAACATTTTGTTATGTCTTCGAGACACCAAAACTATGTATGAAAGATCTCTGCCCAGAAGCCTGCATAGATCTTTGAAGGGTTATTTTCATTGATTGACTGTATGTCTTGCACAGAATTCCTCTTCACTTTCATCCCACACATTTCTTTAATACAGGCAAATAACAGATACAGACATGAACACAGACTTTTTCAAAGTTAGCTTTACATAGAAAGATATAGTATTAAAATGCAGGGAAAAAGAGCAAGGTCTGAGGGAGTAACCAACTGCCAAGAGCTTTTTGTTGCATTGTTCTTTAAAAACAAACCAGCAGATGGTTTTGAAATCAACACCAGTACTACTTATTGTTTGATAGTTGTTTGGTCTTAGCTCAGGTCTAACTCCATGATTGCTTTGCATGTTACTCCTTATGAACCTCCTGATTAAACTCAAGGCAGAAGCATTGATACAAGTCTACTAGGTAAGCCTCTTCCCTAATAGCTGTGAAAGAAAGGGGCAATAAAGAATCAGCTTACGTTGTTCACCATCTGGTGATTAAACGATAAAATAAAAAAGAATCCTTGAGAGTCCATCCTGGTGACCTAGTTACTCAGCATGTCTATCAGGAAGAAAGAAGGAGACATTAAAAACTGAGTGGCTTCATTTCTGTCTGAAGTAAAGGTAAGCATTGGGACAAAGCAGCAGAGAAGACATTTTTGCATGTTTTGCTATTTAGGATTCTCCAGTTACAAACTCTGTCATATCAGATGCTTTTATCACAACACTGTCCCAAGTCAAGAATCCTGGCTCCAAGGATTGGAAGCTGCCAGTTTTATGCAGACACCACCTGACTGCAAGCTAACCAGCTCTGGAATAGCATCTTCCAATATGCATTTTGCTCTGAATCTTCAGGCACCTCACTAAACAGAAAAAAAGTTTTTTTGGTAGTGGTGAGCTGACCTCATTGCAGCATTTCAATACCTAAAGGGAGCCTACAGAGGGGAGGGGAACCAACTCTTTGAAAGGGTAGATAACAGCAGGATGAGGGGAAATGGTTTTAAGTTGAGGGAGGGGAGATTTAGGTTGGACGTCAGGGGGAAATTCTTTGCAGAGAGAGTGGTGAGGTGCTGGAACAGGCTGCCCAGAGAGGTTGTGGATGCCCCGTCCTTGGAGGTGTTCAAGGCCAGGTTGGATGGGGCCCTGGGTAGCCTGGTCTAGTATTAAATGGGGAGGTTGGTGGCCCTGCCTGTGGCAGGGGGGTTGGAGATTCATGATCCTTGAGGTCCCTTCCAACCCTGGCAATTCTGTGATTCTGTGGTGAGGCACTGGCACAGGTTGCCCAGAGAGGTGGTGGATCCCCATCCCAGGAGACATCTAAGGTCAGAGTGGAGGGGCTCTGAGCACCCTGATCTAGCTGTGGGTGTCCTGGTTTATTGTAGGGGAGTTAAACTAGATGGTCTTTGTGTGTCCCTTCCAGCTTAGATGATTCTACTATTCTGTGGACAGAATAAACCTAGCTTCCACTTTCAAAGGGAACAGTGAAGTACTGTTCAGCACAAGGGATTCAAGAACTGAAGAAAGGCAAGCAACTGCAAGTGCAATGTATTGCATCAGCATATACGAAGAAGTCTGTATTGCTGCTGCCTGGAAGTTGAGGTTAAAAGACAGCATACCTTAGTTGCTTTTTGTCAGAGTCAGGACTCACTTCCAGAACTATAACCCACAGTTACAAAAGTCAGATGCTGTGACCACTTTTGCCTTGCACTTTGCATGATCATAGAATCATTAAGGTTGGAAAGACCACTAAGTCTTGCTGATCTTTCAGGTAACAGTGCCCCTAACATAGTCCACTAGTCCAACCATAGAATCATAGAATGGCCTGGGCTGAAAAGGACCACAAAGATCATCCAGTTTCAACCCCCTGCTATGTGCAGGGTCGCCAACCACCAGACCAGGCTGCCCAGAGCCACATCCAGCCTGGCCTTGAATGCCTCCAGGGATGGGGCATCCACAGCCTCCCTGGACAACCCAGCATGACAGCTTCTGTTTTCTGGAATGCTTCCAGGGACAGTGACTCCACCACCTCTCTGGACAGCCTGTGCCAGTGCAGCACCGCTCTTATTGAGAAGAATTTTTTCGTAATATTCAACCTGCGGTGTGGACACTTTTATGTTAAGGGGCATTGGTACCTGAAAGGTCACCAACCCCCATCCCTTAAGCCATTACTGACTAAGGGGGTACACTGAAAGGTCTATGCCCAGAACATCCTTACATCTTTCAGTGAGCTGGCAGACAAGTTGGGTGCCTACCAGCCAACAGTCCCTATGCTAACTGCTGCCACCAGTGCAAAAGAACTTAAAAAGAGGTACGATGAACTGAAGGCGTGTTTTTGACACGCTAAGTTTTCCTGCAGCACGGTCTGTCCTATAGCCCGCACAGGGCTTCGGTGCCGCGCGGTGCAGCGCCGCGTTCCCCTCGGGGCTGGGGATGGCCGCGCTGCCCGTGCCCACAGAGACGGCTCGCTCCCCGTGTGCGTGGCGGCGGGCTGCCCCGCGGGGGCCCAGGCTCGGCCCCGCGTGCGTGGCGGTTTCGCGGGGCGGGGCGGGGAGCGGGCGCTGCCCGGGCCGGCGCCCCCGCCCCATCGCACGGCGGCGGCGGCGGCTTCCCTCCCTCCTTTCCTCCCTCCCTCCCTTCTTTCCTCCCGCCTTCGCTCCCCTCCTGCCTCCTTCGCTCCCGCTGCTCCCGCTCGGGGTCGGCCCCGTCCCGCCATGTCGGCCGCCAAGCACCGGGGCCCCAAGGGGGGCAGCCCGCCCGCCGCCGGCAACGAGCGGGGCGCGCAGCCGGGCGGCTCCGAGGAGGCGGCGGCCAAGAAGCCGGCGGCGGCGGCGTCGTCTCACGGCCGGGGCGGCCGGTCCGGGGCGGGGGGCGGAGGGGGCCGCTCCGGAGCCGGCCCGCGGCGCGGCTGGGCGCTGCTGCTGGGCGCCGCCGTGGTGCTGGGCGCCGCGCTGCCCGCCGGCTGGTACGTGCGGCAGCTGCGGGAGGAGGTCGGGCGGAGCGCCCGCGAGAGGGAGGCCTCCGGGCGGCAGCGGCAAGAGCTGGCCGCCACGCTGGACGCCGTGGTGCAGAAGGTAGCGGGGGCGGCGGGCGGGGGGAGAGCGCCCCGAGGCGGACGTCGGGCGTGCGGGAAGGGGGTGCGCCGCCGGGCCGCGTCCGTGAGGATGCTGTCGTGGGCCGCGGGGTCTCCCGAGGAGTCCGCCCCGCTGGGCTCGCTCGGTGCGAAGCCATTTTATGTAAAACAGCCGGCACGCTGACGTGGTGGTGGGAGAGCGGACCCTGCCGCCGGGATTTCCACCATCGCGAAGTTAAAAGGGAGCCTTCTGGACGTGTCCGATGTGCGCCAAGCCGGAGGTGTCAGTAGTACGGCTGAGCGTGGATGTGGACGTGGCAGGAGCTGCTGCGATGCTGCGCGCGGACCCTAGGTCGACAGTGGAGCTGCAGAGCCGTGCTGCGAGCACCGCTCCAGCTACAGGGCCTGCCCGGCTCCTGCCGTTTGCAAACCGGAGAGCGGGGCTGGGATGGCCAGCATCGCTGCAGAAGTGTGGAGTGGTTGACAAAGGGTGTGGCTCGAGGGACGCAGAGGAAACACTCCTGAATTTTTTCACTTGAGCCTTAATAGCCCTCGAGCCAGAGCTTCACAAATGCACTGCCCATCTGGATTTGTCCCTGGGTGCTTAAAACCTTAAAAACACGGTGAATGTGAAAGCATATCATCAAATTAAAATATATATCAGGCTTCAGTCTGGGTGTAGTGCAGTGGACTTGCAGGCAGTGTTTGAAGTTAGGGCCAAGATCAAGGCAGGGGAAATTCCTGTCCCAGCTTAACTGCTGGGAGCCGCCTCCTGCGGGTACCCGGCTCCCTGTGGGCCAGGAACTTGTAGGATGAGCCTTGGCCATAGCTCTGTCACAGTTAGGGAACAGAAGACTCCTGTGAGAGGGGAAAGGGATATAAGACAGCAGGGCCTTAGCAGCATTTCAGAAGCAGATTGTAAGTAAGCCCATCAAGTTCACGAAAGGGTGCTATTTGCTGCCTCTGTCTGCATTGTTGCAGATAACATCAGGTATCTTTTGCATATTCTGTGAGATAGGTATATAGAGTGAGGTTTATGAATAGTTGCTTTGAAAGAGAACCAAAACTTCGCTTGCCTGTTCATAACAGATGGCTGATCTTGTTCTAATACAAGAATAGGAAGAGGGGGATGAAGGTAACACACGGTTTCGGTGTAACCCTTGAAAGCTCTGTGGCTTTGTACTGCATTTACTGAAGAGTGTACTTGAAGGAGAGGAGCCCAGGCTTTATTTCGCCATTGTACACACGTGTGGGGTCCCACACTGTACTTAAGAGTGTGCTGGGTGGAGCTATCTCCTCTTCAGTCTTCTACTGCAGAAAGCTTTTGTCAGGAGTGTTATATAAACTCATCTGCTTTACAGATCAGCAGGAGGAGGAAAAAGGAAATGATGTGGAAGTCTGGACTAATATAGCACAGTTTTCAGAGAGACCTCTCCTGCCTGTTTCTGATGGCTTTTTTCAGACTGACATGTGAAGATGGTTAATTAAAAATATGAATTTGGCAGTTTGGCTTTGTCAGAGAAAATAAATTCCCTCATAAGATGGGGAGGAGAACTTTGGTATGCTCTCCTCCCAGATTTCTGAACTCCATCTATAGTGATATGGAAAACACTCTCTGTGTGGAAAGAAGTCAGAATGAATGACAGTCAAGACATAATGAAAGTGAGTCAGAGGAATGGCGCTTGCCTAGCTGCAATAAATGTGGCATTATAACCTGCATTTTCCCTCCTCTTTCATTCTTTTCTTGTTTTATGTATGAGCATGAGAGAGTACAAGTGTAAGGAATGTAAAGTTGTTGCAAAAGTTTTTGCATAAGAGAGGGTAAAGGAAATAATCTTTATGGGTGTTCTTAAAACTTCAGAGGTTCTTTGGAGCAAGGGCAGGTTACATGGCTGAAGCCTGCAGTCCTTTTTTTGTGCAGACTTCCCTTAAAATCTTGGCCAGGGGTTTAAGTTTTGCAAAAATACAAATGAATAACTTATTTTCTTGTTAGTAAGTCTATTAAGTTTTTTGAGATGAATTTCTAGGCTCAGAGGCTGACCGGGAACTGCTAGAGCCATTCTCAGTTGAAAAGAAAATTTTGTTTCTAATACATGTATTCTTTCTAATACATAAAATAAATTTCCTCTTATTTATAAAATAAAACCACCTTTCCAGCTGTGTATCTAATCAGTAAACATGGCAGCACATGTGGCATGACTGATTAATATACCCTTCAGCCATAGGCATGAGGCAAAGCAGCACACATTACTCAGCACTTGCCATCCTGCCAAAGCCTTGAGGTATTTTGTTCATGATGAATTCCTGTTGCAGCCAGTGGGAGTGCTTACTCTACTTTACAAACTTTAAAAAAGTACAACCCCCCCCCCCACACACACACACACAAAAAAAAAAAAAAGACTTCTCAGCAGTCTTGAGACCAGTATTCTACTTGGCCCCAAAATTAAGTAACACATTCTTTCCCGTTGGTGTGCCTGGGCAAATATGAGAGCAGATGAGCTTGATGGCCTCTCACCCCTTGCCCTTTTCCCTGTTGCTGCCATTAGAACATCAATAAAGATAGTTTTTGTAGTTGAGAAGCTTCATAGCATGCCTGAGCTAGTAGTAATAACCTTCTGTGTTAACCTGAGACAAAAGTCAGTCAGTCCCTTTGCTGCTAAAGCTTTGTTCTCAGCCCATGTGCACGCATGCACCCCTGCTCACTAACAGCGTGTTTGTATACGCATAATCAGGTACTGCTAATTTAGAACAATGAAGCCTTTCTATGTTTTTATGTTAAAAACTAGTTAACAAGAAAAACTGGTCTTCAGGAACAGCAAAATGTCATGATTAATGCTTCCATTCCCCAGCCATTCCCAGCTCTCCCCCTAGTTTTTCCCAGTTATACTTCATGTTCAGGTGCTGACCTCAGGTTTAATTTTCTGGTAGAGTGTAATCTCAGCTGTTCTGTATTCAGAAGTGCATCTAGGATAGTGTTTGTTCTTTGTTTTGTATTCTCCCTTGGTAAAGACTTGCAGCCCACAAAAATCATACAGAGCAGGAGTGGCTCAGGGTTACAGATGCAAACTCTGGAGGCTTGAGCTTGATTTTTCACTGCCATGGATTTCCTGGATAATCTAAGGCAGGTCAGTGAGGTCAAGGGTCCTCAGTGGAGGGTATGTATATAGATTTGTAAGACTCTAGATGCTGTATCTATGTGCCATAGGGTGATTTCAAGTAGGGAGCATGAGGGGGCTACAAAGCAATCGCTTAGTATGGTAGCAAGGGTCATCAGGATCTTAGTAAGGATGCAGGTAAGGATAAAATTGTGTTAACCATCTGGATTTTTGTTTTAGGTGCGTTCTCTTCAAGCCACGTTTGGAGATTTTGAATCCATGATGAAAATTGCTCAGCAGAAGCAGGAGGTTACTGAGAAGGCGGTTAAGCAAGGGGAGAATGAAATTAATCGGATCAGCGAAGTGCTTCAGAAGCTGCAAAATGAAATTTTGAAAGACTTGTCTGATGGCATCCACATGGTGAAGGATGCAAGGGAACGAGACTTTACATCACTGGAAAACACAGTGGAAGAGAGACTAACGGAGCTAACCAAGTCTATCAACGATAACATTGCCGTATTCACTGAAGTCCAGCAAAGGAGCCAAGATGAAATAAAAAATATGAAAGCAAAAGTTGATTCACTAGAAAAAGCAGATGAGTATAAGCGTGAAATAAAGGTGCTAAAGGATGCATTTGGTGAGATGCAAGCATCCATGAAAACCAAAGAAAAAGACATAGAGACCTTGAAGAATACAATAAACTCCATGGAGTCTGATGTTTATACCGAAGTGAAAGAATTAGTCAATCTCAAACAGGAGCATGAGAAATTCAAAGAGGCTGCAGACACTGAGCACCTCTCATTAAAAGCTTTGCAAGAGAAAGTTCTGAGAGCAGAAGAGTCTGTTATGCAGCTCCCTGATGACATTAAAAGACTTGATGAAGATTTACTGCGTATTAAAGCTCAGCTCAGCAAATGGGAAGAAAATGAACTCTTTAGAAAAGCATTAGAAACTTTTGAAAATAACAGCGAAGGACTAGAGTCTCGATTGAGGCACATAGAGGAGAGCTTGAAGTCTGTAAGTTCTGTTGCTTCTCAGCATGACGAAAAGTTACAATCATTCCTTTCTAAGGAGGCAGAATATGACAACAAGCTCAGTACTCTAGAGCAAAGCATGAGTGGTCTTCAGGGAATCACAGGTATGGACATAACTTCAGTCTCAGACGTTCTGAAAAATCTGGGTGAATCACAGACTTCACTTTACAATGATGTAGAGGACTTAAGAAGAAGTATCAGTGACTTGCCATCCTCAGATGTCCTTCAGGATGTCCAGAAGCAAATTAGTATTTTGTTGGATCAAGGAAGTCTTCAGATGGGTCAAGAACATTCTCAAGGATATCTTGAAAAATTTAATTCTGTGGAAGGCTCTGTGGATGAACTGAGATCCTCTGTCAGCCAGGTTGATTCTGATTTGAAAATGATCAGAACTGCAGTGGATAGTTTAGTTTCCTACTCTGTGAAAATTGAGAATAATGAGAACAACTTGGAGTCTGTCAAGAGCTCCATAGATGACCTGAGGAATGATCTGGAAAGATTGTTTGTGAAAGTTGAAAAAATACATGAAAAAGTTTAGGCAGCATTGCTCCTTGTGCATATATTGGATTAAAGAAAATAGCTTTTGTAAGCCCAGTTTTTTACTCTTTTTAAAAGCAATTTGATACCTCCAAAGAGAATACTTTAATAATAGAGACAGTTCTGCTTATTTCCTTTATTTCTCTTTTTGTGTAGTTGTTTTGTTTTTGTTTTTTTTCTATTTTATTTTGAGAAAACATGAGTTTAATTATGGGTTTCTAAGCGCTTCTGTTCTTTGTAAAGTTGTACCACTGCAACTGTAGTGGTGTAACTAAGGCACTACAGCCTCATCAGCGTGGGCACATATTTAACGGTATGAAGATGGTTCACACTATGACATTAGAAATTCCACACCAAAGTACCACAGCTATTCTGGTATGAAAAGTGTACTGCCATATGCACTGAGGATTTTACTTGTGAATGTGGTTTAAAAAGCAGACGAACAAACCTGTCACCCTGTCAAATGAAGAGACCTATCACCCTGATCAGCTTTGAAGCAAGTCACCCATTTCTGCAGTTGTGGCCCAGCCATGGGGTCAGTTTACCAGCTACCAGCTGAATTACGATCCATTTCTTTGTGCCCTTAAAATGCACCATGGAACTAATGGGAAAGCGGGACCTCCAGTAAGGAGAGGTTTGAAGTGGTATTGCTTGGGAATGAGACCTAAGAGAGTGCTCCACCATATGGCTGGAGACGTCAATTGCTTGTGGGTTTCTGTACCGGCAACTTCAGCTGCTGGTGCAACAGACTGGTGCTCAGGAGGAATGTCTGCAAAGTGGGTACAGTAATTCCTGTTGTATTTTTGGGCTGTTTACATGATAAGGCTGTTTCTTACTCGTAGAGACCTAAGACTCCATGATACAGAATTTTCTTTAAAAATGATCACAAATGAGGAAGAAGGACTAAAATTGCAGTTGTCATGTTTCCTGTATAGCAATCATGCTAATAATAATAATACATTTCACAACACAAAAGGGGGGAAATCAGCATGAAATCAGCAGAATTGCTTCTAAAGTATATACATTTCCAGGTTTTCACACAGCTGACAATGACCTGAACTTAGGGCCAATTCCTTATGACTGGTTTCCCTCTGTATCTGCCTGGGGCACCACTAGTGAAGGATTCTTCCTGTAACTGGTTGAGAGAGAGGAAAATGTGTCACAATGCTCCAGGTGTTTATGTTCATTTCAAAATCACTTTCACACTGAACTTTTTTGGTTTTCTGTCTGAAAGGATATCCCTCTGTTTCAAGTTTACTTTTGAACTTTATCTGAAGATTTAGTACAGGGTTCTGCACATAGATATCTTGAAAATAGGAACCACCGCTGGCTTTTGTGCATTGTGCCCACCTCAGCCTGCACTTTGGCTACATTAGGAAAATCATTCCTAGAAATAGCTTCTCTAAAGTGGTGTGTTTGTGGGAACAGCACAGGTGAAAGGGAGTTCTCTTAGTTAAATAAGATAGCAAGCTGTATCTTGTGTTGTTCACACTGTAAACAGGAAAGAACTGCTGGCAAAGAAATAGACCCATGGATTTAAGATAACTGTTGTCACTGTTTGAACTGCACTGTTCTTCTCAATTTCTTGAACAATGTTGTTTAGGTTACTGTGAAATGAACTGTATGGCTTGTTTGCAGTATTTTTAATGCATAATAAATGTTTGGAATATTCTTTGCACCTTTTTTTTTTTTTTTTTTTTTTTTGTTATTTGCTTGTTATTTAATGTAGTGTTTGCCAAGAGGTTCCCAGTGGGTAGAGGAAAGGGCCTGAAGGAAGCACCAGAGCTTTATGCTGAGGAGGGACACAGCCCTTCTCAGTTTTCACTGGAGGTAGTTTAGCTGCTCTGCTTACAGAGGAACTCTTGATGGATTTTGAGCCTCATCAGTGCTGCAGTGTTGTCTAGAATGCTCAGGAGCTTAGGATGATACTTGCGAGGTGAGAAGTATGTGATGAATGCAGTGAATGCATGCAAGGCTGGATGCCACCAGCAATGCCATTGGTGAGACTTTCTCAATGCCCGAAGTACGTAGAACAGAAGTAACGTGCAGAAAGGACCTACATAACCTTTGTGAAATGGCTGCACCTTGTGGGTAGCTTTGAACACTGGACTGCAAGGTCTGAAGCTGGCAACATCTTCATGACGGGTGCCAGACTTGAAAAAGTTTAGGAAAGGCAGATATTTTGATTACCCTAAAGATGAATACAAGCCTGCTGCATAAGTAGCTTTGGTATGGTAAGGGCCAAATCTTATTTCTCCTGTTCTGCTTACAGTGTTGGCAAAGAATTTGGCCTATGATGGTGTAACTGCACCAATGGACAAGGGAGGAGCCACTGATGTCATCTGTCTGGACTTCAGTAAGACATTTGATATAGTCTCACATAACATCCTTCTCTGCATGGATGAAAAAACATGGATTTGACAAGTGGACTGTTTGATGGTCAGGAATCTGGTTGCAAAATCATACCTAGAAAGTAGTGGTCAATGGCTCAGTGTCCAGATGGAGACCAGTGACAGCTGGTGTCCCTCAGGGGTCAGCACCCACTGGGACCAGTGCTCTTTAGTATCTTCATCAATGACATCGGCAGTAGACAAGTTTGCAGATGACACCAAGCTGTGTGCTGTGATCAACATGCCTGAAGGATGGAATGCCATTCAGAGAGACCTAGACAGTGGGCAGGGGAGAACCTCATGAGGTTCAACAAATCCAAGCACAAGATCTGCACCTGGGTCGTGGCAACCCCCATTATCAGTATGAGCTGGGGGATGAAAGGATTGATTCTAGCCCTGCCAAAAAAGGCTTGTGGGTGCTGGTGGACAGTAAGCTGGACATGAGCCAATAATGTGCCTTCAAAGCCCAGAAGGCCAACTGTATCCTTGGCGGCATCAAAGGAAGCATGGCCAGCAGAGTGCAAGAGGTCCTGTCCCTCAACTCTGTGCTGGTGAGACCTTGCCTGGAGTACTGTATTCAGATGTGGAGACCTCAGTACAGGAGAGCTATAGACCTGTTGGAGTCCATCCAGGGGGCCACAAAAATGATCCAAGGGATTGAACACCTCTCCTATGAGGACAGGCTGGTAGAGCAGGAGCTGTTCAGCCCAGAGATGAGAAGGATCTGGAGAGACCTGAGAGTGGCACATTGGCCTGAGAGAGTATCTAAAGGGGGGCTGTAAGAAGGCAAGGGACAGACTGTTTAGCAAGGTCTGTTGTGAGAAGGCAAGGGGAAATGGTTTCAAACTTCAAGAGGGAAAATTTAGATTGGACATAAGGGGGATGGTTTTTACAATCAAGTTGGTGAGGCACTGGCACAGGTTGCTCAGTGAGGAGGTGGATCCCCCATCCATGGAGACACCCAAGGTCAGGCTGGAGAGGCTCTGATCACCCTGATCTACCTGCGGGTGTCCCTGTTTGTTGCAGGGGAGTTGGACTGGTTGGCTTTTAATGGTCCTTTCCAAGTCAAATGATTCCACGATGATTCTATCAGTGTGGGCATCATCATGTCCTGATAGTTCCCAAGGCCCACTTCACAGAGCTAGGTAATGCATGTTATTAGACTACATGTGTGTTCAACAAAACAGGGGAGCACGCAAACCCTTCCTGCTAGAGGAGAATCAGCACAGCCTGTTGACAGGAAGGCACTCAAGTCCATGTAATGGCTTTGAAGGGTAGTATCCCCTTAATGAGGGAGCATAATGACACTTTAAAGCCAGCCACGTGGCCAGGCCACATTGGACCTCAGAAGTTAAATGAAAAACAACTAGTTATATGTCTAGTAACTTCAATTCTGTGGCAAACTTTTGAAATGATTTATTTCACTCAGTAAGAATAATTGGTCATAAATAATAATGTGGCTGGAGGTAGGCACAGCTGCAAAGATCCGTTTGCATACCTCAGGTCCAGCTTTTGTATTTGGCTTGACAGCTTCACGCAGCACAAACACTTCCTAATGTCCTAATAAATGCTCAAAGAGCACACTGAGTCTTAGCACTGCTTTTTACCATCGTTTTTTACACTTTCCAATGAAAGAGAAGACGGCCTCAAGCAATCCATAGTCAGTCACCAGTGTTATTTTACATTAATAGCTGTTCATGAATAAACTGCTGTTTCAGTAACAAATTTCAGCTGAAACTGTCCAGCTGATTGATGAGGTATTATTGATCAAGCCGGCTCATTTGTCTTTATTTTCATCTCTGATCTTACAAATGGGGAAGCCATTAGACCCGGGCACTGAGGACTTGGTTACACTTGAAAGGGCTTACCTGTATTCTGCCTGGCAAACTGGGTGGAGGTAAAC
Organism: Phasianus colchicus; assembly: GCF_987193195.1. Lineage (NCBI taxonomy): Eukaryota > Metazoa > Chordata > Aves > Galliformes > Phasianidae > Phasianus > Phasianus colchicus. Next base: position 54,590,822 of record NC_143436.1, read on the forward strand.
CTGGAACTTACTGGTGCTTGGACTTCTCCCAGTGGGGATTAGACCACTGTCTCAAGTGAAATAACCTGTAACAGCAAAAAGAATTGCTGGTGGCATGGATGTGTATGTTAGAGGTTTTGTTGAAACACAGATTAGTGGTTTAATCTTTTCACCGTTTTATTTGACATAACTCAGCTGGTAGTATAAACAAAGTTGTAGAAAAGTTAAACAACTACAGGAAAAAAAGGCTTACTGAGATGTGCAAACAGCAGAACTGCCTAAAAACTTGCAATGTGGGCCCTCTGCTCTGCTCAGCACTGCTAAGGATATCCTCTCCCCTGTGCAGAGACTGAGGAAAGGTGTGGCTCAGCCGGAGAGGCTCTGGCAGAGAAAGATAGTGACGATCAGAGGTAAAATGTCTTGTGAAAAAAAGATTGAACAGCTGTGATCATTTAGACTTGAAAACAGTGGAGGGGCTGAAGGGAAAAAAGGGAGGAAACAAATAGTACAGTTCTCAAATATGTAAAAAGTAGTTCTGAAGAAAGAAAGGACTCATTTGCTTATTGTGAAGAGGGTGAGGTGGGGCTGAAATGCAGCAAGGCAGAGATAAGGACATTACAGGGGAGCAGAGAGCTGCGGGGCCATCACTGCTTTCTGGTGAACCTTCCCATGGCGCAACTTTGAGGGCTCATGCTGGGAGTAGCACAGGGCAGATGTGCAGTGTGTTTCTCTTCCACTGTGGCCTGCAGTACTCTCTCCACTGGTACTTATTCTGCCCACTTTGCTAATAACTGGTCCCTGATGTATTTGTTGTGCCATTAGCTGCTTTGTTTATAGGTGTTTTGGGATGGGAAACCTGTAGTCATTTTGCTTTTAATGTTAAATAACCGGAATATGATACTTAGCACTGCAAGATGCTCATCCCTGTTGGTTCTCAAAGTACCCTACATTGCTGCTACCCTTCTTGTGTGCATATTAGCCCTTGCCATCCTCTGCCAGCAGTGAGCAGGTGTTCACGGACATCAGAGGTGCAGAGTCACAGTATTTACACAACATTTATTTCCAAATCCTGGTAGGAAATGCTCAAAGAACATTCAAATCCATTCCCTTTTCAAACAGTCCCTTTGCTCCAATGGTGACCAGAGATGCTCAAAATAATTCTACCCTGCACACCAAAGCAATGTGTATTTTCTGTTGGCTCATGTAACAAAATCTCTCCAGAATCTCTTGGTGTAAATCATTTTGCAAGCTCCCAAAATAATGTCTTCAGTAGTTGGAGCTCACTGACACACAGAGAGGAAACTCAGGAATCTGTTTATAAGAGCAGAATTTGATGACTTTGACATTTATAATGCAAGTGCTAAAACACAGAGGTATTTGAAGTTAATACAACATCACAGTTTTAGCCTGCTAGACCTAAGACAAAGAGATCCCAGAGCTCTGTTTTTTAAGTATGAGAACATATGGAACAGGTGTTCCTTTGGCTGATAAGGAACTGCAAATGATGCATCCCAAAATCTTTTCCACGATGATGCTGCCTAGGAGCTCAGCTCAGCATTTTGCCACAAATCTTTTGTCAAGTGATTCCAGTTTCATTTTGAGAGAAATAAAAACCAAAGAAGCAATTTCTCATTTTCTTACATATCCTCCTAAGAAGAAATTAGTGTATGAAATATTTATCAGCCAGTTAACTCCTGTGCTCCACCCTGATGTCCATCACGGTTGCAGAGGAAGAAGCTGGTTCAAATAAGGCCGGCTTTGTTCTGCTCAGAAAGATTTTCCCTTGGCACTCTCTAGATGTAAATATGTCAGATTCCTGTGGATAATCCTTTCCTGTCAATACTGCTTAGGTTGGGGCTGGGATGGAGTCCTACAGTGGTGAGTAAGGATGGAAAACATAACAAGCACAGAAAGAATCAGACTTACCTTGAAACTCTCTTGCAAGTTTTTAGTGCTCTGGCTTTCAAACAAGGTTCTAATAATTTTGTGGGTTTTTTTTTTCCTTTCTCCCCTTTGACCAAAATTCCCATAAATATATATGTGCCAAGAGATACAGAATATAATGTTTAAATGTTATTTGCTCTGCAGTAATAATTTGAAGCTTTGAGACAGATTAACTCTTTAAATGTCAGCCACTACAGAGCCACACCTTTATGGAGAGTACTGCAAGAGGCATTATCTAAACAAGTGAACTGACAGTTGTTAATGGCAGATGAAAAGGAAAGAATGCAGTTCCCAGGATATTTCTCATTTTGGTGTCAATCAGGCAATAATAAAAAAATAAAATCATGCCAAGAGTTTCCCAGCCCTGGAAACCCCAAATGCTCTGCTAAATGAAACAAGACCCAGCCTGCAAGTGGTCTGCCTGGGAGCCAGAGCTCCAGGCTAGGCAGCAGTCTCTATCTGAGCTGTGCAGCCCAAGCTGCCTCACCTGGATGACCTTGTTGCTCAAGGTCTGTGAATGGAAAATAACAGGTCTTCAATGAAGATTTGCAAACCACTCCTCTATAGTTCCTACATACAAATGAGAAACCTAGAAGTTCTGGTGAGGCAAGGGTCCCAGTCCAGATCCCTCTGAAGTCAATAGCTACACTCCACTTCCTTCTCTGGTATAAAATTATGGCCAAAGCACTTTGCCCAAAGCCACACAGAAAATGTGTAATAAACCCAGCAATGATTTCCAGTACCTAAAACTCCAAAAATCCTCTCTTCCCCAACAAGTATGTCAGAGCAGCTTACCAAAATACCTAATAGTTGCCAGAACTTCCCATACTGAGCAAGGCTTTCCTTTCTGAAGTCTGCTTCTCCATGTCTGGACATATACGCAGAAGAACATTATCGAAGCGTGGAATACAGATTTCTATGATTTATGGTTTAAACAATTATGGCTTATGCTCTTAGGGAAGCAGACTGGGCCCCAGGACACATTTACTAACTATTTGTGTTCAGAAGATTGCAAATATAAGCAATAGAGATGGCCTAATGCTCATTATTATGCTCCAGAGTAAATAACTCACTGAGGCTCAGCCTTCCCTGCACTGTTGTTTCACAAAATCACATAATCATTAAGGTTAGAAAAGACCTCTAAGACCATCTAGTCCGTTAGTCCATCCCCACCATGCCCACTGACCATGTCCCTCAGTGCTGCATCCACACAGTTCTGGAACACCTCCAGGGATGGTGACTCCACCACCTCCCTGGGCAGCCTGTACTAATACCTCATCAGCTGCCTGAAGCTGTGAGCAGAGCATGTTACACTGGTAATATTCACCTGTGGGTTCAGAGATCCCGTTACTAGGAACAAAAGTGACACTGAGGCATCACAGGTATTGCCCCAAATGAATGGAGCTATTGTTACTCCCACCCCAGAGGGTTCAGCCATCTCCCAACAGCCCTGGTTGAGAAGGCTTATTTAGGGGCACCTGTCTGCTGGAATGCTCTGGGCACTAAGCAGCTCCCTCAGTAGCATATTTTGTAGGATTAAATGTGGACTTCAAGCACCCTGCTATGATTATCTTATTCTCATCCTCATTCCAGATTTCTAACATCATATATTTAGATCTGAAGATGGTATTGTTCTTAGCAATTTCATTAAGTACTGTACATTCTTGTGATGGTTTCTGAGAAAGAAAAGAAACTCAGTTTTGTCTAATGTGCTTAACATTTAAAAATAAGATATGCAAGAGGAAGAAACAACTTTTCCATTCAGGAAGGAGATAATTGTACAGATAGTCCTTACTAAGCTTTCATGAACATGAGATTGATGAAAGGATAATTAACATTTGCTGGAGTCTGAGTCCTTAGAGAGAGATGACCCTTAACTGAGGTGATAATAACCTCCTAGACCCTCGAAAAATTCCTCTGTACTTGAATGCATTCAGTGCTCAAGTAGCATTGCAGCACCTCAGAAGTATGTTGCAGCCTTCCAGTGACTGCAGGCAGGGTGGTAGCAGGACTGGAGAAAGCCCTGACCTCCTCAACACTCGGCCATTGGGTGTTTGCAGCCACAGCAGCTGTAGGATGTAGCAACGTGACAGCTCACAGCCCATTTGGGTGCAGGGCAGCTTCCTCTGCTCATGGCAAGGGTAAAGTATCTTGAAGCCTTCAAAATGAAGACTACCATTCTCTCCCTTCCCTGCCTCTCACGCAACATGATCCAAGGCCCATGGACTTTGAGGAATTGTTCTCTGTTGATTTCCATACTTTCAGGAAGCCTGGTGGCACAGGCTGCCCAGGGAAGATGTGGAGTCACCATCCCGTGTGGATGTGGGACTGAGGGACGTTGTTAGTGGGCATGGTGGGGACGGGATGGTGTTTGGACCAGGTGATCTTAGAGGTCTTTTCCAACTTTGATGATTCTATGATTCTACGAAGTGGACAGAGAAAGGTAAAGAATTCAGTGACAAAGCAAAATTTGCAAGGGCTGAATAGAATGGATACCTACTGCTTTACAGCCTCTAGCTCCACTATGTATTTTCCAGTGTTTGGGGAGCTTTATTATTAGTTTCTAACTTTTTTTCCAGAACAAAGAGCCTTCTATTTCTTCAGTCCACCTCTCAGTATGGACAGGGAGTACTTAAAAATGCAGTTGGCAGTAGACAGTGGAACTCCAGTATTATTTCATAAATATCATCCTTAAAAGTAGTTTTTGGTTCAGGGCATATGCAAGGATCAGGGACCTTCAGCATTGCAATGAAGTGCTCCAGAAATGCTGGGCAGCTGCATTAAACAGCGAGAGAAATCGTGTGTTTGAACTTTCAGGAATCAGTCCCTATTCACCAAAGTCCACACACAAAGTTCACCACAGAAATCACTGAGGGTTGGCTGGAGATTTGCTTTTAGGCTTCATTTATCTGTTCATCCAGTTTGGTGGATCACTACTGATATATAATCTTGCTGTTTTAGTAGAAGTTCTGCAAATAGTTTGGGAAGAGAGATATGTGTGTTGCGGCCTAGGGTCCCTGGGCCTTGAAGCACAAGTGCTGACTGCCTGCTGAGCATGTCTGGGTAAGGCAGCTCTTATGGATGTGGAGTTGTACCCAAGCATTAAACTTGCAGAAAAAGCTTCATCTATCCAAGAGTCCCATTGCATTAGCTTTTGTTTAGATCCTAATTTGCCTTTATTTGCCTACATAAAGCTTTTCTGTAGGCTTGCTGTTTAGCATTCATTAGAAAAGATATAGTTTATCGCTTTGCCTATGAAATTAATTCAATAACAGAGCTGCTGTTTCAAATGATGGTACGGGGCTAAGTCCCTATTAATGAAAGTATTTAAAGAGAAGCACAACCGTTAAAAAGCCTCTTTTGAGTGTTACTTACTGTTCTTCTCAAGTACTCTCATCTCACAGTAACAAAAAATTATCCTGATCCTGAAGAGCAATAAGATACATCCAAGATCTACAGAGAAGGAACTGGGTGTCCTGGTGGGCAATGTGTTAGTCATATGCCAGCGAGTGGCCATCAGGTCAAGGGAGGTGATCCTCTTGCTCTCCTCTGCCCTGCTGAGGCCACATCTGGAATGCTGCATCCACCTCTGGGTTTAAGAAAGTCGGGGAACTTCTAGAGAGAGCCCAATAGAGGACCACTTAGATGGTGAGCGGACTGGAGCATCTACCTTATGAGGAATGGCTGAGAGCCCTGGGACTACTTGGCCAGGAGAAGGCTGAGTGGGGATCTTATCAGTGCTTATACATATCTCATGGGAGCGAGTCAGGTGCATGGGAACAGGCTCTTTTGAACGGTGTCCAGCAACGGGACAAGGGGCAATGGGCAAAAACTGGAACATGGGAAGTTCCATACAAACATGAGAAAAAACTCAAAGCACTGGACCAGACTGCACATAGCGGCTGTGGAGTCTCTTTGCTTTCCAGTGGAACCTTCCATAGGGAACCTTACTTAGCAGAAGATTGGACTAGATGTTCTTTCAACATGTAAGACTCTGTGATTCTGTGTAATCATTACATATTACTGGCAGCTCCTCGCATTCCAGCGCTCACGCCATTGCCAACCCTGGGTTTGTGTCCCCACCCAGCTCACCTCTGCTGCTGCATGTGCACCCCATGGGGCTCCAGCTGCCTGAGCCAGACAGGTCAGGGAAATGCAAGTGATGGTTGAAGGGATGAGCAGTGAGAGCTGCTGCCAGCAGTGCCCAAAGCACAGCCCAGCACCCAAGACAAATGCTCGCTCCACTTCCAACCTCTCACACACACGCTCGGCAGGAGTCCAGGCATAAGACTGACTGGGCCAGGCTCTGCCTGCGCCCAAAGCTGAGCAGTGAGGGTGCTGCAGTCACAGAGCATCACTTGGTGACATCACAGCCCGTTGCTCGGTGATGTCACTGACCTGCAGGCCCCTGCTCAGCCATGGCGGTTTCCCGCCTCCTCTGCGGAATTCCTTATGCAGGAGGCAGGAGAGCTCTTTCCCCCTCAGGATGAGCCCTGTGATTTGACACCTCCTGTAGCAGATGAGAGAAGGCTCCTCAACTGCTCCCCCTGGTTTGGGTGGCCATAGCAGACCCAACCACCAGATGTCCTTTGTTTGTCTGGTCCCCAGTTTTAACCAGGTCACAGATCATCACTCCCACAGGTCACACAGACCCCAGCCCACATGCAGACCTTTCTCCTGAGCATGTGTAGCCACGGAATTACAGAGTCAGCAATACTGTCATTGTATGGAAAGTACTGACCCATTATCATGAGGAGAACGGACTGGAAAATTACGGACTCTGTAACTTTGGTGTATAAAAATTGTGCAGGTCATTTTGAGCTTGTGTGTGATCTATGGGAACCCACCCAGCACCCAGGTTTGCAATCCTGAAATAAATAAGCAGTGTCTCTTTTGAGTGTGTGCTGAGTGACTTGTTGCACATAGGGGGTAAGAGAGAATCTTATCAATGCTTGTAAATATCTCATGGAGTCAGATGCGTGGGACCAGGCTCTTTTCAGAGGTGCCCAGTGACAGGACACGGGGCAAGGGGCACAGACTGGAACATAAAGCTCCATAGAAACATGAGGAAGAACTTTTTTTCTGTGAGGGTGACAGAGCAGTGGAACAGGCTGCCCACAGAAGTGATGGAGTCTCCTTCTATGGAGAAACTCAAAACCTGCCTGGACACTTTCCTATGGAACCTACTGTAAGGAACCTGCTTTAGCCTGGGCCTGGACTGGATGATCTCTAGATGTCCCTCCCAACACCTCAATTCACAGGGCCTGCACCCCTCTGAAGGCTGTACCCTCTTATGACAAGACACCCTGCAGTGCTTTGCTAGCATCGTAGGGGTGGCTTTGATATTCAGGCCTCACTGGAAAGGGGAATTCCCCAGTGCAAATGAGGAACTCTCCTCAATAGATGATGTGTGAGATGCAGCTTGGAGCTTTGGGCACAGGCTTACCACCAGTCACTGCCACCAGACCACTCTTTTTTTTTTTTTCTTGAGGTTCCCCCCTTACATCTCCCTCTGCTCCAGCCTGTTGGTTATATGTTTCCCTGCATTTAAGTCCTGAGCATTCCTCACTAATTCACCTGCTGAAATGATTTTACTGCAGGAGAAATCCTCTTTCCACATTATCTTCAGTAAGAAAAGCAGAGCACGTTGCAGTGAAGGGAAACTCCTGGGGAAAACTCTGGAGAGTAGTGAGAGACTCAAGGCCAGCAGTTAGCATGTCTTCAAAACTAACGGCAGCATTTAAAGTGCAGCTGAAATTCTTTTTGTGTCTATTGCTCTTAGTCATCTTAAGCACATTTCTCTTGCTGGCTGCATTTTGAGTCTTCTTTGCAGCTAACAAAGAAAAGGCTTGGGTGTGTTGGCTTCTACCAATAAGTTTATTCAATACAACTATTGAGTCTTGATGTTGTAGGGAATCTTACACTGTTGTATTAAGCATCTAGTAAGGAAGTATAAGGTCTATCTGTTCATTCCCTGCCTCCTCCTGCTCCTTTCCTCGGGAGTATTTGTTGCAAATGCTGTACTTCAAGGCAGTTCACTCAATTCACTCTTTTCAAGGACAAAACTAAAGCAGATTTGTTATCCCATCCATACCTGCTAACAAGAGGAAAACAGCACTTTGTTATGATGGTCTAAAGATGTAAAACATTTAGAGCAAGGAGCTGTGTGGGAGGCCACACAGCACATCTGGAGCAGCTGGGTGCAGAGCTGCAGCATTGCCTGTTTGCCCCCGTGCAAAAGAGGAGCACAGTGTCCTTAGGATGGGATGTTGTGCTGAGTGTCCCTAGAATAGGTTGTTGTACTGAGGTCCTAGACCCACAGCTTCATTTGTGGAAACATGAGAGCCCTTCCTCATCACTCCGGCAGTATGAATGTACTCTAAAGTTATAAAAAAAATAAATACATAATCCGTCGAGAATATGCCTTACTTCATGTGTTATGCAGAATAAATCTGGTAGTCCCTATTTCTGGGCTGACTGATCTGCTGATCTGCTGTCTGCTGCTGCCCTAAATCCTGTAACATTCTCAAGCTGGGCAGTTTCCCATTTGCTGCCCAAGTGCTGCATGAGGAGACAGGCTGCTGTTAACCAAGTTCTTTGTGCCTCTTGAAGAAATGAATTGGATGCTGAGAGTGGAAGGAGCAGCCACCCACTGAGTCAAGCTACCAGCAAGAGGCCATCTAGTGCTAATATAAAGGATGACCAGGCATGTGACGCTTTTGAGGTGTAGATTTAAATCCCCTTTGCCAATGGTCCTGCTCCAAAGGATCTCTAATCCAGTGGGGCTGAACTTTGCTTCTTAAACCTGCTTTCTTCTCTGGGTTTCAGTGCCCATAAACTTCCCATTAGTCTCCTTAATGTGAGGCAAAAAGTCTTCACACTAGCACTTGTTGCGTCTGTTTTTATAAGACAAGGGACTCATTGATTCCACAGGTCATTCAGGAATAAAATGCATTCAGTAGCTACAAAGATTTTCCATTAGCTTTATGTTTCTTTTCCTTTATAGCCTATATACGCTGCTTGCCACTGCTGCTTTTCAATGCAAATCTTCATTTTTCTCCTTTAAACTTGGTGCCAGATTCTGACCATGTAAATCCAAACCAAACCCTCTGGCTCTGCCCTCAGACTGCCAGTGGAGCAGAGTGATGGATCGATGCTGGCCGTGGCACCACCTCCAAAGCTGGAGTCCTGATATTCGGTATGGGTGTCTTCAACTCAGGCCTTGTCTTTCAGCCAAAGCTGGGGAAAACAGCATCAGTCAGTGGAGAGACAGCTATCCAAGGAAGACAGTAAGGACTTGAACCTTTCCTACCATGTCCTGGGTGTGGCTATTACGGAGCCTCTTCTGCTGTGGCCTCTTTTAGAAGCCTGTGTAAAGCTGACAGTTGAAATGGTTTTACCTGTTCTGGCAATGGTTTTCAGGAATGCAAAACTTAAAAAATGGAAAATTGTTTTTGGTGGAATTCAATGCAAAGCTGGGTCCAGCAAGGCCAAGTCCAACAGTAAAAGGGCAGAGACATGTATGCTTCTTGCTGCATCACAGGGCAGCTAAGACTATCTTCCTTCTGGTCTGCTCTCCAGACCACTAAATATTTATTCCTTTGGTTGGCTCTGATGCTCCAAAATGCACCTGCTATTCTGCACACTCTTATTCCCTACCTGATTTTACTGATGCCACCTGGGCTACCAATGGCAAGCTACTTCTTTGGGGAAAATTAGGCTGTCCAGCCAACTCACAAGGAAGAAAAGGAATGCCCTATGTGCATACCCCACTGCCTCGTCTTTGGGCAGTTTGCAAGCAGCACTGATGAACGACTGAAGGATGCAGACCTTCCCAGTCTGAATGGTGTGGCTGAGGGAGCACAATGCCTGTGAAGGGAACAGGGCAATCCCTAACACCATTGATGGCCGTGCAATAGGAAAAAACATCTCTGCTACAGAGCAGGTGTCAGGTGAGGGCTCTGAGGGCTCACCTGCCTTCTTGTTGGGCTGAACTATATCTGAAGAAAATGTAGAAAATCAGAGAAACTGCACCTCCAGAAAAATTAGAACAAAGCAGGAAAAGAAACTAGCTATGGATGTTGTTATCTTGCACCTGTGTTTTAAAAAGAATAATAAAAATTTCCCATGACTTCCACTGGCATAAATTAATATTATTTCTACCAAAGTGAGTGGGGTTACACTAGCATAAGCACAGAGAGCAACAAGCTCTCACAAAGAACAAAGCCCCTGGATGAAATCCATTGCTGGTGTACACAAATGCATTTCACAGACCTCAAAGATGCCCTGCCTGTTTGTACCCATGGTGAATTTGGTTCGTTTTCCCCAGAGGCCTTTTTCCATTTTAAATATAGCACGCACGCAGATGGCTGGGACTACAATGGGCTGCATGGCTTTGTATTACAGCAGGCAGCTTGACGTCGGCTTGAGCACAGTGACGCGCTCTGCCATGATTGCATTTGGAGCTATCAGTGAGCAATATTTCAGCTCCTTGTCACCTTCAGCTTGGGAATGGTTTGCAGACCCTCAGGCATCACAGCAAGCATAAAAGGATGTTTAATGCTGACAGGATTTCTTATGTGGCCATTTAAGCAATACAATCACACATATGTACGCACATTCATGCATGGAGGTATTATTATTTATATACACACTCATATATATGTTCACTGCTGCTGGCTATACCATGGACTCACACGTGCACATACACATGCAGTTTTTATTGATTACAACATTCTCTTGGATATCAGACATTGCTGTGTATTTTGACTCCTTTCCCTCATGGTCAGTGTAGCCTTCTTTTGAGCAGTGCTGCATACCTGCTGCTCCCATCAAGCGCTGTAGCAGTCATGCATAATCTCCTCCTCTGAAAATCTCATTTAGCTCTCATGAGCTTGCTTGCAATGGTCTGCTGCTGTTGTAGCTTCAAGTAAATATATGTGCATTAGACTTCCGCAGTATCTTGAAACACTGGAGGTTATGTCCCATCAGAGCACCTTTGGCAGCTGCTAATCTTGAAATGTAATTCTAAAGCCTTCACCTCAGATGGAAAAATACTGCTTTGAGCTTTACCTTTCATGCAAAAATATCTGTTTTTGGCAGTATCTCGCTGTCATCACGAATGATGGGTCTTCCACTGCGTTCCCAAAAGTGCAGCCACAGTACCAACACATAAGCATTCAAGTTTGGTCAGTCTCTTCATGACTGCTTTGAGTGCAGTACTCCTAATACTGTCCTCACCCACACTCTGTTTGTTTTCAGTGATTCTAAACCCAACTTACACCCAGCTTTGCATGCCAAAAATTATATTTACCGCTAAAAATCCCATAAAGCAATTGAAAAGTGTTGCTGGGTAGCACTGCTGGGTGATTCTGTTTTGCAGACGCATTTTTCTACAGCCACTGGGTGGTGCTACAGAAAGGGCTGCTTCGCTTTCTAAAGCAAAGCAAGTTTCTTCCCTCTCAAAGAACGCTATCCAGAGTCATCTATCGTTAGATAAAGCAGTGATGAGAAACACCCTTTTTCCCTTCACTTCTCCAATACAAGTATTGCCTTTGCATTGTTCAAGTTGAAATTTTAGAAATCTATCTGTCTCATTTCTCCATTAAACGTCAGTTTAAATCATTTCTATCTGTCAGGTATTTGATCTACACGTTGCCAGCAGGGCTGAATGTTGCAGGGGCACTGCAGGAGAACAGTCCTGTCTGAACATGGACGTATTCCATGCCACCATTTGCTTGCTTTCCCCGACGATCCAGCACCAGTGTTTGTTTTTCTTCGGCAGCATTGCTTACAGAAGGCTTTTGGATTGCACACGCAAAAAGAGCTCTTGGAGCAGAGGACGCACCTTTGCTTGGCACAAAGTCAGCAAGTGATGGTCACCAACAACCCTGTTCTCTGAAAAATTCTGTCACACCCTGTGGGTATCAGCTGGCATGAGGGGATGAAAGGTAAAAACCCTCCTTTACATCAAGCAATGGCAGAAGGTTGATGAGAGGCCCTGAGGCAGTGAGTTCTGAAGCTTCCTATCCAGGTCCTAATGGGGAAAGCCTACAGCAAAGCTGATGCATCTGCCCAGAGTGGGAAGGGAGCAGAGGCAGGTAGAATTCAGGTGTCATCATGTTGATAGGGAATGAGTGCACAGGGAGAAGGTCCATCATTTCCAGAGGTTTTGCAGAAGCATCTGTTGATTCCAAGCAGTCGAAGTGGTGTACAAAATCTTTGTAGGCTTCAGTGCCAGAAAAGCCTCCTGTGCGTGGAGCCCTCACAGAGATTAGTGCAAGCTGAGGTAAAGTGAGAAGGATCCGGCCTTGCTAATGCAATGGGAAGTATGCGGAGGTCACATTGCTCCTCTTATTAAAATCAAATGCTTTTTTCATCTTGGTAACAGGCCTTTAAGAATGTTCTTTAGAAATAAGTGTCCGATTCCATTAAAAATAAATCTGTTTCTTTCTTATAACACAATTAATGTCAGCAAAGCATTCTGCAGATCCGAGGAGATTTATTTTTGTATAATTCTTGGGAGGCAGGAAAGAGTATTCCAGTTCTGCAGGAGAGATAAGGAGACACAAGCTTTAAAGTGTTTTTAGGCACTGGGCCAAGTTTTCACCATGGCTGATGGAGGACAGAGAGGAATCTCTTCAAGTCTCTATAGACGTGTCGGGGTAGGTAGCTCTTCCCTTCTATCAGCATTTTCTAGAATGTCATGTGCTTTGAACTGATGTAGAAGAGCTGGTGGCATTCATATGTTGCTTTGATTCTTCCTGTAGGATTCCTCCTGTAGTTCTCTTAAGACTTGTTTGTCTTAGAATCACAGAATCATTAAGGTTGGAGAAGATCTCTAAGATCACCTGGTCCAGCCACCAGTCCACCTTTACCATGCCCACTGACCGTATCCCTCAGTGCCACATCCACACGGTTCTGGAACGCCTCCAGGGGCAGTGACTCCACCACCTCCCTGGGCAGCCTGTTCCAACACATCACGCTTTCTGAGAAGAGTTTTTTCCCAAAACCCAATCTGAAGTGAAATGTGGCCGTTACCTCTCATCTTAGAGTTGTTCACTATGGCTGTCAGTGCCCTAGCTTATGTGTTGGAGAAGGGTGCTCTGTGGAGCACCATATGATTGTCCCTCTCTACTCTGCTCTTGTGAGGCCCCATCTGGAGTACTGTGTTCAGGTGTGGAGCCCTCAGTACAAAAAAGACATGGAGATTTTGGAAAGGGTCCAGAGGAGGGCCACGAAGATGATCAGGGGGCTGGAGCACCTCCCCTATGAGGACAGGCTGGGGGAGTTGGGTTTGTTCAGCCTGGAGAAGAGAAGGTTGCGGGGTGACCTCATTGCAGCCTTTCAATATCTGAAGGGAACTTACTCCCAGGAGGGGAGTAAACTCTTCATAAGGGCTGATAATAGCAGGACACGGGGAAATGGTTTTAAGTTAAAAGAGGGAAGATTTAGGTTGGATGTTAGGGGGAAGTTTTTTACTAGGAGGGTGGTTAGGTCCTGGAACAGGCTGCCCAGGGATGTTGTGGATGCCCCGTCCTTGGAGGTGTTCAAGACCAGGTTGGACGAGGCTCTGGGCAACCTGATCTAGTAAAGGTGTATGTTTGGTGGCCCTGCTAGGCAGGGGGGTTGGAACTACATGATCCTTGAGGTCCCCTCCAACCCAGGTCATTCTGTGATTCTGTGATTCTGTGATATAAAAACTGCTCAGCAGAGCAAGCACAGCTCTTCCCCACCCTGAGGGCCCAGCCCAGCCCTGTGCCTGCCCTGCTGTAGGCTCAGTGGTAGGGATTGTGCTGGAGTCACTGCTGCCCTCCTGGGCACAAAGATGTGGAAGGTGGCATCCCCTGTTTGCCATGGAGATTTTGACATTTGCTACTCCCTTTATACTGCCTTAGAAGCACAAAAGATGCACAGGGAGCAATGAAAGCTTCCCCCTCGCAATTCCCTAGTCAGCATAATGAAATTTTCATGCATAATAAGTCTTTGATCATGTTTGTCACTTAGCCAATTTGCTATTGATTTAAAGAGCTCTCTGCTAGAAAATAGGCATAAAGGATGTGCTGTTAAAAAGATCTAATGGAAGATCATATTAGATCCTTGGGCATCTATGCACAAACAGAATCATTTTCCATTTAACTGTGCTCTGTGCTTTGCTGCCCAAGATTTCTGGGTATGTCCTTTCCTGTGGAAGTCATGTTCTATCATTGGTACACATCCTAAAGCTGTAATATTCTGTTTTCATCTTTGTAATTGCTTACCATAAAATGATTAGTCTGCCATTAATGGCTTTTATTATATGACCTAATTTTATTTACAAGTCATAGACAACACTGTTCTCCAAAGCCAGGAAGCGGCTGCAGACAAATGAAAAGTAAACAAAATAAAACCAAAGGAAGCTGGCAGCCCCTGTACTGAGTGTATTTTCTAATTTAGTATTGTCTCAACTTTAACAAAATAATTATCAGTGAAGAAAAAAACATGGACAGAATCACAGCTACGAAGGGGAGCCATGATGCAGGCCTAGTGATGAATTCCAGTATTTCAGTGGGAATTTTGAAGAATGAAAGGACAGGGAGGTGGTTTCTCAGAGTTCCAAGCATGGAGATGGTGGTGAGGGGAGCAGTTCTGTGCTCCCATCTGAAGCATCCCAAGGAGGAGGAAAGGCTTTGCCTGGGGAAGGCACACACATTAACCAGAAAGTGATATGTGTTATCAACTGAATACAACAGATGCTGTTCTTTCTGAAGGTATGGTATGCATCCCCCATAACACAGCAGATGATATGTTTTAGGTGCTGTGGGGTTGATTTTCAGCAATACGGCAGGATTTGCTGTCATTATCCCAGTCTTTGGGAAAGCTTGTTTGGATGAGTGCATCCAAAGGTGCTATCATCCAAAAACTGATTGATGCTACATTTAGCATAACATCTTATGCTTAAGCTTTTTCAATCTAAAATATATATTTGAAAGACAAAAGGAAATCTATTTTTTTTTACTCCTCACATTATTAGAGTAGCCTTACCCTTGTGTTTCCAAGAAAACTATTTGTGTGTCTAAGAACAGTGCGAAAGATCTACAATTCAGACACAGACCCCCAAGACCTCGACATCATAACAAACATCTTGTGCAAAACATGCATTTGGTTTTCCTCATCGCAGGCACAGAGCAAAGAACACCACACAGAAGCCACATCTGAAGCTAAAATGCCGCTCCTCATAGGATCTGCCTGGTGGCGATCAGACTGGGCAGGAAATCCCAAAGTCCTGGAGGGATGTATCTGCCCCATCTCATCCATGAGTCATCCAGGACGAAGAGGTCAAAATGGCAAAAGTTCATGGCTCTGCATTATGTTCCTGTACAAATGTCTCTGGGTGAAGGCTCCTATTGCGTGGGCTGGGGGCTGGTTGCAGGATGCCCCCAAGTTGGGGTGGATGCATTTCGCTTACTGCTTCCCCCTTCACCGCTTCAGCTGCCTCCTGGCCACATGCCTCCACCCTTTTCCGCCACAACCCACAGGCACCGCTGTGGTCTGAGCTCGGGGTTGCAGTACCAACAAGTGAGGCTGAGCTGGTTTACCCGCTTCACCGCCTGCGCTGCTGCGTTGGGGAAGTTGGTGACAAAGGCGTTGATAATGGTGCTGGGGGGACAACTGCTTGTGGTGCTGCTTTGGAGAATCTGTGTGCCATAAGAGATGCTGATGTCGTCCCACATGCGAGATCAGGCTGCGGGCACAATGACCCCAGCTGAGATCCAGCAGTGCACACATGGCCTGATGTGCTGATGGTTGAGGTGATGCAGCCAGCTTATTTCTCAAAGAATCGGCAAAAAAAAACAGCTGTGGCGGAAGGGAGGCAACCAAGGGCAAGGAGGGGAAGTGATGAGAGGAGGGCAGCATGCTGCTGAGTGACTTAGTGACTTTTGTCACTTCTTTTTTTGCACATTTCATTGGTGACATGTGCAAGCCAGCAACCCCAGCCCACCTTCCTGCCAATGGTGCTGAAAGCTGTAATGTTGGGCTTCCTTTTTACAGCCTGCTGATGTGAGTGGACTTTAATGTGGAAAGGATTTATGTTCAGGGGGCGGAAGGGAAGACTTTATCCTTTATTTAATAAAAGTAATATATAAATAACATAATGAACACTTACACCATCACCGATATTTACTGAAGGAGTACCTAAGAAATATGAAAGCAACAGAAGAAGGAAATGCACGTGCTTAATCCCTCTGGAAACCCTGTATGCTGCAATAGGAGAAACACTGGGCCTCAGCATCTACATGTTAGTTTTCTCACTGGTGAATTTTGGATACCTTCTCCCCATTGGTCAGCCACACTGAGTGCCCCAGTGTAGGCACTGCAAAGGTTTTGGGAACTGTGTGTAATGGATGAGTATGGAAAAGTAGATGTGAAATGGATTAAAATTCTGTATGTGTGTGTGACATAAGCATGCAGGCACATACATGCATATGTAAGTATGTAAATGAATTTCAGACCTGGAGATGTAAATCCAGCTGGTTGGTATCCTCTGTGCCTCACATCAGCTAGCAGAAAAAAACAATGATTGTGAAGGAAAAGATGATAACATACTCACTGCCTAAATTCTTGGTGAAATCCATTGAAGATAGGTCGAGGCTTCTAAATGGAATTTTAGAATATGCTTCACAGACATATAACTGCCTGGTTGAGCTACACCTCAAAAGGCGACTGCTTGTCAAGGTAAAGATTTACAGGAATCACTACAGAGAAAATGAGTGTTACAGCCTTAATCCTGAACTGGCGTGACTGCTGTAATTTCCATAGAGCACGCAATTTCGAGGATTGGATGTGGTCTGGCAGGGCAGATAATATGCAGATACCTGCTGCAGGAAGCAGATGGATGCCAGGCGCATCTCCTTCTACAGGATAATCCCTATCATTGAGCAGAGCACATTAGCTTGCTTTCACTTCATCCAGCCAAAAAGCTTCCTATCAGTGTGAGCTCATAGAGAGGAGAAAGTTCAGTTGAGAGAATGTCCTCTGGATTTGCCTGCCAGTATCTTCCAAATATTTGCAGTTATGCAATCTTTAGATTTGAAGGCTGAGCAGTACTGAGCTCAGTACTTTAACTTGATCCAGCAAGCTGCACTTTGCTTGACAATATTAAACGGCAAGAGTGTCTCAATGTTAAATACCAAAGAAATTGTGCTGCTTGAAAGTTCGCAACAAAAATTAATTCTAAAAATGTGCTGAGTTTTGTGATAAACATATTGCTGACATGTTGCTATCTTAAGATTTTTCTCCGATTCACACTGACTTAAGGAAGATAAGCCCACTGAAATCAATGGTTTTATTGTTGTTATTCTGATCATTGGTATAGTTCAGATTTCATACAACATATTTTCCAATACTATTTTGCAAATTAAAGCCTAATCCTATTTCCTTTGAAGCTGGTTAGCAGAAATCTACTGGTTTCAATGGGAGGATAATTCCTTCTGGGAATAAAGAAAAGCATTTACATAAAATAACAGTGTCAGAAATGAAGAATCCCCTGGTGGTGCCTGCAAACTCAGAGTGCTGAAATCCTCACCAACTGTTCATGGCACAAATAAGGAGACACTGCATTTCTTACAGTGACATGGAACAGTTAGAGTGATGCAAAATATCTTGAAAAAGCCATATTTAAGACTGTCCACCTCCATTCTAGCATCACCTCTCATTTCTTCTGTGTTTTTTACTTCTTGGTATTCTTGTAGACGTTGTAAAGGACACTGCTCAACTATTTGCTCTCGTGATTTTTATTCCTGTAATGACAGTGCAGATTGCAAAGGTGACAGTATGTTACAACTGAAAAGGAAATATTTCCACATATCAGCAATACACTTCATCTTATGTACACTTCTCAATTTATCATTATTTTCCATTTCCATTATTTCAGGCGAGCACAGAAAGGCTCCTGTGCCCAGTTTTAATTTATACGCTTAATTTGCTTAATGCCCTCTGGCTTCACATTGACGAGTGTGGAGATTTGAAAGGAATCATCACATTTGCATGCTACAGAGTACCTGTGCTTATTCCATTATAAAAGTGGCATTTATCATTTTGGAGCTTCTGCTATTTTATTATGCTTTATATCAATCACAGTATGCAGCAACAATTCTCATGACAGACTTCCTTGAGGAATTGGTGCTGTAGGTCTCCAGGTAGTTAAAAGACAATAATCTCAGGAATATTAACAATACTCATGCATGCAACATAATGAAATGTATTTTAATTGCTTGGATTATCCAAGAGCTGTACAGGAAGCTATACCAAGCTCAGCCTAGAGGGAGCTCCCAGGCCAACCACAGCCAGACATGCTTTCCTCCCATCCCAGGGTGGCACCCAGGGCACAGCCAGCTGCCTCGGGTGCTGCAGGACCCGGGCAGGACTATCATCCGGACAGACTGCTGCACTTTTGGCACTTGGCGAGATTGAGACTCAGACTTAATCTATTTAAGTGAAGTTGTGTTGAGGTGAACATGCGCCAAGACAGTTTGTCACTCCTTGTGGCAGACAAAGGCACCATTCTGTGCTGCCAGCTCTCTGACAAGATTTCATCCTTTCCACAATTAAAGTAAAGGAAGGGGCTGCAGGAGCACACAGATCTCTTTCTATATGGTAACAGAGAAGCAGGCTTCTCTTGCCCTTTCTGCTTTGGACCAGATAATTTGCAGTGTAGTCTCTGAGGGATGCTGCATTTCAGGCTCTGGGGCTCAAGCCGATAACCTGTCTCCCAAAGATCTAGAACCAAGTGTGGGAGGCATGATATGGGGGTACTGATGGATGGGAAGCTGGACGTGAGCCAGCAATGTGCCCTCGCAGCCAAGAAAGTTGACTATATCCTAGGCTGCATCAAAGGAAGTGCAGACAGCAGGGCAAAGGTGGTGATCCTGCCTCTCTGCGCTGTGAGACCTCTCCTGGAGTACTGTGTCCAGATGTGGAGTCCTCAGTACAGGTGAGTCACAGTTGGAATGCATCCAGAGGCCACTAAAGTGATCAAGGGATGCAACACTTCTCCTATGAGGACAGGCTGAGAGAGCTGGGGCTGTTCAGCCAGAGAAGAGAAGGCTCTGGGGGAGACCTGAGCCTTTCAGTATCTATAGGGAGGCTGTAAGAAAGAAGGAGACAGACTGTTTAGCAGGGTTTGTTTTGATAGGACAAGGGGAAATGGTTTCAAATGAAAAGAGGGGAAATTTAGGCTGGATGTAAGGAAGACTTTTACACTAAGTACAGAGAGGCAGTGGCACAGGGTGCCCAGAGAGGCAGTAGATACCCCAACCCTGGAGACATCCAAGGTCAGGCTGGAGGAGCTCTGAGCACCCTGATCTAGTTGTGGGTGTCCCTGTTCATTGCAGGGCAGTTGGATTAGATGGCCTTACAGGTCCCTTCCAACACAAACAATTTTGTGATTCTATGATTTCAGGGTTTCCGAAGATTGTTGTGAAAGCCTACTCAGCTTGTGTCTGTGACACTGCACTGCCTGAATGGGGACCACAGCAGCACTGGGGCACAGTGGGCTCCATACGGCAAACAGCCCTGGCAGCGCTGACAACGTGGGCCCTGCCAGGCAGGGGCTGGGTGTGCCCGTGTTTGTGCGTTCCAGTTACATGGAAACCCTACAGGAAACCGTCGCCCGTTTGGCTACTGGGGAAAATTAAAGTGTTTTCTGGAAAAAAAAAAATGCTTTCCAGACCCAAATTTGGCACGGCTTCGCCCGTGCCTCTCCACACAGCCCGTGGCCGCACACCCGCTCCGCAAGTGCCCACGCCCCACCGCGGAGCTCCCGCACAGCCCCGGTCCCGCCAACGCAGCCTCTACCGCCAGCGCGGGGGGACGCGACTCTCCCCGCTTTCTCTCCGCCGAGGGGGCGGTGCGGCCGGGACGGGCGGGGCGGAGGGGCCGGCGGGGAAGGGGAGGGGATGTCGGGGCGCCGCCGCCCCGCCCCGCCGCGCCCCATGGTGCCGGCGCGGGCGCGGGGCTGAGGCAGAGGCTGCGAGGCCGGCGGGGCGATCGCACCAGCGCCCGCCGCCGCCGGGCATGGAGGGCGCAGAGGCGGCCGCCCGCGGCAGCAGCAGCAGCAGCCCCGCGCAGCCCCGCTGCTCCTCCTGCGGCTCCGCGCCGGCCGGCGGCGGCGAGGCGGCGGCAGCGGCCATGGAGGAGCCTCTCGGGGAGGCTGCGTCCCCGGGGGTAGCGGCGGCGGCGGCGGCGGCGGGGCCGAGGAAGCAGCAGGGGGTGAAGCGGCATCACCACAAGCACAACCTGAAGCATCGCTACGAGCTGCAGGAGACCTTGGGCAAAGGCACCTACGGCAAAGTCAAGCGGGCCATCGAGCGGTTCTCCGGCAGAGTGGTGAGTGAGGCGGGCGGAGAGGCTGCGCCGAGGTTCCGCCGCTTGGCGTTCCTCGCAGCGCCGCTCGGGTCCGCGGGGCTCCGCGCAGCGCGGTGTTACGCAGGAGCTCCCCTTTTTTTGTGGGGTGGGGTGGCTGGGTGGGTGGCAGCTCACCGGTGCGTTTAGAAATGATGTTATTGGAAAAAGAGGGTGGCTTGCTGTGCTTGTTTGACTCTGACACGCGGGTCTCCCGTGGATAGTTATTCTTTCCCAACTGGAAACCTGTCACGTTCCCCGGCCAGCCGACACCGCTTACAAAGCGCTGTCAGAATGGCAGGCACCGCTTCTGCAGCTCCAAACGCCGTCATTCGGTCATACTTTTGTGACCTGAACGTTGCTGACACCTAAAAAAAAACCGCAGCCCCATTGGCTTCCCCGATCCGTGTCACTGCTCGCCAGCGCCGGTGCTCGAGCCCCGAGTCCTGCCCGAACTCGGCGTGTCCCCGCCGGTAACGGAGCACAGAGGTGCGGCTGGAGAAGTGCACGCATTAGCTGGAGTTCGTGTCATTCTCGGTTTCAGAGGACCGGCGAGCGAGAAGCAGGCATTGGCTGCGCGGAGATGCTTTTTCAAAGAGGTATTAGCCCAGCTCTTTATGTGAAGCAGACTAATCGAGTTTTCGCCAGCTTCATCTAAAAGCAAGGCATCTCCCCAGTGACACTACAGGTTTTCTTTCATTTATCTTCCCGTTTCGCTTGTCTGGGAGCTCAGCATGCACCCAGAGGCAGAGGCAACTGTAAAACAGCAAAAGAAATTGTAGATGCGCTGGCTTTAATAAGAGACATTTACTTTGCAACCAAATATCTTTGTGCCGACAGTGAAACTGAGGTTTCAGCCAAACTGTGGAGTCAGATCATGTATGCTTTCAGTTTATTAGCTCATTTGGAGGCTGGCTGAAGAGAAACCAGAGATGGACATCTCTGCACATGCTCACTCCAAGCGTAGGGTTTTTAAAGTTTGCTGTTTTGGCCGTCTCACAATTTCAGGCTAACAAAAGCTCTAGGGCTATATTATTTAGTCTGTATTATTTACTATTATTTTGTAAGAAGATAATTTTGGAGTTGCATACACAATGTAGTAAATAAGAGAATACATTGAAGATACCTCTTTAAAACTCTTGGATAATCAGCAAGAGAAAAAGTGGACTGTACTGTAATTGAGATTTGGATTTGGGAATGACCTCTCTGTGGAAAGGATGTAGCAAAGGTGCACATCCACATTAACAACACACCTGGTCCTTCTGCTGCTTGCATCTGTCATACACTTCTGCTCTCCCAGCAGCTTGGGATATGCAGTAATATGGCCTGAGCTGAATTTATACATATATATATATATGTATATATATATATTTGGTTGATCCCATCTCGAGATGGAGAGTGAAAATCAAAATACCTGTGTGATCTCAAATGCAGCAAAATTGTTACACGGGCTCTAGCAGTTGGTACGTGGAAGCTAAACAAATCCTTGCAGGGGTGTTAGTTTTATACTGCGGTAACATAAGCCTCGGCGTGTGGCACTTCATAATTATTAACTAGTCTAGAGGCAAATTGTGGTGCAGCATGAATGTTTGAACTTAACATCTGTGAGCATATGTAAAATACCCACGTTTTGTCTGTGCACAGAATAAAAGCGAGCTGCCAGGAATCCAGTCCAAATGAACAGAAAGCTCACTTCTTGCTTTCTGAGGGTCTCCCCAACTGGCCGATTGCTCTCAATGCAGGAATGGCTGCTCAGTGAGGCACAGTGCTTCCCTCCAGTTCCCTTCTTCCCATCTTTTTCCCATGTCCTTGTCATATCTAGCATGTGCAGCAGGCCCAACAGTTGGCCTGGCTGTGGCCAAGTGTCCAGCAGGGGATGCAGGAGAGAGTTGACTCTGTTCCTGGCACTGCTTCCCAGGCAAATTGTCTTACAACCAACAGCCAGGTAGCTGAGTCCCAAGGTCGCTCCGGTCTGCTCTGTTTGCTTCCTATTCTGCTGCTGGTTTAGCTAATCGCTTTTTCTTTACTCAGTGGTTAGCAGGTATTTGAGTCTGTATGATAACAGATTGCAAGGCTGGACCTTGGAAGTCACACTGCGTCCCCAGCCAGCTGTCCTCACTGGGATCTTCTTCTGTTTGGCATTTCTGCTTTTCCCATCCTTTAGCCATCTCTTTCACTCTGTGGCATTTCATTTCATTCAAGATATCTGCGTGATTAGCCATGCTTTTAATGTGAAACATGTACATTGGATTTGTTGTTGTCCATATGGCAACAATAAGCAGCTCATGATTGAAGCAGAAATTGGCAAGTTTGAGTTAATGAAGTAAAAACAAGGTGTAAAGACACTCAGTCTGAGGTGTGTACATCTTTGGTCTCCTGCCCTAGCAGGGTTTCTGTTGACTAGAATGAAAGCAGTATTTGGCAGTTGCTAACAGGCTACAGGTTTATTCAGGTTGCTGTAGTTTCCTTGTCTTTCCTCTTAGCTCAGTGAAACGTGATCATAAGGTTTCCTGCCATAAAGCTCCAGGGTAGCTTATGTGATGCATGTAGTTTGTTATTGGAAACAACTTAGGTGAATTTGTGTATGGGTTACCACAGTGACTGCAGGCCCTTAAATAACGCCCGCTGCGTGACGTATGGGCTGCCCAATTTTCCCAGCAAGATTTCCTTCATTAGTACTCTCTCAGCATACACAGTGTAACTTAAGATATTTTAAATTAATGCACCTGTTATTGAGCGTAAAGATGAAGAGATGATATCGTGGGCCTGTGAAGTAACACTCATGTTGACGTTTCTGTGGGTGTTTTCTTCACTTGTCATCTTGCACATTTTAGAGCAAAGAACTGAGCTTTTGTTTGTGTTACATAGTCAGTATGTGTTAGCCAAGAAATCTCCAGCTACACTTATGTCAGCAGTAGATAAGCTGTGTGCTGACCACCTCTGGCCCGGCCTGTGTGCGGTGCCTGGAGAAGGCCGAGGCGTTTGGTCCTCAGTGACGGGATGGTTCCTTGCAGTGTATTTGTTCCCCTGGCTGGTTCTGCAGCTCTTATGAATTGCTCGTTGTTCCTTACACCCTCGTGTGAAGGCTTCTCTGCCCTTCCTGCTGGGTGCCTCCTGTCCACAAGCCTGATTTTCCCCTTTGCAAGAGCCAGGAGCTTTTCTCTCTCTCTTCCCACTTGGGGAGCAGCTGCAGGAGCTTCGTCTCTCCCTTCTGCTTAGTCAGGACCTCTATTTTTCCTCCTCGCCAGCAGGTGGAGGAAGTACTATTCTTCTCCAGCCTTCCTCCAGCACGCCAGTTATGTGGGGAATTGATGACAGGCTGCACTTGGCACGAAGAGCAGGCGTGCGGTGCATACTTGTGCAGGCGGGTTCCCGTTAGTTGCATGTGCTGTTTCTTTTGCAAGGAAGTGCAGGTAGAAGGATGCTGCCAAATTGCATTGGTTTCCAAATTGAAAGCTTATAAAAACCCTAAATTTTAGATCAACAGAAATAGGTTCAGTTGCAGAGTGAGTGAACATCTTTGCTTTGAAACAGCTGTGCTCTGTGGAGATTGTGGAGAGTCACGCAGGGTTTTGAAACCCTAAAACAAGAGCAGATTACATAAAAGGAAGTTCTCTGCTTTGCTGATTATATTTCTCTGCATTACTGCAAAAGCAAAATGTGAGCACCAACAACACCCTGCCATGTCAGTAATGAAGACCTTGCATGTTGCACAGCCATCTGCGTGTTGGCAGTGTGGCTTTTAAGTTCTGAATACCAAGGTAGAAGCATCCTTATGGGTCACCAGGGTTGGTGAAAGCCAGGCAGAACGTTTGTCCCAGTTCTCTTTCCTGCTTTGCTGATACCGTGAGGACAGCGGCTGTCTGCTGCCCTCAGACAGCCCAGCCAGGACCCTGGGCCCAGTTAGCTGTCAGTGCTCCGGTTCAGTGGCTCCTCACTGACTGCCTGGACACATTCCCTTTGTTTTCTCAGCAAATCTTCCATACAAGGAGCTAAAAGGATTTGGGTGTCTTTCAAGAACTGGACTTATCCAATTAATAAAATGCCTATGTTAACATCAAGTATTCCATAAGCAGAAAATGCAAGTATTCCCCTCTTCACTCCTATGTGTGTGAATTATGCTATCTTTATCATGACACGGTGTACTTCCATTTTATCCTGAGTACTCCTGCTTCATTCAGCACCTGTGTCACTACCTCATGCTGATTTTTATTTTGATCCTTCAGTGCTCATCCTCTGCAGAATCATGTCCAGATCTGAGGCAGAACTGTTTATTTATTTATTTATTTATTTGAGATTCTTTGTTGTTCTTATGAAGATATCTTCCTTTATTGCAGATACTGGTGGAAGTATCTACACAACACTGCTGTGATGTGAAGTGCTCGTACAGTACTTTGCACAGCAGGATCCTGATTCATGTATGTGGCTTCTACAGCTATGATAACACACTTGGATAATAGTAACAATGGCTTGTATCTCATGATACAAGAAAAAGAGAAAGAAAAACTTACAGATTAAAGCCAAAACCATCAGAAGTATCAGCTAGCCTTGACTGCACAGCCTAACACCTGATTTTTTCCAGCCATACAGAGTATGTGACATCGGGGCCCTACAGATGACAGCCTCCTCCTGCAGAGCTGCATCGCACCTTCCTTCTGGACTGCCCCAAACTTTTGTCGCAGTGTGACATTTGGTGTCAGCCTTCAATCCCTACCCTTTTGCACTCGCTTGCTGCTGCCTCTCGCTTTGTTTTGCCTGCCAGCACCATGACCCGTGCTGAGAGTGCAGCCGTGCTCACTGCTCTGGAGCTGGGAGCTGCCAGCGGGATGTGTGCAGCCTGTTGCAGGCACTGCTCCAGCCACTCTGCGCTCACTGCGAGGCAGGCTCCTTGCAAAACCTGGTGCCAGAACTTCATGGTTTTCTTCTTTCTTGAAGGTGCGCAAAGTGTGTGCTGCTTGGGACTCAGAATGTGACAGAATCTGGACGTGGTTTCATGGTGCTGAAGGCATGCTAGTGAAACCCGGGTAAACAAACAAACAACAAACGAAAAATAATAAGAAATTGTACCAAAGCATGGAAATTCTAGATCTGGAATGAATGCAAGTTGGAAAGAGTATATACGCAGTAAAAAGGCTTGCAAATGGTTTTGTTGTTAATTTACTTGTTCCACTCTCAGTTATTATCTGTGTTCTGAGAATGATTAAAAAGGAAAAACAAAACCCAAAAACCCACCAAATTTAATCTAATGTGATTTACTGTGGATGCTGTATGCTTCTCACAATAGGAGCTACTACCTAGTTGTATTAAGTGACTGCAGTCTTTACATAAACACTTGTGTAACTGAAATGTCAAAGACAACTTGAACTTGAAGGGCTGCAAAGGGAAGCAACTGATTACAGCATGCAGGCTACGGAAGGCACCTCCAGCCTTGCTGCAGGAGCAGATTTGTTCAGAAGAGTTCAGTGAGAAGTCTGACCAGCCAGTAAGGTCAAAGTTACTTTGTCGAATCTGTTACTAAATTAAAGAACAGCGTGTTCTTTGGGCATCCAGAAATATTCCTTGGAAGATTTTGGGCTGCCTTACAGTGAATGAGTTACCAAGTTAAAAGAAACTGTAGCTACTTCTTTTTTTTTTCCTTTTGGCTAGGTTGCGCGACTTTGGTCAGGTCAATTAGCTTTCCTGTGCCATTGTATCCCAATGGGGAGGGATACTACTCAAGTTGACTGCTGGGCCACATTTTGGCCTATTTTAATCCCACTAACCAAATTCTGTTGTGGAATTCGCAACAGAATTTGAGTCCATGTTTATAATGCAGCCTTCAGCTCGAAACACTGTAAAATGCTTAAGTGATGATTTCAAAGCACCATATGCTGCAGAATGGAAATGGCTTGTACAAAGTCTTTCATTAGATATGGATAAAATATACTGCGTCTTTTGGTGGCATGTGTTTTAAAAATTACTATTATTTTTTAAGAACCACAATGTGGATTTGCCATGTGGAGGCAATTATTCTATATATTGTAGTTTGGGGTCATACATGTTGAATAAAACCGTGTGGAATGTGGAGTTCTTGCGAGCAATTGTTTATTCTTTGCAGAACTGTAATCGTAGTCAGTCTGTGTTTTGTCTGGTAAATAAATAACTAGAGAGAAATTCTTCTGCTGGCCAGAGGAATCAGGAGGGTGCACGTGGTGGCCACATCAGTGCCAAGGAAGAGGACTGTTGTAGGTATATCAGTCTTAAGCACAGAGAGATCAGTGTGTGTAAAGCCATACTGATCGCAGTGCAGAGTGTATGTGACACAGTTCCATCATGCATATGCCAGGGATTGGCTTTAGCTGTGGCTTTGGTGAAGGCATCTTCCTGGCTTAGGTCTCAGGCTCCTGCACCATGCTTAGGTACCTCTCTGTCTGCATGAACCTGCATGCTGATACCAAGCCTTCTCCTTTCTTTAGAGCTGTGCTCCATGCAGGAAGACACTGCTGTTGTCTTTACTGTTGTCTTCTAGGCTCTACCTATGCAAAGTGAGATCAGACACGTCCTCTGCTGTGGCACCAGTCACTATCCCTGAAGAAGTGCCTTGGGGCTTGAGGTGGAATGGGAGCTCCTAACATGTGCAGGGGTTGAGGCTGCTGCCATTGCCCAGCTCTAACATACAGTTTCCATACTATCGTTAAGATTGGAAAAAGACATCACCTGGTCCAACCACCAGCCCATCCCCACCATGACCACTCAGTGCCACATCCATACAGTTCTGGAACACCTCCCTGGGCAGCCTGTTCCAATGCATCAGCACTCTTTCTGAGAATAAATTTATCCTGTTATCCAACCCGAACCTCACCTTTGGTTTGCGTGCTACTGTGATGTGTGTTAGGGTAGGGATCTCCAGCCTGCAGAGTATTGGTCTTCTCTCTTGCTTACCTTCTGCCTAAGGATTTGTTCCTAAATTGCCCAAGAGTATTTTATAGAAAATACTCCTGTTATTAGCTGTGGGGGGTCAATGTACTCGACATAGCTGGTGTGTCAGAGGAAACCTCTCGGATGAAAAGGTCTCTTACTAAATATGCAAATGATATTTGTCAGTGTTTCCTTCAAATATCTTCCAACAGATGTGGGTACCATGTGTGTTCGCTTAATAAACTAAACTCGAAATAATTTCCACTTTACTAGCTATATGGGGAAAAGTAGGGGGTGGGGAGCAAACTACAAAGCAAGGTAAAACTGCATATGTGTGCTGTTATATTTGATGACCAATTCATTAAAGCCATAAGTGTATCCAGGCTTTCAATAGTGTTCTCCTGCTGTTGCTTCCTGTACTCCCTGGCTACAAAATCAGTCTCTATGGCTCTCATTTGTCTTACCCACATGAAAGACTTTGAGCATCTGCAAGTTATGATTTGAGAAGTATCTGCTTTTAAACAGAATGTATTTATCACCATGTCTTCACAGGCAACGTGGTACATTGTATAAATTAGAGGATCCTAGACCTCTGAACACTAGGGGGCTGGGTGAGATATTCCATGAGCCGGCGGTGTCTGGCCATCCTGATCAAACATCCTGGACCCACACCAAAAATGCCAGATGTTCCATAGATGTGGGGGCCCTCCTGTAACCTTTGCTGTATGCTGCAGTGGGGGATGCATGGAGGGGGTGAGATCGTAGCCATCCATTGCTCTGACACTGTTTTAATGTTCTTGTAGTTTTTATATTTTGAACCGAACACCATCAACCAACCCTGTCAAAGGAATACAAAATATTAATACTTTCAGTGTCTTAGTTCTCCCAAGGCAGGTGGGATTTGCTACTAGCTTTGGTGGTTTACAAGACGTCAGCCCTTAAAACTGTCACTGGTCCACGGCTGGAGGCAAGCTCTGGATCTTGCTCAAGTGTGATTTTTGTCAGGCTCTGTTCTTGCAGACAACGGAATATAATAAAATATTTTAATGGGTGTTTCCTTTCATTTTATTAAAAAAAAAAAAATTAAAAAAATGAATGAAAGAAAAACCAGCAGCACAGCAGCTATGGGAAGGGCTGTTGGCATGGCTGGTGCGTTCAGAATAGTTCTGGCTATCTGTAGGTGCACGCAAATTTGCTTCAATTACTTCAATGCTACAGAACCCACTTCAGCAGCTCTTAGCAGCAAAGCCAGAAACTTCACTCAGAAGACAGCACAGGCTGCTCCGGTTAATGTACAATCCCTGTAACTGAGTGTCTCAGTGTGCCTCCTCAGCCTTCCCATCTCCCTTGCTCCATCCCCAGCTCATGTCAGCTGCTCCAGTAACACAGCCCTCTCCTTGTCCTCTTCTTCACCCTGCTCTCATCATCCTCACCTTCATCCCAGCTGCTCTCGCCATCCCTCTGCACACCCTATCGTCCACTCTGTCCCCATTGCCTGTGGTAAGCCTGAGATACTCTACTAAACCCAGAACCCCTTGGCTGCCCTGGCTCTGCTGCTGGCATATGGGACGACTTAAGCAGAAATGCTGGAGGAGCCAAATGTCTTTTTTTCTGAGGTCTGGCTGCTTTGAGGGGCTTGCAATTATGCTAATGTCTCGCTGTGTCAGAGAGCTGAGTCAGCGTGTTTGGGTTTCAGCACTACTGCCTTGGAATAAAGACAGTAGTTAAGGGATATTAAACTTAAAAAAAAAAATGAAATAAAAATTCGTTGTTCCTGTGAAAAGATACCGTTGCAGACTTGGAGACTAAATTTAGCTACTCGTGAACAGATCAGAAAGATTTGGGCCCTGCTGTAGATGGAAATCACAACGCCTCCATAACTCATTTCCTGTACACAAAAAGACATTTCACCTCTGTTACAATTTGTTAGACCCCTGAATGATGCCTCCCTTTATTTGAGAGGAAGGTGTTATTTAAAAAGTGAGCGTGAATACTGCTCGTGGTATTGATCACAAGAGGTAGCAATGAAGGCTGGATAAAAATACCTCTTTGAACCTTCTGGTACTAAACAATTTTCCTTTTTTTAAGAAAAGAAGAATGTTTGGCAGAGGAAACAGCATTTAGTTGTCATCAATACAAAAAAGAATCTTTTGCCCAGATTTGGCAGGAAAATATGGCATGTTTATTTGTTGCAAATCAGCTCATGAGCTTGGATTGCCATATCTTTGCTAATTTTTGCCACTGTGCACTGCACAGACCCAACCCAGACAATGCTGATAGGGTGTTTAGCTGAGGCTGGGGCAAAGGGGGCTACTCAGGTGGTTCAGTACAGCAAAAACAAGTGTTTGGTGAGAGACTGCAGGAGGGTGCAGCCTTTAGGGTGTTGAGTGCTCTGACATTGCACAGCCTGGAGTATGGGAGAGCTGCACAAAAGCACCTGCAGAAATGCCTGCTGGAAGGCAATGATGCTGAGCAAACGAGTACTTAGCATTCATTAATAAGCAGGATACTTGTGCTGATGTTCGTAGTTGAACTTGACTTGTGATACTTACACTTGGTTAGATTTTTGGAGGAGCTTAGTTGGACTTTTTACCATTTTTTGTAATTCTCTTGGCTCTGACACTGATAAATTTGGCTTGGGCTTAGCTGACCTACATAGGGATACAGTTGAGAGGCATCCATATTGCCCTCTCATTTTCAGCCAGATCTCTCTACATGAGTCATGCAGTGTCCTTTATGCTGACTTTTCCTTTGATACGGTTGACCTTTCTCTCATCTCTGTTTGTTGCAGGGCTTTTGCCTGTCACTCATCACCCTGCTGTCAAAGCACCTCACAAACTGCTGTAGCCTCACAGTTATTCTGTTTAGTATATAGAGTCACACTCATTTTTTTCCAGAAAGGAAATGGGTCAGTATTTGCCTTTCAGTGATGTACCAGCTTATGAGGCCGGGTGGAAGAGTTGGTGAGCCAGCCTAGCAATGCAAACCATGCCTTGTGGGTGCAGTTCTGCCAAGCACAGGCAGTTTACTTTCCTCTGGCGTTGAAATGGGGTGATATGAAGAAATATATCATGATGCTTTGAGCACTGAAGGCATGAAGTGGTCTCTTTAAGGTTACCCAGCAGGTCTCTGGCAGATCCATGGAGAGAAACAAAGTGCACCACAGCTTCAGTGTTGGCTGGGCCTGACCTTTACTTTTGTACCCGCCTCATTTGGGTAGGCAGTTTGTAAACGAAGGCCCTCATCATGGCTGCAGTAGTGCTGCAGGAGGATGGTGCCATTTTCCAAAGCCTGCTGGCCATTGGATCTTGGTGCTTGGTCACTGCTGGGTGCTGCAATAAGTCCTTTAGGCCTGGGAGTAGCAAGGGCCTATGACTGCAGTGTTAAGCCAGGGACCAGTCCTCTTTTTCACCAACAGTCTTTCTGCATATAGGCTGCAAGTTTTCAGCCCAGTGAAGTGACTGTGTTCTCCCAGTTCATCTAGTTTGGCATCTCCTTGTGAAAACGCGGTCTAATTGGGATCCATGGAACTCTCCATTGTGGGTTGCGTATTGCTTGTGAGGAATTCATTGGGGAAGGGAATTTCATTCTGTACTTGAGCCTTCTTCCAGCCTTTCTCAGACGTAGAGAAAAGTCTGCAGTGGTGAATGTAACTGGTTATCATTATTGGATATCGTTACTCACTCACTTTGAGCATAAAACAAAAAAATCACATCCCCTGTGATGTCCGTGGGTGTAGCGCTGCTCTCGGTTACATTAACACTGTTGTAAATCGGAGAGTAGAATTTGGCCCTTTGTTTCAATTGAAATATTTGTTTAACACAGGCGAGGGCTAAACAATACACTTGAAAGCAATTTGTGTTATTGTCTGTAGAGCAGAGCTTGTATTTTATGAACTGGCTGATCATAAAGACAGCAATAAATCATGTAAAGCATTCTCATTTACTTTTTCTTTCTTTTTTCTTTTTGCAGATGGGGCTCGTAGAGTAGGGTTGCAGTCAAATGTCTGCTCCAGGATATTTGAGTTGAACTGTGTGAGTCCATTAAACAAATGTAATGGCTTTTTGGAAAGAAGTGCTGCGTGTTTGAAACCAAATGTTTTACATAGAGAACATCTGGGAAGTGCTGGGTGTTTGTATGTAGAGCGCATCAGACAGCAGCCTCGGTGAGCTCAGCTGGGAGGCTGCCTGGGATGTAGTTGTAGGATATGACAGTTCAGTTGTTGCAGGGAATAATTCCTATGAAGTATTGCCATAAACCGAATGTTTGGCACAAATAGCTCTATCTTTGTTTTACTGTACACCCAAGTTATTCTTATCTGCCCAGCAAAACTCTACATGATGTTTAAACAGCACAGTAAATGTTGGCACCTCTGAGCAAGCTGGAGCAAGCAGTTAGTGTGAAGGGGGAGCTCAGCTCGCTCTGCTTTCAGTGAAGCACTATGGATCCCTGCCACGGATGGTGCAGAGCAAGTGAGTGATGAATGCAGCCTGAGCAAATGGTGCAGAGGGCTGAGTGGGAAATGATCGATGTCACGGTGCTGTTGCATGTCGTTGCTTTGAGGAATGGGGAAATGCAAAACCAGTAAATCCATGTGATTAGCCTGATGTTGGGGTTTGGTGGGGCTACTGGAAGAACTTGAACCTGATTAAATTAATAAGGCTGCTTTTATTTTGCAACATCAGAAGTGCTATATTTCCAGGAAATGTAGAGAAAAGTTTTATTTGGTAGTCTGTTCTTATTACTATTTCTGCAGTTTAGCTGAGGAATGCATAGCTCAAATGAGATGAAAACTGTGATTTCCAAAGTAGCAACACAGTTTCCCCTTTCAGGATTGTTTAAGCAAAAAATTAAACAAAGTGGGTTAGGCAGACTCTTGTTCCAGTCCCTTGTGGACAGCAATTCGCGTTGCGCAGCACTGCTTTAATAGTTTTGCTCGGTACGACATGATTTGTGGGATTTGCTGAGATGAGATTCTGGACCGAGCAGCATGAGAGGGAATTGCTCCTCACTCGGAGGAAGGTGGTACATCCAAGTCTGTGTGAAGGTCGCTGGCAGGGCGAAGCAGGAAGCCTGTGCTGCTGCTGCTGCACTACCTAACAGCTTCGCTTTTGGCACTGGGACCCCAGAAATCTGAGTGCTGACTCTCCTTCATTCAACCAACCCTGGCCAAAGTGCAGGCTAAGGAAGGTGTCTGTGTGTGTTGAAGAAGGGAGCAACAGTCCTGGAGATCACGCAGTCCAGGGGAGCTCTCTGCCAAAAGCTTTCCATCTCTTTCTTTAAAAAGAAACACGAAACAGTTCGCCGTTTCTCCCCTCCAAGTTAAATTTCCCCAGAACCGCTTATAACAACTGCCTGTAGGTTTGCACTTCTCTTGTAGCAAACTAGAACTGTACTGTTAAGGCTGTAAAATTGCATGGTAGCCAGCCACTGCGCTGTAGGAAAGTGTAATTCATTCCTCCCCATCGTGTCTGTTCCAAGCTTGACTGGCTGTGGGGAGCAGGAGTGTTCCTGTTCCTGTGTTATTCTCTCCACTGAGCCATTAGGGTGGCCCTGGTAATTTACTTTCGATAAATAAAAGAGAACAACAGGAGGTTCCTCTACCTTCAGAGGTATAAATATTTCTTAGAAATCAGAGACGGATGGAGAAGAATGTCCTTTCCTCCCCCTGTAGCAATTCCACCACTCTCTGTCATAAATTCTAGGAGGGTCCCTTCCAGAAAGGGACCATTAAATAGGTAACATCTAGCCTGGCCAATGCAGTACTGAAGCAGTGCTTTTACAAAAATAAATTTAATACTGCAACGTGATCTGCAAGCCCTGGAGCAAAATAACCTGGGTGAGGCTTGATATACACAGTTGCCAATCTTTTTGTTTTCCAAGAGTATTTTTCCAGATAGGATGTGGGTCTATGGCTCCCACCAAGAAGTGCTGTTTATATTTTAGTCAATCTTTGACTGATTTAGAAAATTATCGTATGTATAGGTGCTTCTGAGTGGATAGTCATTAGGAAAAATTAGACATTAGGACACTGTCATTAGGAACAATTTCTTCTCAGAAAGAGCGGTGCTGCAGTGGCACAGGCTGCCCAAGGAGGTGGTGGAGTCACCGTCCCTGGAGGTGTTCCAGAACCTGTGGATGTGGCAATGAGGGATGTGGTCAGTGGGCATGGGCTGGTGGTTGGATTAGGTGATCTTAGTGGTTTCTTCCAACCTTAATGATTCAGTGATTCTATGATTAACCCTTCTGACTATTTACATGCCACCATGTTCTGCGATACAGCCTGAATGGCCCACCATCCACACGCATCCTGCTCATTAATGTTAATCCGAAGCCTAAACACTAAACTCTTCTAATGCCTCCTCATGCTTTAAAATTCTGCAGAGTTATTTAGGAGTTGGAGGTGGTCAGGCAATACGGTATTGGGTTTTCATTAGCACTGTGGGGTCTGAAGGACATTTATTGAAGAAGGAATCTTCTCAGGTTTTTCAGGCTCTGTTCTCTCTCTCATGGTGCAGTAACTTTCTTTCTCCTTTCAATGAACTTGTAGCCTTTGTTGAAGGACTGCAGAACTGGGAGAGTGAAATTAAAGGATTTGCACAAAGCCAGGTGACAGCATTTGTGACAGAGGGGACGCTGTAAAGATGTGCAAAGCTCTTAGCAGTTCTGAACCCACAGGCTCCTCAGGGAAAGAGAGAATAAGCTGAGTTACATTTGTTTACCCACAGCTTCCTCCAGCAGAGCTTTCCAGTGAATGAAAATGCACTGTCAGGTGGCTTCTTGGAAAAAAACGCAAGAAAGTGTTTAGACGATGTCCACCCCCCTCCATTCTTTAATGTGAATTACAGCCTTCCACTGATATAGCACCTTTCACCTAAACATATGCAGAATCACTTTGGAGACTCTGGTAGCTGCTCAGGTTACCATTATTTAGCAATTATTTAGCAGAACATCACAATACTTAGCAGCAGTGTCTTAAAGGGTGCGAATATCCCCATTTCCAACTTAAATTATTGGGAGGAATTATAGGAGACTGTCATTTGCAATCTGGAACTAGATCCAGGCACTGAGGCTTTATAATGAAGTAGCCAGGATCTTGGTTTTACATTTCATCCCCAAATCAGTGCCTTGAACAGCATGCACTCCTGCAGTGGAGGATTACTTCAGTGTGGTTCACTGCTCATTCACAATGAAAAAAACAACATTGTATTAAAGTCCCTCTCTGCTGTCCCAGGTTAGCATTTTGCATCACATCAGCAGCTGTGGTAGCTGTGAGATCAAACCTCAAAATGAATGTGAGATCTATCTTCCAGTTTTTGGAGAGGGAATCTGTAATATCCATGTAACACTGAGAACAGTAAACTTGGGGCTTGTGAATTCTTTCACTCCTCTTTAACCTGACTTGCCAGTAATTTAATTAGTGCTAAACAGTCTGCACACAGACTTGCAGAAGTTAAAAGACTGACACATGATTCACTTCCAGTGACTTTTCCTGTTTTACACATGTGCTGGATGAAGCTGTGCTGTATTTGGAAGTTGATCAGTAATGATTGCACAATTCTAACCTTATTTAAACTATGATATAAACAGACATGATAGAAACGGATGCTACCAGGTTTTTTCCTACTTATAAGTGGTCAGCTTTTTTTTTTTTTTTTTTTAAACAAAATCATAACCTGGAAGAAAAGCAGTCAGACTTTGTGTAATCCCAATTCAGTATAGCATTTGGCTTTTGTAAATGTGGAAGCCAAGAATAAACATCTGCTTGGCAACTTCACCAGAAGTTAACTATAAATGCAGTTTTCATCTTTTCAGTGAATGTGGCATTCAGTGCTGGTTGATATCTATTAAGGAATGATCCATAGCTGAGGTTTTAAAGCATTTTTTTTTCCTTTTAATTACTGCTATGAACCTCCACTGCCTAAGGGAAATCCCTTACACCATTTGCTTTCCAGATATAATTCCTCATGTGCCAAAACATGAACTTTCCCTGGAAGCCTAAAGGTAGCTGGATGGGGTATTTGTACGTTCTTAGACTTTGGAAAAGAGATGGTCTTCCATTGGTCTGGTCATGACAACAATAAAATTTAAACTTGGCCATATTTTCCCCCACTTTTCTTTAGTCCTTCAGAATTAGATCAGAAGTCTGCTTTATGCATGGTAGATTTTATGCAAACATTTCAAAATATTGAATATTGCATCTTTGGATATTCAGAAGGATCTTGTCAAAAAAGATTAAGCATGATGACTCTTCTCTCCAGGCAGCTGAACTCTGCATGTGGCAGAGACTCTTCCAACTTACCAGTATTGGGCTCCAGCCCTGGCAGTCCCAGCTGCAAACATCTCCAATAACCTCGTCTTGTCCAATCTCCACTTTTCATCAAATCCTTGGTAACCTCTGCTGCTACCAGCACAGGCAGGACATCATTAATGCAGTATGAAATCTTTTATTTTGGGAAGGGAAAGATTTTTCAATACATTTCTAACTTGCATCAGTAGCCTGCCCATTTCTGAATTCTGCAGTCCTCCCTTCTCTTTGTTTTGAAAACTAATTGCTTCAAAGTGGAAAATCAATAACCACATTGTTAACCTTTGTTTTTAAACAATATTGGAAATGATGAATGGTTTTCCTTTCACTTCTGATGGAGTATCAGTCCTGAAATGATTCACACACAGCTGTAAGATCCAAGGCAGCAAGGACAATCCAAGGCCAGGCTTCTCAGCATCCAGTGAAAAA
Organism: Phasianus colchicus; assembly: GCF_987193195.1. Classification (NCBI taxonomy): domain Eukaryota; kingdom Metazoa; phylum Chordata; class Aves; order Galliformes; family Phasianidae; genus Phasianus; species Phasianus colchicus. The sequence goes on from NC_143436.1 coordinate 54,626,760, forward strand.
TTTTTCAGAGGATTCATGGTGTAAATATGTCAGTCTTCATATGCCGAGCCAAGGGCAGCAGATACAAGGCAGGGAAGGGTTATAAATTTTGCAGTAGGGCAGTAGCTGCTCAGGAAATGTGCACACCAATCCTGTTAACAGGCACTATGCTGGGGTGAGAAAGAAGTGGAGGAAGGGCGTTGCACATGTTCCTTCTGGCACCTACCTTCTCTATGTACAGCACAAATGTGCTAACCTGGTGCTTTCTCCTGTTCATTAAAACTTGGTTCCATGGGCATTTTTCTGTGTGAATGATGGGGGAACTAGGAAGAGATATAACCCCTTGCCTAGTATTTGTGATTAGTTAGTTCCTCTTCACTTGCTGAATCTCCATTTATATATAGTAAGAGCAAATATGTTCAGCAGAACTAGAAAAGAAAAATGAAAATAATGGTGAAATTACCCTGGTTCTCATGAGAGGCACTGTGACATTGTGCCTCAACTTAAGCAAATAACAACTGCATTTTGTCTTCATTAACATCCATGTAATGGCAGGAGAAAACATGCTGCAGAACAGAGCAATGGACAGAAGCCTTGAGATTTGGATCACCAGTGTCCTGTTGGGTGCAGGTGCACTGTCTCCCTCTTTGAGCAGCTTCCTCAATTATTGCATAGTTGGCCAACCCACCACGCAGTAGGATTGAGCTATTAGTTAGGGTTTGGTTGTATGCTTGTGTCCCAGGCAGTATCACCACAGAGATGATCTGACTTTTTGGATCTGAAAAGTATCAATCTCCAAAACAATGGCATTGTATCAACCTTACTATTTTTCTCCAAAAAATATTCTTGGAGATGGTAAAACAAAACACACGGTGCCAGCTGCTGATTTTGCTTCAGCTCCCAGTGGCCTTCTGTCCGTCTTCTCAGTTAGCGCATGAAGTGTTTTGTTGGCAGTGCAGAAGCACATCCTACATGATGCTCTTCACTCCTGTGTTGGGCCTGAGATTGGATTCTCAAGATAGCTCTTTTCTTGCATATCAGGGAACACAGCAAATAAAATACTCGTGGGCAAGGCAGCTTGCAAGAAGTAGTCTGCACAAGGATGCCTTTGTAGAACTTGTTGAGTACTTGGCTTCCCTGCAGAGATACTCACTCCTGGCTTCTTCCCACCTGGAAGATCTGGCGACCAGACAGTTACCCAGCCCATCCCATGCCTTTCCTTTCTCTTCCTTGTGCAACCCCTGGAAATGCCATTTCAATGCAGCTGCATTATCAGCATTCCCCTCCTTATCATCGAATTTCAGAGCCTTGGGGGCCACCCTATTTCATAGCTTTGTTTCTCTTCCTCTTGTGTTGGTGATGTCTGGGCCAAGAGCCATAGGCATTTTCAGATTCCCCTGGAAAAACATTGCATGGTGCCAGACTTTATTCTTTCTTGCTAAGCGCCGTGGGGCTGGAGAAAGAACAATGTGCCTTTTCTCTCCCCACCCCCAGACATCCTCTGCTCTGCCTCTCTCTTCCCCGTCTCGATTCACCTATTCTTTACATCCCCACCCTTGCTGGCACTTGCCACATTGCACTTCCCACCTAAGAGTCTCAAGGAAAGGAAGTGGAGCTGTGAAACCGGCTGGACTCACCCATTTCCCATTGCTGGCTGGGGCTGGCCTCGCTTCGCAGCTTTGGGAAGATAGAAGGTTGTGGCTGCATAACCCTCCCTTCCCACTGCACCCAGAGAAAATTGTTTTTAATACTGTTTGCTAAGCTGCATTTCTGACATATCTCCCCATGACAACAAGCCATTTTCCCTTTCTCAGGAGACTGCTCTCTCTTTCCTGATGTCATTTTCCCAACTCTCTGCAAGGCTATTGCAATAACCCATCGGAATTTGGTCCGGAGCGCGGGTGGTATGCACAGAGGCTGGGCCCAGCTTACAATTCACAGTGGAGAAAAGCAGTTTGTTCATATCTTGCCACAGCCCTAAAAATAGCCGTGGTAGATAATGAGAGTGGAGGATAGTTTTCAATGGGACTGAATGTACTGCATGCAGAGGTTGCTGGGGAAGGCTCAGCCGCTCGTGTCATTCATGTGCTCAGCCTGGGTTTCAGCAGCAGCAGCAGACTTGAATCTGGGACTTTATGCAGTGTGGCTAATTGCACCTTTGTTTGTGTTTGTGCATCTTAGCTGGAAATGAGGCAATGAGTGAACCAGCCTCCTGAAATCAAGAGAAATATTCAGTGTTCTGATAAAAACATACCTTTGTTGCTCACTCTGAGGCAGCAGTGACTCAGCAGGCGTGGAGATGTGATACGGAAATGGGCACCTACTGCCCGCTCTGTCCTTTACCAGATGTTCAGGCTTTGAGATATTTTGCTGTACACAATGGTCTGAATCTGTAAAAGAAAATTCCACCTGTTGTGTTCTGCCCAGCAGCCGAGAAGCAAACAGTGGGAGAGACATTTCTCTTATTGATAGGACTGAATGTACAGAAACCTTTGCAACCATCATATTTTTCAAGTATTTATAGCTCAGTTCAAGTTATTCATACCAAACAAAAGCAAAGAAGCATGAAGCATATTGGAAAATACTTCATAATCTCTCTGCACTGTTCAGAGAGTGAGTATAAATCCTCTTTCCAGCAAATGGAGACAGGCAATTTATTACAGCCTTGAAGAGAGCAGCTTATTTCTCCATGCTTCCTGCCCAGCAGGCTCTGCAAGCTGACTCACAGAGAGGTAGGAAGCCAAAAGCTGTGCTCCCTCTTTCTTATCTGTTTCTTGAGGACAGAGCAGCGGCCGAGCAGGAGCCATGCTCATGCAGAGCCCTTTGGAAATGTGTGACTGTACTGGAGCTTCACAGCCCCTTGCTTTCTGTCCCTCGTGCCATAGGTTTTGGGGAGGATATTCCCTCTACCTGTTCATATGCAGGGACCAGTACTCAAACTGGTTGTGCAGGTGAAGGTGGTTTTTGTCCATCCCTGATGCACCCTTGTCCCATCACCCCCTGTGGCCGTTGCCTGGGACTTTGTTGCCATCAGGGCTGCAGAGGAGGCACTGAAGATGCTCCTGCTGCATACGGCCAGTGAGGGACGGTGACACAGTTGTTTTGATTTGTTGGTCAAGGATATTTATCTCACAACGGTTCTCCTAATGGGAAATGTGTATGCGTGTACTTGCACGCACACACGTAAGCAGTAAACTCCAGCAACTAGATTAAGGCCATCAAATCACTCAGTACCAATCCCCACAGGGACCATCACATGCTCTAGTTTTGAGCTCTGACCTTGATGCTTATGCATGTCTTTAGCTTTACATGTGTGAGCTCTCCCACAAAAGTCACATGTGTGAAGTTAGGTATGTGTTAAAGTGTTCTGCCAGACTGTGTGCTGTGGTTACAGGGGCTTTGGGTGCTCTTGAACCTGTTTTGTTGGGGTAAGAGGCTTTAGATTTCATTATTAAGAACCTGATATGTGTGAACTCAAGGTCTTGGAGTTATCTGAAATTCTCATTAAGACAAGAAGCTAGGAAAAGTACAGATTCCTCCACTAGTAAAGTTACTAAAAATACTATAATTAAATTATCTAAGTCTTAAAACCAGTAAAATGTATCAAGAAAATGTGGTAGAGGTATAAGTACAGTGCTGTGAGAGTACCAAAGGGACTAATAGCACTTTCTCTGCGGATCTGGAATATTTTGAGTAGTTAATGTAGTTGATGTGAAAATGCATATTGCATTTGTTCTGCTCTTGATTCATATGCTGTGACCCTTAATAAATTTTGATGGCGCACACAGTAGAGCTGTTGCAGAGAAAAGAAGGCAAATAAGCAAGCAAGAAAAGGACCTAAAGAATGGACAAACAAGTTCTTTCATAAGGTATTTCTCAACTGCGATTATTTCTTACTAGGCTTAAGTTGTTCGGGTTTGTCATGTACCATATCTGGCATTAGTCCAGTGAGGTTTTGAAAAACGAAACCAGCTCTGTTGGGCGTTAAAAGCATAAGCACACTTTGGAAATATATTTTTCAGAATATACATCTGAGCAAAATGCATTTCATAAAAAAAATTCTGTTATTGATATTTGCTTTACAACCAAACAACAACAAACACAGATAGAGATCTTACTTTGCTCAGAAAGATGGAAACTATGAAATACATTACAGATAAAGAAAATGTTATCATGACTCGTGGCGTTTTTATGAACTACTGAAAAATACCATGGGCTGCATTCTTGTTTGTGTTGATGTCTCCACATCAGAGAAGGCGAGTCCATACAGCCTTGCTGGTGCCATCTGAGCAGACTGATGGAGGTGGGAGATACTCAGTTGGCAGAGATCCCATATGTGAAGGAGAGGAGCTGGAAGCTGGAAGCTGTGGAAGCCCACTGACAGCGGTCATTTGCTTGCTGGTCTTTTGGGACAGGTCACTAGTCACTCTTGATAGTCCTTTGATGCCCTGTGCTGGGAGATACTCAAGGCCAGGTTGGATGAGACCCTGGGCAGCCTGACCAGGTGGGTGGCAGCCCTGCCCATGGCAGGAAGTGGGACTGGATGGGCTTTAAGGTCCCTTCCAACCCAACACATTCTGTGATTCTGTGATTCCTTGAGACCATCCCCTGGGGAAGAGCCTATGCAAGTTTCCAGGAAGACAGCATGGGGTAGAAGGTGTTTATCGAGAGGTTCACCTCCCTTGGGCTGTTTCAGAGGGGAAAAGTAACCAATGAAACATGAGGAGAGGTATTGGAAATTAGCCTGTAATGATGCTGTGGTTTGTTGGGACAGACGCTCCCATGATATTGGGAGAAGACACACATGGCAACTTCTGAGCTGCTACCGGCTTTTCCTTTCCTTTAAGAGTCACACAATCTATCTGTTTTGATTTCCTCATCTCCTCTAAGCAAGTGTATAGTGCCAAATCACCACTTGCTTCCCAAAGCTTTAATAATAAATGGCCACACTGCACTTTGAGCATCTTTGTGTTCTATGCAAATACCCAGTGATAGCATTGCATCGGTAGCTGTGAGTGCTTCAATCCTTGCTCAGAATGCAGTGCTCCTCCTGGTATGTCCTCTCCCTCTGCAAAGGGACATTGCCTTCCTTGCGGTGCTCCTGATGTTTGTCCAGGTGGTCAGATACGTTGTGAGTGTGGGTATGTGCTAGGGGTGAGCCAGCCATTCTGGGTGAGCCATTGACGTCACTGCCGTCGAGAGAGGGAACACCTGCCTCTTGTCTTTCCCCATTTCTAAATGCCAATCACTGTCACAGATCTGAAGTGGCTGAGGGAGGAAAGAGAAAGCCCCAAACAGTAAAAGCTGAGGCATGTATTTGGCATGCATTCTTTCCCAGTGCTGGGATGAGGTCTTGCAGCCTGGATGTCACTGAGAAAATTTCAAGTACTTCAGCTGGACTGCTGAATTCAACCCCTTAAAAGGTGAATGATGTTTCCAGGAGTGCTCATGTACCCTTTTCAAAATTCAGTTAAATTTTTAAAAACAACCTTTAGAAATTAAGGTTGGTAGGTGCATTAACCAGTCTCCAGCGAGGGCTGTGAAACTGTACATTCTCTGGTCCTGTAGAATAATATATATTCCCAGGAAACACATCTGTTTGCATTTGAAGATTAATCTAAACATATATTTACAGAGTGCTGCCACTCTTTTGCATCATATTTGCATTTCTGTATCTAAAAATATATGTTTTAACATGTGCAGTTATCCCTGAGAGGCTATTTACAGTAATTACGTGTAGACTTACAGAAGTGCTGTATGTGAAGCACAGAGTCGAGTTGGTGGGAGATTGGCAGGCCCTCTGGGGTGCTGTTATTTCTTTACCAGCCATGAATGATGAAGAATTTGCTTCCCGTTGTATATTTGACAATGGAACCCTTCTTAAATTCTTCCTCAGAGCCAAGTACAAGGCTGTCTTTTAATAAAAAAAACAAAACAAAACACATGTTTTTACCCATGTCTATATTTATTTCTTGCAGGAATGCACATATTGCTCCAAGAGCCACCCACATCCTTCTTGTATACAGGGTGTATTTGCATTTGCAGCCTGTCTCACTGCAAACATGAGAAGGGGAGGAAAATGCAGCCTCCTCTTAGTGTTGGTTGGCCTCTCCATCTCTAGAGTCACTTGCAGATAACCTGGGTCACTCTTGCATTTGGGATCTGTTACACTACCTTTGCTAGAAATATGCATAGTGTAGATAAGACCGTAGTTGTGTTGTTACTTTTAAAATCTCTGTACCAAATATTTGGGTGATGAGGAAGAAAAGAGCTGTTTTGTTTTCTGCATGCTGATCAGTTAGTCACTTGACTTCTGCTTTCTGTTCCCCTTTCCCTAAGTAGGGTAGCACTTGAGCACGTGCTTGATTTTAAACACATGCTGAAATCTGGGAATTCAAAGGAATGGAGCATATGCTTTTTGCTTTTGTGAACAACGTTGCTTTTCAGAGTTGGAGGCCTTATAGGAAACCTGATCCTTGAAACTAGCTCCTGTTTATGTGCATTTCCATTTTTTTAAAATATTGTAGGTTTTTCCCTTCTTTCTTCAGCATCCTTGATGCTACATCATGTAATGAAAACAGTACTGGTCATGCTACTTGCAATTACTAAAGTAGGCAGTGAAAGTATTTTTCCAAGGGAACCAGGGAAATCACATAAATCACAGATTTACACGTTTTTGCAGGAGAGGTCCATAGCAGTTGACTGCATAGAATGACAGAAGTGTTGTTTACCCATTAAGGGGTGGTCATCTCAGCAGGTCAGCAATGCATTTCAAAGGCTTCTTGTTGACTTTAAGCCAGTCAATAATTTATTCCTTGAACTCTGCCTTATGAAAATAAAACCCAGTAAACATTGAGTATAATAAAGGCCATGCTGCCATTCAGGCTGCACAATGCCCTCACCTTCCCTCACACCAGCGTCTCTCCATTGTTGGCTTGGGCATTTCTCAAAGGGCACAAGCTGACCTCTGCAATTATTTATGGTGTTGTTCAGATAAGCCCTTTTTCACAGGCAACGCTCACACACTCGCAAGGGCTGCTATAATTTGAATTTATACCACAGGTTCAGCTATCGCTTCCTCTGTTCCCACCCTGCCTTTTGGAAAGATACCCAGTCACACGATGTGCTTGTAAAAAGGTTGCTGATTGAGGAAGGATGCAGGAAGGATATGGTTTTGCAGTGATTGCATAAGTGCTTTTCAGGGTCCGAAAGCCATGGGTTTATATGAGGACGAGTTTAGATGTGAATTTCAAAGATTCATTTTTTCTGATTTTGAAATAAGTCACGAGCAGCTCAGCTGTTTTGGAGGACCATAGAACTCGTGTGGATGTGGTCTACAGTGTATTAGCAAGGACAAATATCTGTTTTGTAATCAGCACCACGGATTCTCTGCTTCCTTTCCATCAGAGATCTCAGCCTTGTTTCAGAGAAATTGTCTCCAAAGCTTCTGTTTGAAATTGTCAAACGTGATCGTGTCCAACTGAAAGTTGTTCCCATCAAAGACTTTGGGGAGTTTTACTGTTTGCCCCAGACTGCTTAGACTACACAGAGGTCCTTCCACAAAGTGCTGTGCTCCCTCTCAGAGAAGTACTGAAGATCATGAAGCTTCATGTCATCCTTTGCCATAGTGAGAGTGTATTGCTCTCAAATGAAGGAGCTGGGGTGTGGAGGTTTGTATTTGAAAACTTTGTTTCAGTGATTTTGCGTTCTGCCAACATCTAACATCTGTATTTATTTTCTAAACTCTCCTTAATGGATTATATGCATCTGTTCAGTTCCAAGAATAATGCTTGATTTCCTGAATTTATAGGTTGCAATAAAATCCATTCGTAAGGACAAAATTAAGGATGAGCAAGATATGGTTCACATCAGACGGGAGATTGAGATCATGTCATCCCTCAGCCACCCTCATATCATCACCATATATGAAGGTTAGTGAACGTGATTCTCCTCTCCAACCACTCAGTTACTTTCTTGCAGACCTGATATTCATGCTTCTTGAGATCGTGCCCCAACCCCTCACTCATGGCATAATCCATCTCTTAACAAAGAGACTGTTCTGAGTGCTGCTTTCCCACTGAACAATCAGTGTTTTGCAGACTTGTAACCCTGTGTCCAAAGGAACTTCTTCATGTGTTACTTAAGTGTTATGTCTATGGTGGGTGGATATCATTGCATGTATCATTTATTCTCCCACTGGAAAATTCAGTTTAATTTCACCCTCCCTCACACAGCAGCTCCATGTCACTTTGTGTCCCCAGCCCCTTTGCCAGACCTTACAGACTTTTCTTCCCTGGGCTGCACAAGACTGGTTTTGTTTGCTCTGCTTATGGACAATGCTATGTCTGTCTATAACGACTTTGAATATGCTTTCCATTTTATTTAGAAGTGTGTTCTCCTTAAGTGTGGTCCTGCATTACCTGCAGATTAGTCTTGCTAGTTCTGTGATTGCTGCTTTTTTACTATGAATCCCAGTATCCGCTTCTGACCAACCTCTGCAGTTTCCTGTCAGTCTGGTCACTGGCCCATCCTTCATGTTCTGTATTTTTGTTGTTTCTCTCTAACTCCTTTCTTCCTGGGACACAGAAGTGAAGCCTGATAATTCCTGGCTCCTAGAGCTGCTCCCTTGTCCAGAGCAAGGATCAGGAAGCTGGAACATTCTTCCTTTTTTTGCTTATTTGTTTATATATTTATAGAGTATTACTCTGCAGGAGAATATCCTCCTCCTTCCTTCCTTCCTCAAATCTACAACATCCCAGATAGAGCTGAATAGCTCTGGGGGGAGGGGGATATGTGCAGAAAGACACCAGCTGAGAGGTTTGCTGCCAGGCCCTACAAGAAGGGCAGCATCCGTGGACCTGGGTTGGGGTCTCTGAAGGCTTGGAGGGGCTTGGGTTGGGTGGTCTTCTTCCAGGGGATCACCTCTTCCATACACATAGCAAGCAGCCCGAATTTAGCCCTTCATATTTACATACCCATGAGGTAAATGCGCAAGGTGATGATATGTGTATGGCAGCTCCACTCCAACAGTCAATACAACTGATTAAAACAAGGGCTGGCTTGGAGTACTGTTACGGTATCACATATTGAGTTATTCAAAAGCATGTTCTTTTACTTGAAAAGAGATGAATATCTGTCTTTTTATTGAATAAACTCATAACAGGATCTGGGAACAGAAAAGAGGAGGGATGCTGTGTCAGCATGTGGGTTGCAAATGGAATAAAACTTATTTCAAATGTGCACAGGAACTCTGAAAGAAAAAAAGATTAACCATGCTGCAGTGCTTTGACCAACTGCCCTTCTTATCCTTAGTTTGAATAGGTTTTCCTGAGTTAAAACATTTATAAAAGTTAAAAGCATTACAGTATTCTTAAGAAGCAGATGATAAAGACCTGTGGGAGCAAACCTTTCCTCTCCATGAAGTGAGGAGTGTCACTGCTGCAGAGAATCAGGCAGGTTCATCCCATCTCCAGGAGGACAAGTGCCTGTGGTGGGTGATGTTACTTCCCTCTGCAGCTCCCTGCCGTTGTGCTCCATCAGCCAGCAGCAGCACTTTGTGGAGACAAACCTGGAAGCAGTTTTTCTTTCATTTCTGGGAAGTTTTCCATTCTGTTGCTGGTTTCTTTCCTTTTAGTTTTCTAGAAAGCAGAGCAGCTTTTCATGGCCTCTTGTGTTTAACTCATGCCCTGGAGGGATGGACAGCGGAAGGCAGCCACTTGGTTTGAATGCAGCCCATTGGAAGATGGAATTTTGTAGAGCTTGTCCAGCCTTTCCAAGCAGTCAGGGTCAGTATTCAGCCTTAGCAGCCAACACTGGAACGTTGGATGTCATAGTACTGGAAAGATGTGTGGATGAGCAGCTGGGTCCAGAAGCGCAGTCATGTACTGCGCAAAGATCAGGCTGTGAGTTCAGTGACCCTTAAGCTGTGCTTCATTTCAAACCTAAGAGTATACTTGTAGTAAGGTTATGGGACTACATCTAGGACTCAAGTATTTGTGTCCAGTTGAAGTGGGATTTTAAACACAATTGTGTGTTCCTCTTGAGTGAGGCATAAAGAATGATAATATTGCCACTCACTGACTCAAAATATTGGGCTTCAACTCACTAAATTTAGAAGTATTTAGGTAGTTGAGCTACAGCGGAAGTCTTATTTCCATCTCTTTAGTCAAGAGAGATCAACATCTACACTTGGTGGTTTGCTCTCTCCTAGGAGAACTTTTTTCAACTAGGTGAGGTAAATGGCATGCTGGAGGTCCTTTTGGTGGCAGATGGAGTCTAACTGGCTAACTTAAGTCAGATGTTTAACTTGTAGACTGGAGCTATCCCGTGGGTACCTTTCTGCGCTCACTGATTCTTACTGTAGGTATTCAGACCACCTCTGCATAACTCATAACACTGACTCTACCTAGCATGGACAATGCTACATCTCTCTGCAACATCTCTGGAAACTCTTTGTACGGCATTTACAAACATATGTTTTCCTTAAGTAGGATCCTTGTTTAGGTATCCTTTTGACCTGCCTGCTTGAAAGCAATTAACCTCTGAATTTGTCAACTTGACGTAAACAAGAGCTTATCTTTTTTTTTTTTTTTTTTTTTTTTTTGATATCAAGCAAATCCAAATGGGTGGAAACAAAGCTTTTCAGTTTAATGATATATTTTTTTTTGTAACCTAATGAAAAAGAACGTATCTTGCCTGTTACCATGAGGGTAGCTGTACAGTTCTGAGTCCAAAGAAATTCCAACCTCTCAGCAGGGCTGCAATTGGCAATCTGTTGAGTGCGGCTGCAAGGGAAGTGCTCTTTCAAGTGACTTTAAACTCCTTGAAAGGGACTGGATAAATGAAGCTAGCTTTGCTATCAGTGTTCTGATTTCAGGACATAAATTTTAATTTATAGAATAATACCTCTGCCTGTCTCCCCTTTACCCCACCTTCCCCTGCCCTATTTCTTTCTTTGCCTTGAAAACTCCAGGATTTGATAATAAAGCCTTTCAGAGCTAGCATATTTTTTCAGGAGTAGTCTGAGTGCAAAATCGCTTCCATCTGTCAGTGCTTTAGAAAAGTTAAAGCCAGGGAAGAACACAGGGCCTGATTCTGTAAACATTTGAATATGTGTTAGACCAATCACAAGAATGAAGTTATGCTTGGGACAGTCAGAAGTGAGCTCTTGAGTGTCTGTAGTATGAAATACAGTACCTACGTGTTTCTATGCTGGAAGAGTTGTCCTTGGTTGGCATAACCATATAGAAATGTCTATCCATTTGCAAATGACACTTGAAAATAAATAGATTATTTGCTAACAGGTTCATAGAAATAGCTTAACGAAGATTCTCCCTGAAGAATGAATAAATATTAGGATCACAATTCAGTGCCAGTAGAATAGGATGGCATTAACATGAACAAGTAGCCAAAGGAAAGCACGTGCTTAAGTGCTTTGCTGGATTCAGGCCAGGATGCTTAGAGGAGTGCTGGACCTTTTAAAGCAACAAGGCACAAAAAAAAAAAAAAAAAAGAATATTTCCCATGTAAGACAGAATTCTTCCTTTGTTTTATGTTGTATTTTTGGTATTGGTAAGAAAAAAAAATGCAAAAAAGCAGAAAGGTATTCCAACCATAATGACTCGAGTGAGGTGGCATGCTTTGGTTAATCAGAAAATCAGTTCAGCTTTTCTGTACTTTCAAATACTGAAGACAATGGGAGGAAATCTAATGGTGTGTACTGGTGGTGGCATAGCATGTCATGGTGCTAATTTTACTTGCCAAGTACATGTACAACCTCACACTTGGTAACAGACTTCTGTATGAGAAAATGAAAACAAACATTAGGTGTTTCAGAAGCACAAAGGTCTCTCTTCCGTGCATGCTGCTTGAGTCGTGTCAGTCAAACCACAGCAGTGAGAGCAGACATTGCAAAACAGCTGTCCAGTAGCAGCTGGCAAGACACAGAATCCTAGAATCATTACAGTTGGAGAAGACCTCTAAGATCACTTTGTCCAAAGATCAGCCCATCCCCACCACTAACCGTGTCCCTCAGTGCCACATCTACGTGATTCTTCAACACCTCCAGGAAACATGCACCTTTGCAGACGGGCTGCATCTCTGCAGCAGCACTGCTTCAGGCAGGTGCTCCCAAACTGTCCCTGTGCAACCCTGCAGGATGGAGGCCCTGCAGAACAATGGTGACAGCCCGTTGTCTGTAGATCTGTCTGTACAGAAAGCAGCCTGACACTGTATCCCAGTCTGACAGTGCTGTGCAGGCAGTCCCAGTCTCTCATGTTTTTCAGACATAACCAAAACAGACCTCAGTGCCTAATTACTTGAACCCTTCTGTGTGCGAAACACCTGAAAATGTCAATACAAATCCCTTGAAACGTCATGGGGATGGCAGAGCTTTTAACAAGAATGATGAAAGCTGGAAAGCTGGAATGATATTTTTTTTTTAATTCTGCCAACAGAAAGTACTTCAGCTGTGACAGTATTTAAGCACATTTCTAATTGGTTTCCTCTAACTACGTAGACTTTTGACCTTAGAGTGCTTTATTTCCATTGTTTCAGTTGATAACATCCAAGAACACAAAGTAATATTTCTAGAGTTTGGCGATAGTAATGAAGCAGATATAAACAAACTTAACTCTTCGGTTTTCATACCCCACGTTTACGAATTTCCTCTCATTCAGGATGACTGCCCAAACACCACTTTGTTTGACTTGACATTAACCCAAACGCATGAGATCACTGGCAAGTTCAATTTGGACATTAAAGTGATGGCGAGCAGCACTGAAATTTATTTCTATCTTTCCACTTACACAGGCCTCCCACTGCAATGTAAATGTTTGCTTGTCTGAGGTTCCTCAGCAGTTTGTAATCGTAATTAAGAAGAAAAGGGGAATTAGCTCTTGTATTCTTTGCTGAAACAAAAGACAATTAGTGAAACATGTATTACTGTGGCTGAATTAGCAATTCTCATTTTTCTTCCCCTTCCTTTTTTAAATGGTAGATGGTCAAAATCTGCATATCCTCAGTCTCGTTCTCTGAGAAACAGCCTCGCCAAGGATAATGGTTCTCGTTGTGATTTAATCCCCACGGGAAAGTAAATTGTAGCATGCTGTCTGATTTAAAATGATTATTGCAGGATCTTAACTACATTCCTTTAATTTAAGAAGAGATGCAATAAAGCTATAATTCAGGAAAGCAATTTAGCACACGCATATCTTTAAAACACATACTTCTGTATTATTATCTTCCATCATAATGGAGCATATGCATAAATTTAAGCATATACATATAGCGGTTTACTAAATTAAACCTTGGATTTTTTCATGGCTGCTATATGTGCTGTTCAAAGCCAGCCATAAACTACTAAAATAATAAATAAAATAAAGAATACAGTTTTCACGTATCTTTACATCAAGGGGCTGTAAACCTTTCTGAGCAGTCAAGAACACAAAAGACACACAGGGCAGAATTTCTAAGGTAAAAAACGCTTCAGTATTCGCTTATCTTTTGAAGAAAAATTCGTGCCTTATTACACGAGTGAGGTAATTGGGTCATACATGACTTTTCTCAATGAAAAGGTTATTCTCGTCTGCATCTCTAAAATTAAAAACAAACTCGCTTGTTCTTTTGATTTGGCTGACCTTTAATAAAAGAGCATTTTGTAGCAGTGGAAAGGTACTTCTGTCTGCGGCTGTTAGGAGAGTAATAAAAATACCGCTGAATGGAAAGACACCAGATGGAAGGAATGTCAACATACTGGAACTAATTTAGGAGATTGCTCTGATAGAGAGCAAAGGCATGAGGAGAATTCAAATGGTTCCAGTGCAAAGAGATTGGCCGCCCCTCTTAAACTAACAAACTGAAATCCTTACCCCAGGGTTACATGTAAACCAAATGGAATCAGCCCACAAGGAGGTAGTCCATTAAGGGGGAAAAAATCCTCCCCCCTCAGCACTCACGCAGCCTTCAGCATCCTGGAAGCTAGAAGAAAGGGCAAAGACATTCTGCTTCGTTTTGCTTTTTAAATTTGATTTCAAGTAAGTCTGAAGCAGAGAGATGTCCAGTGTACTCTGAAATCTTTCTGACTGATGTTTGCAAAACCGTGTCTGTGTGGGCTTTCAACACCTTTGGGACAAAGTCCATCTTTGGCAACACCTAAGTTGGACAGTATGTTCATCCTATGACAAACATGTCCCAAGCAGTTTCAGCAGAGGTGACGGCTGTGGAGCTAAAGGCAGAACTTAGAGGTAGATTGAAAATAAAAGAAGAGTGCTTATCAGGAAGAGGTCCTACCCTACCAATGCTATTTAGAAGATAGAAAGCTGTAGATAGAAGCTGAGTTCATCATTTCATGGCCTCTAAATATAAATATGCAGAGAGATTATATCCAAGAATTACTGCTGTAGTAGAACAGCCTGTGAAAGAGACAGATTGTTGACGTTACAAAATGTACTTTGTCTCAGATATGTCTTTGGTAGTGAGAAGTGAAATTCTTTCCCAGTTTCACATTTTTATTCTTCAATGAGTTTTGAAGCCAAGAGATTTGGTTTCAATTATCAGCTGAGAAGTATAGCATTTTCTTCTTTTTTTCTTCTTTTTCTCTCTCTCTCTCTTTTTTTTTTTTTTAAATAAACAAATAAACATATTAGAGTTAAGGGAAGAGTTTAGAGAAAAGCTGTAAGAAATCTATCCTTGACCACTGGAACTTAAGCAGCCTTTGCTGCTTGTGCAGAGCACACCTCTTAGCCTCCGCTAAGGCTCTCGGGGATGGACAGAGCAAGCAATCTCGTAGCTCACTGGAAGATGCTGTTTCTCCATGCTGCCATACACCATGCCTTCATACATTAACACAGCTGTCTTGCTCGTCTCCAAGGGATGCAATCACGCTGTTCCATGTACCTTATGGTACATCTCATTACCACTCCCTGATTCCAAGTTCCTGCTGTGCTCTCATGGTGCTGTCCTCCCTTCTACCCCATGGCCATATGGAAGTGCAAGTCTCAGAAGTCAACCATTACTCCTTTAGGCTCTATCTACAAAGATATTGCAACCACTGCCCTGCCTGCCTGACCACAATGGCTGTAGTGATGCAGCAGGCCTCCCACAGCACTGAGGCCTTGCTGCAGCTCTCTTGGCATCACTCAGCTTGCAGAGCAGTAGAAATAAACATAGCGGCTCAAAAATAAATGACATACAAATTGTAGCAAGGGTTCCTCCCGCTGCTTTCTCCTTAAGTGTGTGGAGCTCATGCCTCGTATCTAAGCAACCATGGTCTCTTGATATGTGATTGACAGGCCATCCCTCCTGCTACCACCTGTCTGGGTGTTGATACCATTGACTTTCCACTTATCTTATTTGAGCAGCGCTGTTTGTAGAATATCAGTGCTTTGAAAGAAGGAGCAGCCCCACCATGCCCATACACAATCTCTGTCCCTCCCTTGACCTTGGTCAGGGTTGAGGGGCACTGTGATATGGCTATACCATCAGTGGGGTGCTCGTGGAGTGCAGGATCCCACCGGAGCCCTGCTTCTCCATCGACAGGAGCTGCAGCCAAACTGCAGGCACACTGAGAGGCGGGGGTGAGTTTTGGAATGAATATGCAGTAGGATGGCAGATAATAAATCATACTCAGCAAAAACAAAGAGTGAACCGAGCCGTCCCAGAAGCTATATGGAGGCAATCCGTCCGTCATCAGCCTGCAGGTTACAACCCAGGTGTTAACAGGGCAGTATATTTATTACCTCATTATTATTTGCAGTAAGTCAATCCAGCCTTTAATTAATGCCCTCCTTTTTCCCCCCAGCCATTGGCCACAATGCTTTCTTGGAGCGTATGTTTATAAAACTGCAGACTGTGCTCAGAAGGGAAATTTAGAAGTGTCTGTATGAAGTCTGCCTGGCATCCTAACTGCTGCTGCGAAAATTCGTGGTGTGCATGGCTGATGGGCTGAGAATTGCCAAAATACCACCTTGTCACGTGCCTCATTGTTTTGACCATTGAATTCCCTTGTGTGCGTGTGTATGGACATAAATCCTACAGCCTTCCCACTCCATGCTCGTTCAATGGGAGCTCTCATTTAAAGCATTTTTGTACACTGTTCAGTGTCCTCCCTATTGGAAAGTGGCCCTGCACCTTCTCGTGAGATTCAGCTGATACAATGGAGGTGCTTTAAACTGGCATGATGCAATTGTAAAAAAAAATTCCTCCACCTCTCTGAAACAAAAGATTCTCCATTTGCTTCTATTGCATGGTGAAGAAATAATTTGCTGTGCAATTCTGTAGTCACTCAGCTACAGGCATGCTGAACAGGCCTCTGCAAACTTAGGGTGGTGAGACAGTGGAACAGGTTGCCCAGTAAGGCTGCGAATGCCCTCTCCCTGGAAGCATTCATGGCCAGGCTGGATGGGACTTTGAGCAACCTGGTCTACAGGGAGGTGTCCCTGCCCACAGCAGGGGAGTTGGAGCTACATGATCTTAAAGGTCCCTTCCAACCCAAACCATTCTATGATTCTAAGTCCAAGGGTAGTGGAAAGTATCTTTAAATGCACTCCTGACTCAGTGCTCTCCGCATCATTTCTGTATAAATGTAGGAAAATATGCCTGGGTAAGGGCTTTTATTAATATGGCAAATTTTGGTTCAGAAGAATTAGATTTTAGAATTTCATACTTTGGACAAGCAAGGAGGGTTCAGCCCTCAGAGCTGAGTGATGAAGGCAAAACTTTAATCAAAACTTAAGCTGAAAGAGTGTCACATTGTAGCAGGACTGTTGTTGCTGTTGTGCTGATGAGAGTCCATTGAGATCCATGGTGCCCTGTGGCTGCTTCACCTGTGTGTGCATCATATAATCCCTAGCACAATGAATCTGCTATTTGATTGTTATTTTTTAAAAAGCAAACTGCTTGAATAAAAGCATTTTTATTGGTTTGTCTCGACTTATCAAAACTACATTTCACCTTCCTGTGTAACTCTGTATAGCAACCCTTTCCAAGCTTAGAGAGGCAAGTATGTGCATTAATGGTAACACACCACAGCACTTCCATATATGACACGGCATTTGTTCAGTTTTTCCCAAACATATCAGTCTGTCATTCTTGGAGAGGATGTCATAAGCACAATCCATCCAGAGACGGCTCTTCCAGTTTCCGAAGTTTATTGTTAATGAGGATGCACATAGGATGTAATCACTGGCAGGAGCCCCTGCTTCAGGGTGCAGTGAGGCCAGCAGACAAGTCAGCGGCCAATTTTATCTGGCTGCTCCCTCTGCCTTTTATCAGAGCTGTTTGGCTGGGGTTCAGGGGTGTTAGAGGGAGCTGCAGAGGTTTTGGCTTATGGAGTTGAGTGACAAGGTGTGAGAGGACATGAGGCAAAGCCTAAAAGCAGCAAATACACATGCACTGAGAGAGGCAACTTAGCATTTTGCTGCAAAAGCTGAAGGTTTTTTTTGTGTTTTTTCTTCTTCTTTTAAACACTAAAGACTACTGGCAGGGCTTTGCTCTGATAGAAGAAGGCAACGTTCCAGCAGGGCTGGTCAGAACTAGCATCCGCTTGCAATGACCCCTATAACCTCATTCATCTGAAGATGTTTTGCTGCTAGTGTGACAGCATGCTGCCACCAGAAGATAAAACAGAAAGTCACTATGTTTTAATGTGAGGCAGGTGCAGGATGTTTCCATTGGGTTGTGGAAGATTTTTGGAGTCAGAAGGGAAAAACTCCTTGGCAGCCAGGGCACTGTGGCAATTCAAGACTGCTCATTGCTGCTTTACTTGATAAAGTGTTTAGTTATCTGCAGTTCCCAGTGAAGTCCTTGACAGCACGTGGCACAAAGTAGCCTCTGAAGGAACAGCATCGATGTGACATAGGTCAGATGAATGTTCCTCTTCCTACTTACGTGGGACTTGTGTGTCCCGGCCAGCTCTGCACAAGTGACAAAGGGCATATCTCCTGCAGGCCAGGGGTCATGCGGCAGAGCTGGAATTAACTGAGCTCAAGCATGGGCTGGGTGCATGAGACAGGCTGCAGAGGCGCTGTGACAAGAGTGGTACAGTTCTGGAGACACTGCAGCCACTGCTAGCTCAGGTGTCTGTGCTTACCATGTTGCTGCACAGAGCTGGGCTGGAAGAGAATGCATGCATCAGTTTATTTGTTGGGTTTTGATGGCGGGTGAGATCCAACAGTCATTATAAGCTAAGCTGCCATTCTGTATCAAGCATGAATTAAAGGCACAGTCAATTATCCATTTTTTAACCTTTATGGGTGATGATAGCTCCTGATTCCTTCTGTCGTCTGGCCCCATGAGGACTGCTGGTAAGAGGAGCCAGGATTAGAATTCAGATGGCACAGGCACAAGTTCCTCCCTCACCTCATGAGGATCAAGTTGACACCGTTACCCTGTGACCCCATGTTATGGAGACAAAGACCTTCTTTCACTGAGTCGTGTGAAAGTCAGCAGCTCCTCAAAGCCATCCTTCTCTTGGTCTGAAATGTTGTTGCCTTCCTCTGGAAAATGTAGCTTTGGAACTTGCTTTTGGAAGTGTCACTTTCCAGGCTATTGTGATGACACCAGGTTGTGTTCAGTCATCCTGAGCCTTCTTCTCCCTTTAAAGTGTCATTTTTAAAACGTTTTCAGTAAGCGGTGGCTTTCTTTTTTTCTTTTATCTTGTGCAGTGTTTGAAAATAAAGATAAGATTGTGATCATCATGGAGTATGCAAGTAAGGGAGAGTTGTATGATTATATCAGTGAGAGGCGACGACTGAGCGAAAGAGAAACAAGACACTTCTTCCGACAAATAGTCTCTGCTGTACATTACTGCCACAAGGTAAGCAAGGAATTTGATATTAATAAATGCTATTTGAAGGCTGCATAGTGATTGTATTTCAAAGCGTGTCTGAGGCAACAGCATTCATTATTAAGTATGACAGCATGTGATTATATCAGTACACTGTGTGATATTGTGTGAAAGTTCTACAGTAGTTCACTGCCTGTTTTTATAGTCTAAGGATGTTTTCCTGTGCTGCAGCATACTACTTGTCACTCCCTTAACGTTAGCCATACCTCCCGTTTTCCCCTTGGAAATAATTCTTCTGACATAAAGAAAGTAATTAACAACATTAACTGGAAAAGGCATCCCATAGCAGTTTTAAATTGTTTGTATTAATATATTCAAACGAATGATAGTTTGCAAGTTCAGTATGCAAGTGAACAACTTTGGAATAGGAGAAAAATATAAAACCAAAAAAAAAGCTGGAGAAAGGTATGAATGTTCAGCCTTAGCATGTACTTGCTCTGGGTAGTCAAGAATAACTTCTCCAGATGTCGTAGGAGCACTAGAAAGATACCCTTTGCTAATTACTTTATCCATCATGGTGCCCACTCGGATGACAATTCAAACAGTCAAACCCCGGGTGATGGACTGGCTGTCATCATAGATCTTTTATCTCTACTTGAACCAGCTGCACAGAGCCAAAATTTGCATCAAGCTAAAGGCAACAAGCACCAAACATAGTCTTTTGTTTGAATTCTTACACGTTTTGATCTCCATCTGCATTCTGATAAACAAGGCAAGTTTTCAAAGTCCTCACTGCGCAGCACTGAAAAACTGCAGCAGCCTTCCTGGCACAGTTAATTTTCCCCAAATTTCTTTAAAGAAGGCTCTGACCCAAACCTAACTTTTTCATTTCCATCCTGAACATTTAGAGTTTTTTAGGTTTTTAGCTCCCCACATCCACACGGCTGCGTACTGGAGGAACGAGGGCTTTTGTAGGGACTAACGTCATTGACAGATATTGTTTTCTGGTGCTTGGGAAGAATATATTGCTTTCATGCAGTGGGGGCAGGATCTGGGCTGGAATTAAGATCCGAAAAGAACCCCCCCTCCTCCTGCTGTTTTACAGGCTTTGTGGGAGGACAGATTCCAGTCATTCTTCCCTTAACCACACACCAAGTGACTAATACATTGCCTGTCACTAGTCACTGGGCCGTGAGTGTTATGACAGTGAAATCAGCCCTGAAATGCAGATGCAAAGACCACCCTGCCAGCTCACCTTTCATTTGCACATTTTCTAATATTCTCTTTTTCCTTCTTTATTTCAGAATGGTGTGGTCCACAGGGACCTAAAATTGGAAAACATCCTTCTTGATGACAATTTTAATATTAAGGTAAAATTCTTTCTCTCGGTTTCTCTGAATGGATTTGCATGTTTTGTAACATTTTTATCCAAGGTATTAGAAGAGCCAGTGTTATGGCAACAGCTACTAAGCAACAGCATCTGGCAAGAGGCTCCAGGGTTTGGAGGTTGGGGAGGGAGCACCACTGGTGACGAGTCATACAAGCTAAATGAAGCTGTGCATAATACAGGGGAGAAGGCCACGTCCTTCTGCCCCAAGACCACGATTCCCAGAGCAGTATCTATTTACTGGTAGGAAACAGCAGAGCATTTTGTGCAAATGGGTTTATTTTATGAACAATATTATTGCTGGCTGCTGCTGGGGCTAGGAGAAGACCTCGCCTGGTCTGCAGGGTTCAAGTGCCTCAAACAGAACACTCTGAATGTCCTTTTGATCATGGCTGGAAAATAAGCAAATGGAGTTTCAAAATAAACCCAGTAAAGCACATGTGCTTCATTAGGAAATGGCCTTGGAACTCCAGACACAAACATATACTTTGGATAGTGATGTCATTTCCATGTCATTTCTCCCCAGTGAAAGCATGGGAATGACCTTTTTTTTCCCTTCTTCTTTTTTTCCCGAAAAGTTGCAATATAAAGGTGTATAATGCAGGGACTAGTGAAGATTGCAGGTAGCTGAATCTGTTTCACTTTCAGCTTTGTTGCTGCCTGGCGAGCTGGGTGTGAGAGTGGCTGGGTGTGCCGATCTGCAGACAGATAGAGGCAGAGATGCCAAAGAGTTTCTGCTGACTCTTGGGCATCCTTCCTTAATTAGCAAGACGAGGCAATCAAATTTCTTTCTTTGTAGCCAGCTATCCGAGTCGCTTGGGTTTTCATTTTATCTCTGCTGAACATCTCAAGGCTGCACGCACTGCTTTGCGCTGGAGAGATTGTCTTCATTGTAAGCTGATGTGCAATGGAAATGGAAAGTAACATATGGTAGCTGCCATCTGTGTAGCACTGATGACAGAAGCTAACTTGAATCAACCGGTGGATTAAAGACATGTCAATACGCGGCTCCTAAAAATAGGCTTTTGCAGAGGGCCCATGTGAGGCAGCGCTCGGACAATGTGCTGTTAACATCCCGTGGCAGAGCAGACTTCTCATGCAGCATTGCTCCCTGCTGTAGACCTGGCTTTTTTGAAACCAGAAAGTCTCCTTTCTAGGACATTGTATACGAAACAGGCTTCCGCAGGCAGGATGACCTTTCTTTCCACAATACACGCCAAGCTATCTTCCCAGCTAATCAGGGAATTCTTGAGAGAAAAGAGGAATTTGTGGAATTCGCTAGCTGCGGTGGCCTCGATCCTGGAGCTGTAGTCCTCATATGCAAAACCAATCACTTTCCCAAGTCTCCGGGGAGCTGCACTTTGTCCAAAGGCTCGGCAGCCGCCCCGGCCTTCCTGCTTGGAGGATGGGGCTCAGGATTGCTCTCCAGACCTTGCAGGACTGCAGAACCACAGATGTATTTCAGCTGCTGTAGAGTCGGGCACTGCATGGGGAGCTGCATCTCCAAAAATTTGGCCTCGTCTTTTTCGGGAAGGCTTCTCTTTCCTGGACTAAGCTGTGTTTAGGCTGCCTTGTGGGTGTTTTGTGTCCAGCCCTTCCTCAGTTCCTTCCTTTCTCTTTCTTCTGGCTCATTTTTGACACCTTTCCCACTTTGAGACCAAGATCAGCCTTGAATACTCAGTGTTAAACATATTGCTGCTATTTCCCTGATGCTGAAGCCTTGAATACATTAACTGTGGTTTCTGGGTTACTTGTGCAAAATTTAACTTCCCACTTTTTCTTTGTTTTACTAAACAGTAACCGTTGGCAAGGAAACACATATGGAGCTGTAAATTATTTATTAGGAGCAAATCTATCAGGTTCTAATTCTGAGATTATTTCTATATGGTTTATACAGGCAGGAAAAGAAAAATATGCAGCATTGTCTGATGGCCTCAAATGCTCAGTGGAAGGCATTTTCTGGAAGCGGGAGTGATAGTCTTATCTGTACTTCCCCAGTATTTACATTTCATTCAGTGGATTACAAGGCGCTTACAAAACTGTCAGTTTGGTTTTAAGAATGGCAAAATGAGAGGAATCCCTTTGTTCCTGGGTGCTGTGTACCGTTGGAAACACGCCTCTGAAGAAGCCAGTTATCTATATGCTATGGTATATACAAATGTGTCACAGTGACAAGAGGATAAAATTCGCAAGATACTGCAAAAATAGATCACAACTCAAGCAGTTCTTGCAGAACAGGAAATAAAGAGGACAATTAATCCTCTAGAAAATATTATCCGGGCTGAAAGGGCCCCGAGCTATTTTACTTGATACTGCACTAACTTGGACTCCATTTGTAAATTTTAGTGATACAAATGAAGGTCATGAAGTGGTGATTGGAGACATAATGAGCTTTTTTTTTTTAAAGCTAAAAAGTGAATGAAAGTCTCTGGAAGCAATCACTTGGAAGTATAGCAACTAGGAAAGGCCAGTTTCTGAAGGCTGACAAATCTTGCAGGTCCACAAGCCAAAGCTGGAGGGTGATTTTCTCAATTTGTCCTAAAGGGACTCAGATGCTAGTCTTTGAGTCACCCTGGGGGTGACTTTTATTGGAAGAATTAGCAATGGGGTGAAGGTGTAGCTGCCTCCATTAGCCCATTACTCCTGCACTTCAGTGTGATGAGGACCACATGTCCCTATGCAGCACTGCAGCTCCTCCCCAGCGCCTAAATCCCCCAAATTGCATGCAGTGAGCTGGAGAGACACTGTTTCACAATGCAGCAGGCAGGGAATCAGTGCTACTTGTTATCCAAATGCTGTGCCAGTGCCCTGTGCCACAAGTTACCCCCAGGGATGCCTCTGTCATGCAGCCTGGAGCGATGGAGAGAGGGCTGTGATAGCTGCTGGACTGGGAATTGCACTTAAAATAGATGTCTGGTGGACCTTGACGCAAACTGAATGATCAGCCTCAAAGTGATAGGAGAGAAAAATGCAAGTCTAATAGCTACACAATTCTACTTACTACACTTTCTCTTTTGCTGGTAAGGGAACACCAATCTGACTAACCACTGAGAGCCCATGGGGGTTTCGTATATACAGAGTAAGTGTATGTAATTGGGATTTACCTTGCTGGGAGTCTCACCCACTGCACATATGTTTCATTTGCTTTAAGAGACGTAATTATTTCTATGTCTGCAGTACAAAGAGACGGATTCTGAAGTGGGGAGAACCTGATGATTTCCATGAGTGCAAAGTTTGTGGAATTTATAGTCCACGCTTAAACAATAAATTGCATCTGGTTGGTCATAGTAACGGTAAATATGAAACATCCACCTCCCGAAGTGAGGGGAATAAAGCCCACTTCCCAACTCCTCCCAGTTTAGGAAGTTTTTTGACTTCCATTCAAGTGCCATGAACATGAAGTAACGTTGGCTTCTATTAATCTTGTTTTGAGGGGAGGGCACGACAGTTTTAATGGGAAAAGCTGGTAAACATCAGCTGGTGAGTATGGGAGTGGACTGTGGCATAAAGACTCTTTTCCTGAATGGTCAAAGTGGAAACATAAATGCCCAAGTTTGAGAGTTTCTTGGTGTGAACAATGGTATGTGTATCCCTCTATATATGCTCATGCACATCTACATGCATTTTATACATTCCATGGTGTTAAGGGAATGTATTTTCTTAAGGAATCACACTGTGCAGTGTCTGTCCTTGTCTTAGCTGCATCCTGAGCTAAAATAAAACTCAGTGGCCAGCACGAAGCTGTAACGCTGAAATGATCCTATTCTTCTCCTGATTGACAGGGCACACTTCATAGGGCTTAAAACCAACTTCCTGCCAGTCAGGGTGACTTGATAAGAAAGTGGAATTTAGGGCAATTAAGTGCAATCTGAGCCATGAGAATATGTTTGCAGACTGCAATTGTACACCAGATGTTTTCAATGACATTCCAGCCATACAATGAAGATTTTACAAACCGCATTTATTTAAGGGTTGCATTTTCTGCTATGGGTTGATGATATGCTGTTTGGGGGACTGAGCAAATTCAAGCTATGAATGGACGTGGTGCAATGAATTAACATTAATGAACGGGAATCAGCTGCTCTTTGAACAAGATACCCTGAATCCAAATTGTTAGTGGAACACCTGCACAAGCAGAGCATCAAAACAGGAGAGGATGAAGTGTGAAACCTCGTATTTGTTCTGTGATTTA
This sequence comes from Phasianus colchicus, assembly GCF_987193195.1. Taxonomy (NCBI): domain Eukaryota; kingdom Metazoa; phylum Chordata; class Aves; order Galliformes; family Phasianidae; genus Phasianus; species Phasianus colchicus. Next base: position 54,651,102 of record NC_143436.1, read on the forward strand.
AAACATGTTTTGTTTTAAAAGTATATCTGTCATAGGTATTTATAGACAAAGAGAATATATATGTGTGTGTTTATATATTTGGGGGTAAAGAATGAAAATTGGGAACTTCTGTCCACACTTCACCAGCTTTGTTACTTTGGTCTCAACTGAGACATGGTAGTTAATAGGGACAAAGTCTTTATGTCTCCCAAGAGTTCACTAGACGTTGCAGTTGAAACAGATAGCAGCAATGATTATACATGTTTTAGAAAGCCAGGGGTGAATGATGCTGCTGGTAAATCCCTTTCTTTTCTGGTCACTTTGTGTTTTCTCAAATTTTTCTCTTGTAATATCAGATAATCACTGCTTCTTTCTGGGGTTTAATTCCTTTCTGGTAGAAAGGACCTGAATGAGGTGAAGAAAGCCCAAAGAAAGCTTATATCTCTTAAAGCTATAAACTGATAATACCTTTTTTATGCCTGTGCTTTATGTCTTTTATATATGTCCTATGTCAATAGTGGGCAGTCATAAAAATATCTCTGGGAAAAGGAAACATTTAGGATTTAAGTAAGATAAAAAAAAAGAGATGTGTTGCTTTCTGCTACAGAAACAAAGGAAATGCAGAGGTTGTGGGAGTATTTAGTGTTGCTGTCCTCAGCCTTTGTTTTGTAAGAACAAGAACAGAGAATTGAAGTAAACAAATTATTTGGACTTGATCCTGCAATTTCTACATGGGCAAAATTCCCAATAGTCCCCAGGGGCGTTTTGTTTGTGTTGGGAAAGCCGGATTTGGGCCCATTGTTTCCACTTAGGAACCAGACTTGTGTTTATTATCTCGTGATAGACATCTCGTTTACTTAGTGGCTCAGATTCCTCATCTTGAAGTCCCTGAATCTGGAGCAGTTAGTGAGTGCCTCACTTTCCCCTGTTTTCAACAAGAGACATTCCAGATGATTTCAAAAATCACTTGTATCCAAAAGCTAACACTTGGTTTCTCATGATATGCCGACATCACTCCTCCTGTTGGATTTAAAGATCCTGACTTCGGGCTTGCATCTGCAAGATAAGAACAGGAGTACTTTCTGTGTGCTTTTCCTTGGTATTAATGATTATACAAGATGAAGAGCAATCAGTGGACAATAGCCCAGTGCCTCCCAGTATGAAATTGTCTTTGCAAGCACATGCAATTAATCTAGGATTGAATAACTGACTGATAGTTATGGAGCCATGACATGTCTATAAGTGGAACCAAAGCATCTTTGTTCCTCATCCAGAGGATTTATCTTGGGGTCTTATCTCCTTCTCTAGAAGGCCTTTAAAAAAGTTACGAAATCACAAAGTAATTGGTTGGCAGGTAAACTTAGAAGTTATCCATGTTTAGATCTCTGCCCTATAGCAGGGTCAAGTATAACTTAGTCCTTCCTGATAAAGAATTTTCTGGTACATTAAGGTATTGTTAATGCTACAGAAGCCTTGTACAATTGTCTTTGCAGATTGCTGATTTTGGACTCTCCAACCTTTATCACAAAGACAAATTTTTGCAGACCTTTTGTGGAAGCCCACTGTATGCTTCCCCTGAAATTGTTAATGGACGACCTTACAGAGGCCCAGAGGTAAGAAGGGTCAGTTTTTCAGTGGTGATATGGTAATGTCTTTTATGATAACAGTCTTAAGAGTTAGTCTTAATGGCAGTGCTATTGCATGTGTGGGTGTGAGTGGGAGTTTCCCATCTTGAAAGTTTGCTTCCATTTGCTTTGTCTGTGGTTAGTCAAATGTCAGATACCAGTTTGCCATCAGTAGGCATAGCTGGACATGATGCCACTCTTGTGGTGCTAATGGCAGGGAGAATAATGGGGATCAGCTTTCCAGACCTTCATACACATTGTCTCTGTATTTCAGGTTGACAGCTGGGCCCTTGGTGTACTGCTTTACACTCTGGTTTATGGAACCATGCCCTTTGATGGCTTTGATCACAAAAATCTCATCAGGCAGATCAGCAGTGGAGAATATCGTGAACCAACACAGACCTCAGGTATAAAAAATGTGCAAGGGCAATGTATCGAGCTGGTAGGACTTCAGAATGGAGGATTTGTCCTTCCAGCCAGTTTTGGTGTTATATTAGAATGACAAAGAAAAAAATCTCTCATTCCTCTACTAACTTCATCTGCAGTCCATTCCCATCTGGGTACAGCATTTACCAAAAGTCCTTTTGAAATGAAAATTTTATAGCATATAGATTTTATTGCTTTGGGGAAGCTTCAGCAAGCTCTTTTAACTAGATCTATGACAGTGGAAGGTCTGTTAGCTATTGCAAGTGGAATTGTTCAGACAAGCTGTAAACCGATATAACATACTGGTAAAGATCAGTCCTCTGACTACACTGAGAGAAGATGAATGGTCTGAGTGAAGAGGTCTCTTATCTGAGAAGCAAGGCCAAAATTTGAATTAAATGCGTTTATTCCGAGGGTAACAGATTAAGCTGTCACCAGGCAGAAAAGCATCAGCTAAGTCTAAGGCTCTTTCCAGACTTAAAAATACGTGTATATATTGTTATATTTAACAAAATATTTTTCTTTCATCATTTGTTTGCCATTCTTTCAATTTCCTGCTGCCACAATCCTCTCCTTATAAAAATACTCCTTTAAAGTATATGGAAGAATACACTTTTGTGGAAAAAGTAAATACAGGATCAGTAATATGTAGATCATTTAAAATATCTCAATGCCCCTTTGTTTTCCTCCAAGTTTTGTAGTCATTAGAATTGTCAGGTCGCTGATTCTTTAGTAGTGTGTGACATTCAGTGATATGGGACATTGACATTCATACAATACAAATATTAATTTCTTTTATAACCCAGTGTAAAATTCCCAGGGTGAATCATTTTCTGCTGATCGGAAGTAATCCTCAAATTCAATTTCTAATTGACTGATGCACTAAGCTTTGCCTCCTTTCGCTTCTGTTGTAAGAGCCACTATTTTTGCTCATTTGGTTTGCTTCACATTTCAGTTTGAAACTGAAGGAGGAAATTAGGAATGCCAGTATTTTAAACTTTATGTTCTATTCTTTGTCTGTAGATGCTCGTGGTCTCATCAGATGGATGTTGATGGTGAACCCTGAACGCCGAGCAACCATTGAAGACATTGCCAACCACTGGTGGGTTAACTGGGGCTACAAGAGTAGTGTTTGTGACTGTGATGCCATGAGGGACTCTGAGTCCCCATTGCTAGCAAGGTTCATTGATTGGCATCACCGCTCTACTGGCCTCCAACCAGAGACTGATACAAAAATGAAGTGCCTTTCTAAGCCCAAAGGTCCCGAAGTCACACTAGAGAGACAAAGGTCTCTGAAAAAATCAAAAAAGGAAAATGACATTGCACAGTCCATCCAGGAAGGAGGAGCTGAAAATGCATCCAAACCCACTTCCAAAAGACCCAAAGGCATCCTCAAGAAAAGGAGTAACAGTGAACATCGATCTCACAGTGCAGGCTTCATTGAAGGTGTGGTCAGCCCAGTGTTACCTTCTGCTTTTAAGTTGGAGCAGGAGTTGTGTAGGACTGGTGTAGCCATTAAAACTGTTGTGGAGGGAGAGGTAGCTGGCAAATACGGCACTAAGCAGTCTTCACTAATGCCAAAAAAAGGAATCTTAAAGAAGACTCAGCAGAGGGAGTCCGGCTATTACTCCTCTCCAGAACGAAGTGAATCTTCGGAACTCTTGGACAATAATGATGAAACAGTAAACAGTGACACCTCTCCAGGGGTCACAGAACCATCCAGAAATGGGTCTTACAGCCATTCCTGCAGGCGTAAGGGTATCTTGAAACATAATGGCAAGTATTCTGCCAGCAGCACTGAATCTGCTTTAATTAGCCCTGATACACCAACGCTGGAGGCCATGGAAGAAGTAGTCCTGCCTGGAGATGCATTACCTCGAAGTTATAGTCGCCCTTCCAGCGTGATTAGTGATGACAGTATTTTGTCCAGTGACTCCTTTGATTTCCTGGATTTGCAAGAGAACAGGCCAAACAGACAGAGGATACGGAGCTGTGTCTCTGCTGAAAATTTCCTACAGATCCAAGACTTCGAAAGACTTCAGAATCACCCACGGCCACAGTACCTAAAACGGTATCGCAACCGTCTGGGGGACAGCAGTTTTTCCCTTCTCACAGACATGGATGATGTGACTCAGGTCTACAAGAAAGCCCTAGAGATCTGCAACAAGCTCAACTAGCAGCAGGAAGATGGAAAGGGAGGGAAGGGAGTTGTTCTGGGTACCTTTATGGTGGAGTTAGCCAAGTTACTATTTGCTGATAATGGTAGGTTTTCCTTCAAAGGACCTGACTGTACCTACTTAACTGAACTCCTAGCAAAGTCTTGAGTAGCCCCAAAGTCACAAAGTCATCTCATACTTCTCTAATTTTGTGTCTTCAGAATATTACCTATCTGACCAGAGCAAAACCTTTGGTCTTTATATACATGATGAGAGTGTGTTAGGATCTAGCAGACAAAAGCATTGAGATTGAATGGCTTGGAGTGAAAGCTAGACAGAATTAAAACTGGAAACAAGACACACACATTTTGAGAGGTTTCTAATTCATATTAAATTAGCTATATCAAGAGATAACCTGAATTCTTCAAGTCAATTTTGGATGCCTTTCAGAAAGAGAACCTTTATTTTCCCTTGAAGTTATTCATCAGGATACAGACATTTAATGTTAAGAGTTTTCATCTTGCATTATGCAGGAGGCCAGGCTGGATGGTCACCCTGTTTCCTTCCACCAGGGTGAACTGAGAGATTCCTGAACCCTTTCTGGAACAGATAATTTGTGAGTGTATAACTTCACACAGCTGTATGTATACGAGGATTAGAGTAGGCATTCAGATCTGGCCCTTTCTACAGCCATTGCTCTTCAGGGAGCAGGAGGCCCTAAAATTGTTTCCAATACCACTCCTACCAGCAAAAACAGAGTCAGAGAAATGAGAAAGGGAGCTGGAAGTAATGGGTGTTGTAAGCAGTGACTCTTCAAAGCATTGTTCTATTTGTGACTTTTTGAAAGTGGTCAGCCAGATGGATGTCCAGAGATAGGTCCCAAGGGCTAACAGGCCCTCCAGCCTTGAGTTCAGTCACTGTCAGCAAATGGTTCCATCTTGCTATTAGCTTGTAGTATCTGAGGGTGGCAGGTAGTTTGAGACCAGAATGTTAGGGAAAAGGTTGTAGCATGTAGGAAATGGATAGAGGCCAGAAAGTTGGTAGGAGTATGCCTTTCTCCAAGTGAAAATATTTCTAAGTAGGTAGGAATGGAGCAGAAAGAACTGAGCGATGAAATGATAACAGTAGTTTTGATAACGGAGTTAGCATAAGAATGCAGGCCTCTATACTGATAGCATAGCTGGTACTGCATGTGCAGTGATGCCAGCTTGAAAAAATGAGAAGAGTATGTGTGTGTGTTCGCACATATACCTAAATATCGAGACTAAAGGCTTCAACTCCCATAAAGGTACCACATGGGTCTACTGGATTATCTGAATGTAAGCCTATGTCAGAAAGGCACTATGTGTTTGACAGGCCTGGGCAAACTGGAATCGTAAGGCCCATTTCACTCTCATTTACATAAGCACATAGCCCCTAGCTTTCTTGGAGGTGCACTGGTGTGAATACATGGCAGGTTTCAGCCTATGACATCAAAGAGCCACAGCTGCAAAATCCATGTGTACAGACATACACGGAAGAGAGAAGCATGGGGCAAAATCTGTTCTCACTCCTCCCCTGGAACTGGAACTGAAAGCAGACTTTGGCCCACTGTGTCCAAAATCCTAGAGACTATGCAGAAATGGAATAGGGATCCTCTGATTAATCTTTGAGAATCAGGGGTAACCCCACAAACATTGGCATCTGGGGCAGGGAGCAGTTTCACTTGCAAATTGTTTATTCGGTGTGTCACGGTACTTCAGTCTGCTGGTTCCTCCTAAAAACCAACCAGCATAAAGATGAACGAGCTCAAATTTCCCAAGTCAGTTAACCTGTTTCTGTGGAGAACCTTTTCTTTATTATAAAACACTGGACCAAATTTGGCCCTGGAGTCAACGCCATCAATACCCACAAAGTCTAAGAGAGATGTGCTCTCAGGCGGTCAAGTGAAATGTGGCTCACTGCTCATTTGCTCAGGAAGGGCAATTTCAGGGCATTTCTCTGTAGATGTAGGATACTTTTGGTATGATGCTTAGAGATACCGTCTTCTCACAGCCCTGCATTTGCTCCTATAGCCCACCCAAAGCCAACACCCTATTTTGCAGTGTATTTAATTAACAGGCAGCACAGTGGCCCTGGAGCAGAAGAGTCAGATCCTCAGCCGGCGCACCTCAGCGCTGTCGTGTTGATGTGATGGAGCAGCACTTCGGTGGGGTTGTGCTGAGTGATGCCTTCCCTGTGGTTCTGCTGCTGAATCCTGAGTGGATTTACAAGGGTTTTAGGATGAAGGGAAGGGAACTCGACCAGCTGCAGCAGGGAACGAGGAGCACCCTGAAGGCTCGAATCTACCTAGGCTTTTGCCCAGGCCTGCTTCCTTGTGTACAAATGTGAATGAGTGAGTGACTGCTTGCTGCCAAACTGGAAATGTTACATAGGGATTTACTGGCATGTTACTGGCATGTTACATGTTTACTGGCATGTTATCATTCCTAGAGAAGAAAAAAAAAAAAACCAAAACACTTGACTGCACATTGTTATTATTAGTGTTGTGATTTTTATTTAATTTTTTTGTAATACAAAGTTGACTTTTTTATTTGAATTTGTCTCTCTTTTTTTTTTTTTATTTATTGGTCTGAAAGCCATTTCAAAGGTATAATAATATATTTGGTGTAATTTAATTGGTGCAACATTATTTTACAGCTCCGGCCAAAATCGTTTGGTGTTTTTTGTTTTGTTTTATTGTTTTTTTTCTCCCTATCCTCGGTTGGTTTGAGCTCTAGGAGGCACACAGGGGAAAACGCTGGATAATCACCCAAAGTGTATTTTTAATCTGATACTGTTTTTTATTAAATAAAATGGAATTAATGTAACTGTGAAGAGTCTCCTTCTCTTTTCTTTTTCACTGAACATCAGCACAAGCCAAGACCTCGATGAATTTTTCCCAGGAGTTGGACTCGATGATCCTTATGGGTCCCTTCCAGTTTGGGTTATTCTGTGATTCTGTGATTACCGTGCAGTAGTACAGCAGCATCACAGCACATTGTACCAAGTTGTTTATGTAGAGCTTCTTAACTCATTTGCACATTTGAGTGTAATGTGGGTGGCCACAGAGGCTCCTGCTGTGAACGATTTTGCACCACAAAACACCCAGAGCTTTTGGCTAGAGAAGTGTCAGATAGAGAAGGGCAGATGAGTGGGCTTTCTCTGCTGGAGGCAAGAAGGTCTATGGGCCAGGTGTGATGCAGTAGGGCAGAGCAGGCTGGCTCTATAGTCGCAACATGGCTCATTTGTAGTCTGAAGACATCTAGTCACAGTCCCTTCCCCTCTCTGGAGAGGGGACCATCTGGAGAGGATGGTTTGCCTGCAATTTCAGTGTCATTGTTGGTGTAATTTAATGGTTGTTCTGGCTGAAGACTTGTGGCCAGCTGCTGCTGTCGAGTGTAAGATGGCTTTGAGCAGGAAGAGCAGTCAGCTGGTGACAAGCAGAAACTGAGTCCGTTTTCGGTTTTTGGAGACTCCTCGATAACCAAAGGCTTTAGATTGTTTTTCTTGGAAAGCAGGTGGTTGTCATAAGGGAAACTGGGTGTTAGGTACGCTGTGTGTGCTGGTGACTTACTAAAATAAAGGAAATGGTTGGCACCATCTTGAAGCTGGCTCTGAGCAAGACACCATTAAAATGCACCCGTGATGTAGCCAGCCAAGATACCTGTGGTGTATGTTCTTCTGCTTTTTAAATTATGGGAAGTCCGGATTTGGAACCAAGGTTTGGATCTCATGCAGAAGAGACTTTCATTTTTCTAATTCATTCTCTCTTGAGCTTTTTTAAAGCAAAAAGTCATGACTGTAGGTGCAAGATCTATTTATCATCACCACTTAATAACCAGTGGGAATAAAGGGGAAAAACCCAACGATGCAGAAAAGCAAATAGCCCTTAATATATTGCAAAGGGAATGGTAAGCTGCCGTATGCTAATTAAATCAGAAAGTGAGAGGTACATATTCAAGTCAGCACATGTTCATGTATCTGAGGTGAATAAGGTCTCGCTGTGTGGGTGCTGGATGGTGGAAAGTGTAATGCAAGTCTCTTCTGCAATAGCAATTATGAAACTTTTTTTTTTTTTTTCAATACAGTAGGGGAAAAAAAAAAGAAATTGAAGGCAAGTCATTTGTTTTCTTTTAAAAATAATGACATTTGGAAAGAAAATTCGGAACGGCTGGGTATGGTGCGCCTCTGTGGCGAGCTCTGAGGAGTAATTACACACATGTTTGTGCAGCTCTGAGAGCTAACCCTGGTGGGGTGTGGTGGGGAGGTCTCATTTTCCTATTTATTAAAGGAAATAAGCGCAGAGTGATATGCCTTTGTTGAAGTTATACAGTAAGTCTGTAGCTGAACTTGGTCTTCTTTATAGCCAACTCACTTCATGGGGATTCAGAGCTTCTCAAGAATTGCTGAAGTTTTCTGGGTTGGGCAAGACAGGAGCAAGGAAGCGATGCAGGAGCCTTGGGAACAAGTCTCTCGACGCTCGCAGGGCAGCGCGGCACTGCTCCTCAGAGCTCACCAGCCCCAACCCACTGCTGTAGTGGGGAGGATCGGTGCCAACACCCCAGGAGGGAGCTCTCCTCCAGCAGTGTCACAGCCTTTGATGCTGTGCCCACAACCACCCATTGCTCTGGCAGGAGGAGCGATACTCAGAGTGGAGTGGTAGAGCACCTTTCCCAGGCAGAGAAGCCTCCCTGTTAATCGCAGCTGTGACTTCTCACAGCTCTGTCTGGCTTCCATTCAGAGGCTTCAAGGACTGCATTGAGGCAGAGATGGCACATTCAGTTATTGTGTACAAATATGTTTGCAGGTAAGTTTGTTAATGATGCCTTAAGTGTGTGTAATAATAAACTGTACCACCAGAGCCTCAGTTATAGCTACAGGGTAAGCTGTAACTCATCCAATGAAGGGAGAAGGCCTATACTCATGTAAATATGATGTATATGAGAGGCTTATCCGTTTACTCAGGCATTTATCTTGGTGATTTGCATCTCATTTTAATGAGATGCTTCTGGAGACAAAGCTGCAGAAATGCATTTACTGAGCCAATAGAAACTTAGGGGTTTGCTAGCATCAGCCCAGGCTTTCTGGCTCCTGTTCCAGGATTGCTGGTTTCAGGGTTTCAGCTGCAAGTTTTGCCACAGCAGAGAACAAGCCATGTTTCCCCTGGAATAATGGTATTTAGCATTCAACTAGGGCTTTTTTTTTTAATTATTGTCTAGTGGAGCAGCCTCTTCTTCCCTGCCAAACCAAGACATCTTTCTCATAAAAAAACTCAACAATTTGGCTGAAGAAGCAACTTTTTTGGATGGCTGATCTGAGCATCTTGTTTCTGGCTATCTCTCTGTAGCTCTTCTCCCCCACCCTGCATTTCCTGGAATTTCATCAGCGCAGAAAAGCCTTTGATTTGCACATCATCTGGCGACACAGAACTCTGTGCTTTTAAGGTCATCGTATGTATTTTTCCTAGTGCTTAATTGTTCCTTGGAAAAGCATTTTATAAAAGACACTGAGATGTGGCACAAGGCCACAGCAGGGTTAAATAGGTGATTGCCATCAAAGTAAGAACATCAGCTGCAGTTGTTGGCCATTGGTGCACTGGCAGATTGGGCCACCGCACCTTTGTTACTCCAAGCAGCCCCACTGTTGGATCACACTTGGGGTCTTTTGACACTGACCACCATTTCTCACAATACACACCCACATGTAGATATGAATCTACGTAGGAAACCGTGCTCCTTCCACAGGCTGGGTGATGCTGTTGCACTTTAGAATACAAGTGAGGAACAGCTGTGAAAGAGCTGGCTGGAAAGACAGGGAGGAGGAGAGTGTGTCTTGTTGCTTTGGAGAGTTAGAGTTTATTAGCAGGGCCCTCCAAATTTCAGCCTCAGAGATAATGGGACAAGACGTACTTTAAATAGAACTAAAGGGAACACAAATTCAAAACAGATGTTAGGAAATATGTAAATATATGTTTATATTTACATACAAAGCCACAACTGCCTGCCAGGCAAGTTTGCTAGACCCACAGTATGTCATCGTTCTGTCTGTGCTGGGAATTATCAAAAATATTTCTTTAAATGTTTCTTCAAAATCGGTTGTTCCCTTCAGCTGCACGTCCCAGAGCCTGACAGTTTAATCAAAAGATTTCTTGAGATGAGGGATCTGCTGCCTGAGAAGAGAGGCTTGCTAAATTCTCATACAACTCAGGGCCGTGAGGAATGCTCAGCCAGCTCCAGTCCTCAGAAATCCCGAGGTAGTAAATCCCCTTGTCCTCCCAGGAAAAAAATGTGTCAGAGTGGAAAGAGGCAATGCCTACTGGTCAAGTAGTAGATCCCCAGATTGTGCAAACTGATGCTGACCCAACTTGGATGAGTGCCCAGCTTCAGAAAATAAATTTGCATCACTGTGAGATTCTGGTTGGACTGTGTGGGAATAACTTCATGTCCTGTGTGATGACCATTCTGTTCTTCTGTGCAATGAGTTCCAGATTTTCAAAATGATGCTTTAGAAACATCTGTTTGAGCTGTTCACACCTGAGTTTTTGAAACTGATGGCCATTTTCTGCTCACTGTAAATTCAGCTTGAGCCATGATCACTGTGTGCTCACAGGATAAGGCTTACTGTACCTCAGATTGGATGTTTCAAAATGGAGATACTCCAAGCAACAGAGCTCCTCTGAAATCATCAGCTTTGCCTGAGCAGGCAGGAGCCTTTCAAATTATGGACATGCCAGGGCATTGTGAAGATAAGTCTCTGCTTACAAGATTTTGGGGAAATTACATAATTCTTCAGCTGAAACAGGATTGATCGTTACTGGCTTTTTTTTCAGGAAATCAAAATGTTTATCTCTTGGAACAGGATGACTTGTAGTACAGGTTAGAGGATGGAGAACCTCAGCCTGTTGCAGATGAAACATAGGCAAAGCTCCCAAAAGCTCACACTTTTTGCTATAGTCCAAACAATCTGCCATAAATTTTGTCGAGTTTCTAACATGGTCTCAACCCAGAGCATCCCACCACATCAGTGGCAATTACATGCAAATCAGTCTGTATCTAAATGGACACATAAATTTACTTTCTGTTTTCTGCTGGACTTGGTAGCCAGGTGGATGATTGGACTCAGTGATCTTAAGGATCTTTTCCAGGCTAAATGACTCTACAATTATTAGAGAAGATTCAAACGGTTCAGATTGTATATAAATGATGTCACCCGACCTACAAAACAAACAAACAAAAAAAAGGATTGTAAAGATTGTGGTGTCCAAATCCATTATCATAGTTCCTTTTCACCAGAAAAGTTCCAAACTGTGGCCCTGATCTGGCAGTGATTTATGTAGATACCTCTGGAAGAAACAGAATTATTGGCAATTAACAACAAAAGTGAGACAGAGTGGAGGCTGCATTTCATCTTAGTGCAAGAGCAGAGGGATAGGCTTTTCGTGCAGGACAGATAAGTGAATAAACAACTTCCACACATTCCATTGTAATATTGAAGCATATCTACTGGAGACTTCCTCCTTCCTTTCTCTATGGCAAACACAAGCAGCTAGGTTTGTTCACAAGAGTTGCAAGTTGGCACATTGTGACCTCTTCCAATACCACTTGGAGGATAGGTTAGCATCTTGTGTGATAAGGGCAGAGGGAGAGCTCTTAGAGCCCCTGCAGGGAGCCCTGGTACAAAGACAACAGCAGCTGGAAGGGTCAGAATCCATCACATGCCTGAATGGGGCTGTCAGGGGCAGCTTTTGTTAAAATTCTGCCATGCAAAGAAAGGAAGATTTGCATATTTTCCCCTCTGACAGAAACACGCCCCTCAACACCTGCAAAGTCACCCTTACCACAGAGGCCACCACGAAAAATACTTTAAAAAAAAGTGTTTTGAGAAAACCAGATTGCTTCAAATGGTAGAAAAGCCATTTTTGTTGACACGCGCACTAAACCGTAATTTAAATGGTACCCATTCCACCAAAGAGCTCTCTCTCTCTTTCTCTCTTGCAAAGTTGATACTGCTGAGAAAGGAATTCCCTCATCTAATTTAAATGCTTTATCACCCCTTAAGCCATTTCTTGTCTGGTTAAAAGCTGAAGCAAGGTGCTCCAGTTACAGAAAAAATGTTTTGTTGAGTCTGAGAATTGAAACAGGGTTATACATGACTTATGACACTGCTTGTCCACACAGGAGCTGGACTCAATGGTCCTTATGGGTTTCTTCCAACTTAGGATATTCTACGGTTCTATGATGCAGCCTGCACTGAGCATTGCACAGCCAGCAGCAAATTCCCTGATACACCCTAAGGCCACATCAGCTATTGGTAGGAAATGCATTTTGCTGATCTGAACTCACAGATGCTCCAGAGGACTCTAATTTATTCCCCGTATCTGTCATATATACTCCTTACTTCAGGCAAACACTCCAAAGAAGCATTCAGTTGTCTGCTGTCTGAAAGGCCACTGAAAGCCCCAGAGATGCCACAGATTTAGCCTATCCACTGCAAAGTTCAAAAGAGAGATTTGATCTTTCACCACAAAAACATCCACACTCTCTTTCACATGCACACGAATAGAAAGCTTTTGTTCAGATCAAGCCAAGAAGAAATAAACCATTATCGGAAGGTCATCTCAGCTTGCTTCAAGGGGTGGGGAAGAATTACAAAAAATAACCAAATGTGGTCTTCTTACCAGTGGTTACAGATATTGTCTTTCAGCAGAACAAGAAAGTTTTTGTTACAGAAATCAGTTCTGGTGGGGGACTAATGCACTGTAGGTTCAGGCTAGGGTTTTCTATGATATCTCGTGGTCTGAGGTACTGCAGTTCCTTAGTGTCCCACTTGAGACACCTTGACAAGGGTCAGTTCTTAGAGAGGAAACAACAAATGTAGGTGCTCTTGCAAGTCTTGATATTGGCTTCTTTGATCAAAAATTATAAGCCCAACTTGGTACTAGGACAGCGAAGACTTCCAGCATCTGTCCTGTAATGGTATTTGGAGGCTTTCCTTGGAATTCATACTCCAGCTTAGTGTAAGTCCACCATCAGGCTGGCACACTGAGTTCGTCTTCCAGTAAACCACTGCTTTTGTACAGAAGATTTTGTACAGATTTGTGCTATAAATTCTTTTCAGAGGATGGACTGGGAGGGCACACATGTGATGTTTCAAACACGACCCTGACAGGATTTTCCGTAGCTCAGTCTTTTTATGAAATCTTCCCTCTTATCTCTCTCTTATGGGGCCTGATTCAGTAAATTGCTCCTATAAATAACTTTCACATGTTTAAAGGTAGGCCTGCCTGTTCCTTGCTGACTCAGGGCTATGGCTTTCTATCTGACGGTGAAATGCTATCCAGGAAAATCCCCAAAGGTCAGTTTTCAGTACTATTTTTTGACATGAACTTGAAGAGGCTGGCAAAACTTCTTCAGTAGTGGTTTTCTAGAAAAAAAAAAAAAAAAGAGGAATATTATATATCCGTCTTTCAGCAAATCTGAAGCTTTGGTACAAACCGCAGCTTGCCTGACCATGTCCTGTTTTCTTTTATTTTGAGTATTTACTTCTGCAGATAAATGGTTTGCAGTAGTCCATCATATAAGTGGTCATTAACAAATCAAAGCTGAGATTTTCAGAAACATTCGACATAAGCCCAGCTCTGTTCTTGTTCAAGTTACTGGCAGAACACCAGTGATTTTTTTTTCTTTTTCTTCAGATAGCCCTGCAAAAGCCTTTCTTATGCCTTTGCACAAGAATAAACTTTTCACATTTCATATGGGATCTGTATAGGAATTATTACATACAGAATGAACATTTTGTCAAGATTATAAGGGCAATCCTGATCTTTTTACACATATATATAGTGCATGTAAGAATGCATAAACAAGAAGTGTAATGGAAGAGAGAAATGCTGAAGAGTTTGTTCCAGAGTCCCTGTCTTCTTTTTACTTTGTATCCATAAAATCTTCCCTGCTGTGGTGGATGGGGCATCATCACTTATGTCTAAAATAAATGATTTTATATGCAGACATTTCTTTCCCAAATGTCAAAGGCAATCTCCTATGGCCATGGCTTAAACTTCTTAAAAAACCAACAAAAATAATAAAGCTGACCTTTACTATACTTGATCTCTTCTTAAGTGCCAAAGTAAACAGTCTTTGAATGAAAAAAAGGAGGCAAAGCCAGGGCTCAAATACATGCATATTTCAGAGCTTCTCCCCAGCTTTTTCCATCATTCATTGTTGTCTGCACCCACTGTTCCAGCACAGGTCCCCACTGGCACATCTGCATCAGCCTCTATGCAAGCCCAGACCTTCTCTTCCCAAAGTGCCATCACAACCAGGAAACCTCCTGGACCCTTGTTGAGTTGTCTCTTCCAGTTGTCCTCTGCTATTTTGAACTGAGGGCTGACATGAGCCACAGACCACAGCAGAGTCCGAATCTTAGCAGGACATCACACCTCGTGGTTTAGTCTCATTGTGTTTCCTAAGACAGGATTAATTCCTGGAGACATCCAAGGTCAGGCTGGAGGGGCTCTAAGTACCCTGATTGAGCTGTGTGTCCTTGTTCATTGCAGGGGAGTGGGATTAGATGGCCTTTAAGGGTCCCTTCCAACTCAAATGTTTCTATGACTCCGATTCTATGTGTATTCCTTCTGCTGGGGTGAACAATTTCCTTTAAAAACAGATCACCAAGTACAGGAAAGAAGGAAGGACTGGAGGGGACAAAGCAGTTGGTTCTCTGCTGGCAATCCCCATCTGGCTGAAGGAAGGCCATCTTGTTTGCTGAGCTGAAAAGCAGGAATGGCGAGTCATGGTGGGATGCTCAGCCCTGCAACTACAAGCTGAGGTGGCAACTACAACAGGTGGCAACGGCAGTCTGCCTCACCCATATGCATTTCTTTCAGGCAAGTGCCTGCTCCTGTCTGCTCATCTAGCTTTTTTCCCTATTCATAAAAATAAGTAATAATAAAACATTTTTTAAAAATTCCCAAAGGATAAACTAAGAAATAAAACTGTTGATGCAGAAGATGCACCCTCCTATGTTCTCATCATTGCTGGAACAATGCAGGTTGCGAACTCCTTGTGGAGGTACAATTACACAAATCTAGCTGTGCCATATTTATGCCTATTTTTACTGCAGCCTTCGGCTGAATACAGTTATGCCCAGGGCCCTTTTCAGCTTTTGTTCCACTTTTCACAGTGATTCTAGGAGAGGCTCTGTGCAGATCTTGCAGAAAGTAGCTCTGATTTTGCTTCTGTCAGTGTGTGAAATCAGCTGTCCAGGGCATTTTGAGCTTTTGTAATAACAAATGCGGTTCCTTTTCTTCTAATTTTCATTTACTTGGACTTCAGTATAGCCTTTCCACACTGGTGTTCCTTGTGAACTTTGAGCTAAACCAAAGAAGCACAGTGCAATTTCCTTCTAACCAGTTTTGGGCACAGACACATTCATAGAATCATAGAATTCTATGAGTTTGAGTTGGAAGGGACCCTTAAAGGCTGGCTAGTCCAACTCTTCTGCAATGAACAGGGACATCTATGGCTAGATCTGGGTGCCCAGAGCCCGTCCAGCCTGACCTTGGATGTCTCCAGGGTTGAAGCATCTACCACCTCTCTGGGCAACCTGTGCCAGTGCCTCATCACCCTCATTGTTAAGAACTTCTTCCTTAGATCCAATTTAATCTCTCCTCTTGTAGCTTGAAACCATTTCCTCTTGTCCTATCAAAGCATACCCTGCTAAAGATAGAATCATAGAATAATTCCCACAGGAAGGGTTGTAAAAACAATATAATCTGCCAGAAAAGGAAAAGAAAAAGAAAAAGAAAAAGAAAAAGAAAAAGAAAAAGAAAAAGAAAAAGAAAAAGAAAGAGAAAAAGAAAGAGAAAGAGAAAGAGAAAGAGAAAAAGAAAAAGAAAAAGAAAAAGAAAAAGAAAAAGAAAAAGAAAAAGAAAAAGAAAAAGAAAAAGAAAAAGAAAAAGAAAAAGAAAAAGAAAAAGAAAAAGAAAAAGAAAAAGAAAAAGAAAAAGAAAAAGAAAAAGAAAGAGAAAAAGGAAAAGAAAAATCAGATATTTTTCCAGCTTCTCTTAAAATTGTAATTAAAGCATTTAGGATATATTTCAAAATTTCCAAACCTCTAAGTAGCCATGCTGATCATTCACACTGCAGCTTATTCAGAAGGGACTGTGGAATCTGTAAGTAAGAGCCTGAAGAACAAAGACTTCTGTCCTCAGGAAGGATATTAAAGCTGAAGGAGGCATGTACTTGAGCATGCTTCTACCCTGCTTCGGGGGATTTTTTTGCAGCAGGGATTTTCCTGCTTCATTTGCTATTTTTCCTGAAGGCATTTTGACTTCTTTACACTTTTTTTTGCCATAGCTATGATATTTGAGAGAGACAAAGTGAAATTCTACAGATCTGTACATATACAATGGCAGAAGGAGCTGTGAGTATATGCTTAAAGGCAAACAAAGGATTAGCTTCTAATCTGGTCTTTTTGCTAAACAGAAGTTACAGAGATTTACCAGACATGACTTGCATCTGTTTAAGTTACAGCTTATCACATAGAAACTAACCAACCCTGGTACAAGCATTCCAACGGATGAAGAATCAATCGCATTCCTTAGGAAATCATTTCAGACATCTATTTCTAATAGATGAAGCTGAGATTTTCAGAGTCACTTTGAGAGTGGAGCAGCTCAAGTTCCGAAAGCATCTCACCTTTAAAATCTCCATACGAACAAATTTCTGTAGCATGTCAGCACTGTCGCTATGCATCGTGTCTGAAATAGAAAGTGTTATTAAGTCCTGAAGTCTTTTGATCTCAAAGAAAAGTTTAAAAATGGTTGGAGAATATGAATACACAACACATATCCAGTGTGTGCACATAGGCCTTTGCCCTTTTCCCTCCAAAGATCTGGCTATATACTAAATAATGATTAAATGAGTAAATAGAATCACAGAATCATAAGGACTGAAAAGACCTCTAAGATCATCAAAGATCCAACCATCAGTCCACCCCCACTGTGCCCACTGCCCACATCCCTCAGTGCCACATCCACAGGGTTCTGGAACACCCCCAGGGACAATGATCCCACCACCTCCCTGGGAAGCCTGTGCCACTGCAGCACCGCTCTTTCTGAAAGGAAATTTTTGCTAATATCCAATCTACACCTCCCCTGGTGCAACTTGAGGCCATCATCTCTCATTTTATTGCTGTTACCCAGGAAAAGAGATTGACCTCTATCCGGCCACAACCTCCCTTCAGGGCTCATACAGAGCAATGGGTGGTGTGGCCAATGCCAATAGATGCACAAAACATTTCCCTGGTTAAACTTCCATCAATTCCTATAGGAAATATGCTTTGAATTGCTTCCTTCTCACTTACCCGGATCTGAAAAATGGGGTTTGGGCGTTGTTTAGCCAACGTTCACCATTCCCGGAGCTGAAATGTATGGGTGCTTAATTGACTTGTGCTGAACAAAAACCAGTCTGGGATAACATTTTCTGCACTGTTTCTGTAGCACACTTTTTTGACAAAACATCACTTTCCCCCATCAAGTTAACGAATTTTCATGATAGGTAAATTAGTTTTCCCTGATGTCTACTCGTGCACACACTACCTATAAAATGAGCACAAAACAATTAATCTATCTCTTACAGAAATTCACTTTGAAAATGCTGAACAGGGATTGAGTTTTGTAAATGCTCACTGATACAAATATTCAAAGGAAAACCTGAATTATTTGACAGTAAAGCTGAGTTTATTTTACAAAGAGCAAAAAGCAAACCTAGAATAGAAACCATTCCCAATGTACTGTCTGATTTTGTGATGTCTTTTCCTACTGGTATCAGTGATGGCGTGTGAAAAACAACCACAAAGTATGTAGCTTCATCATACCAAAAAGACACGTAAGTAGGAGAAAGGCACTGGATTTCAAGAAAGCAGGCTGGATTTATGGAGGAAGATTAGAAAAGCTAATTATGTTTAACTTGGCTGCCAGACAGCTAAAATGGGGATATGATAACTGCCTACAAATATTTGAAAGATGCAAAATACACCAAGGAAAGAGGGAAATAATTTGAGCTGAAGTCTGGTAAAGCGAAATTCAGGCTGGTTAGAAGGCTAACAATGAGACCTGTCAGACTGCGGAAAAGTTTCCTGAGGGAATTAGTCAACACCTCATTAAAAATACCTCGGACAACATGCATCGGGGGGGACCGTGGGGAACAATCCTTCACTCAGAAAGTCAAGGATCTTGAGCTTCAGAGGTCACATTCTGCTTTCGTATCTGGGCTGCAGTCAGTAGGATGTGATGTCAAAGGTTTTCCCAACAATGTTTTTATGTCCTGAGATTTTTACCTCCACTCTGACAAGCAGGAGTTGGAGGGAAGCTCTTTTTGAGGGAAGTGACTCTCTTGATGAAAAATCTGAACTATTGAGAGAATGTCACCATATTTGGATCTAGGGCTGTGCAGCCCACTCAGATAGTGTCATGCCATTTTGTTCCCCTTCCCCTGGAGAGTATAGTGTGAGCAATGTGACAGGGTGCTCTGGTAGAAGTGCCAGGGCAATGGAGACAGTCTGGGTTTTGAATCACATCCTCAGCTCCAGCTCAACGTGAGCTCTGTGGTGAACTCGTGCTTGGGCAGCTATCCTGTGTCTGAAGCCAAGCAGCTAATTTGATTTTGTCAACGTAGCTCCAAAGCACATCGTTGTTTTGCAGTCTAGACCTACCTTCACTATGAAGGGGTGCAAACTATATGCCAGAAATACCAGCCTATATTTTTTTTCCTGGGACTGGCTCCCCTGCACGATCTGACACTTATAGTTTGAGCAGAGCAACTGTGAATCTACTTAGTGTCGGTCTTACGAAAGTCACTGGAAACAGCTGATCCCTTTAAAAGAGAACAGAACCAGTGTTTCACCACACATTTCTGCTGATGAAACTCCTCTGCCTCGTAGTAGGATAAACCAAAGTTAGGCAGCAGTGAATCAGACCTAATAAGTTTAATACTCGTATGCTAAATTTATGAGACAACCAGTGACATTTGCCTTCTGTATAATGGTAGCACTCCCAGCAGGATGATCTAATCATTCATGCGGAATTACGGTACGATGTTGGAGTTTATTTAATGCTTGGTGTTCACAACAACCTCCAGCACTGATTTTAATCTGCTTACTGCACACATTGCGAAGCAGATCTCAGCGGAGCAGCAGCAGCAGTAGAAATGAACCACATCCTCAGCAGCGTGGCACGATGTAGAAAGGCAAGGTTGCACCGTTTTTCTGGCAAACAGAGGAAGCCAGGCTGATTCACGCAGCAGAATGACTCCTCTCCCCAAGACACTTAGGAATGCATCAAAGGAAACCAAGCTTTCTCTGCAGGCTTCCTCTGAGCAACAGGCTTACTGTAAGGCCCAAGCAAAAAGAATAGCATTTTTTAAAAATGGTGCCCTTGACAAAATGAGCAGGAAAACCTGTGGAAATTTGGATCCAGCAGAATGGATACGCAAGGAGTGCATGCCAAGGTGTTAATTTTGCAGCGTGTGCTAGGAGCAGCACATTTTTCAGCTTCTAACATTTATTTCCTCCAGAAGGGAGACAAGCAGAAAAAGTTCTCTGCCTCCAGGAGCTATGTTACGCTTTAAAAAGACCCAAGAGTGAAAAAAAAGGAGGGCAGAGGATGTTCTTGCAAGTTCAGTGCATGAAGAATTCAAGGTAAAATGTTTTTAATCAGTGAATGAGCTTTTCATAACTGGCCCTTTCTCCGGGGGTCCCTACAGTTTCGGACTGGAACACACTTGGTTCGTGTTTCCTTCGAGTCATTCTAACAGCAAATATTTCCTGAGCAAGAAAGGCAAATTGTCCTGCTGGTGGAATCGAGTCACAAGCTTTTAGGGGAAATAACATTACTATTCACAGCTTGTGTCACTGCCACAGAGAAGAAGCAGCTTCAGGAGGATGACTGATTTGTATCCCATCCAAGGCTGGCAAGCTCATTCTGCTGACTTTCGCTCAGAGAGACGGCTGCTTGATCCCCTCAGCAATTTCTTGAGCAACTTGCTCAAGAGAAGTATCTACAAGGCATCTGGTTATGTGTTTGATTTCCTTTATGTCTTGTTGCCTGGCAGCCGCTTAAATATTACATTAAAAAATTAGTAAAAAATATCCTTCATGGTAAGTTAAAGCTACATGAAGGAGGTTCTCGCATTTAACAGCCCTCCTGTGACCACATGTGACAACGTGGTGAGAAACAGGACCCATCCAATTTGTTTGCCTTGAGCTGTCAGAGAAACAAATGACCGTATACTTTCCCTAAAGAAGCTTATAACACCATTTCAAATGTCACAGAGCAACAGCCAAGGCTCATGTATTCTCCAAATGAGAACTCTGTCTGCGTTTGTACACTGCTGACACTGATCCTGAGTTCTGGCTAGGAGAAGAACCAAGCATATTACTTCTACCACAGCTGTGGAAACAGCCGGCAGAGTCTAATGGCAAAATTTAGACACTGAGCAAACCTCTCCTCTGAGCTCTTCTGCAGCAGTGGCTTGTCCTCTTCATTGCAAAATAGAATCATTAAGACTGGAAAGACTAACAAGATCAGCTAGTCCAACCCACGCCCATGTCCATTCTAGACCATGTCACTGCTTGCGACATCTTCTCTTTTCTTGTACACCTCCTGGAAAGGTGACTCCACCACCTCCCTGGGCAGCTTGTTCCAGAGCAGCACCACTCTTTCTGAGACCTCATTTTTCCTAATACTGAACCTGAACCTCCCCTGCCTGGTGCATCTTAAGGCCATTACCTCTTATCCTATCACTGTTACTTGGGAAAAGATGCCAACCCCCATCTTGCTACAATTTCCTTTCAGATTACTGTAGAGAACGAGGAAGTCTCCCCTAAGTCTTCTCCAGACTAAATAATCCCTGTTGCCTCAGACCCTTCTCATAAGACAAGGGAGGCAAGTATCTTTGTGAGGATGCTTTGAGGTAGGAGCTGGACTTGATGATCCTTATGGGTCCCTTATGGCAGTAGTGCCCAACATGAGATTCCCTCAGCAAGAAAGCCAAATTGCAGCTGTGTCCAGGGCTGCATCATGGAGAAATAGGGTTGTTCATGTGTGAAATGGAGGTGGAGGTAAGGTAAGTTGTAGGAAAAAGCTCAAGAAATTAGGGAGGGTCATGTCCTCCCCCTGTATCATTGAGTTT